>NC_090659.1:85020874-85671186 GCF_013368605.1 Nyctibius grandis
TTCTTTTTTTTTTTTTTCAATTCTGGCACTAGTGTATCACCTGTGGATATGAAGCTAATAGTCATTGTCAGTATAGACCTAGTTTGACATGAAAGGAAAAAAAAAGTGTTTATAGTGTTCTCTCTGGTAGTACAAAATCTCAGTACCTAGGAGATTCATTACAGATCCAAATTCATACTTTGCTTGGCTTAGATCACATATTCAGATTTCTTAGCTCTCTTGAGAGTATCTTAACCAAGGAATATACAATATTTTGAAATTATTTTCTTTGTCCTATGCACTAACAGTATTTGAATTTGCATACAATATTTAAATAAATAAAAGTCTGTATCAAGAAATATAGCCAGATTTTGAAGTTTAATAATAAGTGACCATTTGGGAGACCAATGGTTGACACTGCTTCATAACATAGTGAATGTATTTCCTTCCTCTTATTCTTCCCAAAAGGAAAAATGTGACTTGTCTTAAGCAATTAGGTCTGTAATGTGACTGTCATTCTGAGCAAAGCATTATTTCTCTCTAATCCTGTTTGAAAAACCTCTCTGGAAGGGGTCCAACATAGGCACTCCACATCTGCATGGTGTTTATAACTGGTAACTATATAACAGCTACCTAGCTGCCTGTCATTGATATCTATGAATCTTATTCTTAGGTGCATCAATCTTTCCTCACATTTAATAGATAATACTAGCCTATATGTCAGGTATCTAACCTAGGTGAGAGGACGCCTAAGAGTCAGATGCCTCAGTCTTGAGCCAATCTCACCTTTGTGCCTGTCATTAGATATATTAGACATGTAACATTAGGTATGAGATATTAGGATTAGATATTCAAATCTGCTTTTTTTTTTTGTGTTCTTAACCTCCACATATCTTTTTTCTTTTTTCTTTTTTTCTTTTTTTTTCTTTTTTTATTTTTCCCCCCTCAGTTTAAAGCATCCCAATGAAGTTACTGAGTTTAATCCTCTTTTTTTATTATTATTTCTTCTCTGTGGAAGAAACTGTACTCTGAAGCAAGCCAAAACCCTGCTTGCCCAGTCTTGGAGTAAATTATTGCTGTGCAAACACTGTTGTTTCATTCTGTTTCCAATAGCTTGAGGCTTGCAGTTACACACCCTTTCCTCAGCAACTCCATTGACCTGCTCCGTATGCCCTAATATTCCCTGTTGGCAAAGTTTACTGTATTTACAGGCATTTTATATGACCAAAATGCATAAAGAAACCCAAGGGAATTGAACAATCAGACCCTGAGGGGTTATTCTATTTCTGTGTGTAAAGGGAGCAGGATTTCTCCTAGGCAAAGAACATCACCCTGTCTTTACTATTCATCTTCAAGAATGCATTTGAACAGTAAAGTCTGCAGAAACTAAATATTAGTATTTTGGCTAAAATTCAGTTGAATAGTCATTACAAGCCCATGGCAAAGCCGGAGTCTGAGTAACTACAGGCAGAGAACAAAAGAGTGTTCACAGGACACCTAAGTTTAAATACATGCAAATGTTCTTTGGGGCTTAGGATCTATTTAAGGAGTTCTTGTATTAAAACCAAAAGCATAAACTTGTAGTGTTGCCAACAAAGAGTTACTTGCCCTGCCTTCTGAGCAGCCAACCACCCATTTAGAAAACCGTTCTCCATGGGACAAACTCAGGCATAAGTTCTGTAAAATAATGAAACCTCTGTTCCGAAATTCATAACACACTGAATTGAATGATGACTCCGCAGACTGTGCTCTCCAGAATTTTTCACTTTCTGACATCTTTAGTATTTCCAGTGGCTTGAGGAGATGTTATATCTAAAAAGAATGTGACTTTACAGCAGACTGCAAAATATTCTTTTGACAGCATCAATTGGCCTTGCATACACTGAACTTGTGAGCATTTGTTCAGGGGCCTTCCTCTCAAATAAGGAACAAACCCCTCCAGCTGCAAGTCACTCAAAGCTAAAAAAAGATCCCAGGGACAAGTCAAGCCAGCAAGTTCATCAGCAGTTTAATTCCCCAAGAGGGCACCAGGGGCCATTACATGGCCATTAGCATAGCCAGCACTGGAGTCACAGACAGAGCAGAGGCAGCCAAGCAGCCAGCCAAGAAATCAACCAAGACACAGATGTTGCTGCTAAAAAATTTATTCTAGACCTTGGCATCTAAGTCCTTTATCTGTCAATTGTGTGTCTTGTATGAGGTCCCAGCTGTTAAGTTTGCTGATGAAAGGAGAAGAAGGGAAAAAACTGAGCTGCATTTACATGACCAGTGATATGATTTCTTCTAAAGAACTGTTAGTTATTCTCTTAAAGAGTTGATATCTTTTTCAATAGAAGTCTTCTAACCTTTTCTGGCAAAGTTTTCAAAAATTTTCTGTAAGTTGTAATGGTCTAGCACTTCTTACTGGGAACTCTGGGTCCAGTAATCACAGAATCAACCAGGTTGGAAGAGACCTCAGGGATCATCGAGTCCAACCGTTGCCCTGACACCACCCTGTCAACTAGACCATGGCACTAAGTGCCATGTCCAGTCTTTTCTTAAACACATCCAGAGATGGTGACTCCACCACCTCCCTGGGCAGCCCATTCCAATCTCTAATAACCCTTTCTGAGAAGAAATTCTTCCTAATGTCCAACCTGAACCTGCCCTGGCGAAGCTTGAGGCTGTGCCCTCTTGTCCTATCGCTAGCTGCCTGGGAGAAGAGGCCAACTCCCACTTCACTACAACCTCCCTTCAGGTAGTTGTAGACTGCAATAAGGTCACCAATGATCAATGGTAAACTGTGTTCTCTCACACAGAGGAAGGATCAGCCCTACAGGAAAGAGAACCCACAGTAGAATCGGCGTCGTGGATTAGCTGCCTCTAAACTTGGTTGCCTGACCAATGGTACGATAAAATTTTAACCTTCAAGGAAGGGGTTAAATAGTGGTTGAGTAGCTTTCACTGAATAGTATTTGAACATATAGTAGTTGAATAGCTTTCACTGCTTATTTCTTGCTTTTCAAGGTTTCTACATTTCAATAAATGGTCCAGTTTCCTCAAGAAGCTTGCCAGTTTTTTGACCTTTCTCTACTTTTCTTCCCTTTTCCAAAGACCACACTATTTTAGCTACAGTCTCAAGATCTGTTTATGATTTGAAAGCTCTAGTACGCTCTCTTGCCTTAGTTTTCCTTCCCTACAACACTTAAGTCAGTGAACACCATTCATCTCCTATCATACTAATTATGGTAATAATCAATATTTCTTCTGAAAAATACATTAGATTATATTGCTAATTTTTACCATATAATGAAAAAAGAAACAACAACACACACTTGTTCTTTAAAATTATTATTTAACATTATCATATAATAGTACAGGCAGATAGCAACAGATATAATTGTGTGTTAATACATATTATCATGGGACAACTCAGGTAATACAAATTGGTTTTAGTGAAAACATATTCATTTGTATCCAGATACATATAAATATATGTTTTGCTCTAGAATTTTACTTACTCATGAGTAGACAATAATATTTTTTCTCCTTTCTTCCATCTACTTCTGCTTTGCAAAACATAACAAGAGTTCCAATTTAAACTCTTTTTACCTAAACCATAATTTTCAGTTAGAATCATCTTTTTTCCTTTTCTGTCTCTGCTGTTAATGTAGAATGACCAAATTTCTTCCCTTTCCATAACAAATAACTTACTGCACTCTGACCCTTTTAAGGTTATATTCAGCTGCTCTTTCTTATCTTTTAGAGATAATCCCTGAGGGCTTGAGGACAACTGCTCCATTCTGCTCCTGTTAATGCTGTTGTCTTATATTCCTGCACTGTTTGTAATCATCTAGCCTGCTCTTAATCAAGCTACTCCAGTGTATATTGAGCACCAAGAAAATGTGTTACAGACTATAACACAACAAACCTTCAGGCAGTTGTAATGATTTGAAAGAGTAAATTCAAGAACAGAGAGCAGTTTCTCTTCAGTCCATCAAAGAAAACTTCTGATTTGGCTGATAAATTAAGATTAAATGACTATACTCCTCTTCCTTTTAAAAGAAGCAAGAGGCTAGTTATTACTCATGAAAACCAATAGGAACTTTTTCAGGTGAATGCCCTTGTCATCAGCCTAAAATATCAGAATCTTTCTTTCCTTCCTTCTCTCCCCCTTTCTCATGGCCCAATGACTCTTGAGCTACTTTTTGCACTATAACGCAGTGCCAAAGAGAAGAGGGGAAAAGAATCCCTGGAAATAATTTAGCTATTAAAACTGTTTCCTAGAAAAGGTAAATTTGATCATCTCAAGTCTAAACAAAGCAAGAATTGAATCAGTCTAAATCATTTCCCAAATAGTTGTTCTAAAAAATGAGAAACAGTATAATTAATTATTCTTTTCTGGCTGTGCTTTCTGAAAATAAATGATTTGTCAATTCTTATCAAAAACAATTTGTCACGGTTTAAAGCTGGGCCAACTATTAACCCCATGGCAGATGCTCTCTGTTAACCCTCTCCCCCCCCACCCTAAGGGAAAGGGAAAAGGGAGAGAGACTTACGGGTTGGAAAGTTAAAACAGTTTTAATAAACTATAGTAATGAAAAAGAGTATAATAAGAAAAATAGAAATAATCAAATATTTAGAAAACCAAGATCGAGAGCTTGGAAATCCTCCTCAGGCAGAGTTGCTCACCCCAGCATGAGCAGAGGGAAAAATGCAGTAGCTCCCCCTGCCATCACACCTGCAGGCTTTTAACTGGAAAATTGGCAAAGCTGGCACCAATCAGTGGGAGACAGGAGGGCCCCTCCCTCCTGGGCCCCACCTCCAGGAGGCAGTGGGTTAGTGATAAATAGGAAAGTGAGAATGACATGTATGGGATGGAATACCTCGTTGGTCAATCTTGGGTCACCTGCCCTGTCTGCTCCCCCCTGTAGCTGCGACCCCCCTTTGGCTCTTCACTCGTAAGCAGTGAGGAATTTAGCAGTGACCTTGGTTTCTCTAAGACTAATTGGCCTGGTTTGGGCCAAACCAGGACACAATTTTACATAGCTACTCTGGGAAGGATATAGTAACCTGAAGGCAGTCACTGGGTCACTATTCTGAAACCTTGAATAAATCTTCAAACCCAGTGAAGGACTGTTTTGAGATTCTCTTTTTTCCACATTTTTTTTTCTTTTTCTCTAAGTAGCTGCCCATGATGAATGTACCTTCAAGGATTCTGCTATTCATATAAACAATGGATGCTCTTCATCCAGTCAAAATATCCTAAACCTTCTTATCCACTTTTTACAGAGGTTGGACTCTAAAGCAACTTTTCTGGATTTTGTTCAAAAACAACAAAAAAACCCAAACCCCAAACCCCAGATCTTTTAAGGCAACTGTATCCTTTACATCATTGGTTACATTTTATAATTGCCATGTTAGGTGCCCATTATGACATTCAAGCACTGATTACTTGCTACATCTTAGCTTTGTCCCAAGTATGAGGCAGGTGTATGCCACATTTTTGCTTGCAGTGCTGGTCTTCAGACATTCAGAGAGGAATTTACTAGACTGATGACTTCTTATATGCCTGCATTTCCTTGTTTCCTTCTCACAGAATCAAGGCATCTGAGGAGGAACAGCAAGAAGCTGGATCCAGACACAGCTCAGATGTGAGCTCACTCACACCCAGGGATGAGGATACAAACATTGAAAATATCTGTCAATGCTGTAAACACAGCCAAAGGACAAACTCAGAAACTTTGCTTGCCTGCAACTTCTCCAGAAGAAAATCTAAACAATATGAAAACTGGAGGCCTGGATAAATTGGCTAGTGACTAGGAAAACACTGATGGATAAGAAACTGAATTCTCACTGCACCAGACTTGAATTTGGACCTTGCATTTCCTGAGTAATTTGTCCCTGTGGAAAAGAGGAAATAAGACAATGTGGATTAATTGCGCCCTTGTTTTTCTTTAGAAAACTGGTCTGCTTTGTTTCACTAGTGCTTAATGGCAGACAAAGAAACCGGGAGAGTCAAAATTACTCCCTAGCGCTGTGAGCAATACATTAGTTGGGAATATCTCTCCTATGAATTTTAAAATGTTTAATGAGAGGGAACAGATTTGATAAGGAGATTCTGAGATCGGTTCTACAATATGGCCAGCTACAAGACAATGTGGATAGGAGACATTCTCTAAAATTTTAACTCTCAGAGAAGGAAAGTTACTCTGTTTAAGTAGAGAAATATAGGCAAAACAGACAACTATTTGCCAGTGTGAATAAGCTGTCCTCAAGCAAAAAGGACTGTGACAAATCAATTTAAAGACTATTCAGATTCAAAGATTTCGAAGCTATTAGTTTTTTTACCTGAACTAGCCTGAATATGCTGTAATGAAACCTCAAGCTGTAAACTTCAGCAAGCAGAGCAGGAACAAACCTAATTAGCATTTGAATAAAGCATTTAAAAAGAAAAGAGAAAAAAAAAAGCTCTGAATACTTCAGTAAGTGCTGCTGCTGAGTCAACAAATTGTACTGTCCCCTTCTCGAACTTGATTTAATGCACTTGAGTGTGTTCTTAGTTTTAAGAATGTGTATAATCCTACTCCTACTTATAAAATAGCTTTCTACTTGTCAATATTCCTTACTTAAGGCAATTACATGCTTGAGTGCTTCACATAGTTGAGCTTCGTATGAATATGTGTATGGGTATGAACCAATTGATCTATATATTGCTACTGGAAAGAACAACTTCTCAAGAAAAAATAAGTGCAGCCACAAAAGCCATACTGTGTTTTACATAAGTGTAGGCATATAGCCCCTTATAATCTGGAACCTAATAGCTGCATACTTAACTTTAGTTTGAAAGTCATGCTAATTCTATGATAAATAGACATTTCTGTGTATAGCTGATTCCAAATGTTTTACTTACCACATTTCTGCTATGCCTTGTATTCAAACAATTTTTTGAGTGGAATGTATGCAGTAATACCACTTTCAATGTGGAAATGTAACATCTGAAGAAAATAATTCCAAAATTTAATTTCCTCAATATTTCCATTTCACAGATGTTTTTGACAAATAACCTATGTCAAGTTTGTTCTTTTTTTTTTAAACAACATCCTCTAAGAAACAGACTTTTTGTTTTTCTCACCTCTATTCTTATGTAAACACACTTTAATCTAGAAGAAATTTACACATATCTTAACCTATTCATTGAGCGGTAACTGTGTTAAAATTTGTAAAATTCTTCACATTTCCAGACGTGGTGGAGGCAAATTGGTGGGAGGAGTGTTAAATTCCGTATATTTGAGTTATTCTGTGTTGTTTTACTTACATTTATTCTGAAAAAAAAGGTTTTAGTACTTCTATTTACATCTCTCCAGATTAAAACACATGAGAAATTACTTAATTAACATATCTAATATAATTAAAACCATGCATAAATCAGCATTGTTTACTAGATCAAGTTCAAACAGGTAAGTAAATGTAGTCTAAGAATATAACCTTATCTTTGCCTTACTCTCTGGGCCTTAGTTCTCCATCACTGAAACATAGTAAGTATATTTATATTTCTCTACCATGCAAAGCAGCTAATTACATGGATGATTGAGAGGTGTTCATTTATTATGATGGCACAATATCTAAGTGTGTCATGAAGGAAATACGTACGTATATAGGCAGATCAAATGTTTAAGCTAAATCTATATTACCACTTCGCTGTCACTAAAAATCCATTCTCTGTAATGTTCAACTGTAAGAACAGTCCCTGGCATAGTTTTGCCTGAGCCTAAGTGTTACTTACACTTTTCCCAGTTTTTCCCACATATGTTCTGGGATATACCATAGAAGAAGGAAGATTCTTAATTAGCATGTAGCCATACTGTTTGGAGAGTAAGAGATTTTAATAATATAAATGCAATCTGTTCTATGCCAGCTGGCCTCAACACCAAACAACAGTCCTAGACATGTTTAATTTACTAGCTCAAATGTAGCTTCTCTTCCACAGTGCTCACATGGTAGTAGATTCCTAAACAAAGGGCAGGTTCCTTAGCAAAGAAGAAAAAGCAACTTTTTAAAGAGGAAAAAACCCCCAATGTTTAATAACAATTGTACATATGGTGGATAAAAGGAATAACACTATACTTTTCCTCAAGTAAGCTGATCCAGCTACCATGAAAATGAATACCAAGTCCAGATGACCTGAGTGGAGATTGGGGTTTTCTTGAGATTTAGAGAGAGTAGTGTCATATTTATTGAAACAGTTACACTTAAAATTTTTCTATGGGCAATGGGGACCATAACTGATATGTGTTCCTTAATTTATTATTAGTCTAATTTAAGTCTTAGCAGTCTAATTAAAACACAAAAAACACTTATTATTGGTTCAATTACAATGATAGTAACATTCACAACTCATTGACACTATGAAGACATGGGCTTCCTAGTATCAACCGCTTTTCCCTGGGATTAGGCTCACTCCTGGTGCACCTCTGAGTTGTAACACCTGCAGGATCACTCCTCCTGAAGGATGGGGAGTGAGGGAGGTAAAGACAAGTCATCATCTTCATTAGGTCTTTGCCAGGAAGAATAGAATGCTCATGGTGGAAGTTTACCTCAGTCTTGGGTCCACTTGGGGATGTTTTTATAGATTTCTCTTAACACAGTATGCTTACCTGCTCTTTTTTTCCCTTGGTTTCCATCAAACTTTTGGCTGTTTGCACCACTTAGCTACTAGTTAGAGCAGCATAATAGTTTCCCCAAACACTATAAAGGGTTAATGTCATTTTTTCTTAGTGACTAAATAGGATTGTCAGACCTTTACCACAGAGGGTAATCACAGAGCTAAGCCAAGCCAACTAAGGCAATAGTCACCTTCTCCCAGATAATTACAGTAACAGTTGAAACTATCAGCTCAGGCTCAGACAGGCCAGACAAGTCCTGAGGGTCTTCTTTCTCAGACCAATAAAATGACTGCACTAGGAATAACAACATCGTATTTTCTGGCTCCCAAAATAAACAAAGTCTTCTTTTTACTTTGGTGGTATGAGTTCAAACAACAAAGCAGAAGGGAAAAGAAAGTATCATATGAGTTCCAGGGAAAAAAAAATCATATAGAAATATTATTTATTTGATTATTTCCGTTCACTCTTTCATCAGTGTCTATAATGTATAAAGAGTAAGAAACTTTTATGTAAAAATACAGCTCAAAGAACCTGACCTTAAACCCAGTGAAATTAATAGTTAATTTTTCATTTACTTTCATGTTTGTATAAGATCTACAAGAACAAAATATAAGATACTGCAACATTGTTTAATTGTGTAATTAACTATAAGTCCAAAATTAAGACTGTATTTTGAAACCTCAGAATAATGAGCCTTATGTGACTTAATAAGTCATGTGTGAGTATATACTTTCTTCCTGTTCATACTTTATTTTAAACATTCTTGCTTCTAAACTCTTTTTCCCTTTCCAGGACATCTGGTCCCTAAAAAACACAGCAGAACAGCTCCAGACTTTCTCATTTTGTAATTAAAGAGGCCTGGATTTTTAGGTCTTGCTGTGAAGATCACAGTATGTGTGTTTATGAGTCTGGCATATCCCTCTCACTAACTAGCCTGGTTGTAATTTTTTTTATCTTCTCATAAGCTCAGAGCTGATAATTCACAAAGTGTTTGTGATGTTGTGAAGGGACTTAGTTCCTTAAAAAGCTGACCTTGGAATCAGTTTTGAGGGACAGAATCTAAGACAGAGGGAAGACAGGTTGTAGATCTCAGTGAGATATGGCACGTGGATTCATCTAAACAATCCACATTGCATCTGAAGTATAAACATGTGTGACATCTGAGCTAGCCGTCATAGCTTTCATTTACAGCCAATAGAGAGAATTATAATTCTTACACCAACTTAAGATACTATAGATACCAGCTTATATGTTTTATGCTAAATTACATATCTAAAACAGGTTGCAAGAATAATGACTGAAGAATTTGTTTCTCTTCCTTGAATATTAAGGTCACGTAAAGTAATTAACTGAGATGTAGATGTTTCTTCTATAGACCTCTAGATTCCTTCTAAAGTCTGGTATGGCCAAGGATCCCTGCATACCTATTTTGTACAAGCACAGCATTGCTAGATGGCTTGATCAGCAGGAACTGCATTAGATGATAATTTCCCAGATTTTTCAATGAAGGTAATGTGGGTTTCTGGCCAGTTTAACCCTATTTCCAATTCCTTCTATAATTTTCTCTGTTGTAAAAGACAAATTCACTTTTTATCTTTAAAACAATAAGAAAAATTCAGGCTAATTTAAATATTTCCATTCCTTGCCAATTACTCAAAAACTTAGACCACTTAATTTTTTTTCTTCCACTCTCTTTTTTAAATGTTCCTCTGAATTTACTAAAAAAACCCCCAACATATACATTAATACCCCCTACCAGAATACAAGGGTTAAGAACATGTGTTAATAAGAAAAGGAATTTGAATTATATCTATCTTCTTACTTTTTCTATCTTTATGTAATTGATATCTAAAGAGCTGTGTTACAACCCAATTTAATTATATTCCTTACGGGATTATTTTAAGAATCGGAAGTCTTCACCATTAACATTCAAAGAAATGTTTGATATGGGTTGTCAAAACAATGACAGAAGTGACAGAACCTTCAATTTAGCTTTCACAAAACTTTTTTAAAGTAACCTCTGGGAATTTATGAATACATTTAGAAGCACAAAGGAAAATGGGAATTGACAAGAACCATTACTGTTAATTTTCTAAGTGAACCCTCTCATCAGTTACACCATCTGTAGATAAGTTTTCCAGCTTTATAGATGGTGACCATGGTCATCCTGTAGATATGGGTAATAAGGTAATAATATCTGTATGTGATCTGCTGTGCTCAAATAATGATCTCCAAGAAGTTAACTTTTGGGAAACCTTTCCAGCAAAACACTATCCGTTGTTGTAAATAAACACATTGAAACGTAGAAACAATTTCTGATACTTACTTCACCCCAAATATATTTTCTTCAGCAGAACTACTTTTATGTCACTACAAAACAGCAAGAAAAGGTGTCCTGCTCCCTCCTAAGACTGACAAGAAAATAAATTTGTTATAAGAAATTAATTTCTTAGCAATGAGTTAATATATTTTAAAGGGAGTGGGGGGTTGACTTTTTAAACTTTCATATTTTTTTGCTAGATCAAGCACAAATAATTCCAAATTAAGCTCTATTTTGGTCGTTAAAATTCCCACCATTTCCTTAATTTCATTATGGAGATTTCTTCCCCCCAGTTCTTTTTTTTTTTTAAGTTCACTTTTATTAGGGCAGGTTATGAATAATAATATGTTACACCTGCTTTTGTGCATGATGATACTGAGAAAAAATAAGTTTATTGCCAATAAATTATTAGTAAATTGGAGAAATTTTCAATCTAGTTAACACTCAAAGAAATTATTCTAGTTTTAGCAACTTTTTGTAGAATACTAAAATGAGGGCAGTATTTAAATTGAAATTTGTGAATAAAAAGTTCAGAGTGCTAGGTAATCTCAAGGTTTTTAGTTGATGGTCAAATATAATTTTTTTTACAGTAAAGTTTAATTCAGAGGGAACTTACATTAAAAAATCCTTGATGAAATTTGCATAAATTCATAGCAAATGAAAGAACAAAATCTTGTCATTGTCTAAAAGTAAACCAAGTTCTGCTGTTACTGAAGGGAACTGAAGATGTTTAGTTTAATAATATCTGGCTACTGCCACCTGTGTTTTATTAAATGATATGTACCTGCAGAAAGTCCTTATCATATGAAATTCATTGTAGTTTTGTGAAACTAACAGACATTGTCATTGCAGGTTAATCATTATTGTAGGAACTTTGAAGAAACTTAGGACTGCTTCCAAGTGCCAGGGAAAAAAAACCTGCAAATGTTACTATTAATATGCAGATTTTTTTTTTTTTTTACACATTGAGTGAAAGTTGTTTCTTCTCTGTTTTGGAGGGCTAAGGACTACATAAAATAAACCATGCCCAGGCTTTAAAAACCTTCTTGAAAATACTAAAATAAACATCTGAGAGTTTTGTGTCATGTAGGGTCTCCCTCTATTGTCCTGCTAAGTAAGAAATAGAATGTATTTTTAACTGCCTTTGCTGTATTCAACATTTCTTTCAGCATGATTTGTCTGTCTTCTCTCAGCATCACTTTTCTGTTTATCTAAATATTTTTCTTACTGTATATTAATTAAGATATAAGAAATAAACATTGCTAAGGGATATGCAGTCAGGAAGTCTTCTGTAATCCCTAGAATTTACCAAGAATACAGCTGATCTCAAGCTTCAATGCGTTTTTGTGGGTTTTTTAAAGTAATGCAGTTACAGAAAGTGCTGGTTTTTAGTTACATGCAAAATGCATCTGTGGGACAGGGAATCCAACAGCATAATTGACGGCAAAGTCGTATAAATTATTTCCTCTGAGTCTTGTGAAAGAAATCCTGTTCAGGATCAGGTATTAAACCTGAGGGGTTTTATGGCATTGTAAGATATTTCATGACACAATTGCAGCAATATAAGAAATCTTTTTTGTAACCAAAGCAAATTTTATGATCATATATTGTCATGATAGTTGTTGCCAAAATTCTTTCCACATATCTTAAACTTCTCTTAGGTGTTAATCTCTTTCCTAAAAGAAAAAAAATTGTCCTCTGAGCATAGAAAATGACTAGAAAACTGAATTAAACCAGACATCTAACTTCAGGCATTTGAAGCTAGGTGAAATAAATGGTATTCAACATTACTTAAGAATATAGTGTACATTTTTAGGTAAATGTAGAGATAATGAGAATAATCAATCATTAATTCTGACATATTATCATTCAGATTACTGATCAGAATGGTATGCCAGGTAAGATGAAAAACAGTATATATTGGTTTATATGTAGGTAGGGCAGTGGCAAAAATAGTATGTTTTTAAAGGTTAACAATTAAATATGTGGTTGATGTTTTCAGAGATTCTCCTAAAGTATTTTAGAGGCTTATCAGCTCGTGACATGGCACTTAGGGATGTGGTTTACTGGTGGACTTGGTACTGTCAGGTTTATGGTTGGACTCAATCTCAAGGGTCTTTTCCAACCCAAATGATTCTATGATTCTAAAAACAAACACTATTAATTCCATCATTCATCATCCACCATGCTCATTCATCATGATAAGCTTTCCCCAGGTTAGGAAAGTTATAGCAACTTTGAGGAAAAAATATGTATAGACATTTCCAAATCATAAGATGCTACCTTTCTGACTGATCTTTTCTAACTGTGCATTTTTTGTTATCTCCTTCTCCGTGTGGAAGGAGAATGGACTATATCATAAACATGGTATAAACATAGGAAACAGAAGAATAAACTGGAGACATTTTACATGTGTAGCTATTAGGAAACAGTGAGTTTGAGGTCAGTGCACTGAAGAACACTGAACAAATGAGCTGAATTACCATAACTGACTGTGTCGGATGGAGTGATGGACTTCGCTTTTAAGAGGGAAGTAGCAATATGTTTATTGATATAAAACAGCAATTTAACAAAATATGACAGTAAATGCAACAGTGGTTTAACAAGACTCGATGGCAAGGTGTGTTGAGAGGGCACGGAGTAAATGCACGCAGACCAATATGATCGTTAAGCAGATCTCGTTTATTCGCATATCTGAGGGTACATTTATACTATTCTGTTTTTGTACACGCTGTGTGTACATGTCATTTCTATTATGATTGGTTAGTATGCTTTGTTCACACGCCTCTGTATTAGTTCTGATTGGCTTATGCTAAAAAGTTATATCTTGCAGGTGCAGCATTCTTTCTTATTTTTCAACTTCTCCCATATCTTGTTGGTCTCATAGCCAAGGCCCTTGTTCTGTATTATGATTGGCTAGTTCATCACCACCCCATTACCACCCCCTGGACATGCCTGGACATAGCTTGTTCAGTACTTGACCGTTGTCCCGTGGGAACCCCACAAAGGTGCACTTGATTATTTACTGCACAGAGGACAGGGTCAGACGAAACTGTCAGGGAGACCCTCCCATCGAGTCACGAGGTCCAGAAAGGACGCCCTTGTTTTCTAAACTCCTTCTCAGAGAGAAGTCCAGGTGAGGCTGGATCCAATCCTACTCCCAGACTTGGTCAATGATTAATTTCTAAAGGATTATATATGCACAATCAATCCTTTATATCACTTAGCTAAGATTTCAAAGTTTAGCATGCTATTAATCAACTACCAAGAATCTGTTGGGGCAAGGAATCTCTCAGCCTCGAGGAGTAACCTTGAAAGAGGTCCCTACTCAAGGGCAGATCCTGTTGTGCAGCCCACTTGCTGTGCAGGAGAGCCCAAAGGGCTCTTGGGCTGCTCACTACTTGTGGGGATAAGATGATTGACTCATAGTCATATTTGCGTACTGACCACAGGTGTTAGTTTCTTCCAAATTTGGCTTGAGTCAGACATTGATCAGCACTGTAGTTAGGTGGATGCATTGCTCAAATCAGCCCTTGGCTATTGTGTTGTTATCTGTCTCCCCTGAATCCACTTTGAGCAGGATGTAGCCATCAGACCAGATGCATCCATTATGACCGCCACTGGTGGTTATTGCTTGAGAAGGGTTACGGGAAATAAAGGTCAGGTTGGGGGGCAGCACGCCGTCACACTGACCATGTATGTATGTCAAATCCCCCTCAACAGTAAAGTTTAATGTAATAATCTACATCTTGGTTAAGGTTGCTAACCCAGTATAGATACTCTTGCCCCTCTCTGGTGAGTGAAAAGGGGAGAGGAGGATGAAATTACCTTCAACCTATTACAGTTTATCTTATGTTTAAGACATGCAAAACCACTGTATCAGGTAAATTTTGAGGGCCTTGGGAAGAGAAACTTTAAAAGGAGAGATGAGATAAAATAAAAGAAGTACAAAATAGACAAAAAACATCTTCACAAATGAGGGTGCCAAGATGACTGTTAGTATCACCTTATCTTTTGCTTGTATATTCTTCTTCTGTGTTCCAGTAGAAAGCTCCTAGAAACAGCAAATATATATGGGTTATTTTAGTGCTATTGTTTCTATATAACATCCATCAATGCTTCTGGGTATTAGAAAAACAGTAGTAATAAAAATGCATGAGTTTGTGGGAAGGCAAAGCTCCATGGGACATGTTTCTGAAATTCTTCTAGAGAAATGATAATTTTCAACTTTATTGCTCCTTGACTGACCTGACTGCTGAAAGTTTCAAACAAAAAGTAACAATAACCTCATATTTGAAGTACAGTGGGTATGGTTGTTATCAATCAATAAAATAATGAAAAAGAACAAAAGAAGTCTAGGAAATAAGCATTCGAATAGTTCAGACATTATAATTTTATTTAATAAAGTGCAGGAAGATATCTTACAGCATACAGCTGACGGACATTATATATTGTGCACCCAAAGCCCTGGTAAGTCAACATGGACTACACAATTGTCATTTTTTCTGTATATATAACAAACAGACAAAAAAACCTACCATGTCTACTTACCAGCACACATTGGTGTAATATAAAGCTTTTCTTTGTTTTTCTTTTTCTTCCTTCTTTGTGACTCTCTTATTCTTATTTTTTTTAAAATGGTATGCATCTTGGATCTTGAAAGATCACAAAATACAACAGATTTTATTGTTGACTTCTGGGTCATTTTTACCTGAAAATTCATGTTAACATGAAAAAAACAAATGCAATGTTGCATCTTTATTCCCTCAGCTTTTCCTTCCTAAGCTTTCCTTGAAAATGACTTGTAAAGACTTCTATATGCAGAACCACATTTAATATATATATAAATTCAGTAAATTTTATTGAATCTTCAAATCTTACAGACCCATATCATGTATCTGTACAACTGAGTAGCAATTTTCAAATACACTCTTATCTTTCATTTTTGACGGATGGACCACTAGGTGGATAAGAAATTGTCTGGATTGTTGCACTCAAAGAACTGCGGTCAACCACTCGATGTCCAAGTGGTGACCAGTGACAAGTGGTGTTCCTCAGGGGTCAGTATTGGGACCAGTCCTGTTTAACATCTTTGTCGGTGACATGGACAGTGGGAATGAATGCACTCTCAGCAAGTTTGCCGACGACACCAAGCTGTGTGGTGCGGTTGACGCGCTGGAGGGAAGGGATGCCATCCAGAGGGACCTTGACAGGCTTGAGAGCTGGGCTTGTTCAAACTGCATGAAGTTCAACAAGGCCAAGCGCAAGGCCCTGCATGTGGGTGGGGGCAATCTCAAGCACAAATACAGGATGGGCAGAGAATAGATTGAGAACAGCCCTGTGGAGAAGGACTTGGGGGTGATAGTTGACAAGGAGCTCAACATGAGCCGGCACTGTGCACTTGCAGCCCAGAAGGCCAACCGTATCCTGAGCTGCATCAAAAGCAGTGTGGCTAGCAGGTCGAGGGAGGTGATTCTGCCCCTCTACTCCACTCTCATGAGACCCCACCTGGAGTACTGCGTCCAGCTCTAGGGACCTCAACATAAGAAGGACATGGAGCTGTTGGAACAAGTCCAGAGGAGGGCCATGAAGATGATCAGAGGGCTGGAACACCTCTCCCATGAGGACAGGTTGAGAGAGTTGGGGCTCTTCAGCCTGGAGAAGAGAACGCTCCGGGGAGACCTCATAGCAGCCTTCCAGTACCTGATGGCCTACAGGAAAGCTAGAGAAGGGGTTTTTCCAAGGGCATGTAGTGATAGGATGAGGGGTAATGGCTTTAAGCTGAAAGAGGGTAGATTTAGATTAGATATTAGAAAGAAATTCTTTGCTGTGAGGGTAGTGAGACACTGGAACAGGTTGCCCAGATAAGTTGTGGCTGCCCCCTCCCTGGCAGAGTTTAAGGCCAGGCTGGATGAGGCTTTGAGCAACCTGGTCTAGTGTCCCTGCCTGTGGCAGGGGGGTTGGAACTAGATGATCTTTAAGGTCCCTTCCATCCCAAACCATTCTATGATTCTATGATTCTATGATTTTTGCTTTAATCTTAAAACAGCTGACTATTTCTTACTATACTGAATGTATTCTTTTGCTACCAGAGAAGTCTGTGGTTACAAGGTATGTATCATCATATAGGAATCTTGACAGTTTGCCTTAGTCTGCAGAAACCCACACTTCAAGACAGTACCTAATTTGAAACACTACCTAATTTGAAATATTTCAGTAATAGCAAAGCTCTCTGCCTTTTGCATTATTTAGTTTCCATTCTTTGGGTAAGGAGTTCTGCTTCTTGAGGTTTTTTGTTTTTTTTTGGAGGGGGACTGTCTTATGTTTTTCTTTTTGCTGAAGCAGGCTAATTTATTCAAGTCTTTAAAATTAAATCCCAAATTTAGTCCATTTTTTGTACTCCTGTTCTGGCATCTGTTTTTGAAAATTAGAAAAAATTTGTTTCAGAAGCTTGTCCGCACCAGAGTTTATGTCAAAGAACTTGCCCTGCTATTTAGTAGGACTATTTTTTCTGAGCTGAACAGAAATAGTTCATAAAAACTAGTATAAGAAAACATAAAACTTTTTTTTGTATCTTTTGTGTGCTTAGAGAAGGTTTACATATGTTTTAGTGTCCAGGTCATTCATTTTTTCTATTTGTTATATACGTTTGGCAGAGGTGCTGGGTCGTCAGAGGGGCCGTGCCGGTGCTTCGGGGCTCTGTGAATGTGCATGTGCTTGTGAACTTGGAGAGTGTGGTGTGTGTGCTGCTCTAGTGACCTTCTGCCTCTGCCAGCCCAAGAGGACAAGGGGATGTAGCTGTCTGTGCCTGTGTCTGGTGTGAGTCCTGAATATAGGTGCTGCTGGAGACAGTGACTTTTCTACAGCTGTCTGAATCACTGTCCCTGTCGTGTCTGTGTGTGTGTGTGTGTACACACACCAGACTGGGCTCCATCATCTGGGCAGGAGGGGTCCTGGGATGGAGCAGTTGGAGAAGGCGGCTGCTATTAACATCCCTTAACTATGTCTTCATCTTCATTTCTGATTTTTCTAAGCAAAACCTCTAGCAAAAGAGGGAAGTTATTTGTTGTACTGTGAAGTCAAATAGAATCAAGGATATTTAAAGCAAAAAAGGAAAAGAGTCTTTTTAGAGTAAGATCTGGTATGCTTTACTTCAGCACCTAGCTTAAGCTTGAACCTGGGCTTTAGTAAGCTGGTTCAAGAAAGTGCTGAGATTTAACACACCTGTTTTCAGCTGCTGAAAAGTAGAGTCCTGAAGTCTCGTCACTGACATTCTTGTTACAATTCTGCAAGAAGCATTAGATTTATAAAGTAGAAATAAGTTAAATCCTCTTTTCGGTTGTCTGCACACAACTAATCAACCACAATTCTTTCTGCAGTCAATATACCACCAGTGAACAATTTACCCTATTTTAAGGTAGGTGTCTAATTTAGGTAGAATGAGGTGCCCCCTGAGGTGCCTATTTCTCTCCAGACAATAGAGGGAGTTAGAAAATACACCAAAAGTTTAGTATCCATGCAGCCATCTGTTAGTTTAGTATCCGTGCAACCTTCAAGTTTTATTCCTTTTAGATCACTATAAGTAGAAGAGATCCAAAGAATATTAAGAAATCCCAAAAGCCTCATCCAGTCGCAATATCTTTTGTTAGCTTCTAACCCAGCATTTAACTTACTGTTAGTTCCAGCAGAGCTGTGAGTCTGTGAGTATATCACAGACTGAAAGGGAAATTGTCATACTTTTTGAAGACATTGATTACCCCTTACACTACCAGCTACTTTGGTCTCCTTTTTGCTACATTTGCTCTTTAGTTTTCTAACAGTGATTAATTCCAGTTTAATTACAAAAACAAACAAGCAAGCAAACAAATAAATCATCTTGGCATGGAAAAGTAAAAAAAAAAAAAAAGAAAAGCCCACACATGAGTCAGGGATATATGTTAAAAAATTAAATATTAAAATATGGTAAAATAAGGTTTGAATTCTCATCTAAAAAATAAAACAACATAGTATGGACACAGTTGTCAGGGAATGAGGAAATATTGTCAACAGAATGAAATATTGTCATAGGTTCATGTTTTCCTTTTCTTCTCCAAATGCTGTGTAATATATTCACTTCCAAAGCAGGAAACATGGATTGTATGGCAATGTTCTACTCAACCATTTTTTTTTCCATTATACAAAATGCATTATAGTTGCACTCATTTGTTCTAAGTCCTAGTATTCATATAAAAGTTACTTATCACTGTAGCTGAATATGAGATTTACGGTTGGTTTATAAAAATAAATCAGTTTTATGCCAGACTATTTTATTGTGAAAATCAAAGTTTTCTTATGACTGACTTAATTAATATGCTTGCTTGTGATATAATTCTCTCATTTAAAGGTCTATTAGTTCTGGTAGCAAATCTAAGAAAGAGTTGAAAGCAGTTACTACCAAATATTGAAATTTGTATTTTTCTTTTATGTTTTGGTACTCACACACTAATGAATTCTGCAGTGTCCTAGAAAAGGGGCTAAGAGATTACAACATCAACTTTTTAAGTTTTTTGGTTTCCAGATTTTCTTTTTTTTTTTTTCCCCCAAATCAGACAAACACAGTCTTTTTGGACAGTTGAAAATACCTTTTCTGTTAAAAGAGTGTTCCTGGTTAAAATTTTTGACAAGTTCTACTTAATAAATTTTCAAAAAATGGCCTTAAACCCAGAGGAAAATGAGAACTTAAAGGCAAAAAGAGATTTGTACAATAAAGAAATGTAAGAGTATAGAGCAGCTGTATACAAAGCAGTCTAGATTATGCCTCATGTCACTGTCCTAGCAAAGCTTTGTGTGACAATCAGAATATGCAATATCCATGAGTGATGCTCTGATCTGAGAAAGACTTAATATTCTATTTGTTCCTTAACAAGTCAGTGGTAAAAGAGACAGGAATAAAAAGACCTGTGTTTTTCTACTAGGAAGCCCTTCTCCGTTTCTAAGGAGGTTAGTACTAATCATAGATTCATAGAATCATTTAGGTTGGAAAAGACCTTTAAGATCATCAAGTCTAACCATTAACTTAACACTGCCAAGTCCACCACTAAACCATGTCCCTAAGCACCAAGTCTACACATCTTTCAAATACCTCCAGGGATGGTGACTCAACCAGTTACCCTGGGCAGCCTGTTCCAATGCTTGACAATCCTTTCAGTGAAGAAATAATTCCCAAGCCTCCTTATCTCCAGACTAAACAACACCAATTCCCTCAGCCACTCTTCATAAGACAGGTACCTGGACATACTTTTCATTTTATGGTATTCAGACCTCTTCTCATTTCATACAAAAATCACAAAATGGCATACCTAGCAGCTGGTTCAGATCTACAGCGCCCCTGGTAGACAATTCTCAGATCCCAGTCTCATCAGTACTTGGCTTAGACCTATGATCCCTCCAGTAGCTGACTCTCAGACTCCTGTTTCTCCAGTATCTGGACCCAAACCAGTGGTATCACCTTTGCTATCTTCCAGACCTCTTATGCTACTCATCAGTGACTCTGGCTTGAAATTTGCAAGTGCTGCACACACAGAAAACAGAGTGCATCTTCACTTGGGAAAACCTATCAGATGATGGTTTCTAGCCTCCTCTCCAGAAGGGCATGGCATCTTCCAGCATCTGTGTCACATTTGCCAGGTCTATCATGTAAATGTCTCAGATATTCTAAAATACCAGAATGGGACTAGATACATGGCAACTGAATCCCACATAATGTCTCTATGAAAGATAAGGGTGTGGACTCCCATTATAGTTACTGAAGTCACAACAAGCAGTGTTGTCTAGAAAGATTAACTTCACCCTTAAACAGTTATCTGCATTTTGTCAGTTCATTAGTTCTCCAACTCCTTTTTCTAAGATGGTTAGGAACTTTATTTAATAACAGGTGAATCAGTGACTGTAGACTAGGAAGGGTACCCTAATTCTGTACAACTTTGTGTGCTCACTTGAAGTGATCCCCACATCCTTACTGCTTTATTAACAGGAATTTAGATACGTAGATCACGTATGGACATCTACATTTATACCTTTTTTTTTCCTTTTCTTTTATTTTTTGTTTGCATTTTGGAACAGAATTCTAACCACAAGGACAATCATCATCCTGCCTCCACCTCTCACCAAATCCATTCAGCTTTATGTTCATAGCATCACCTAGTACTATAGTTGCACTTATCTATCAGTAAATCAGCATATCACACAGTTGACATGTCCTGTTGCTAATGTCCTCCACAGTTAGAAGAAAACTGTCCACTGAAATAAAACCTATATGTATTTCTTACAGTGTACATGATACATGAAAGTTCATATCCAGAGCACAGGCAAAAATATTATTTAGGTACCTCATAACTTGGTCAGTGCTCTGCCAAGTTGCTCCAACCAGTTCCTCTGTCATTTACTTAGAACCACATCTGACCTAGCAGAAACACTGGCAGATAATACATTTTAGTTATTGTTAGTGTATAAACAGACCTTAAAAGTAGACAGAGTTTATAGCCAGGGTTTAGATCTCTGTCTCAAAAAGCAGAGCAAAAGCAACAGATTGTGACAGTGTCATCACACTTACACACCTTCAACTATACACTTAAATATCCCCCATGCTCTATCTAGCCTTTTCCCTCCTCCTTCTCCAAACTCTAATCTGCTTTGTGCATCTCTAAGCTTCAAGTTGCCCAATCAACCTCTGCACTCCTTCCTCAACATTATTCTGAAGTGACAGCGTCTCCCACCTTCTTGTCTGCAGTAAATATTCTGGTATTCTAGATTTGAGGTAGTATTAATCATTAAAAAGACGCTCCCCAAGACGAAGTCATAGCCCCTCTCCTGCCTGATACTTCATCTTTTAATAATTCATTTCCTTATCATCTTAGAAATCTTCTGTTAACTTTGTTCTGCTTTACTTTATCAAATGCATTTGATGAGTGACTGACACACTGCATCAAGGTGTCAGAACTTGCATGGCTTTGACTAAGCCCTGAATACCTCAGAAAAGGGGAAGCTAGTGCATTTCTAATGTTTCTTTTTCCTGTAGGTATACTTTCTTGTCCACAGTTAATTTCTTTCCATTTCCTCTTCTTTTGCCTTCTCTACTGGGTAGGGGTTTCCTTTAATTTACTAATGGACAAAATTTATCATTTATAACATGCTTTTCTTTAGAGGCAGAGAAGGCATAATGGAATGAAAAAAGTAGCTAAAATTAGTTGTCTCAGTGAAATTTCCCGAAGTATCCATGATGAATTCACAACTCAGTTTCCAATATCTACTCATTTCCCCTTTCCTCCTTGTTCCTAGCTGCATGGTCAAGCATACAGTGCCCTCTCATTTGTGTATGCCATCGCTCCTTAGACTTCGGTCATTTATTTTCCTTTTAATCCCCTGTCATCAATGAGAATACACAGACACACAGAGCTTTTGAAAATGAAGCTGCTCAGACTTCTCAGTCCCTGATCCAAAAGTTATTGTTGCCAATGGTAAGATTTCCAGTAATTTCAAAAAAATTCCAGCCATATCAACATACTTTAGATCAAGCACTCTCTTTGGGTTTAGGAAACTAAATTCAGGCATCATTTATCCATAGATAAAATGTATTATTAAGTTTGGAAAAAGATATTAGTCAGTTCTGTGTCTCTTGACTTTTGCACAGTAATAAAAAAAAAAACCTTCAGAAGTGACACTGAAAAAACAAGTACCAGGAGCCAATTTTTTCCCCTTAAAAAAGCTGAGAGATTAGAAATGTTTTACAAGATACTTATTAGGACCACGCACCCAGTATAGCTGTAAATGTGATTAAAGTGGGAAGTTTCTGAGGGGAGTGGGTGTAACTCAGATATGCATCATAGATTTGACATTAATTCAAGGTCTAAATAATAAAAAGAAAAATATAATTATAGCCCCCCGCATGTAGGTGGACAGAAATATCTGCCTATTTATTTGTACATAAATAGTAAACAGTTTTTCAGAATATCCATCTTTGTGTATATTTAGACAGTTTAATAAATGATGAGGATAACACAACAGGAGCTTATTTCAATAAATTATTTGTTTCTGATATATATAAATATCAGAATACATGATTAATTTTTTTAAGGTGTCTGTATTAAAAGAAATTTTTCAGTCCTGCAGAAACTCACTATAGACTTTGATTAATTGTTCCATCTGTAAATCACGGTCTTCATACAGGCTCAGAAAGAAAGCAAACCAAGCAAACCCAGATTTTTCTTCCTTGCATAATGACTTTATTTCCAGTTTAAGTTTAATGCATTCAGATCTACTGATTTATCCTAGATATCCAAGTCTAGGAGAGTCACAATATTCAGTAACTCATTTGTAGTCTTTTTAAGGAAACAGGGAAAAATAAGAATTTCCACAGTAAATTATTTTATTCTTCAATAATTCTTTCACATTCAGATAAGTTTCCCTCTGAACATAAGGGTTTTTTACCACTTACTGTATAGATATATGAGAGTGACTAATTCAGATTTAGAGGATTTAAGAATATGTTTCTAAACTTATGAGAAATACACTAAACCTTGAGTTTTACTATTCTGTTATACAGATAAAAGTAATCTATTATACTGTTTTTCCACACTTGGAATTTATGCTGCACACTAGCCAAGGGAAAACAATTGGGCTAATGGACTGAATGCATATTTTCGCTTTGCTAACCAGTTGGTCTGCTTAACAACCAAAGACTGTGAACAAAGGAATCTCTATACTATCCCAGGCTCATCAGAACACCTCAAACTGCATACAGAGCAACACTCAATGACAATTGTCGTACAGTGCTTGACCTTACTATCAGCAACCACAGGAAATGTTAAATAATTCAGTATTTACTACTACTGCAAGAACTGGCTTTGTTCAGCCCTAGAAACACAAGGTTAAGGGGAGATCTTGTAGCCGTCTATAACTACATTTTGGGAGAAGACTAGAAGAATAGTGAAGACTTAACCAAATTCTTCTCAAAGGTGTACCATGGTAACAGCAGAGATAGGACAAAAGGCTGTGAACACAGAAATTTCTGAGTGGAGGATTTTTATTTTCTTTTTTAAATTTATTTTTATGTTTTTACTCTGAGGGTGGTGACATAGTGGAACAGGTTGCTCAAAGAGTTTGTGGAATCTTCATTCTTGGAGCTTTTCTGAATTCATCTGGTCTAGTCCCTGAGCAACCTGATCTAACCAGATGCTTTCCAATTATTCTATGATTCTGTATGCAAATAAACAAAGGTGTGTATACACACACACACACACACACACACACCCTCCTATATATGTATATATTTGTATATGTATCATAGATATATATATATATATATGAGAGATTTGATAAAAGCTGATGTGTTGCTGTAGGGATGTCTGAGTGCCTTGAATTTTTTCTTGGACTCCCATCAATCTCCCAGGACTCTGAAGAGTCATTCATAATGTATTTCTTTGATTTAGTCAGAGGTTTTATCATATCCACTATTAACAGATGGCCATCACTTTGCATTTCCTTTTATTTGTTGCAGACAATCTTTCAGATTGCTTCTGGTTTATGCTATCAATGAGTTAGAATAAATGCAAATAACACATTCTTTTTTGTAATGCCAGTTTTACCTTTGTTTTATGATTGGCAGCTATTTAGCCAGGCTATTTTGAGGCTGTTTGTGGTTGGCTGTATCTAGATGAGCTGTCTTTACCTTCCAAATAAAAGTACATCCATTTGCTAATGCTCACTGAAACTTGTGAAATGGATAAAAAAATATTTAGGAATCACTATGTGCATTTAAGGCTCATTTCAGCTGTCTAAACATAGGGCATGTAGTGCAGTTTAAGATACCTCAGGATATTCAAGATATCCACACAGGCTCATCAGCTATAACACAGGATTTATGGAAAATCTGAATTATTCTGGAACACCAGCTGGAGGTCAGGTAGGAGATATTATGACATTTATAAAGATATTTGACAGCTATGTCTGGATAATTGAATTGAGCCTTTTAAGGAGAAATTATCATCATCTAAGTGTAAAATGTCTACATTTATAATTAGTCACCTTCGGCTCCTTTAATAAAGAGCAGGGAGAAATCAGACATTTTTACAGTGAGATTCATCTGTCTAAAAGTAGATCACTACTGAGGATGAGATGAATCATATCTTGGAAGATCATAATAAGATAGTCAAGTTTTCAGGACTAGGTACAATGTACACATACATATGTGATCAGACAGATGTGATCAGACAGATGTATTTGGAAAATATTTGTGAGTTCACTCTTTAGCTTCTAAAATTTAAATATGTTAATTTCTTCAATCAGGTAAACAGAAAGCTGTTTGCTAAAGCCTTTGCTTAGTTCTGTAACTGTTTTCTGAATGTTACCAATTTTCTGCTCTTCACTCACCAATGGTATGGACAAGATTTGCCTGAGGAAACTGAAAGTGTCTATAGTACAGAGGGAAGGATAAGGAAGAGCATCCTAGAGCCCCAGGTGATGTTCTCCTTCCAGTTAGGGAAAGCATAATTAAAACCAAATGTATCTCTTCTGCCAATCCCGTACAATCTTTCAAGCCATCTCAAAAAAAAAAAAAGAAAGAAAGAAAAGAAAAAAAATGAAAAAAAAAGAAAAAAGAAAAAAAGAAAGGAAAAAAGGAGAAATATTTAGGAAAACATTTGAGGTTGAGATGATGAGGCCAGACTGTCACTGCCAAGGTATGTAGAGGCTTGGTTAAGTGAGAAGGGGCATGATCTTGTGCCACTGAGCAGTCTGAGCAACCCAGGCTTTGAGCTACGCAAGAGTTAAGTCCAGAGCTCTGAGTATGTAAATCTGTGGACTGATTGCAGGTGCGATCGGGATGCGTGATTAGCAGCCCTGCCTATATATCCACTGCGTGCTTTGCGGATAGGGGGAGAACCTCCATCCTCACATTGAGATCCTGTTGTTACTCCAGACCGCTGCCTGACACCCGGTGAGCCGCTGCCCCGCTTCAATGGTATAACTTAATTAGTGGGAATTTTAGTATTAATACTTCAGGTTCCTGAAGAGATTCCTTTCCTGGAATCTGGGGTCACAATTACAGTCAGTAGAGAATTATTTCAATATACTGCAATTCACTAAAATTTTGTTGCTGTCTCATTGATTTCAACAGTGCCAGATTATTGTTTATAGTGTTTATTTGTTTTCCTCTCAAAGTTTCCAGCTGAGGAATTGCATGTGGTTGGAGCAGTTAAATACTACTTGTTTGCATAATAAAGACTGTTAAATTAGCTTGCCAGGAATATGACATCTACAATGTAAAATCTAAAATGTGTTATCAGATACGATTTAAAACACAGTGGAAAAATATTGTTTTATTTTCATTACATTTTGACTTTCTCTTTAAGAAATCAAAGCATATTTTATAGATTACACAATGTTATATACGATCTTCAGTGAACAAAGTAATACACTCTAAACCAGACCTTATCTCTTTAGGAACATATAAAAAAGCAATTAAACATCTTTTGGAGAAGTGCATATTCCATATGTTTTGGAAAATTGACAGGCACTTTTGATTCCTTTATTGAGTATTACGTAGTGTCTTAGTGAATGCAGGGATGAATTCTAAGAAATAAAGCTGTTTGGCAATGTAACCACACAACCTAAATAGAAGATACTAACCCTGTGTTTCACTTTGACAATATAGCCCCAGAGAAAAAACCCTTTTTTTTTTCCCCCAAGATATTTTTGGTGAACGTTTTTTTCCTATTTGCTGTTTATTAAAGAAGAAGGCTTTTCTCTGTGTTTATTGAAAACAGTGCTAACACGATTAAATCAAATTCACAAATACTCAACTTGAGTTATTGAAATGTAATTAGAAGTGACAGCTGTGCCTGGTTTTGTCTTTGGATATAAATATGCATGGAGTTTTGAGTAGGAATTAGAGAGGAAGGGGTGAGAGAAAACTAAATTATCCTGCGAAACAAAGGTTTGGGCACAATTGTGTCTTTTGAACTCAACTTCCTCCAGACTCCCCTTCCCCATTCCTGTATACATATCTTTGGAGTAAAACCTTAAGTAACAGGGTTATCAGATACACACTAATTTCCTTCAAGTTATACCGTATCAAGCCATCACATCAAATCTTCATAAGATACAGAATTAGTATGTATAAAAATTCCTTTATTATAACCTTAGAGAAATACAATGTATACCATGAGGGACCCTTGCTATTTTTCTGGATTTTTGTTACATTATCAAAAATTAAATTTGTTTTCCTATGTCTTAAACAATTAATATGGTTCATATTCATGTCAGATTGATACTGAATCAAAATCGTGTTTCTGAGAATATAGAATGTGAATACGGTTTCAGTCACAGAAATTCAATGTGACAAAAGGCACATGCTAGCCTGTGGTGAAAAAAGTAATCTCATGAATTTTATGAATGGATGGTGTGCAAGAAATCTAAGTAAAATTTTCATTTTATTTGGAAAGTTATTAAAATGACTGTCAAGGTTAAAGACAATAAGCAGTCAATTTCTCTAGATTTCCTTAAAGTTGCAGAACAGGTAGTTAAAATATAGTATCCTAATAGTGAGATTACCTTTCCTAAGAAATTATCTAAGTGTACATTTAGTGAAAGTGATCAGTTCTTGTGCCTAAAATTCAGAATAGGGAAAGCCTATTTGCCAGGTCCTTGCTGATTTATTGGTTATTTATACACTCACAGAATCATAGAATGCTTTGGGTTGGAAGGGACCTTAAAGATCATCTAGTTCCAATCCCCCTGCCATGCTCAGGGACACCTATCCACTAGAACAGGTTGCTCAAAGCCTCATCCAATCTGGCCTTAAACACTGCCAGGGAGGGGGCAGCCACAACTTTTCTGGGCAGCCTGTTCCAGTGTCTCATCACCCTCACGGTCAACAATTTCTTCCTAATATCTCATCTAAATCTACCCTCTTTCAGTTTAAAACCATCCTCTCCTCACCCTATCACTACATGCCCTTGTAAAAAGTCCCTCTCCCGCTTTCCTGTAGGCCCCCTTCAGGTACTGGAAGGCTGCTCTAAGGTCTCCCTGCAGCCTTCTCTTCTCCAGGCTGAACAGCCCCAACTCTCTCAGCCTGTCTTCATAGGAGAGGTGCTCCAGCCCTCTGACCATCTTCGTGGACCTCCTCTGGACTCGCTCCAACACCTCCATGTCCTTCTTATGTAGAGGGCCCCAGAGCTGGACGCAGTACTCCAGGTGGGGTCTCATGAGAGTGGAGTAGAGGGGCAGAATCACCTCCCTCGACCTGCTGGCTACACTGCTTTTGATGCAGCTCAGGATACACTTGGCCTTCTGGGCTGCAAGTGCATACTGCTGGTTCGTGTTGAGCTTCTCATCAACCATCACCCTCAAGTCCTTCTCCTCATGGCTGCTTTCAATCCATTCTCTGCCCATCCTGTATTTGTGCTTGGAATTGCCCCGACCTACATGCAGGGCCTTGCACTTGGCCTTGTCGAACTTCATGCGGTTCGCACAGGCCCAGCTCTCAAGCCTGTCAAGGTCCCTCTGGATGGCATCCCTTCCCTCCAGTGTGTGGACCGCACCACAGAGCTTGGTGTCGTCGGCAAACCTGCTGAGGGCGCATTCAATACCCCTGTCCATGTCAACGACAAAGATATTAAACAAGACCAGTCCCAATACCAACCTCTGAGGAACACCACTTGTCACTGGTCTCCACTTGGTGTCCATTCTCTTATGGTTTTAGTGGGACAGCCTTTATCATGTATCCAGCAGCCATTCATCAGGACTGAGACTCTGAGGGAATTGTGACCATCATTACTGTGAAAGTACCTCTTGGGAAAGTCCCTCTTTTGACTCTGTCACACTCAGGGTCAGCAAATCTGTCTAACCTTTTGAGATTATTCCACACGGTTTTCTGAACTACATTTTCCTTTGTCTTTTGCATACACAGCAGTTTGTCCTTATTTAATTGGATGATTGACCCAATCACTTCTTGGTTTTTTGTGATTTTTTTTGTTAGGTGCACTTACACATGGTACTGCTTGCTTCCTTCCTCCTCCCATTCAGAGAGGGAGACTCTGTTCCTTTTCCTCTGAGGAGGTGGCTGTAATTCCTTGTCACTCCTGGTGGAAGCCCACAGAAAGGCTTATGTGGGAAGCGTAACCCCTTTTCAATCTTCTGACACAATATCTCAAAATCTCTCTGAAGCACCTACCTCTGCCTCTTTGCCTGCCTCAGTCTCTAGGCACAAAGGGAACAGAATCATGGAATGATAGAATGGTTTGGGTCAGATGGAATCTTCAAAGATTGTCTAGCCCAACCCCCCTGCCATGGTGGGTACATCTCTCACTAGATCAGGTTTCTCAAAGTCCCTGTTCAACCTTGCTTCGAACACTTCCAATGATGAGGCATCCACAACTTCTCTGGGTAACCTGTTCCAGTGTTTCACCACCCTTTCAGATGAATCTGGTACCTCTCTCACATCAATTATCAGTGTATAAGAAGCTGATGGGACAGGCAAGAGCTACAATCAAAATCATAATTCTTTCAGAGTGACAGTTAAATGTGTTCCTCTTGCCCATGTGGCATCTTGCTTGAGGCACCATGTAGTTCTAATGGCACAGCTGGACCACTAAGTGCAGAGGGCTTTTACAAGTTCACTATGCCTTTACCACTAAACGTTGGAAGAAATCAGGTACATGTGCTGAGGCATAGTATGGTGTCATAAGCCTGAGGGTCAGCTTTTAATACTAAGTTGCAGAGTACTTAAGAACATACAGCCCCTATACTACATGTAGGCCATACTGGGAAGTGCTGTGGGTCACTGATTTTCAAATTTGTTTGCAGATGATAGAAGGTTGATCCTGGTCTATGCAATGGCAATGGTCAACAATCTACCCATAAAGGCCATGGGAATTAACGGTGCTGGTGTATAGCAGTATAGACATAGCAACTATTTCTACATTTTCCTGTGAGTATTGGGTAGAATATCCTGTAACTCTTAATACTGGAAGTTTCTGGGGTCCTTTCTCAGTAAGTTAAAGTGTGAATGAGTAAGTAACAGCTGGTTCTGGAGTACAATCTTGGCTCAAAAATGCTTAGAAGAAATGCAAGGTAAAGTTGTGCTGGTGAGGCCAGAATAAATAGTGATGTATTTAAGAAGTAAGATTTCAAGCCGGCAAGGTGAGAGAAAAGTGGAAGAACGAGACAAGTGTTTCACAAAGAACAGACAATGGGTATTGGGTTTGTTTTTGTTGTTTTTTTAAAGCTTTTAAAAGAAGGAGTCAGCTTTGGTTAATTTAATAGCTTCTGTGGATTTAGCCTTATTAAAGCTAACTAATCTTGCTATTTATGTTCTTTGTATATCATCTTAAGACACCATTCCAGAAGATGGCTGTCTATTAACTATAAAAGAAGCCTATCTGACAAACTCAGCTAGTGTCTAATTTTTAAGCAGCTTAAACCTTGTAACATAAATTCAATGTTTTCTGTCAAAAGATACACGTTAAGTCTCCAGATAGGCTGAAATACCTTTCTCTTATTGACAGCTTTGCATTGTAGTTCGAAACTTGTAAGATATTCCGTATTTTTTAAACTTTATACATAAAATTAAACTATTTTATTTCCTTTTTTTCCCTCTATTTCCCTTGAAACAACTTTGTCAATATTAAGTCTCTTCAGAAAGAGAAACACTGAGCTAGAAAATGGCAGTATTCGCAATATGAAATATCTGAGCACCACTCAAGATTCATCTGGCTTGAAATACATTATGAACAGTGCACTTCACAGTGTGACTGGCAACATTAATAACTCAAGAAATACAAAATATACAAAAAGGAAGAAGTTTTGGTGTAGTTTGATACAATCAGCTAATGGGCTTATTTCGATCTCATCTTTAATGTTTGTTATTGAATTTTGAGACTACTGTGCTTATTTAAAAGTGTAGATGAGCATGGTTTTTACTTTTGTTACAAACAAGAGGACTGAAATTCACATTTTACTAATCTTAGTACTTCTCAGAGAATTATTTCCAATTAGTGACAACAAAGACTACATTTCACCTAGTGTTGTTTTCTGGCTTTAATGCCTGAGTTTGTCAATTTTTTCTACATATCATACTTCTGACATATGTTCTAAACTATTTTATTGGGCAGATGGAATGCCTCATTTGCTTATTTTTTAATATGATGGTGACCTCTGATTTGAACCAATATGTGGTTAGACTGAACAGAAGGTCAGAAATCATTACTGACTTCAGTAATCATTGGAGAATCTGGGCCAGACTACCAGTTTTATAAAGTATATTAAACCTGACCCTAACTCACTCAAATCAGAGGGTTTCTCTCCAATGACTTCACTAATGTTTGTATCAGACTTTTGGGAAATGCTTTCTTTTGACCTGGTAATGGTATCACGTGTTAGACAAGACACAAAAGTACATGGAGGACTCTGTTAAATGTGTATTCTAGATGTTAACACACAGTTAGATGTCAATATTCTTTTTCATGTTACAAGGTACTTTACGGCTCATGGAATTGCTTTTAGAATCAGAATAGGATGCATGCACCTGCTTTAGTATCTAAAATAAACATGAAGAAGAATCTTAAATGTTGACATTCAAGGGAATTTTCCTACAATATGCTTACTGAAATTATTACTTAATGCAAGACTCATCTAGCACTTACTAGGTAGCCTTGTAAACTGAAGAGCCTGCTAGGCTGCATACTCTCTGAGTACACTGAACACTGCTTGAAGATAAGCATCTATAGTCACTTTCTTAAAAAAAATAGAAGACACACAAACCACAAACCATACACACACACACACACATACGCAAAGACAGAACCTAGACAAAGGAAGAGCGGCAGTACTGCTTGCCTTCTGAACAGTATTTTTGTGGTTTGAGCCCTGAAGAAAACCAACTGGGTTTACTTTGCTCTTCAGAGAGAAAAGGACCTAGACTTTTTATCCTACATTTCAGTCCCCTCTGCCCCACTTTCATTCTGTAGCTTAAACTGTAAACTTGGTTACTGGAAATAGAAGGTATGAATTTGAAAAGATCATTTGATTTATTGTCCCTCTTCATCCACCCTTTCAATAGCAGATAGCTTTGATAATTATTAAATGATGACTAACGTATGCTGGTTTTTGGAGGAGTTTGGTTAGGTTTGGGGTGGGGTTTGGGGGTTTTGCAGTGAGTTTTTTTTTGTTGTGTTTGGTTTTTTTTTTTCCCCCCAGTTTCAGCATTCTATCATTTAACTTTATCAACTTTTCAGTTGTTTTTCAGAAATCAATTCATTCTTTTTAGTGCTGTCAGTTGCAGTGGAATAGGTATTTTCCTAACTAGATTAACTAGTCCTTACAATATAATGATCCATATGCTTACAATGTACAGTGACTGAAACTTGCTTGGTCTAACTTCACTATATTTGGGGTAGTGATGTCGAGAAGCAATATAGTTCACTATTGTTTCAGAAATTATGTCAGTGTTGAAAAAGGCCTATGACGGATGCTCTTTCTGGGTTCTTTTTTGTGTTTCAGTAGCACAACGATTCATTTAACCAAGCTAGGAGCATTTAACAACAGAAGGTTTTTCGTATATATTTTAAGTAAAACCAAACTGGAATTTGTATTTTTCTGTAGACAATCAAGAATGTTTTTTGAAAAATATTTGTCACGGTTTAAAGCTGGGCCAGCTATTAACCAGGTGGCAGATGCTCTCTGTTAACCCTCTCCCCCTCCGCTAAGGGAAAGGGAAAAGGGAGAGAGACTTATGGGTTGGAAAGTTAAAACAGTTTTAATAAAATATAATAATGAAAAAGAATATAATAACAATAATAATAGAAATAACCAAATATATACAAATATGTACAAAACCAAGATCAAGAGCTTGGAAATCCTCCTCAGGCAGAGTTGCTCCCCCCAGCACAGGCAGAGGGGAAAAGGCAGTAGCTCCCCTGCCATCACACCTGCAGGCTTTTAACTGGAGAATTGGCAAAGCTGGTACCAATCAGTGGGAGACAGGAGGGCCCCTCCCTCCTGGGCCCCACCTCCAGGAGGCAGTGGGTTAGTGATAAATAGGAAAGTGAGAATGACATGTATGGGATGGAATACCTCGTTGGTCAATCTTGGGTCACCTGCCCTGTCTGCTCCCCCCTGTAGCTGCGACCCCCCTTTGGCTCTTCACTCGTAAGCAGTGAGGAATTTAGCAGTGACCTTGGTTTCTCTAAGACTAATGGGCCTGGTTTGGGCCAAACCAGGACATTCCACCCCTTATTCCATACCATTCACGTCATACTCAGATCACCACTACCTTTTCATTTTCAAATATATATACACATATCACTAGCTTATGATTCATCTTCTCAAAAAGTTCATTAAGTTCATTTGGTTCAGGATTGTGGGTTTCCATCTGGCTAGCAGTCTCTCAGCAGTCTCTCTGGCTAGCAGTCTCTATTTTGTCACGGTTCGTGCCCACGGGTTGCAGGTTAAAGATGTCAGACTCGAGGAGGTTACTGGACGCCACTTGATGAAGCTAGCTCCGGTCTCATCACCACTGTCTTAACCTGAAAGACACTTATGCAGCAACAACATACAGTTCAGAATTAAGTAGTCTCACCCAGAATCAGATCACCTTCAGGGACACATCGGACTTCACCATCTTGCAACATCACCCACCAAGTACATCCAGGTCCCTGAGCAAAAGCAATCCCATGAATGGGTTTACCTTTGCCCGTAGCAGGAAGAACCCAGACAGTTTTTCCCAATAGATTCCTTTCATGCACCACCGGGACTTTATCTCCTTCTACTGTATGTAGAAGGTCTGACTGAGCAGGGCCAGCTCGGTTGATAATCCCCTGGTGTTAACTAACCAGGTAGCTTGTGCCAGATGTTTATCCCAGTTTTTAAAGGTTCCACCCCCCATTGCTTTCAGGGTAGTTTTTAACAGCCCATTATACCGTTCAATTTTCCCAGAGGCTGGTGCATGATAGGGGATGTGATATACCCATTCGATGCCATGCTCTTTGGCCCAGTTGTCTATGAGACTGTTTTTGAAATGAGTCCCATTGTCCGACTCAATTCTCTCTGGCGTGCCATGTCGCCACAAGATTTGCTTTTCAAGGCCCAGAATGGTGTTCCGGGCAGTGGCATGGGGCACAGCGTATGTTTCCAACCATCCGGTGGTCGCCTCCACCATGGTAAGCACATAACGTTTACCCTGGCGGGTTTGAGGGAGTGTGATGTAGTCAATTTGCCAGGCCTCCCCATATTTATATTTCAACCACCGCCCCCCATACCACAAAGGTTTTAACCGTTTGGCTTGCTTAATTGTGGCGAATGTTTCACAATCATGGATAACCTGTGCAATAGAGTCCATGGTTAAGTCCACCCCTCGGTCACGAGCCCATCTGTATGTTGCATCTCTCCCTTGATGACCTGAAGTGTCATGAGCCCACCGAGCTAAAAATAGTTCACCTTTATGTTCCCAGTCCAAATCTATTTAGAACACTTTAGCAGCTTGATCCGCTTGTTGGTTGTTTCGATGTTCCTCAGTTGCCCGACTTTTAGGTACGTGAGCATCTACATGACGTACCTTCACAACTAGTTTCTCTAGCTGAGCAGCAATATCTTGCCACAATTCAGCAGCCCAAATAGGTTTACCTTTGTGCTGCCAGTTGCTCTGCTTCCACTGCTTTAACCACCCCCACAAGGCATTTGCTACCATCCATGAGTCAGTATAAAGATACAGCCTTGGCCACTTTTCTCGTTCAGCAATGTCTAAAGCCAGCTGGATGGCTTTTACCTCTGCAAATTGACTTGATTCACTTTGTCCTTCTGTGGCTTCTGTGATTCGTCGTATAGGACTCCATACAGCAGCTTTCCACTTCCGATGCTTTCCTACAAGACGGCAGGATCCATCGGTGAACAGGGCATACTGCTTCTCATCCTCTGGTAGTTCATTATATGGTGGGGCTTCTTCAGCACGTGTCACCTCCTTTTCTGGTGGCATTCCGAAGTCTTTGCCTTCTGGCCAGTCCATGATCACTTCTAAGATTCCTGGGTGATTAGGGTTTCCTATTCGAGCCCTCTGCGTAATTAATGCAATCCATTTACTCCATGTAGCATCAGTTGCATGATGGGTAGTGGGAACCTTACCCTTGAACATCCAGCCTAGTACTGGTAATCGAGGTGCTAGGAGAAGTTGTGCTTCAGTACCAATTACCTCTGAAGCAGCTCTAACTCCTTCATATGCTGCCAGTATCTCTTTTTCAGTTGGGGTGTAATTGGCCTCGGAGCCCTTGTATCCTCGACTCCAAAATCCTAGGGGTCGACCTCGAGTCTCCCCTGGTACTTTCTGCCAGAGGCTCCAGGTAGGACCATTGTCCCCAGCTGAGGTGTAGAGCACATTTTTAACATCTTGTCCCGTACGGACTGGTCCAAGGGCTACTGCATGCACAATCTCTTGTTTAATCTGTTCAAAAGCCTGTCGTTGTTCAGGACCCCACTGAAAATCATTCTTCTTTCTGGTCACTTGATAAAGAGGGCGTACAATCTGGCTGTAATCTGGAATATGCATTCTCCAGAAACCCACAACGCCTAAGAAGGCTTGTGTTTCCTTTTTGTTAGTTGGTGCGGACATAGCTGTTATTTTGTTGATCACCTCTATCGGGATCTGGCGACGCCCATCTTGCCATTTAATCCCTAAAAACTGTATCTCCCGGGCAGGCCCCTTGACCTTGCCCCTTTTTATGGCAAAACCAGCTTTCAGAAGAATTTGGATTGTTTTCTCCCCTTTGTCAAAAACTTCTGCTGCTGTATCTCCCCACACAATGATGTCATCAATGTATTGCAAATGTTCTGGAGCTCCACCCTTTTCTAGTGCAGTCTGGATCAGTCCATGGCAAATAGTAGGACTGTGTTTCCACCCCTGGGGCAGTCGATTCCAGGTATACTGGATACCTCTCCAGGTAAAAGCAAACTGTGGCCTGCACTTTGGTGCCAAAGGAATAGAGAAAAATGCATTAGCAATGTCTATGGTGGCGTACCACTTGGCTGCCTTTGACTCCAGTTCGTATTGAAGTTCTAGCATGTCTGGCACAGCAGCACTCAGCGGTGGCGTAACTTCATTTAGGCCACGATAGTCCACAGTTAATCTCCATTCTCCATCAGACTTTCGCACTGGCCATATAGGACTATTAAAGGGTGAGCGAGTCTTGCCAATCACTCCTTGATTTTCTAATTGTCTAATCAGTTTATGAATGGGGATCAGAGAGTCTCGATTGGTACGATATTGTCGCCGGTGCACCGTGGTAGTAGCAATTGGCACCTGTTGTTCTTCAACCTTCAGCAACCCCACAACAGAAGGATCTTCTGAGAGGCCAGGCAAGGTAGACAGCTGTTTAATGTCCTCAGTCTCTACAGCTGCTATACCAAAGGCCCATCTGTACCCTTTTGGGTCCTTAAAATACCCTCTCTTGAGGTAGTCTATGCCAAGGATGCACGGAGCATCTGGGCCAGTCACAATGGGGTGCTTTTTCCATTCATTTTTAGTTAGGCTCACTTCGGCCTCCAATACAGATAACACTTGAGATCCTCCTGTTACTCCTGAAATGCTGATAGGTTCTGCCCCTTTATGATCCGATGGCATTAGGGTGCACTGTGCACCAGTGTCTACCAGGGCTCGATACCTTTGTGGTTTTGATGTGCCAGGCCATCGAATCCACACAGTCCAATAAACTCGGTTGTCCCTCTCCTCCACCTGGCTGGAGGCAGGGCCCCCCTAATTAAGAAATGGATTCGTGCTGCTCACAGGGACTGGACCTTCATTTCTCCTATTCACACTTTGGAAAAAGGAATTTGAGGCCCATCTACCCTGACTGGGGTCCTGCTCACTGGTAACTGGAGCAGCCATCCTCCTAGAAAAATTCTCTCTGGTTTTTCTTTTAGCTTGCAACTCACGTACTCGTGCCTGTAGGGTACTGGTAGGTTGTCCATGCCATCTGCTCATGTCCTCCCCATAACCACGCAGGGCAAACCACAGGATACCTCGTGATGTGTTCCGTTTCCTTTGAGCTGGTCCTGTAGGAGAGCGTTTGCTCCTAACAGCTGCAACGCACGCCTGTGTAGGTAGAGAGTCAAGTTTATTCTTGATCCTGGACAGTTTGTCTGACAGTTGTTTAAATGAGTCCTTGTTTTCCTTAGTCAGTTTTTCCACAGCCGAGACGCGTGCCTGCAGTGGGGAAGAAATACTATCTTCATACTGTCGCATACAGTTAGCCATTTCGCCCACACTAGATCGTGCCATAGCATCTTCTCCCCATACTAATATTGACAATGTATGGGTATATGTCGGTGGAGCATTCTTCACAACCTTCCGGAACATGGATCGGTTGTATTCCACTTCATCAGGATCTACAGGATCTACAATGTCCCGTGGGTGTCTATAAATGATCTCTTGCACAGCCAGTTCTCTAAGGTAGTTAATACCTTTTTCTATAGTGGTCCATTTGCTCAGGTGACTCATAACATCATCTTTATAGGGATACCTGCTCTTTACAGCTGACAAGAGTCGCCTCCAGAGACTGACAGTGTTTGACTTTCTTGCGAGCGCCTTATCAATACCACCATCTCTGGACAGGGATCCCAACTGTCTGGCTTCTCTGCCATCTAATTGCATGCTGTCTGCCCCATTATCCCAGCATCGGAGCAACCAGGTAATAATAGGTTCACCGTCATAACGGCTGAAGTCTTTCCTTATATTTCTCAGGTCCTTCAGGGATAAGGAGTGGTAGGTTATCTCTACGTCCAAGTCCTCTTGTGATAGTTCTGCTTTAGAAGGGCCTTTCTTCTGTGATGGGTCTGCTTTAAAAGGACGATCGAGGAAACCCCCATCTGTGTCAGGCCCTAACTCTGCCTGAGAAGGGCCCTCACCTGGGTCATATGATGGCTCTGCCTTAGAAGGCTCTGAGTCATCATCCTTCACTTCACGAGCTGATTTCTTTTGGTATTTCTTCCTGGTTACAGGAGCAATTGGTACAGATTCAATAGATGCTGGAGTCTGAGTAGATGCAGTGGCTGTCGTGGGAGTGCTGAGAGTCTGAGTAGCTGCAGTGGCCATCTTGGGGGGTGTAGCAGCTGTGGTACAGGCTGCCAAGGTTTCAGTGGGTTTAGTGGCTGTAGCGGCAGTACACACTGTAGGATCTGAGGTGGCTGCATAACACCTACAACTGTCCCTGTACCGATATTTAATCTTATCCCACATCAGAAACACATTCAGGACAACCAAAAATAAAAACATGCCACCTAGACAGCACCATCCTAATTTCGCAAAATCTAGTGGAATCAGCTTGGCAGAAAAGGAGAAGGTACTATTTCCCAAAGTAAAACTGGAAGTGTAATCATTAACAGAATCAGCTAAAGGACGCCTGGAGCGTGCAGATGAAGTCGCTGCTACTGATTCGCGATTAAAGCTGCCCATCATTGTGTCATAGAGATAAGAGATCGGAATAGGAACTGCCCAGTTTATCACAGCATAAATCAGTATCAAACCCCATACTAAAACAATACATTTCGACCAGCGCCCACTGCTAAACTGCATGTAAACATTCATAAGAAGCAAGCAATAACACAGTGCCCACGGCAGGTAAGGCATCATTGCAATACTCAACTGTGAAAGAAACTCCATGAAAAGATGAGATAACACAGCATTCAAAAATGACATCACCATCTTCACTATCTGTTTTAACTTTCTAATCCCTTGTAAATCTCTAAGGAAGAAATCTGATATTCTCTCAGCTGAGCTCTCCAGGTCTCCTCCCACCAGAGCCAGGATTCAACTTATCAGAGTAACCTGTTGGAGCTTCTCTCGTGCCCCACATTGGGCACCAATAAATCTGTCACGGTTTAAAGCTGGGCCAGCTATTAACCAGGTGGCAGATGCTCTCTGTTAACCCTCTCCCCCCCCCCGCAAGGGAAAGGGAAAGGGAAAAGGGAGAGAGACTTATGGGTTGGAAAGTTAAAACAGTTTTAATAAACTATAATAATGAAAAAGAATATAATAACAATAATAATAGAAATAACCAAATATATACAAATATGTACAAAACCAAGATCAAGAGCTTGGAAATCCTCCTCAGGCAGAGTTGCTCCCCCCTAGCACAGGCAGAGGGGAAAAGGCAGTAGCTCCCTGCCATCACACCTGCAGGCTTTTAACTGGAGAATTGGCAAAGCTGGTACCAATCAGTGGGAGACAGGAGGGCCCCTCCCTCCTGGGCCCCACCTCCAGGAGGCAGTGGGTTAGTGATAAATAGGAAAGTGAGAATGACGTGTGTGGGATGGAATACCTCGTTGGTCAATCTTGGGTCACCTGCCCTGTCTGCTCCCACCTGTAGCTGCGACCCCCCTTCGGCTCTTCACTCGTAAGCAGTGAGGAATTTAGCAGTGACCTTGGTTTCTCTAAGACTAATGGGCCTGGTTTGGGCCAAACCAGGACAATATTCTTATACTTAATCAACTTGCAATCAACCATTGCTGAGATATTTTTTTAAAACTATATAAAAAAGGGTAAATGTCATAATGTGCTGCATGTTACAAAAGAATTAATGTACCAATTAAAACATTAAGATAATATTAACAGTGCTGATTATATCTATTTATACTGCACCATATTTTATTAAGAGTCTGTATTTTGATTATTAATTTACATTAAGTCAATATACCACAATCTCTTTAATCAAAAGTGGTATTTCTGCTGAAGTTTCTTTTATTCTGCTTCTCTTGAGGCTGATATACATGCAGAGCAAACATGCTTTATTTCCAGTTGACATTTAAATCACACTTTTGCATTTTGTATTTTTCTGCTTGAATAAAACAGTTACCCAATATAATAACAGAAATTTTTCAGTCTCAGACTTGCTGTGTTTCTTTGGAACTATAACTGAAAGTGTCAGAAAAATTAAAGTAAGAAAAATAGCACGCTACAGATTGTAGAATAATTGGTGGGAAGAAAAAAATGTATAGGATGAAATATTTTAAAGTACCTAGCTTTAAAAAAGTATATAGCTGAAGTGTTAGCCTGTGTCTTTTTATAAAACAATGTGATAGAAAAAATAATTAAAAAAATCAAAATTACTGAGAATTTATGAGTTATACCACAACTCTATTTTTAAAGATCCAGGGCCTCATCATGCTGTGAAGTTAATTGCAAAATCCTTTTGACATTCATGAGAGCAGATCTAGTCCTTCGTACACATTGAATGACATAGTGTCCTGAAAACAGAAACCACTGATTTTGAACATCCCTTTTCTATATTTATCAAGAAGAGAAATTTAATTTTGAAATGTACTCAAAATAAACCAGGTCCCATTTGTCCTCTCCTTCATTAACTTCAATATCTTTCCAAAATTTCGTGCTCCAGTTCATTAACTGGATTTATACCCCTATCTGAAGGTATTTACATCAACATAAGACATTACCTGCATACACTGAAGTAAATCAAGTTATCATAGGTTTTAGACGGAACCAATCCATCTATTTTTGCAGTGTTGTCCCTTTCCAAGAAGAGGGAACATTTTCAAAAAGAAGGGAAGTTCAGTTTTTAGCTGCCTTCATCTCCTTCTTCCATCATTAGCCATTCGTCCTCTCCTCCTCTCCTCTCTCCTCTCTCCTCTCTCCTCTCTCCTCTCTCCTCTCTCCTCTCTCCTCTCTCCTCTCTCCTCTCTCCTCTCTCCTCTCTCCTCTCTCCTCTCTCCTCTCTCCTCTCTCCTCTCCTCTCCTCTCCTCTCCTCTCCTCTCCTCTCCTCTCCTCTCCTCCTCTCCCTCTTTTGATACTACATTCCTTCCCATAGCTTCTGAAATCTTTCCAATAGTACATTAAGCCAAATAACTCCCATCTGTCTTTATTCTTATATCTTTCACTCTTCAGTGCTTTTAATACCCACTGTGCTGTGAAAGTTAACAGATCATATTGGTGATATGAATGTTTGAGTCTATGATACTCTCTTCTGCACAGTCTGTTTTTCCACTGCTTCAAATTTAAACTTATTCTCAGCTTTAAGAAACTGCACATTGATTCACCCATTTGAATAATCTTTTCTTGTCTCTTGATGCATCCTTAGCTGTCACTCTGGCAAATTCACAGTCTAGCGTTTACACATACCATTTAAATTTCTGTTAACTCTTAGTTCAGAATTAGAAATGTGCAATGATTTTTCTGTGTTTTTTTTTTTTTTCCCAGAGTGGATTATCTATAATATATATTTTTGACTTATACATATTAAAAAATGGAAATTATTTTATTGTTCTTTCAGTAATACCTATGTTCTCTATTAATGCTTTATCATTTAAATATAACAATTAGGCATTCGTTACTGACTCCTACTGTGCTGACCAGATGAAGAAACTATAACATAATTTCTACAGAAGATATTTGTGTATGTAAGGAAGCAAGTATCTGCAAACCAATGCACAACACTGAAGTATCAATTATGAATACAAGGTTATTCCTCAAATATTGAGATGACTATATGGAGCTTTCATTTTCAGTGAATTTCTGAAAGAAAAGAATTAAAGAATGGGATTGCCTATGTAGTTAGCGTTCCTACTACAGGGAAAAGCTTTCTGTTGCTTGGACAAAAGTTGTAATTTTATTGAAATTGAGCATAATAGCAATGACAGATGCACTGCTTATTTTTCACACAGCAGCCCAGATTCTGTTTACTCCCCAATAATAAATGAAATAATAAAAACAAGCTACTACATCCAAATACTGGAAATTTTCAATGTTTTATTTTGTTCGTTTGGTGTATTTTTAAAATATCTAAAAGATGATAATGTCTAGACAAAATGCAAAATGGTGATAACTATTATTGCCTGTCTAATTTTCTTTAACAGTATCAAAAAATAAAATTATTGGAGCTAACCTTCACAAAGAGTCCATTAAAGGAGTTACTTAATGTTTTAGAATGTCTTAATCAGTAAACCAGAAGAAATGTGGTAACACTTACATAAACTTTAGGATTTTGAAATAACCTGTCGTTTCATCTAAGTTATTTGAATAAGTAAGCTGTCATATAAGAGGTAAATATTTTATTTTATAAGAAAACATGGAAGAAACAGGGAATAGAATGACTAGTTTTTATCAATGGGAGAAGTAAAAAAGATATTCCACCATAGGGATCCATGTTTAATATAGTTATCTGTATTCTCCAAAGAGGAAGCAAAGATTGAATGTGGAATTTGTATATTCAGTTTATTTAAAGACAGAGAGAAGAGAGCAGAAGTGTGAGTAGACGTACCAAGATAAACCAGAAGGCAACTTATTGTAAAAGGAATTTCTGTGCTGACAGATGTTAAGTAATTTGTGACAGTGAATTCAGTTTTTTTTATGTACAGGATAATTTCCAGAAAATAAGAAAACATTTACATTGATGTGGAGAAAAAAATGGATTTTGCGGATTTAAAACATGAAGATATTCGGAATAAGCATGTTGGAAATATGACTGCTAGTAATAGGGAACAGGGAACAGACGAACAATATAAGCTATATAATATGTAAGATAGGATGCTATGCTGATTCATAAAAGCTTAATTTATTTAACTAAGAGAAAGACAAGAGGTAAGGTCATGAAATAGTACATAATGTTCTATTGCAGAGAGAAAAAAATCAAGAGCTCCTATACAGACTTTTCTCTATCTATGGACAAAACACTTTCAAAGAAATTAAAAGGTGTCATACTTCAAAGCTAGTGACAATCACTTTTTGTAGAGTTAATGCCTTCTGAAATGACTGAAGGGCAGCATGAAAGTGTTTGGGAGCCAAGAATCTTGTAGCTTATCCGAAGACCAAATTTGCTCAATGACAAGATGAGAAGATTATCTTGTTACAAATTTTTACTAAAAACTTTGGAAGGATAGACAGAAAACAAAACATAACTCTCCTTAAGGTTTAAGATATCAAGGATCTAGTTAAACATTTTAAATTGTTCCTGCCTGTCTTCAGTGGATTTTTTTAGATCATAGTATGAATAATTTGATATCGAACACTGATAGATTCAGTGTGATGTCAGGTGGACAGCTAATGGGATCCTAGTATGGCATCTCCTATGTTCCAATAACATATGTGTGCTTGGGGATAATTACCTGAACAAAAGGTAAAGCATGCAACATGATTATAAACATTATTTTGTTCCTCATTTCCTTGGTAGAGCAAACTTGCTTGTAGTTGAATGGTATAAATGCTATTAATCCACAACTGAAAATGTGATGTGTTTGGGATTTGGTTGGGTTTTTTTGGTGGTCTGTTAGACATTACAGCTTTCTAGTTTATTTTCTTTTCAAGAAATACTTGATCCTTTATTAGCCTTTTGAATTCAAGTGCCGGGTCTTACACTTCGGCCACAACAACCCCATGCAGCTCTACAGGCTGGGGGAAGAGTGGTTAGAAAGCGGCCCAGCGGAAAGAGACCTGGGGGTGCTGATCGACAGCTGGCTAAACATGAGCCAGCAGTGTGCCCAGGTGGCCAAGAAGGCCAATGGCATCCTGGCCTCTAGTAGGAATAGTGTAGCCAGCCGGTCTAGGGAAGTGATCATCCCTCTGTACTCGGCACTGGTGAGGCTGCACCATGAATACTGTGTTCAGTTCTGGGCCCCGCACTTCAAGAAAGATGTTGAGGTGTTGGAGTGAGTCCAGAGGAGGGCGACCAAGCTGGTGAAGGGTCTGGAGGGTCTGTCCTATGATGAACGGCTGAGGGAGCTGGGGTTGTTTAGCCTGGAGAAGAGGAGGCTCAGATGTGACCTTACTGCAGTCTGCAACTACCTGAAGGGAGGTTGTAGTGGAGTGGGAGTCGGCCTCTTCTCCCAGGCAACTAGCCATAGGACAAGAGGACACAGCCTCAAGCTTCGCCAGGGGAGGTTCAGGTTGGACATTAGGAAGCATTTCTTCTCAGAAAGGGTCATTAGACATTGGAATGGGCTGCCCAGGGAGGTGGTGGAGTCACCATCTCTGGATGTGTTTAAGAAAAGACTGGACATGGCACTTAGTGCCATGGTCTAGTTGACATGGTGGTGTCAGGGCAACGGTTGGACTCGATGATCCCTGAGGTCTCTTCCAACCTGGTTGATTCTGTGATTCTGTAATTCAATACTTAAAATGTATGTATCGTCTTTTTAGCATATAATTAACATCAGTCTGCTACTATTAATGCTTGCCTGGCTAACAAATCTGGAAAACGCACTTTTGTGATTATTCTTGTGAATTAATATTGACAACTTAATATGAGACCCCTTTAAATGTTCTTTACTATGTTGTAGTATGACAGAAATAATAACAAGAATATTAAAGGATGAATTCTATATCAAGCCTTATGCCAATTGTTGGTTTGTGATTTGTGTCATCCTGGTTCCCGGTACCTATTACAGTTTTTAACAGTGAATACGCCTCTGTAAATAATAGCTTGTACAATGAGCTGAAATTTGCCTGTCATATTTCTTTATTAAGTAAACTCATGAAACTGTACTTTTAATGTTTCTGATAAAGTTACAATTTAATAGTAAATGAGTTGTTGTCATGGTCTTGATTAGATTTTTTTCATAATATTATATTGAGTTCTGGACTTTAGTCTTTTGTGCACAATCTCAATTTATTTACACCTCAATTACACCCTTAAAATTAGATATTCATAGAAGCAACTGTGACAATAGTCTTTGCACATGTCAGACACTACATAACATCATTTTTTATTTGATTATTCAACAGCAAAGTTCCGGTATCATCAAGTAAACTTAACAAACTAATGTAGCTCTGTGATGAAAATTCAGAATGTGTTTTTGAAATAAACTTCTAAATATTGAATGTGACATCTATCTGTTTTAATAAAATCTTTTCCCTCCCTTAATGTGTTTTCCTTCACTTCAGTTCATGTCAGATCATATGCAATGGCATAGCTATCTTTTTGTCTGTGGAAAGTCAAGGCAGCAAAACTGACCAAATAAACAAATGCATATTCATAGATTCATTCGGATGGTTAAGGAAAGCTTTGTTTCATATACATTGAAGTGGAACATTAAATAATGTACCAATCAGGATACTAAAAAACAAGTGATTTCTCAGCATATACGCTTGACAATTTAAAGAATTGCACAATACAGTGTTGGACATAAAGGATGTTTTTAAAATGAGAAATATGCTAGAAGTTAACAATACAGAAAGACTGAAGTATGGGATAATACATCATGACAGTAAGCTTTCAGCCCTTAAATATGTGGCCATTCTTCAGCCAACCAGTCAGGACTGACCTCATTGTTTCTGCTCGTGATAGTAAAGATTTCTTGTCTCAGTAAAAATACATATACCTATATCTCATATTATAACTATCTATAATATAATGAATACTGTATAAAGCTTGATATCTTACATTTTTGTAAATTTTATTTTTACTTTAAACACTTGAGTTCTCAGCTAAATACACTGTGTTTTCTTTTCATTGATGATGTAAGTCTTATAAATAGTACTTATTAGATACTTTGATGTCATAAACTGTTGCAAAAATGCTCATTGAAATCTGAAGACTACATTTAAACAAAACTATAGAATGCCCTCAGTATTCAGGCCATAGAAATTTATTATTACTGTATAGATTTTTTTGTAGTTCAGATTTAATTAATCACAATAATAGAAGGTTTTGATTAAAACTCTTTTCTTTTTTTTCTCATACTATAACATTCTCTCTTTCAAAGAATTTGAATGATACATATATTTATTAACTTTTGCAAATTTTTGTAGGAGAAAAGAATGAATGCCCAAAATTAAAAAAAAAAAAAAAAAAAAAATTTTTTACTTAATACTTAATTTATGAGGTGGGATTCATCTCACTTAACCGTTCAAGGTTTTTCCTCACCTGTTAATGGTGAAGGACATACTTCCACAATTATTCCTTTGACCTATAAACAGATAAGATAGCTGCCTGTATGAATTATTTCTCTCTACTGACTAAAGGAGCTTAGAGAACTACCTTAACCTGGATTAAAAAAAAAAACCAACAAACCCCAAAAAGACCCCAAACCAAAACCAAATAATACAACAACAAAAAAACTTTTAGATAGCTAAAGCTAAGAAGGATAAATCTATCCCTTAACTTTCAGAAAGTTAAATTTAGGAAAAAAACCTTCACGTCCCCTAAGTAATGGCAAAGAGAAAATCTTGATTGTGCTGAAATAAATTGCAAAATTGTGACAGACTTTTAAAAGACAAGATTTTTCTCTAAATTTATTTGTGAAAGTACAAAAAGGCAAGTTAATTTGATAAAAGAACCAATCATGTTCTTGTTTTTGGAAATGAAGGATTGCCTCTGTATTACATAATGGCAGGTTCTTCTGCAGATAGCAAACTGATAATAATATTGATGTATGCTACCTCCTCAAAAAAACCTAATTGAGTCAGTATATCTCATACAATTACAGAGATGGTACTATACAATGGCAGCACACCCATCTGGTATATCAGCCCCTCCTCCCAATTTTGTATCATCTGCAAACTTAAGGTTAGGAATTATTTCCTCTTCATAAATCCATGATGACTACTCCTGATCATGTTCTTGTCTTCCATGTGTCTGGATACGGTTTCTAGGATTAGTTGCTCCATCAGCTCCGTAGGGACTGAGGTGAGGCTGACCATCCTGTAATTCCCCAGATCTTCCTTCTTGCCCTTCTTGAAGACAGCAGTGACATTTGCTTTCTTCCAGTCCACAACAGCCTCGCATAATTGCCACAACCTTTCAAACGTAATAGAAAGTAGCCTCACGATGACATCAACCAGCTGCCTCAGGATTTGTGGGTGCAACTCATGAAATTAATGTGTATCTGATTTTTTAAAGCACTCCCTAACCTTGTCTTCCTCCAGCAAGGGTAAGTCTTCCTTGCTCCAGACTTCCCTTCTCATGTCAGGGCCCTGGGATCCCTGAAGGTTAGTCTTACAAGGAAAGATTGAGGTGAAGAAGGCATTGAGACCCGTGGCCTTTTCATGGCACCCAGGATGATCTCCATAAATTTTCCAGGTACTGAGGTTAGACTAAGAGGTCTGTCATTTCCAGGGTCTTCTCTCATGCCCTTGTAAACTGGAATAACATTTGCTAGCTCCCAGTCAGTGGAGAACTTCCCAGACTCCCAAAACCTCTGGAGCCCATGTAAAAGATGCCTAAAGAAAAGGCACCCAAAGATTCAAAGTTAACAGCAGATTGAATGGGAGAAGAATGTGTTCAACCTTCCTTCTCTTCACTGTGTATTTAGTAATTACTCTGGTTAGGTACACTATTTTATGGCAATATCTTTGGTAAGGGTGCGGACAAAAACTGAGGAGATCAAATGAAACAGAAGTAGAATAATTGTGGAACATGGATGAAATTTCCACACAAGCTAGGACTTTAGATCCTCTGGCTTGTCAAAACAAAACCCATATGGACGTGCAGAAGAACACAGCTTGGGACATCTGGTGACAGGAAGGTATCTTTGATATGGAACTTTCTAAAATCCCCTTGTTTTCTATTACTGAATTCACGTCAAGTTATAAAAAAACATATTCCAAGACTGATCAAAAGAATCAGCATTTACTTTAGTTGATGTTTTGGGAACAGGATTTATGTATTGCATATGATTATCTATACACTGTCATTAAGAAGGAAAGAACTGAAACTATCCTGCCCAAACTAGTATTTTAGTATTGGAAATATAGAATGAGAATATGAAACCATGGAAGTATAGAAAGCTAAGAAAATAACCGTTAACTCTCTGTCCTGAAAGCCTCTTTTCCTTTTTGTCATATTACATGATGGTTATTCACATCATTTTAAGTCCTAGAAGAATCTTTAAAATGCTGAATTTTTCATTTTCTAGATTATTTCAGTTTTAGTGTAGGGGAAGATTAGAATCTCTCCCAAATCTGCATAGCTCTATTCATGATCTTCCACTAATCACATTTGTCTCTTCCTAGTTCTGAGAAAGAGTGAAAAGCATACATACAACATGCCTGATTTTGCTGAAAATTCAGAAGCTGTTTCTGAATAAAAGGATACATTTATATTAGACATAAAAAAGACAAAAAAATGTCTATGATAAAGATTTTTTTTTAAATAACTAGAGATTATGTCACTATTAAGAACATGATATTAACAGAGTTCATTTTGCATGTTTTATGCTACATAAATATTATGAGTGTCTTTCAAGATTGCTATTATCTATTGAATAGCTCATGGGGTTTTGTGACTACATCAGTTTACTTTCTCACAGTTTTCTTCAGAGTATTATAATAATTTCCCATTGTTGAAGTTCATGAGATTCCTCTCTGCCCAGTTCTCCAGCCTGTCAAGGTCCAGGCCACCTTAAAATATCAGATTGAACAGTTATGATAGATATGCACTACTTTACTAATAGATATGCTTTACTTTCAGGAGCTGAAAGGGCTGCATATGTGCCTAATCAATAATCATTATTTGATTGAAAATGTAAGAACATGCAGAGCACAGAATGGGAAGAAATGTATGACTGGTCAAGAAAGGTGTGCAAGATATACCTGTAAATGATCATACTATAGTTCACTGAGATAGGCTAGCAGTCATAAATGGGACTATTTTTCTGAAGTTTCTGCCTGCACAAACCATTTGCTTGACAACCTTTGAATCTTTTCTTGTTTTCTCTATATCGATTTCCAATGGAATTGTCACTCTAACTTATTTATCTGTGTAGGTATATGGAGCACAGATGTTCTCTTTTTTTTCAGGTTAAATCTCACGCAAACACTCTTGCTCCTTGCCTGAAACGATAAGGAAACAAGCTGAAAATGTCTCTGAAAGGAGGGCACAAAATATCAGAGAAAAATGAGTAAACAAAGGATTAAGAGGTATGAATGCGGAAATATGCAGGCAAACAGGTTTCACATTGCTGCAACATAGATATCTGGGTATTAGGCTTCACTATTTTATGTTGTTAACACTTCATATAAGTTAATGAATTTTTGTAGGTTCTAAGAAATCTGTTTGTTCCAAGTTTGTGTGTCTATTTGAAAGCATCGTATTTCGTTACGTTTGTTAAAGACAATGATGAACTTTACATCCATGTCAATTAATTAGAATGAGGTCCAGAGAATGTATAAAACTGCAGTCAGATCTACCTCATGGACCAATGCTTTTTATTCCCAAATTATGATTTTTCTTATAGAATCATAAAATATCTCAAGTTGGAAGGGACCCATAAGGATCACCAAGTCCAACCCCCTGCTCCTGTCAGGACTACCTAAGATTTATTGTGACTTCAGTCTGGCACTGGAACTGAGGTGGAATGCAAATGAAGAATTACAGTGCTACTGTGCATTGTTCAGACACTCCCTCTATATGCCAATAAACAAATGAATAAATATTCAAAAACTTATGAGACAGTATTCATCATTATGTGTACATACCATCACAATACATACACACACACATACACAAGTATATACATATACACATATATACATACATGTACATATAGAATTTTCTTTGTGAAGCCATGTTGCTTTGTTTTAGATGATTTATATTTTTTCTACTTCTGTTTGGTTTATTTTTCAGTGTTTTTCTAGTACTGAATAAAGTGTCAAAATTCTAGAAATTCATGAATCAGATCACTTTTAAAATGAATTATAACACGTTCAACCCTGAACACTTCTTCTATAATAACACATTTTAATATGAATTTAATATTTTTTGTTTGAAATAGATATTTTTTTTTCAAAGTGTGTAAGAAAACTGTCCCTTTATTCACTGCTGTTTTTTTTTAATTTTCTCCAGCATTCTTCATCTTGACACCTCTACGTCTCAGTATCTCATCTTTTTTTAACCTAAGCCTGTACGAAATAGTGCAATAATCTCTACAAAGAACATTAAAAGAAAACATAAGAATGTTTTCAGGATACTTCCAGTTTCTATTTCCAACTTAATAGTTAGTTGAACTCCATGTAAACTAGGAGATCTACAGATTGGTTTACAGATTTTTTCAATTCAACTATATTTGAATAACAAATATTATTTTATGCTACATATACAAGAGTGAGAGAGGAGAGGAGCGTTGCTGGATCTTATCCTCACTAACAAGGAGGGTCTGGTTGAAGAGGTGAAGGTTGAGGGCAGCCTTGGTTGTAGTGACCATGAGATGGTAGAGTTCAGGATCTCATGTGGCAGGAACAGAATAGCTAGCAGAATCACAACCCTGAACTTCAGGAGGGCCAACTTTGGCCTTTTCAAGCAATTGCTAGGGGAAATCCCATGGGACAGGGTACTAGAAGGTAAGGGGGCTCAAGATAGTTGGTTAGCATTCAAGGACTGCTTCTTCCGAGCTCAAGATCAGAGCATCCCAACAAGTAGGAAGTCAAGGAAGGGTAGCAGGAGACCTGCATGTTTAAACAGGGAAATGCTGGGCAAACTCAAGTGGAAGAAGAGAGTGTACAGATCATGGAAGGTGGAGCTGGCCACTTGGGAGGAATAGAAGTCTGTTGTTGTCAGAGGATGTAGGGAGGCAACTAGGAAAGCTAAGGCCTCCTTGGAATTAAACCTTGCAAGAGAGGACAAGGACAACAGAAAGGGCTTCTTCAAATACATTGCAGGTAAAGCCAACACTAGAGGCAATGTAGGCCCACTGATGAATGAGGTGGGTGCCCTGGAGACAGAGGATAAAAAGAAGGCGGAGTTACTGAATGCCTTCTTTGCCTCTGTCTATACTGCTGGAGGCTGTGCTGAGGAGCCCCAGACCCCTGCGGCCCCAGAAGAAGTCAGGATAAAGGAGGAATCTGTCTTGGTAGATGAGGGCTGGGTCAGGGACCAATTAAGCAATCTGGACGTCCATAAATCCATGGGCCCTGATGGGATGCACCCGCGGGTGCTGAGGGAGCTGGCGGAAGTCATTGCTAGGCCACTCTCCATCATCTTTGCTAAGTCGTGGGCAACGGGAGAGGTGCCTGAGGACTGGAGGAAAGCGAATGTCACTCCAGTCTTCAAAAAGGGCAAGAAGGAGGACCCAGGTAACTATAGACTGGTCAGCCTCACCTCCATCCCCGGAAAGGTGATGGAACAACTTCTTCTTGATGTTGTCTCTAGGCACATCAAGGATAGGGGGATCATTAGGGGCACTCAGCATGGCTTCACCAAGGGGAAGTCATGCTTAACCAACTTGATAGCCTTTTATGAGGACATAACCCGGTGGATAGATGATGGTAAAGCTGTGGATGTGGTCTATCTCGATTTCAGTAAAGCATTTGACACGGTCTCCCACAGCATCCTCGCAGCTAAACTGGGGAAGTGTGGTCTGGATGATCGGGTAGTGAGGTGGATTGTGAACTGGCTGAAGGAAAGAAGCCAGAGAGTGGTGGTCAATGGGACAGAGTCCAGTTGGAGGCCTGTGTCTAGCGGAGTCCCTCAAGGATCGGTACTGGGACCAGTACTATTCAATATATTCATTAATGAGTTGGATGAGGGAATAGAGTGCACTGTCAGCAAGTTCGCTGATGACACAAAACTGGGAGGAGTGGCTGACACACCGGAAGGCTGCGCAGCCATTCAGAGAGACCTAGACAGGCTGTAGAGTTGGGCGGGGAGAAATTTAATGAAATATAACAAAGGCAAGTGTAGAGTCCTGCATCTGGGCAAGAACAACCCCATGTACCAGTACAAGCTGGGGACAGACCTGTTGGAGACCAGCGTAGGGGAAAGGGACCTGGGGGTCCTAGTGGACAACAGGATGACCATGAGCCAGCAGTGTGCCCTTGTGGCCAAGAAGGCCAATGGCATCCTGGGGTGTATTAGAAGGGGTGTGGTCAGCAGGTCGAGAGAGGTTCTCCTCCCCCTCTACTCTGCCCTGGTGAGGCCGCATCTGGAGTATTGTGTCCAGTTCTGGGCCCCTCAGTTCAAGAAGGACAGGGAACTGCTAGAGAGAGTCCAGCGCAGAGCCACAAAGATGATTAAGGGGGTGGAACATCTCCCTTATGAGGAGAGGCTGAGGGAGCTGGGTCTCTTTAGCTTAGAGAAGAGGAGACTGAGGTGTGACCTCATTAATGTTTATAAATAAGTAAAGGGCAAGTGTCATGAGGATGGAGCCAGGCTCTTCTCAGTGACAACCCTTGACAGGACAAGGAGCAATGGATGCAAGCTGGAACACAGGAGGTTCCACATAAATATGAGGAAAAACCTCTTTACGGTGAGGGTGACCGAACACTGGAACAGGCTGCCCAGAGAGGTTGTGGAGTCTTCTTCTCTGGAGACATTCAAAACCCACCTGGACGTGTTCCTGTGTGATATGGTCTAGGTAATCCTGCTTCGTCTGGGGGATTGGACTAGATGATCTTTCGAGGTTCCTTCCAATCCCTAACATTCTGTGATTCTGTGATTCTGTGATACTGATTATGCTTAATTTGGTTTGGATAGCTTTTGCCTTTGAAAATAACATTTATGCTGAACTTCTACATATTAACTGATATAAAATGTGTTTTCCCATATACAGCCAGATAGATGTTAGGAGATTAATGTAGACTTAAGTTTGCTAATTCAGATTTAAAAAAAAATATATTATTTTATTAATTTATTACTTAGCAAGATGGTGAATATGTCTACTGCCTCATTAAACACTGTGTTTTGTTCATTTGTGTTTCAAATAATCACCTCTAAATCACAGGCCACCTAATATTTCTATTCAGTGTCTTCTCCAGAAGCCTGTCTTTGAGTTTCTAGCTTTAGTAAGATAGGCTGGACCTGAAGATTAGTTCTCAATATCATGATGGAGGTTTAGCTGCTCTTTTTCTGCTCAACTACCAAATCCTTTCAGCTGCTTTGCTTGTCTGCTTGAGAGGGTCAGCAGGCAACATTGCCACTTGCTGTTTCAGTGGGAGAGCACTGTTTCAGAATGGGTCAGGAGAAAACTCTTCTCTGTTTATTCTTCTCATATCTGAGACTAATTAAGCCTACATTAACTATAAATATTTATTGCCATTATACATTAGAAACTTCATGTGAAAATGTGTTCTACTGTATTGAGACATAAGAATATTCCCCCCAAAAAGACAGAAATATGGCTCCTTTTTCACATTATCACCTTCTCACATGAATAATCTAATTTTTGTTGATGGGATTGCTCATGTGGCTAAACTCCCCCCAGTGTGAGTACAGAAAGCCCAATTATCCTCCAAAATCACAAGGGGTAAACAGTAGTAGAAGCAGCAGAACTGGTTACACATTTCACAAAGAAAGGTAATTCACCAACCGAGACATTATTGTCAAAAGGCTCTAGCCGAGCGTTATGAATCAACCAAGTGAGGCTGCCTGACTTCCATGGTTTCCTCTGTAACAAACACCTCTCCTGTTCTCAGAAAGTTCTCAGATAGCTGTTGCCAGGAAATTAAGTTTTAACTCAATAGGAAAATAAAATCTGCAACTTCCCAAGGGGGCAGGAGGAGAGGGAAGAAGGTGGGGGGAAGAGGAGAAGAGATTCCACAGACAAGACATTTCTCTGTGTCCTGGTTTGGCCTAAACCAGGCCGATTTTCCTTTCAGTGATTTTTGCTTTCAGCTAAGTCTCCTCTAAGTAACTGCATGTTTGCAGACAGTGTCTGCCTCCAAGACTGATAACGCCCGAAGTTTGTAGTTATCGCTGAGGCACCGGTAGGGTTGTTGTGCAGTAAGGCTCTTGCTGTACTTATTCTTAGAGAAACCAAGGTCACTGATGAATTCCTCACTGCTTACAAGTGAAGAGCCGAAGGGGGGTTGCAGCTGCAGTGGGGAGCAGACAGGGCAGGTGACCCAAAATTGACCAACGAGGGTATTCCATTCCACACACGTCATTCTCGGTATAAAGGGGGGGGATCACGAGGGTCGCGCCCTTTTCTGCTATGGCCGGTGTCCAAGGAGGACTCCGTCTGTTTTCCTGCTGCCCCCGATCCCGATCCGTGCATCCCTGAATACAGCTCTCGACCGTTGCTAGGCCCAGCCTGGGCCTTCCCGGAGCCTGCCCTGCAGTGCCGGTGGTGACGTGGCTGACTTCAGGGGAGCTCAATCTTGGTTTTGTATATATATTTGTATATATTTGATTATTTCTATTATTATTATTATATTTTTTTTTTCATTATTATAGTTTATTAAAACTGTTTTAACTTTCCAACCCGGAAGCCTCTCTCCCTTTTCCCTTTCCCTTTCCCTTTGGGGGGAGGGGGGGGGGATAACAGAGGGCATCTGCCACAGGTTTAATAACTGGCCCAGCTTTAAACCGTGACAGATTTATTGGCGCCCAACGTGGGGCACGAAAGAAGCTCCGACAGGTTGCTCTGATAAGTCGAATCCCAGCTCCAGTGGGAGGAGACCCGGAGAGCTCAGCTGAGAGAGTATCGGAGTTCTTCCTTTGAGATTTACGAGGTGTTGGAAATTAAAACAGATAGCGAAGATGGTAATGTCATTTTTGATCGCTGTGCTATCTCGTCTCTTTATTAAGCCTTTTACAGAGTTAAGTGTAATAATACCTTACTTGCCGTTGTTTGTTAGTGTTTATGTGCAGTTTATCATTGCTGGGTACTGGTCAACATGCATTGTTTTGTTATGGCGTTTCGTACGGATTTATGTCGTGATAAACTGGGTTGTTACAGCTCTGACCTCGGTAGCAGAGATTTTATCTGCGCACTCTGGGAGTCCTTTAGCTGATTCTGTTAATGATTATACTTCCAATTTTACTTTGGGAAATAGTACCTTCTCCTTTTCTGCCAAGGTGATTCCACTAGATTTTGCGAAATTAGGATGGTGCTGTCTAGGTGGCATGGTTTTATTTTCGTTTGTCCTGAATGTGTTTCTGGTGTGGTATGTGATTAGATGTCAGTGCAGCAACAGCGGTAGGTATCATGCTGCCCCTGTAACCAGGAGAAAACACAGAAAGAAATCAGCTAGTAAAGTGAAGGATGATGACTCAGAGTCTTCTAAGGCAGAGCCAGCACAGGACCCAGGTGAGGGCCCTTCTCAGGCAGAGTCAGGGCCTGACACAGAGGGGGGTTTCCTTGATCGTCTTTTTAAAGCAGACCCATTACACAAGAAGGACAAGAAAGGTCCTTCTAAAGCAGAACAATCACAGGAGGACTCGGACTCGGAAGTAGAAATAACCTACCACTCCTTATCCCTGAAAGAACTGCGAAATATAAGAAAAGATTTTAGTCGTTATGACGGTGAGCCAATTATTACCTGGTTGCTCCGATGCTGGGATAATGGGGCAGATAGCATGCAATTAGATGGCAGAGAAGCCAGACAGTTGGGATCCCTGTCCAGAGATGGTGGTATTGATAAGATGCTTCCAAGAAGGTCGAACACTATCAGCCTCTGCAGGCGACTCTTGTCAGCTGTAAAGAGCAGGTATCCCTATAAAGATGATGTTATGAGCCACCTAAGCAAATGGACCACTATAGAAAAAGGTATTAACTACCTTAGAGAACTGGCTGTGCAAGAGATCATTTATAAACACCCTCAGGACATTGTAGATCCTGTAAATCCTGATGAAGTGGAATGCAACCGATCCATGTTCCGGAAGGTTGTGAAGAGTGCTCCACCAACACATACCCATACATTGTCAATATTAGTATGGGGAGAAGATCCTATGGCACGACCTAACGTGGGCGAAATGGCTAACTATATGCGACAGTATGAAGATAGTATTTCTTCCCCACTGCAGGCCCGTGTCTCGGCTGTGGAAAAACTAACTAAGGAAAACAAGGACTCATTTAAACAACTGTCAGACAAACTGTCCAGGATCGAGAATAAACTTGACTCTCTACCTACACAGGCCCGTGTTGCAGCCTTTAGGAGGAAACGCCCTCCTACTGGACCAGCTCAAAGGAAACGGGACACGTCACGAGGTATCCTGTGGTTTATCCTGCGTGATTATGGGGAGGACATGAACAGATGGCATGGACAACCTACCAGTACCCTACAGGCGCGAGTACGTGAGTTGCAAGCTAACAGAAATACCAGTGAGAATTTTCCTAGGAGGATGGCTGCTCCAGTTACCAATGAGCAGGACCCCAGTCAGGGTAGATGGGCCTCAAATCCTTTTTTTCCAAGAGTGAATAGGGGAAATGAAGGTCCAGTCCCCGTGAGCTGCACGAATCCAGTCTTTAATTAGAGGGGCCCTGCCTCCAGCCAGGTGGAGGAGAGGGACAACCGAGTTTAATGGACTGTGTGGATTCAATGGCCTGGCACATTAGAACCACAAAAGTATCGAGCCCTGGTAGACACTGGTGCACAGTGCACCCTCATGCCATCCAATCATAAAGGGACAGAATCTGTCAGTATCTCGGGAATAACAGGGGGATCTCAAGAGTTATCTGTATTGGAGGCCGAAGTGAGCCTAACTGAAAATGAATGGAAAAAGCACCCCATTGTGACTGGTCCAGATGCTCCGTGCATCCTTGGCATAGACTACCTTAAGAAAGGGTATTTTAAGGACCCAAAAGGATATAGATTGGCCTTTGGTGTAGCAGCTGTAGAGACTGAGGACATTAAACAGCTGTCTACCTTGCCTGGCCTCTGCCTCTCAGAGGATCCTTCTGTTGTGGGGTTGCTGAAGGTTGAAGAACAACAGGTGCCAATTGCTACTGCCACGGTGCACCGACGACAATATCGCACCAATCGAGACTCCCTGATCCCCATTCATAAACTGATTAGACAATTAGAAAATCAAGGAGTGATTGGCAAGACTCGCTCACCCTTTGATAGTCCTATATGGCCAGTGCAAAAGTCTAATGGAGAATGGAGATTAACTGTGGACTATCGTGGCCTAAATGAAGTTACACCACCGCTGAGTGCTGCTGTGCCAGACATGCTAGAACTTCAATACGAACTGGAGTCAAAGGCAGCCAAGTCGTACGCCACTATAGACATTGCTAATGCATTTTTCTCTATTCCCTTGGCACTAAAGTGCAGGCCACAGTTTGCTTTTACCTGGAGAGGTATCCAGTACACCTGGAATCGACTGCCCCAGGGGTGGAAACACAGTCCTACTATTTGCCATGGACTGATCCAGACTGCACTAGAAAAGGGTGGAGCTCCAGAACATTTGCAATATATTGATGACATCATTGTGTGGGGTGATACAGCAGCAGAAGTTTTTGACAAAGGGGAGAAAATCATCCAAATTCTTCTGAAAGCTGGTTTTGCCATAAAAAGAGGCAAGGTCAAGGGGCCTGCCCGGGAGATCCAGTTTTTAGGGATTAAATGGCAAGATGGGCGTCGCCAGATCCCGATAGAGGTGATCAACAAAATAACAGCTATGTCCGCACCAACTAACAAAAAGGAAACACAAGCCTTCTTAGGCGTTGTGGGTTTCTGGAGAATGCATATTCCAGATTACAGCCAGATTGTACGCCCTCTTTATCAGGTGACCAGAAAGAAAAATGATTTTCAGTGGGGTCCTGAACAACAACAGGCTTTTGAACAGATTAAACAAGAAATTGTGCATGCAGTAGCCCTTGGGCCAGTCCGTATGGGGCAAGATGTTAAAAATGTGCTCTACACCGCAGCTGGGGACAATGGTCCTACCTGGAGCCTCTGGCAGAAAGTGCCAGGGGAGACTCGAGGTCGACCCCTAGGATTTTGGAGTCGAGGATACAAGGGCTCTGAGGCCAATTACACCCCAACTGAAAAAGAGATACTGGCAGCATATGAAGGAGTTAGAGCTGCCTCAGAGGTAATTGGTACTGAAGCACAGCTTCTCCTGGCACCACGATTACCAGTACTAGGCTGGATGTTCAAGGGTAAGGTTCCTACTACTCATCATGCAACTGATGCTACATGGAGTAAATGGATTGCATTAATTACACAGAGGGCTCGAATAGGAAACCCTAATCGCCCAGGAATCTTAGAAGTGATTATGGACTGGCCAGAAGGCAAAGACTTCGGAATGCCACCAGAAAAGGAGGTGACACGTGCTGAAGAAGCCCCACCATATAATGAACTACCAGAGGATGAGAAGCAGTATGTCCTGTTCACCGATGGATCCTGCCTTCTTGTAGGAAAGCATCGGAAGTGGAAAGCTGCTGTATGGAGTCCTATACGACGAATCACAGAAGCCACAGAAGGACAAGGTGAATCAAGTCAATTCGCAGAGGTAAAAGCCATCCAGCTGGCTTTAGACATTGCTGAACGAGAAAAGTGGCCAAGGCTGTATCTTTATACTGACTCATGGATGGTGGCAAATGCCTTGTGGGGGTGGTTAAAACAGTGGAAGCAAAGCAACTGGCAGCGTAAAGGTAAACCTATTTGGGCTGTTGAACTGTGGCAAGATATTGCTGCTTGGCTAGAGAAACTAGTCGTGAAGGTACGTCATGTAGATGCTCACGTACCTAAAAGTCGGGCAACTGAGGAACATCAAAACAACCAACAAGCAGATCAGGCTGCTAAAGTGTTCCAAATAAATTTGGACTGGGAACATAAAGGTGAACTATTTTTAGCTCGGTGGGCTCATGACACTTCAGGTCATCAAGGGAGAGATGCAACATACAGATGGGCTCGTGACCGAGGGGTGGACTTAACTATGGACTCTATTGCACAGGTTATCCATGATTGTGAAACATGCGCCGCAGTTAAGCAAGCCAAACGGTTAAAACCTTTGTGGTATGGGGGGCGGTGGTTGAAATATAAATATGGGGAGGCCTGGCAAATTGACTACATCACACTCCCTCAAACCCGCCAGGGTAAATGTTATGTGCTTACCATGGTGGAGGCGACCACCGGATGGCTGGAAACATACTCTGTGCCCCATGCCACTGCCCGGAACACTATTCTGGGCCTTGAAAAGCAAATTTTGTGGCGACATGGCACACCAGAGAGAATTGAGTCGGACAATGGGACTCATTTCAAAAACAGTCTCATAGATAACTGGGCCAAAGAGCATGGCATCGAATGGGTATATCACATCCCCTATCATGCACCAGCATCTGGGAAAGTTGAACGATATAATGGGCTGTTAAAAACTACCCTGAAAGCAATGGGGGGTGGAACCTTTAAAAATTGGGATAAGCATTTGGCACAAGCTACCTGGCTAGTCAACACCAGAGGATCTATCAACCGAGCTGGCCCTGCTCAGTCAGACCTTTTACATACAGTAGAAGGGGATAAAGTCCCTGTGGTGCATGAAAGGAATCTGTTGGGAAAAACTGTCTGGGTTCTTCCTGCTACGGGCAAAGGTAAACCCATTCATGGGATTGCTTTTGCTCAAGGACCTGGATGTACTTGGTGGGTGATGCTGCAGGATGATGGAGTCCGATGTGTCCCTGAAGGTGATCTGATCTTGGGTGAGAATACTTAATTCTGAACTGCATGATGTTAATTGCTGCATAATACTAACAGTGTTCATAAGTGTCTTTCAGGTTGAAGCAGTGGTGATGAGACCGGAGCTAGCTGCAAGTGGCGTCCAGTAACCTCCTCGAGACTGACATCTTTAACCTGCAACCCGTGGGCACGAACTGTGACAAAGCTCATACCATCTTTCCTACCCTGGGAGACTCCTAGCCAGATGGAAACCCACAATCCTGAACTAAATGAACTTGATGAACTTTTTTCTTCTGTATAGAGATGAATCATAAACTAATGTTATCTGTATATATTTTAAAATGAAAAGTTAGTGGTGATCTGAGTATGACGTGAATGGTATGGAATAAGGGGTGGAATGTCCTGGTTTGGCCTAAACCAGGCCGATTTTCCTTTCAGTGATTTTTACTTTCAGCTAAGTCACCTCTAAGTAACTGCATGTTTGCAGACAGTGTCTGCCTCCAAGACTGATAACGCCCGAAGTTTGTAGTTATCGCTGAGGCACCGGTAGGGATGTTGTGCAGTAAGGCTCTTGCTGTACTTATTCTTAGAGAAACCAAGGTCACTGATGAATTCCTCACTGCTTACAAGTGAAGAGCCGAAGGGGGGTTGCAGCTGCAGTGGGGAGCAGACAGGGCAGGTGACCCAAAATTGACCAACGAGGGTATTCCATTCCACACACGTCATTCTCGGTATAAAGGGGGGGGATCACGAGGGTCGCGCCCTTTTCTGCTATGGCCGGTGTCCAAGGAGGACTCCGTCTGTTTTCCTGCTGCCCCCGATCCCGATCCGTGCATCCCTGAATACAGCTCTCGACCGTTGCTAGGCCCAGCCTGGGCCTTCCCGGAGCCTGCCCTGCAGTGCCGGTGGTGACGTGGCTGACTTCAGGGGAGCTCAATCTTGGTTTTGTATATATATTTGTATATATTTGATTATTTCTATTATTATTATTATATTTTTTTTTTCATTATTATAGTTTATTAAAACTGTTTTAACTTTCCAACCCGGAAGCCTCTCTCCCTTTTCCCTTTCCCTTTCCCTTTGGGGGGAGGGGGGGGGGATAACAGAGGGCATCTGCCACAGGTTTAATAACTGGCCCAGCTTTAAACCGTGACACTCTGACAAACTGCACATAAGTTTTTCTTAAATAAATTAGCAAGCCTGACACGATATATATGACTGTGGTTTCGAAGATACCTGGACTAGTAATGAGGAAAACTGTTAAAATACATGGAAAATTCTCTCCTTAAATAGTATGTTATCACAGTAAGTGATTCCTTTGTTCAGGAGGCAGATCAACAAGGGCAGGAGCAGCAGCAGCAGTAGAAATGTCTACCCAAGTTTCTATATCTGTTATGACTAAGGTTGTTTCTTTTACAGAGTTAAGTTGTTTCCATTGATAGTGTAGTACTGGCTGAGGATAGAGTAATGGAGCAGCTTATCTTCATGCTGCTATGTCTTATTTTGCTACTTTATATATATAATTCTGCAGGTGCTGTCAATTTGTAGCTGTATCATTTTTTCAGATGTAAGAATTTTGTCAAAATATGACCTTGTTCATGTTTTGACATTATATATGAGAAGAAATATCTCTGGTGTTTTAAGAAATGGAGGGGCAACCAGCTGTTCTTCTTCCAGTCAAAATCTTCATTGTTACATGCAAAATCAAACACCAGGTTTGTGGGATTCATTTTTTAACATACCGAATTTTAAATCATGGGAAAAACTGTCTTGTTACCAGCTCAACGACATTTATAATTAACTTAGACAAATAATAGTTACCAAATAGTACAACCATTGGCATATTCTTTGCCAATTTAAAGAAATTTACCCTGAAGTATATTATAAACCCTACTTACTCAAAATTTTAAGATGTTCATCTTATTGAAAACTAATTAAAATAATGACAGATGCATTTTGTTTAAAGGAAGGAAGTAAAAGCCTTTAAAATCTGAACATTTATGACCTTATGTATCATGTCATGTTCTGTTACATCAGTCTGAACACATTCATTTTCAAACATATGATGTGACTTACTGTAACATGATTCTCATTGCTTAGGATTTAAGGGGCCCTGCTGTAATTGTGAAAGACACAGAGTAAGAAAAAATTGCCAAACCTTTGTTAACGTAATTTAGAAATATTTATAAATAACACAGTAATTCCATATGTATTTTTGAAGAAAAAGTAGTCTTAGTAAAGAAAATGGCTAGCAGATCACGGACTCCCTTAACTTTACAGTTAATGGATTTTCTAGTTTTTTGGTGACCATTTATATACCAGTTACTCAGTTTTAGCACTAAAATAAAACAGTAATTTTTTTTACTTCTTATAAATCTCAGCTACAAGTTAAGATATATGAAGCGAAATTTTGCCATTTGTGAATGTCAGTTCCTTTAGCAAAACTATCTGGTAAGCAATACATAATCTGTTGTCCTCAGATTGGATAGGTACCAACATTATATTTCCACTTTTTCTAATATATTCTAAGGTCATTGAAGGTACAAATAATTGTGAAATAAGTTTACTTATTATGTATGTGTTGGATGCGGTAAATTTATTAAAGTAAACATAATATCCCTGGATATTATATTAGCCGCTCATTTTATAAAAAAAATGCTGCTCAACAGCTAGTAGTAAGCTGAAGTCATATAAAAATTATTAGCTGTGCCAGATATTCTGAAGTACACACACACATTTTGACACAAGAATCATATGCTTCATCAAATTCTCTCAGGACCCTATTTTCCTGCAACTTGTGAAAATAACTTTCTCAAACAACTGTTAACATTTGGGATTTAGTGTTTGCCACCTACCTTATTTTACGATCTGCTGAAAAGTGCTTTTATCACATGTGTCAGCAGAAAGAAAAGTAATAAGTTTAAAAGCTTTAGCGTATCACTATTAATGAAAGATTTGTGCTTACATTAGATTTTCATTGACGTAACATTGGTTATTTCAATGAAGTGACTATTTACTACACTAGTGACAGTGAAATAAGGATAAGGCACAGAATAATTTGGGACTCATCAAGTTGAAATGTGACATCTAAATGCACTTATATGCATCATATAATTTATTAGCAGAACTCAAAATCCTTTATTTCACAACTAATTTGTCAAATGTATAGCAGTTTAATTCCCTTGAATGAGAAAGCTGGGATAGTGCTAAAAGCTCAAATGTACCTAAATTTTATCACATGGAAAGGAATGAAGAAAAACTTACAGAGAGCTTTAGAGGAAAATAATTTACAACAAAAATAATCTTTATTCATCTGCTGTAAAATCATTTCATGCAAGGCTGGTAAATTCTGCTCAACAATCAATTTCAATTGATAAAGTCAATGCAATGGTGAAATCTCATGTATCAACCCTGTAAAGCCATCACACCTAAGAGCATATGAGCTATAGGATCTCTTATTTCAGTTTATCCACAATCACAAACCACCTTGATAAATTCATATTAGTTACATCTGAGCAAGGCAATGGAAGGCAGTGTGGTTGCCTGCTATCACTAAGATCATAGTTAGAGGATGAGGGGTTGCACAGGTATATCTATGATCCAGTTTTGGCTTCAATATGTTTATTGTTGAGGGGGAGAGGAGGGAGGTGGAAAAACAAACAAACAAAAAAAGCTGTGTAGCTTTCCAGAGCTACTAGTTTGAAAATAAAAGTTTTCATTTGTAAATCCAGCACAGAAATTTGCCATAGACAAGAGAAAGAGAAAAAATAAATCAGGATTTCTGGACATTTTTCAGAGGAGGAATGCACTTTCAAATTATATAGTCCTTGCTACTAATCATCTTAGGACAGTGAGTCTCCCTGGAAGATACCAGACAAATCCATTAGATCACTACCTTCTGTCAGTGTTCCTTACGTTACCAACTGGGGCTCACAAATTCAAACAAAGAATGACACTGTTATGTGTAACATTTGAAAACATGTTTCAGAACATAACACACACTGAAGAAAAATACACTTCAAGAATTCGAAGATAGATGACTGATGATATTGTGAGGGAGAGCAAGCCTCGGCAGCTTGCAAAAATATAACAAGTATAGTGAGTTGCTATGAAAATTGCAGAAAATCTTGATTTCTCACTGCTGCCTTTTAGTGTGTGTACTTCAGTGTAGATAAATAATAAGACATATAATTTAAATAAAATTGTGTCTCTTTTCAATGTCTGAGTAGAACATGTCTCATCTTATTACCATCAATGAGGAAAAGCCATTAGCACATCACAGGACAGGTCCTAAAATATCCGTAACATTTCAACCCGAGTTTTTCTATAAACCTCACTCCATGTGTGGGTGTGTATATTGAGAGGAAAGTTTCTTTTTTAGCTTCTTACAGAACACAATTAAAATTATCTCAGAAGTTATTGCATGGATTTAGAAATCATGGCACCAAATTCACACTTAGAATTTCCACTAAAAACTAGACTGAGAACCCCTACACACTGAGAACCCTTTTTTGTCAATATGAGTTTGGGTAAAATAATATAAATACTTTATTGTGTTGAAACACAGAGTTGACAAGTCATCAAAAAGAAAACATCTAGAATTCCTTTATGATGATTTAGGTTCAAATAAGAACTTTGTTTGCAAACACCATCTAATCAGTGACTATATAGGATATTTAGTACTATTATTTCTTTTTCTCACAAAAAAACCATTATCTGCATTTGAGAACCTCTGTGATTTTTTGGTATTTTTTTTCCCTTAGAATAATTGAAAGACTTAAAATGCTTTAATTCAACTTAGCTGTCATTTACCACATCCACTGGAAAACTGTGAGTATCATGACTTGTAGCTCAGCTGCTCATATATTTCATAAAATTTTGTAGCATACAACACTCATTGTCCTAGGAAAAAAAAAAACTTCTAAGTTGATTTGCTGCCATTAGTCACTGTAAGAACTATAGTGGCAGACAGAGACTGAACATTCATGTACATTCATTTGCTTGCTGTCTCACACATTGATATGTTCGGGCCTATAGTAAGAAATTTGACAAATTCATGTTTTTTCTCTAGTCGTGCTATAGCAATCACCGAAAACCTACACATGAATTTCAGCTTCAATACAGGGCCAAATCAAGACCTGAAGCAAAGTCTAGAAACTTTACAGTTCCTAGAAATTATTATACCATCTGTGGGATCTAGGCTAGGACAAAAATATATGAGCCTTTGACTAAGTGGATTTCTATATTTCTATGCTCTTGGTCAAGGAATTTACCTATACACAGATTACTTCTGCCTTTTTATGTAGGATCAGAATCTCAAACATTAATATCTTTATTAACTTCAAAGTGAAATCCCCTTAATTTGCTAATTCTGAAGACTCTGATCATTAGTTATCACATTTTTAATGTTAAAAAAATACAGCAGGATCATCACAAGTTAAAACTTTAATTAGAAAACAGTAATAACTTAAGAGTAACTTGCCGTCTTATTTAAATTGCAGCAAAGTAATCGCCAGTGTTTTACTCTAGGTATTACTTTTCTGACAGAAGGCATGAAAGAGGGAAAGGGAGGAAAGTGGAGGCAAAGGGACAGAAACAAAATTAACGTTTAGTCATTGAGGGAACAGAGGTAAGGCAATCACCCCAGGTTTGACTGAACGTGACAGTTATAAAAGCTGGAGCACAGGAGTTGTTCTGCTTCTTATGCCACTAAATGGATATTCTGATTTTAACGGTAATTTGTTTTCAAGAAGCATTTTTCCAGCCAACGCAAATATCTCTTGCCTTAGGTGGATTCCTTACTGCTGCTCCAGACAGCAATGTATCTCAGACCCCTTAGTCCCTAATCCACTGAAACTTCCATCATTCTCTCTGCTGTTTCAAGTAATTCTTTCATGTGAACCTGTTTCCCCATTTAAATTGGATCTGCTATCCTTTATTCACTGTCATGCTTCTAGTTACAATTAAGTTTTTCAACTCCAGTCTAGTTTTCACTTTGCTTCCCTTTCTTGTACACCCACACAATCTGGTCTTCCTCACACTGATGGATCTCTGGTGTTCTTTCAGACTGTCTTATTTCCTTTTTTCTCTGCCTTCTACACTTCAGATAATATTTTCTACTTTTCCCTTTGTGATCTCAGATTATTTCTAAATTAGAAATAGCTAGGAATTGAGCCCAAGAAGTATACTTCAAAACCTGAGTTGTGCACTATCAATTTATTAGCTTATTCCTTGTTTCTGTTTTGGACCACTCCATTTAGCTCTTGGTAGAATAATTTCTGGGTATTGTTCTGGTATAATTTACTCCTGAGGCTACTCACAAAAAATCAGTATAGATGAAACTGCACCAGATTCAGTTTCCTCCATTTTACACTGTCTTCCAGCACTATCCCTGAGGACTCCAAACATTCACAGAACTTCTATGTTTTCTTGTACCATGCCCCAGGATATTCAGCTCACACCTTCAGTTTCAAGCAATAAAAACACTACCCTGCTCCAAAACTGCTACTGAGACTAAAAAAAGTTTTTAATAAAAAAGTAATACAACCTCCCAAAGATGTCTCACATAACTCATAAGAAAACTAATGCATAACCTTTCATGTTTATCCCTTTCTTTTTTTATATATTTAAAAAATAAGATACTGATGATTTAAAATAGAAGTTACTAGACCTGTAGTTGAAAGGGTAAGAGCATTGCATACATTCCCATGCTAACCTAGCAGTCAGATTCATGAGTCTTTATGCAGACGAAATCTGAGCAGACAACCTTAATTTTCTTACTGGGGGAGTTGTTGTAAATATCTACTGAGAAACACCGTCTGTTTTATCCGTGACCTCAGCAGATTTGAAAGAGTACTAGTGGAGCGTCAGGCTAAGTACATAATTCGTGTACCGCTCCCAAGTTTCCCCCTTTCCCACCTTAACTGCAACCAATTAAGTATAATTATTAATTTGATAGCCTTTTATGAGGACGTAACCCGGTGGATAGATGATGATAAAGCTGTGGATGTGGTCTATCTCGATTTCAGTAAAGCGTTTGACACGGTCTCCCACAACATCCACGCAGCTAAACTGAGGAAGTGTGGTCTGGATGATCGGGTAGTGAGGTGGATTGTGAACTGGCTGAAGGAAAGAAGCCAGAGAGTGGTGGTCAATGGGACAGAGTCCAGTTGGAGGCCTGTGTCTAGCGGAGTCCCTCAAGGGTCGGTACTGGGGCCAGTTCTATTCAATATATTCATTAATGAGTTGGATGAGGGAATAGAGTGCACTGTCGGCAAGTTCGCTGATGACACCAAACTGGGAGGAGTGGCTGACGCGCCGGAAGGCTGCGCAGCCATTCAGAGAGACCTAGACAGGCTGGAGAGTTGGGCGGGGAGAAACTTAATGAAATATAACAAAGGCAAGTGTAGAGTCCTGCATCTGCGCAAGAACAACCCCATGTCTGTTGGGGACAGACCTGTTGGAGACCAGCGTAGGGGAAAGGGACTTGGGGGTCTTAGTGGACAGCAGGATGACCATGAGCCAGCAGTGTGCCCTTGTGGCCAAGAAGGCCAATGGCATCCTGGGGTGTATTAGAAGGGGTGTGGTTAGCAGGTCGAGAGAGGTTCTCCTCCCCCTCTACTCTGCCCTGGTGAGGCCGCATCTGGAATATTGTGTCCAGTTCTGGGCCCCTCAGTTCAAGAAGGACAGGGAACTGCTAGAGAGAGTCCAGCGCAGAGCCACGAAGATGATTAAGGGAGTAGAACATCTCCTTTATGAGGAGAGACTGAGGGAGCTGGGTCTCCTTAGCTTGGAGAAGAGGAGACTGAGTGGTGACCTCATTAATGTTTATAAATATGTAAAGGGCAAGTGTCATGAGGATGGAGCCAGGCTCTTCTCAGTGACATCCCTTGACAGGACAAGGGGCAATGGATGCAAGTTGTAACACAGGAGGTTCCACATAAATATGAGGAAAAACTTCTTTACAGTGTTCGGTGAGGGTGACCGAACACTGGAACAGGCTGCCCAGAGAGGTTGTGGAGTCTCCTTCTCTGGAGACATTCAAAACCCACCTGGACGCGTTCCTGTGTGAGATGGTCTAGGTGGTCCTGCTCCGGCAGGGGGATTGGACTAGATGATCTTTCGAGGTCCCTTCGAATCCCTAACATTCCGTGATTCTGTGGTTCTGTGAGATGACACCTATGATCTTGACCCAGAGGCATTCGATAGGGCTTCCAAACTCACCGTAGTTTTCTTCTATACGTTCAAAGTTATCCTTAACATGGAGCGCGACTTCTCCATCTCCTCTTCCTTGCCTGTCTTTGCAAAACAGCATATAGCCATCCAATGTAAAATCCTTTGTGTCTAGCTATGCCATCAGAGTGTTGCAAAATCCTTGTATACTATTGCAAGTCACCCTTTTTCACTATTTGGGTTCAAGTTAAGCTAGTGTGCCCTATTGCACTTATAGTTTGTAATTGTCACAGGACCCTCTTTAGCTACAGATAAAAGACAAAAGAGAATTTGCCAGTATCTGATAGTTATACTGAATTTTCTTTCCCACTATATTTCTAAGTTAAAAAAAAAATCTGTATAACAATTTATTTTTTCTTTTTTAAGGATTTTCTCTACTTGCTTGTTGATCACTTTACAACTTGATAAAGTAGATGTAATATGTTTTAATTTTAAAGCGCCTTGAGTTGGATGATTTTCAATGAGTAGGAAATGTTTAAGCTTATGAACAGGTTGTGCTAAAAAAAAAAATTACGATCGCTGTTGTCCTGGTAAGAAAAGTAAGGCCCAAGGAATTTTAAAAATGAGACCTTTGTCACTCAGTAGATTAATTGCAAAGTTTGTAAGGAACTGACTCTTAATTTGCAATACTCAGCTGTTATGATATGATTAATTATTACCACCACCCCAAAAAATAATTATACTGTGATGTAATAGCTTGCAATACTTCCCAGTCTTTAATCTAACCAGTTTGCAATCTATTCCTTTCTGTTTAAATAATACTTTCCTCTTCTATCATCTTAATTTTCATTCTTTTACACGTATTTCAGTATTCTGCGTACATTAACTTAATATACACATAAAGAATAATTAATGGTTTTCTATTTGATTATTTTTACAACGTATACAGTAAACATTAACATGTGCTTTAGTGTACGGTGTGAGCATGTATTAATACAGGATTTCTCTCACTATGACATTTTCCCTTATTTTCATATATTAAATGTCACTTGGTAATTTTCATGTATACAGTCTTAGCAAGGCAAGATTATATTTCTTAGTAACTGCATGCTCAGAAAGAAATTATTACTCAAAATATTTGTCTTTTGTCATCTTTCTTTAGATTAATTTCCTAGTTAGATAACTTATAGTTACATAAACTTAAATTAATATCATATATACCATGTTTAGATCCAATGTTGAGATGCAATTCTGTCAAGCAGGACCACAGATTTGTTCAGACATAGCCACAGCAAAATATTTTTGGTTTGCATTTTGAAGTAAAATCACATCATAGACCTAGTGCTGTTTGGTCACCTGGGCATAGTTGAAACCTGCCAACTATGGTTAGCTGTCCTGAATTATATTATGAGACTCTAGGGAATGTCAAAGCGCTACTATTGTTTGCTTGGGAAAAACAAACAAAAAAAAAAACCAAAAAATTCTCTCAACTGGTTTTTAGACTATCCTGGTTACATTCAAGTTAAGATTTTGTTATTATAGATTTAATTAAAAGAGATTACTTTGAATTTACTTGCAAATATTTTGGCTCTTCATGCTCTTAATTGGCATTATTAGGGTTCAGATGGGTTGGCAATTGTTTTCACTATCCCTAGAAGAATAATTTGTATGCATTCAGATAGGAATTTTATTTTTATATAATTTTCTTTATGAATAAATATGATGGAAGTTTAGAGCAATAAATGCCTCTTTCTAGGCTGACTTCTTGACATTGCTGTATACTATTAATAGTGGTTATGAGCTTATTCCATATTAAGTTTCTAATTTTGCCTCTGCGCAGAGGGCAAAACTAGAAAACATCTACTATGCCATCCACAATTTGGGTCCATATACAGAAAAGAACATAACGACAACAAAAAAGAAGTAGTAAGAAATGCTTTCCCCTCCCCCACACAAATGTCTCAGTCTGTGGTCAGCTACCTGGCTATATTAATATTCTGCAGCTGGTTTCTGTCTCTGAGTGAAACGTCTTTCAAGTGAGTGGAGGGATAGTTAGTTACGGGCTCTTAACCAGCTGGATGTTGATTTCATTTGAATGTCCTTAGAGAATGATAAAAATGGTCCTTGCTGTTCTGTACTATGTCTATTCAGTTTAGATTGATTTGCATTTTCTCAGAATTTCCATAATTTTGTTTTTTTCTGTGGCAGAAATGCCACCTTTTTTTGTGACCAGGGTTTTTTTTCAATAATAGATGCAGTTGTCCCAGAGTCACCTGCATAAGTGAGTATTAGATTTAATTAGCCATCAAGCAGGAATAAAAAGAGTGTTTAATCAGATGACTCCATAAACACTTTACTGCCTGAAACCCATGCCATGAATATGTGTAAACCACAGCTTATGCTAAGAGAATATAGAGAGTAAGAGATGGTGGGACACTTTTTTTTAATCCCCAGGACTTGCTCTAAAAAGACATATAGTCAACCTACATTTAATACGGGGATAGGATTCACATATAAGTTAAAACAACTATGAAGTGACAATTAAAATACTGCACAGGTGTCTGTGTGTGAACTGGGTGTCTGGACGCCTACTGTTGCGAATGGTGATGTAGTCAAAAGAGAGTGCAGGATGTTATTCATATTGTCCTAGATATCTACACCTGATTTGCTTCTATATACTCCCTTGATCGTACTGATTAAATAGTTGTAACATGCATCTTATTTTATTGATATCAATAACATTTTTCACAGTATGTTCACTATCTTGTTTTTATATTGGTCCTATTCCCAGGAAAATATTCAGCAATCACATGTTGCTTTATTGACCGTGCATATAATGAAAGACAATAACTGCTCTGTCCCAATAGGATTTTAATTGTGTTTTCATTAAATCATCTGGGTCAGTAAGAAAACATGCATTTTTACAGCATTTCTGTTTTGATGACCAATGTATCTGGAAGAGTATTTGCACTAGTTAATATATATGTTCTATTAACTTTGTTACCGTTATATAAAACAGATGTGTCCAGATCAAATTGCACCTCAGATCCAGTATTAACAGGCATTCGAATACAGGATAAAGAATCACTCTCTGATCTAAAGATGTCTGTGTCAGATGAAGAGTAAATAAAACACAAGATAAATGTTTAAGGTATCCAGCAGACCTGAAATTTGTTTCAAAACGAAAATTACCTGTGAGGAAATATAAATCTTAATTTATGCTTGTTATGTAGAAATTCTGACAGGCAGAACTTTCATTGCTTGGTAGAAAATAATTTGGAATAGGAAAAGAAAGTGTGACACTACCAACGCTACCTGAAATACATGGACTGAGGAGGAAAAATGAAGTATATATTGACATGAAAAAAAAACCCAAATAAACAGATTGTCTTTCAAATTGCTAAGTAAAATTGCCTTTTGAATAAACTATTTGGCAATATTTTATAAATTGGTAACATGCGGGGTAATTGATACATTGTCAATAGTATGATCTACTGCTAAAAGTCCTCTATTTTCATGTCTTGAATTCCTGCAAGGAGGGTGAATATGGTAAATATTACTTGATTAACTACCTAGTTATCAAAGGAAAAGATTGCTTGAATTGCTGGAGGATAAGAGTCTTTTGCTCCTTAGTGTATCGTACATACTAGTCTCTGAGGAGTAAGGGGTAATTTCTTATGTTCTGTAGATCTGTGGGATTGGTACTTGCAAGTTAGGTCTATAACTTGCATTCCCTTGTTTCTCCAGTGTAACAACATCACTAAAGGAGTGATAATAGTTTTCAGGAGTTAAGAGCCCCGGACCCCTGAGGCCCCAGAGGAAGTCAGGATAGAGGAGAAGTCTGTCTTGGTTGATGAGGGCTGGGTCAGGGACCAATTAAGCAATCTGGACGTCCATAAATCCATGGGCCCTGATGGGATGCACCCACGGGTGCTGAGGGAACTGGTGGAAGTCATTGCTAGGCCACTCTCCATCATCTTTGCTAAGTCGTGGGCAACGGGAGAGGTGCCTGAGGACTGCAGGAAAGCAAATGTCACTCCAGTCTTCAAAAAGGGCAAGAAGGAGGACCCAGGTAACTATAGACCGGTCAGCCTCACCTCCATCCCCAGAAAGGTGATGGAGCAACTTGTCCTTGGTGCTATCTCTAGGCATATCAAGGATAGAAGGATCATTAGCGGCACTCAACATGGCTTCACCAACGGGAAGTCATGTTTAACCAACTTGATAGCCTTTTATGAGGACATAACCCGGTGGATAGATGATGGTAAAGCAGTGGATGTGGTCTATCTTGATTTCAGTAAAGCGTTTAACACTGTCTCCCATAGCATCCTCGCAGCTAAACTGAGGAAGTGTGGTCTGGATGATCGGGTAGTGAGGTGGATTGTGAACTGGCTGAAGGAAAGAAGCCAGAGAGCGGTGGTCAATGGGACAGAGTCCAGTTGGAGGTCTGTGTCTAGCGGAGTCCCTCAAGGGTCGGTACTGGGGCCAGTACTATTCAATATATTCATTAATGAGTTGGATGAGGGAATAGAGTGCACTGTCAGCAAGTTCGCTGATGACACAAAACTGGGAGGAGTGGCTGACGCGCCGGAAGGCTGCGCAGCCATTCAGAGAGACCTAGACAGGCTGGAGAGTTGGGCGGGGAGAAACTTAATGAAATATAACAAAGGCAAGTGTAGAGTCCTGCATCTGCGCAAGAACAACCCCATGTATGAGTACAAGTTGGGGACAGACTTGTTGAAGAGCAGCTTAGGGAAAGGGACCTGGGGGTCCTAGTGGACAACAGGATGACCATGAGCCAGCAGTGTGCCCTTGTGGCCAAGAAGGCCAATGGCATCCTGGGGTGTATTAGAAGGGGTGTGGTCAGCAGGTCGAGAGAGGTTCTCCTCCCCCTCTACTCTGCCCTGGTGAGGCCGCATCTGGAATATTGTGTCCAGTTCTGGGCCCCTCAGTTCAAGAAGGACAGGGAACTGCTAGAGAGAGTCCAGCGCAGAGCCACCAAGATGATTAAGGGAGTGGAACATCTCCCTTCTGAGGAGAGGCTGAGGGAGCTGGGTCTCTTTAGCTTAGAGAAGAGGAGACTGAGGGGTGACCTCATTAATGTTTATAAATATGTAAAGGGCAAGTTTCATGAGGATGGAGCCAGGCTCTTCTCAGTGACATCCCTTGACAGGACAAGGGGCAATGGGTGCAAGCTGGAACACAGGAGGTTCCACGTAAATATCACAGAATCACAGAATCACAGAATGTTAGGGATTGGAAGGGACCTCGAAAGATCATCTAGTCCAATCCCCCTGCCGGGGCAGGATTGCCTAGACCATATCACACAGGAACGCGTCCAGGTGGGTTTTGAATGTCTTCAGAGAAGGAGACTCCACAACCTCTCTGGGCAGCCTGTTCCAGTGTTCAGTCACCCTTACAGTAAAGAAGTTTTTCCTCATATTTAAGTGGAACCTCCTGGCTCCTTCCTGCCCTTTTTGAAGACTGGAGTGACATTCACTTTCCTCCAGTCCTCAGGCACCTCTCCCGTTGCCCATGACTTAGCAAAGATGATGGAGAGTGGCCTAGCAATGACTTCTGCCAGCTCCCTCAGCACCCGTGGGTGCATCCCATCAGGGCCCATGGATTTATGGACGTCCAGGTTGCTTAATTGGTCCCTGACCCAGCCCTCATTAACCAAGACAGATTCCTCCTCTATCCTGACTTCTTCTGAGGCCGCAGGGGTCCAGGGCTCCTCAGGACAGCCTCCAGCAGTATAGACAGAGGCAAAGAAGGCATTCAGTAATTCCGCCTTCTTTTTATCCTCTGTCTCCAGGGCCCCCACCTCATTCATCAGTGGGCCTACATTGCCTCTAGTGTTGGCTTTACCTGCAATGTATTTGAAGAAGCCCTTTCTGTTGTCCTTGACCTCTCTTGCAAGGTTTAATTCCAAGGAGGCCTTAGCTTTCCTAGTTGCCTCCCTACATCCTCTGACAACAGACTTATATTCCTCCCAAGTGGCCAGCCCCTCCTTCCACGATCTGTACACCTTCTTCTTCCACTTGAGTTTGCCCAGCAGTTCCCTGTTCAACCATGCAGGTCTCCTGCTACCCTTCCTTGACTTCCTACCTGTTGGGATGCTCTGATCTTGAGCTCGGAAGAAGCAGTCCTTGAATGCTAACCAACTATCTTGAGCCCCCTTACCTTCTAGTACCCTGTCCCATGGGATTTCCCCTAGCAATTGCTTGAAAAGGCCAAAGTTGGCCCTCCTGAAGTTCAGGGTTGTGATTCTGCTAGCTGTTCTGTTCCTGCCACATGAGATCCTGAACTCTACCATCTCATGGTCGCTACAACCAAGGCTGCCCTCAACCTTCACCTCTTCAACCAGACCCTCCTTGTTAGTGAGGATCAGATCCAGCAGCGCTCCTCTCCTACTTGGCTCATCCACCATTTGCATCAGAAAGTTATCATCAACGCACTGGAGGAACCTCCTGGACTGGGGATGGCTGGCTGAGTAGGCCTCCCAGCAAATATCAGGGTAGTTGAAATCCCCCACAACAACCAGGCCCTGTAATTGAGAGACTGCTCTCAGCTGCCTGTAGAAGGCCTCATCACCCTCCTCATCCTGATCCGGTGGCCTGTAATAGACACCCACAACAGTATCACCCCTGCCAGCCTGCCCCTTAATTCGCACCCACAAACTCTCAACTCGCTCCTGATCTGCCCCTGGACAGAACTCAATACATTCTAGCTGCTCACTCACATAAAGAGCAATTCCACCACCTCTCCTTAGCGGCCTGTCTTTCCTGAACAGGACATAGCCATCCATGACCACATTCCAGTCATGCGAGGCGTCCCACCAAGTCTCTGTAATTGCCACTAGATCATAGCCCCCCGACCGAACACGGATTTCTAACTCCTCCTGCTTATTCCCCATGCTGCGTGCATTGGTGTACAGGCATTTCAGGGAGCGAGCTGGGCACACCGATTTCATCCCAGATTCACTCCCTGATTTCACCCCAGGGGGATGGGGGGCCTCCTGGTCTACCTCAACACTAGAGCATTGCCCCAGTGGTGCAAGCCCAGCTACCACCCCATCCCCCTTCGAATCTAATTTAAAGCTCTCCGAATGAGCCCTGCTAATTCCTGTCCCAGAACCCTTTTGCCCCTACGACATAAACCTTTCCCATGTATCAATATTCAAATATGAGGAAAAACTTCTTTACGGTGAGGGTGACCGAACACTGGAACAGGCTGCCCAGAGAGGTTGTGGAGTCTCCTTCTCTGGAGACATTCAAAACCCACCTGGACGTGTTCCTGTGTGATATGATCTAGGTAATCCTGCTCCGGCAGGGGGATTGGACTAGATGATCTTTCGAGGTTCCTTCCTATCCCTAACATTCTGTGATTCTGTGATTCTGTGAAAAGACAAAGCATAATCCTTTGCTTACCCTTTTTTTCTTTATATTAAACCAAAGACAGTGTAAATGGAATATTTTTTACCAGCATTACTGCTTAAGAATTGCTTTGACTTAGAAGAAAGTTGACTTCATCTTCGAAGTCAAGAAGAGAAAATAGAGCCATTTTTCTTCCTTCCTGTTTTTATTTTTCATAAGCTGATGTTTAAGAAAGTTATTTTAGACAGGGACCATAGCATTGGCAATCTTTTATGAAACCAGGTTCTAATTTTCAGTACCAGAGAGGCATCATTCTCTCCCCAGAAGAAAAACAAACAAACAAAAGAACAGTTCAGTATCTACAATTTAGATATGTTCTGTCTTTGAGAATTTCTTCAGTAAATTGAAACATCAGATTAGTTCCTGAAAATTAATGCTTATATTAGTAACGCAAGAATGCCAGCATCCAAAGATACTTAGAGATCTGATTGATAATGTTGCAAAAACACCCTCCACTATCTTTGGAATGCTGAGACAGTCAGAGAAGTTACCTGATGACTCAAAAAAAAAGCAGATGTCACACTCATCTTCAAGATGGGCAAGAAAGCAGGACTCAGGGAGCTGCAGGCTGGTGTTCCTATCCTAATTCAATTGAAGATTATAGAGTAATACCTCCTGGAAGCCACATCAAGGCACATGTAGGACAAGAGGAAGACTGAGAATCGCCATTTACTGTGGCTAGATCGTGCCTGACCAAACTGATTTCCTTCGATGATGAGAAGAGCAGCTTTGTGGGCAAGTGAAGAGAAGTGGCTTCCCTAATCTTACCAATATTTCTTACATGATGCCCCATAGTACGTGTTCTTGTAGCTGTATTGGAAAGAAAGGGTCTGGATACATGGAATGACAAGCTGGGTGAAAAATTGACTAAATTGCCATGCTGAAAGAGCAGTTGTCAGCAGTTCAAAACCCAGCTGTTAGCCAGATATTATACATCAGCCTGAGTTAGTCCTCAGGGTTGATACTGAGGTCAATACTGTTCAAAATCCTCATTAGTGATTTGTATGATGAAGGAGAATGCATTTTCAGCATGTTTCTGGACAGAACAGCTGATATGCTGAAGGATTGGCTGCCATTGAAAAGGCTTTCAACACACTAGAGGAATGGGTGAACAAAAATATCTTCAGTTTCAACACCCCTGTACACTGGCTGAAATAACACTATGCAACAGCACAGGCCGAAAGCTGACTGGCTAGAAAGTAGGTTTACAGAAAACAGACAAATCTTTTCTTTGAGACAAGTTGAACACAAATCAGCAGTGTGCTTCTGCACCAATGGAAGCTAAGTGCCTGCTAGACTGCATTAGCAAGACACTGGGAAAGTATTAGGGAGAAATGTCATATATGCTTGCTCTGTTACTACCACCCGCTAGGTATCACCTAACCCAGGGGTGAATTTTTATTATAAACTTCTGAAAAAAAGGTTTTAATAGAACCGCGACACCCTTAGCTGATATCTCAACTACAATGCATCATCTTTTTTTTTTATGACTGTGCATTTATGGTTCTATCGTACAGAAAAAAAAAAAAAAGAAAAAAATTATTGAGATTACTCATGCTTGATGAATTGCACAGTGATAAAAAGTGATCTGTGCTAAGTAGAGTCTTGAGAAGACATACCCCATCTTCCCAACAATGCCCTATGACTAGCTTGATGTTTGATTGTTTACATTCCACAAAGCCTTCTCTCATTTACCGAGTTTCCATCTCAGATGCAGACCTCCTGTCTATAACAACGATGATACCTTCAGGTACTCTTGCCATGCCATGCTTGCTGTGTAATCTAAAGTGCAATTTCAGCATAGAGAATGGAAGACACTAATGGCTTTATGACTGCAGAAATATACATGCGCTTGCAAAATCTTCCCTCCTTGCCCATCCTCTTGAAAAAGAGTGCAATTTGGCTGAATATTATCTGCTTTATTTTCAGATGATGTTTCTAACGTCTGAACGTATTTTATTCTTAGAAGTTTTATATTTAAACAAACTAACTATTCCTAAGAAAATATATTAAAAAAAAAAAAACAAGCCCAAACCCCCCACAAAACCTGATTCAAAAGTGACTTATACTTAATAATATAACCCTGAGTTTCCATAAGTCTTTGTGTTTGTGGAATGGGATGTAATACTTCTATTGTATGTTTAATGTCATGTCATATAAACAGATAATGTGACTGTCCCTCCTAACCTTGGAGTCTGACGCTGTACAGATCAAATTAAGTAAAAAATGGAGTCAATACTGATTGGACACCGCTGAATTGGTTAGCAGCTGAAATGGTTTTGAGAAAGAAAACATTAATTATTATTTTCATGCCTATTTTGTAAGTAGTAAGAAAATGATTATTATAATAATGAGTGAATCTTACTAGTTCTTATTGCAGGATCAAGGTTGCTTTGTCTCTCCAATAGATTTTCAGCAGAAATAATTCTGATTTTGGCCAAATGTTTCAGAGCAATGATTAAGTTAACATTTTTGTTGAAGAAAGTAAATTATTTCAGAGAGTGAGAGAGAAGAGGCAGGCATTGAGTAACTGTTTGCTTGTGCATAGTTGAATGCAATCAATGTTTTGTCTTTTAAATGTTTTCCTCTCTGTACGTGTAGTAAAATGTGTTAGTAGGGTAAAAAAATACTGCAGTATACATTTCTATTTGGTCTTGAAGCACTTATTCTCAGTCGAAAGCACATTTTCATATATAGAACTGACTAAACATGTCTGACCTAGCCAATACAAATTACATGCATAGAACAAACATTAACTACACTCTACCTCTGTGGATTCCTACTATAGCACTATAGGAAGCCTGAACAGCTTAAAGAAAAAAAAAGTAGAATTTTAGCATATGAAAGTGGTTCACTGAGCTAGCTGCTTGGTCCGTGCTTGCAAAATTAAGTCTATTTTCTGCTGCTGGAATTTACCAATATTTAACTGACACTGACAAGACAAAGGCAGATTATATGAACCAAGAATTATTACTGTGAATACATAAGTCTTTACCTGCAGTGTCTTTTATATTAGTAATTGATTTTCAGTATGCAATTATAAAGAGTTTGGGTCTCATTAACAAATTAGGACATAATCATTAAATATTCTTTGATAGGACAACTAGCCTAGCAGATAATATTGAAACAATGGAAATAATTATGTATTGCTTTTAAAAAGCTTTGGTAGTGTCTAAGATGACATTCTTAAAAACAGAGCAGAGAAACAAAACTAGATTAAATCCTCAGAGACAGATACACAACTGATTGAAAATCATACTTAATGAATAGATGTCAGTTTTTTGATTGGTTAATATGTCGTGTTTCTGGTATGGACCCAGATTTGTTCAACACTTTTATTGAGTTAGCTTGTAGAACACAGAGAAATTTTTTTTTTAAATTGTTAAAAATTGTTATGACATCAACAAATCTAATTAAATCAAATTAGAGGGGTTGCAAACACCTTTGATGATTGGATTTTAAAGTTGACAAAATATATTTTGAATCAGAAAAAAAAACCCAGCGCTTAACAGTAGTACAATGTTACAGTTCAGTTATGTAAAATTCACTAACACAAAATGCAGAACAAACAGTTAAGAAACATTACTGCTCAAAAGACTGAGTCCCACAGTGGTCCATAAATCAACCATTGGTGGTGGGGAAGAAGTGATTCTTTTTGTGAAAAAGGAAAATTTCATTTAGGAAGCCATATTCTTTAAATGCAGATTATAATTTTTCTGTCTTAAATTTCAGTCTCATCTGGACCCACTTTGAAAGAAAGTTACAGTCAAAATAGGAGACAGCTAGCAAGAAAGGCAAGAAAATTTGAAAACAGCTAAGGAGGAAAAATAAAAGACACTGGTTATGTTTTATTTAGCAGACTAAAAGGACTACCATGAAAAGGATAATAATCAGGTGTCATTCTGTTGGTAAAAGAAAAGGTTTGTGTTATATATTAAGAAAAATTTTCTTTATAATAAAGGCAGTAAACTGTGTGAACACATTAACAAAGAGATTATAGAGCACATTTTAAAAGTACTGAATAGTTATTTATATCTGGTTATCTCTGTAGTCATGTTTCATCTTTCTTCAATAAAGGAGGACTGAGTGACCTTTTACAATAACATCTAGTCTCCTATTTATATGATTTCATGATGAACATTAATAAACAGGGGAAAAATGTTTCAAATGTCCTGAGCTATAAATTATGCTAAATTCATTAGGAAATATGTCATTATTATCTTATGATAATATAGAAATGAATGAATACTTTATGAACATTATTTTCATGTTTTAGCTAGATATCAAGAAGAAAAAGAAAGAAAAGCTATTTTACTTCTGTTGCAAATCTTCATGGACCAATACTCTAATATCATCAGTGTGATGATATTCTAATGGATATTCCCCCAAATCATTTTTTATAGTGCTCATAGTGGGGAGGGCAGTTATTTCCTTATTTCATGGGGAGTTTTAACTTGCGTTTACTCATACACATGTTTATTGCCATTTTCTAAGCAGAGTTGTTAATATTTTTATTATGTTATATCAAAGTACAGATTTCCACGTGCCAGATTTTGCATTTCTTAACCGGACTAATTGAAACAATACATTTTACATATGAGAGAATACAGGGAAATTTCACTAATGCTTGCCCTGTTTTTATGTTCTTCTGAAAACAACTATTGCTGACCAATTATAAAAACACTGTATTGAGCCTGATGAACTGTTGGTCTGATCCAGCATGGCCAGATGCTAGAATTTCAAAGGATTCTGGCCTTGGTTCCTTTAATCCACACCCCAAAAACAGGCTCCAAAGAAAGTCAGGATAACACTGCATATTCACATAGTACCTGACAGAAACCACTTTGTTCCATGATTTTTCTGAATAGGCACAGTGAAAGACATTTTGGGCAGGACCATTTTAGTCATTTCAGGCAGTGCTTTTACCAGATATTAACTCTTTAGAGGGAACAGGATAATCTTTGAGAAAAAAACATGCAGTTTATCAGTTACTGTGATTGAAGTGATATCCTGGTCATTTATGACCTCTGTGTTATTGTGTTGGGTTATTTAATTTTTGTTATTGTCTTATTTTGTTTAATTAATTAGACTCCAACTTGAAATGAAAGTACAAATGAATAAACATAGCATGCCACAAAATTTCCTTATACAGAAGTAGGACATTATTTTTAAAAAGCTGAACTAAAACATAAACTATGAAAAATCATCTTATAGGACGGCTATAGCCTCAAAAAAATATTTTCCTCTGATTTTTATTTTATAGTGAAAATAATTCAGTAAAATTTCATTTTGTCTGTTCTTTAAAAATGAAGAATAGTGAGTATGAAACTATATTTTACCTTTAATGATAAAACTATTTTTCTAATTGATGGAGATTGAAAAGGCAACTCACAGTTAATGTTGATTTATAAAAATTCGTGACATGTGAGAAAAGAATTTGTATGAATGCTGACACAACAGAGCTGCACTGAGCATAATGCAGTTTAACTGATACTCAGCTAAAAAATAACATAACGTTTCTTTTAAAAGCAAGTTTAGAAGTATATATAAACACACACACAACTATTCTATAACTACAGATGATGCTTATTCCTCTTAAATCATAGATTTTGTATAATAATGCTGACAGAAAAATAAACTATTTATTTTTTTTCAAATAGTTATACACAATTACACCAATTTTACCAAAAAAAAAAAAAAAAGATGACAGCAGAGGCAACTGAGTTCTTTAAATATAAAATTAATTTTTACCAAACTCATGTAACTAATTCAATACATAACTGTTTTTGTGAATAACTTATACATGTTTTATTGAACATAGTGTTTAAAAATGAATGATTTATTTATTTATCTCAACCATTAAGTGTTAGGAGATAAAATAACAGGAAATATATTACAGAGAGGAGCAGAATTTGGGTCCAACTGGCTTCCATGGATTGTCTATATTTACTGAATATTTGCCAAAACACAGAGGTGCATTTCTATTCTGGATAGAAAATCCATCTTGTTGTTTGTCAAACATGTTAAATACATCTCAGTAAACAAGTAATACAAAAACATATAGCTGCATTTTCATTTTCTTCTGGGTACAGAACAATAGTATTTTGGATCTGCAAACAACTTTTTCCCCTGACTGATGTCACTACTGTTTAGCCCTCTGAGGTTAGCATGTATTGATTCTGCTTTTACTTTGATTGTATCTTACCTACTTCAGTGCTTCAGTAAATTGAAACCTTCTGTAGTTCATGGAAGAAATCTGAGAGCAAGACTGTGAGAAAATGTACACTGACCTCAATTTGTTTCAGACTATATTGGTAAAAACATTGCCATCAGGTTGCAGAAGTGGCCTCAGCTAGAAGGAGATAAAAATCAAACCTCATATTTTCAACAAGCCTTTAACAGAAGTAGATTTAATTATTCTCAAAGTACAAATCACAGCACTGTTTTCCTATATTCTGTAAATATAAGAACTACTCTGTTTTTCTCTCAGTCTGTAAAGATGTATATCTCCTTGTGATATATACACCTATAAGAGGAGATACATCACTCTATCTAATTTGTGTTTGACAGCCTGGAAGTGGCATAACCTACTTTTTAATTATTATTCTGGAATTGAGTTATGTAACTAAAGCAATAAAGAAATATTAATCACTTTTGGAAGATGGCCTTGGGGAGGAAAAAAAGAATATGATGTTTAAATTTAGCAACAGATTTTGAAGTAAAATGTTTTACTATTTTAATTGTGAATATTCATTTATAATAATTTCATTACTGTTTTTCTATTACAGGCTGTAGGCTAATGGTAGTATAGTCCCAAGTAGGATGGACTGGGTCATAAAATTATCCCTAGTAACTTTGCTGGGATGATGACAGCATGACTGTTGCAAGATTTGATTTTTATCTGTTAATTTTCAATGGAGAGATTGTTGCATTATCCTAGCAATTTTAAAGTTCAGAATCCAAATGCATTCCCCACTGATTAAACAGGTTTTATGTGATGTGAGTTTCATGTCTAGAATGTTCAACGTGGGTTAGATATTTTAATATTGATATATATTTATGTAAGTATCACATATGCATTTTAATATAATAATTACAATATAATAGATTATTATATTATATTATATTATATTATATTATATTATATTATATTATATTATATTATAATAACTAAATCCTTATACCATGAACCCTGGGCATGGATGAGTTGTGACACTAATGTTGTTAATTCAAAAGGTAGTGGGTAGCTCTTTTCAGAGTTTTTTTCACTCTTTCCAGACATACATTTCTATTACAGCTTAGGATGGTTTTATACAAGTGTTTAAATTTGAGCTTTGTCTTCCTCAGATTAATGCTTATCCTTGCAAATGTGCAGGTACCATGACATGATCCTTTCACCTCCTTTCTTTTTCCTTTCTCATGTGCAAAACCTCTGCCACTGGAAAAGGAAAGAGTTACCATTTATCCCTATTCATGTTTTGTATGTCACATGTTAACAAAAAAAGCTGTAGGTATCAGTGGTGGGTTAGCCTTAGCAAATAGCCAGACACTCATGTAGCTGCTCACTCACTTTCCCTCTTCAGTGAGACAGGGCAGAAAATGGGATGAGAAAGCTCATGGGTCAAGATAAAGACAGGGAGATCATTTACCAGTTACCACCACAGGTAACACAGACTGAACTTGTAGAAAATTAACTTTATTCGTATGCAATTAAAATAAAACTTAATTACTAATTTGAGTAGTGAGAAACAGATACAAACATTAAAATACCACCTTTCCTCTCCCACCTTTCACAGGCTCAGCTTCGCTTCTTCATTCCAGACTCCTCTACCCTCTATCCCCTGCAAGTAGCACAGAGGGGATCGGGTATATGGGGTTGCAGTCAGTAATTAAGGGTTTTTCTCCACTGCTCCTTCTTTCTCACAGTTTCTCTGTGTACTGGTATGGGCTCCCCAGGGGGTGTAGTTCCTCCAGGAATATCCATCTGCTCTGGTGTGGATCCTTCACAGGCTGAAGTGAATACCTCCTCCAACATCATAGAGCACCGGATATTTATTTTAGGCCTGGACTCATTTCTGATTGAAAATTTCCTTATTTCTTAATCGCTTCATTTCTGTCACAATCTAAATAGGCAAAAGACAAGATTGCTCAGTGAGAGAGTTCAAGTAAAACAAGTGTTCAGGTTTCTCAGTAGTGCAGAATAAGTTCCAGCACTACCTTTAGTTTCATCTGATAGAGAACTTCATAAAAGCACATCAGTAAAGTTCATTCAACAAGAATTTGAGACACTGGATATTCCAGAAACTTTTTAAGATAAAAAAAATTTAGTTTGACGCATGTCACACCTGAAAGTGAAGTTGTAGATTTTGCTACAGATGGAGGATACTGGTTGTAAATTCATTCACAAGAAATCGGCTACGTGAATTCAAATGAATTCACATACATACATATGAAACAAAACCTGCTATAACTCAGCCCAGAAAGATTATCTTTAATTTTAACTCTTTAAACATATGGAGTTTTTTTTGTTGTGTTGTTTGTTTATTTGCCATAAATCAGATGTCAACTGGGTAAATTCATTCATAAACCCCCATCCTTAGCTGTGTTCCATAAGTAGCTGAGGTTTTTTGTTTGGTTAGGGTGGGTTTTTTTTTTTAGAAATAAGAATAAATCAGTTGACCATGTTTTATGCAACCCCTTTTTCATAAAAACATATATGTAAGGACAGAGGATGCGTTTGGAATAATAAGAGCAAGTACTTTCTCTACCCAGCCTTCACAGGTATTTTCTTATTCTCCATATCAGGTTGCTCTATCAGTCTTTACAGATGAATTATCAATCCCCCAAAAATTTTCTTAGAGTCTTGAGATTCCAGCTCTGTGTCGAGTTACACTACTGGTTAAATTCATAACACCAGGAAATCTAATCTGGCCACCAAAATAGCACAAATATAGTTAAAATGTGTTTCACATCTGAACACAAACACTTTACCTGTCTTTAAAAAGTTCATTCTTTTTTCTTAAAAACTTATAATACAGTGCACAGGTTTTGTTTGTTATTGTTTTTAATTTGACCTTAAATGTCACATGGTAGTATGTCAAATGAAGTAATTCTGATCATATGAAATTGGATCATGTCTCACATGAATCAACTTGATTGATTAAACCTGACAAGATGCATCAAAATGTGACACGTATGCTTCAAAATCAGAAATAATATGGGTTTCTGCAAACAATAGTGTTTCTTAATCATTTCTGAAAGATATATTTTCCCTTTGGAATAAAAACAAACACATAGTCAACAATACAGAGAATTTCACTGGATATTAAACATGATAATTAAAGAGGCAAGAGAGAAATGGATATTTTTGCTCTCTTTCAGGAAATGCACTGGCAAGTAAAATAGCTGCATTTCCTGTCTTATTTCACTGTAAGATAATATTTTTAAATAATATTTTGTTATCTTATAAATAAAGAAAATTAATTTGGTGCAGAAATTGTCCTGAGACAGAAAACATATTTTATGTCCCTTTTGAATACTGCCCTGGTCATAAACCTTATAACATTGCATCACAGCACCTAGTAACATGCTAACAGGCTTCTCGTGGGCCATATGCTGTCCAGCGAACTCAAGTTAATTCACAAAATTCACTAAAATGTTCCTACTGAAGATGAGGAAGCAAAGTTGTGTTTAGCAGAGGAGAAAACGTATTGCATTCAAACTTAATCTAAGTAAAATGGGAAGGATTTGCTTATATGGTAAGCTTTTATAAAAATTACTATGAGCTGGGTTTTATCATCTTCATTTCAACTGAGCAACACCATGATTTATGATTTAGCCATAAAAATCCAAGAGATAACTTAGGAAATAAGGTAATAATGAACTTAAATAAAACAGAATCTGGCTTCAAAATCCTCAAATAGTTTGTTCTCCTTTAGGATTTATTTCACCACATACACCTCTTTTTTTTTTTTTTTTTTTTTTTTACCAGAGTGGCTCTTTTTATTTCAGTATCACATTTTACAGTAAAATTAAAAATAAGGGAAGTTGCTTGCTTGCTCACAGTGTAAAAATATTAAACACTATTTCCCTGAACCCAACAGAAATAAACCAGCCAATGAGTTCTTTGCCCAGACTTCACTTAGCCCAGACAATCTTTCAGTAAAGACTTTTCTCACGGTCATTTCAACAGCCTGTATCCACCTGTATGTTTGGCCTGGAAACTATGTCTGTCTTTTCCCACTGTATGTCTGTATCCTTTAACTCATAAACATAAAGCATGATCAGAAAGAAATATTTTCATTTTGGCTAGCTGTTTATTTATATGTTTTGGTTGAAGGCCCTTGATCTTCTGTAGTCCAGTATTACATATGCATTTAGGGGCTCCTTCATACCAGCTTAAATGAAGGCAGTGGTTAAACCTCCAGCTTCAGTGACACATAAAAGACCAGCAACACACTTTATTCTAGGGTAAAACATTAAGGACTAATGGGATTTATGCTGTTCTCATTATGTATTTCTGTCAAGTCCATTATTTCCATGGAGGTCTGAAAAAACCTCAATAGAAATTCAATTCACATTAAAGTTTTTCATGGAAATGTATAGAGAATAAAGATTCATATTTTTTGTTGCATTAATATTTTTATTTATATGTTCAGAGATTTAGGACCTCAAAAGAGTTAGTGACCTAAAGTCCTGCAATATTTTCATGTACTACCTTTCTCTGATGCAGGAATTATTAGATATGTAGATGATTATGAAATGAGTTGTCTGCTGACAGAAATTACAATCCAAAGAGGCAGCAGTTAGGTTTGACAAGAGTGTTATCTTTGTCACTGGGTAAAGTTCAAAAAAATTGAGTGAAAAAATATTATTGAAAGCTGAGGAAAACAGGGCTTTTCTGTTAAGTTTTTTATACTGGCATCTTTCCTTTAAGTATCTGCCCTAGAACATTTTATTCTTACTGTATTTATTTCATTATTTCATTTGCTTATATTTCACAGTACAAATTTAACTCAACCAGAACTGATAGCCAAACAGTTATTTTTAAACTTTTTTTCCCAAGGTTGTTAGAGATTGTTGTATTTGAGACATATCATCACGAATGGGGTCTGACCTTAGTGCTGGGATATCTCCTATTTCTTCCTCTCTGCAGCTGAAAAAACAGAAAATTTAGGAAGTGGTCAAGATTTGAAGCCAGAAAACAGTTGCATGGGGTGCAGGCGACCAGGTGCTGGCAGCAGGGGCTACAGGGGTGACTTCTGTGAGGAGAAGCCGGGACTGCCCTGTGCCAGACATAGCCAGTTCCAGTCAGCATCAGTGGACCCTCTGCAGGGCACAGCTGAGCCCCTCAGCCAAGATGTCGGTGTCTCGGGGAAAAGGTATTTAAAAAATGGCAAAATGCTACACAGCAGTGTGAGGAATGAGGGAAAAAAAGCATGAGAAATAACCCAGCTGTTTCTCTGAGGGGTCAGAAATGAAGTATTGAATTTGAGATTGGGAAAGGGGGGAGAAAAGGTGCTATTTTAACGTTTGACTTTTTGCTTCACACTACCTGAATGAGTAATTAAATCTATTTTAATTGGCAATAAATTCATTTTCCCCAAGTTTAGTCTGTTTTGCCCATGACTGTAATTGGTAAGTGAGGTCCCTATCTTTATCTCAACCCAAAAGCTTTTTCATTCCTGTGCTTCCTATCTTTGACTCACCACATCCTGCTGAAGAGGGTGGGGGAGAGGTCCAGTGGCTGGGTGGGAGTTTGGCTGTTAGCCAAGGGTAACCCTCTTCAATAGAACAAGCGAGTAGGTATTTTCAAGGCCTGTACCTACCTATTAATTAATTCTGTTATCTACAAGGTCATGGCTCACCCTAACAGTCTAACAGCCTGTGATATTTGAGTTTCCGTTTGGGACAGGAACCTGTCTGTGTATGCCCAAGTACACGTCTAAAATCATTTTGGGTACACACTCGGATCAGGTATTTGGGAACTGATCCCTTAGGCTATAAAATATATTAAGTTCAGAACCAATGTAGCCTAATGTTAAAGAAAGGCAAATGGAGCATATTCTGCTTAAGATGTGCTTTTTGAGTTTTATTTTCTTTTTTGGTAATAATTTTGAAGTGAATAGCTCTTCACAGGAAGAGTGATACAAGATGGCACTAGTAAACAGATCTGGGACAGAAAGCGATGTGACTGCAATTGCAGTAATATTCTGGTGGAATTGATCCCACTGCATTTAAAAATCTAGTATGTAGATTTAACTTCTAAGTTGGTTGTCTAAATTCTATAGCCAATGGATTAAAGAAACAAAACAAACACTTCCTAGGGTAGATGTCTACAATATCAATAACCAATGTTAGGTAAAATGCAAATCTTGTCCCTGCCTCTCACATTATAAGGGTACACTAGAATAACATATAATACCTGGCTAAAGATGTGTCAAAGTCTGTTAAGTCAGAAACTCTTTGGATTTAACATATTTGCCAAATCTGGAGGCTGAGAACTTTAAGGAAATGTTTGTCATCACTGTTATTTTCTCATTTCCTTAAGCCTTCTATGTGAAGTTTCTCTCTTCTAGCAGGTGAATGTTTATCTTCTTTTCAATCCTGATGTAGACAGAAGCATTAAAAATGGGAAAATTTACCTTACAGAGGAGTTCAAAACATACTATTTGAGGAGCTAAGGGTTAAAAATAAGTGAAATTGTAAGACGAGAAGAATACCTGTACAGAAATAAACTGGTACCTCAGAGCGAGAAAAGCAGCCAAACTGGTGAGTGAATTAATGTAGTCAGATGGTTAGAGAAAATCAGATGGGCTGCAGAAGATACCGGTGGCAAAATAATAAGGCAAGATTAGACCAATTAATGAATGGGAAAAGGATGAAATTAACGTTTTTAAATAGCTGAACTGCTTTAAAACAACCTGTCAGTAGTGGACAAAATATTCGGAAACAGTTTTGGCAATTAGAAAGTAATAAAGGTCTTGTAAAGTCATCTATTGAAAAAGAGCTAGAAAAGAACTTGGTTAACCAAAAAGCATGCAGATAAGCTAGTCAGCTGAAGACTTGATTCAGTAAGAGACTTGACGTGTACCTGCTTCTAAAGAAGTGAATGCTTTCATAGATGGCAATAGCATAGCAATACTCATATGATTAAACTAAGCATTCATCTAATTACCCTGCTGAATCACAGCTTATATAAGCTTATTCCTGGCTTAGAAAGTATCTTTATTATCTTCTGGAAATATATTTATTGATTTCCCTCTCCTCTAGTTCAAACTGAGTTGTCGGACACCACATGTGCAGAATCCTTGCACCCAGTACAGAAGGCTGCAACATGGATGACTGACTCTATAGCCTTGGATTTAGGTCACTTTGTCTGTGAATGGTAATTTCGGATACTTTCTTTCTTGCACTGTTTAAAGTATCTTATATTATAAAGTCATTGATTAAAAACATCAAGGATGACACCAGTGTTTCCATCCTCCTTACTAGACGCCTGTGTCTGATTGCATCTCTATTGAGCCTCATTCTGGCATCTAATAGTCATGTTCAGAGTTTGTAGTGTCTGCATAGTTGCCCACAATTGAGGTCACGGATGGAATGTGTATTCTTTTATAACACTCAGCAGGTGAGTATTTAGTGAACATTCTTAGGGTGATGAAATTATTATTTCAAATCAAAACAAAATGAGAGAAGTACCATGCATTTTGTTTGCTTCTGGGGTGAGCACCCCAAGCACTGAAATATTATGTAATAAACAAGACTGACACTGAATCGCAGAACTCAAGGGAATTAGTCAAGCTTGTATCATACTTGATAAATCAGTCTTCTTAGGGTGCTTAAACATCCAAAAGCCTGTTTTCTGATTTGCAAATGTCCTTAGGAAAAGATAGTTGCTCATTTGCTGGTTATGAGCATCCACAATCCCAAAAAATACAAACTTTTCCAAATATTTTTGCTGTTATGTTACTATTTCAGACCTGGCAACACATGACAGTTCTAATCTGTTGTGAAATCTTGGACAATTGACTTTATCTTTGTAAGATTTTTTCCTCTCTTTTCCTGACACTCAGAAGTCATTCTTATGCTATAGATAACAGTTTAAAAACTATATTGAGGATCCCAGTTGCTGCATTTGGGCATACATAGTAATGCACTAATTACAATGCAACTGCAACATGATTTTTGGAGATGAATCTGAATACTATCTTTTACATATCATTATTAACTGCTGATATATCTAGAAGATTTTCTTACTTAAAAGAACCTCCTACTCTGATGCTCAAACGGCTGAGAAGATAAACATTTTAAAATGTATTGGTTGATGCATAATTATCCTTTTTAGTCTTCCTCATACTAATTTAATACTATTTCTGTCAACATGTTTTCAACAGACAGTTGTAGGACTACAGGATATATACCATTATGCCAAATCATATTCCTGGAAAAGAAACAAACAAGCTTTCAAGAGACTAACATCCTTTAAATATCTTCCATGTCATCCTATTTTGGCAGGACTAGACTGGATAAAGAATTATTGTCTGTCTTCCCTCTCAAATCTCTTTCTAGTTGTAGTCTTTGTTTCACCTTGAGGGGAAATTGCTTGCTCCTGCTAGAGTAATTTTCTTTACACTTGGGGGCCAGATATCTTTATAAGGGATTAATCCTCAAACCCCTGTAGGCTAAGTACATGTAAATGTGTTGCTTTATTAGTCATACTTGGCAAATCTGGAAGAAAGCCAATCCTTCTAAAGGTTTTATGAAGCACTAGGTTATCACTTGTACAGCAGAAAGGGAACCATCAGGAAACACCAAGTACTGAGGAGTTCCCACTTCCCTTGGGTGTCTTCCTCAGACAAGTAACAGAGTTAATCCCCTTCTGACTTTATCCCAAAGAACTGATTCTTTTAGAACAGGACCAAAGAAGGTTCTCCAGATGCTATCTATCTATGAAATTTTACCTAAGGACTAGAATTGCCCTTAACTTCCATGGCACGATTTTACATTTTTTAGCTGGCAGCATCTCAGACCTGACACAATTTTATTTTCCCTGAACTATGCTAAATATGCATAAGACTTCATATGCCATCCTTCCCTATAGCATAATTCTAAGAAAAATAGTTGAAAGGAGAATCCATGTAAGTTTTTATGTAATTTGTTCTTTTCTGCAATGATTACAAGACTCTGTTGGCGTCACTGGGTGGATAAGCAGTAATGATTTTCTGATTAGGCAAAGGGAAATGATTTGGTAATAGCTGAGAACGGGAAGTAAGCATTGTAGTCAATTTTCTTGAAAATAAATGAAAAAGGAACTAGGCATGACATAATTATGTCTCATAATTTTTACATAATTTTCTTACTAGTTTTGACATATGTATAGTTACCATTGAAAACTTTCTGAGATTTGGCTGTATTTCATAGTGTAAGACTTAAAGCAAAAGGGTGATAGATGAAGGATTATTTGTTTATTTGTTTATTTAAGAGCCCAAATGCTGCTTCTCAGCTTCTACAGAGAAAAATCTTCATTTAAGTCCTGTTCAAATACACATTTATAAGAACATTGTTGAACCTCTTGATGAAACAAAGACGAGCTTTGGACACCTTACACCTTTGTGTGCCATAAATACTTCTTATGTTCTTTGTTCTTACACAAGGAGTTCTAATATATTCAAGTTACCTCTCTAGGAATGGGTAAATTATGGCGAATTATTGGTGATTGTTAAATTACTATTGGCAAATATGATTCATCTCTCCCAAAAAGCTTAGATGTGGAAAATAATATTTTCTAGCAGGTAAGGATGAATACTTCAGACTCATGCACCAATATATCACCTTCTGATACCCAACATCTTGTATTTGCGTCAAAATGAGAGGAACTCTTCTGTTGTAGTTTTTTTATACCACATTTATAAATGTGCCAGGAAAAGACCTTAAGTGTGTGCTAAACCTCTCTTTCCCTGATCCTTGAATCAATTCTCAGACCATTCTTATTTGGATTCACAGGTCATTACATATCATTACATGTAGCTGTTTTTAAAGAATGATTGTTATGGTAGTTAAGTTTTATCTAACTGAAAACTCAAAAGTTAACTGCGTATCTTTAGGGAAAAGGATGTGCAAAAAGTGCACTTGGCCTGCTGAGTTTTGTTTAGCAAGGTCTTTGACACATAGACCTTATAGCCAAATTGATAAGATATGAACTGGGTAAGTGGATGATAAGGTGAGTAGAAAACTAGCTGGACTGTCAGGCTGAAATGGTAGTGATCAGCAGCACAAAGTCCACATGGCAGCCAGGTATTCCTGGTGTCCCTCAGGGATTTATACTGAGGCCAACATAGTTTAATGTATTTATTAGTGATCTGAGTGATGGGAATGAGTGGATAGAGTACACCCTCCATGAGTTTATGGAAGATACTAAACTGGGAGGAGAGATTGATACACTGGACAGGAGGGCTGCTGTGTGAAGGGACCTCAACAGGCTGGAAAAATGGGCTGAAAATCCTCATTAAATTCAGCAAAGCTAAATACAAAGTCTGTTCCAGAAAAAAGCCCTTGTGATCCTGGTGGACAAATACAGACAGATGCATTTTGAGGTGAAGACACCATCTGAAACAAAGTGATTCTTCCCCCTGTCTTTGACATTGGTGAGTCTTCACTTGGAGTACTGCGTTGAGTTTTGGGCACCTATATACCAGAAAGACTGGATGTACTGGAGCAAGTTCAGCAAAGGCCACCCAGATGTTCATGGAGCTGGAGAACATGACATATGAGGAGAAGATAAGATAGCTGGGCCTGTTCAATGCGGAGAAGACCGAGCCAAGGAGACACTGCTGTCTATAACTTCCTAATGGGAGAGCAGAGAAAAGACAAAGACAAGTTCTTTCAGAGATGTAAAGTGGAAGAGAGGGCACGATGACATGAGTGGTAGTATGGGAAATGCCAACTCAACATAAGGAAATAAAATTTTGTCATGAAGATAGTCAAACACTGGAACAGGTTGCCCAAGGAGGCTGTGTAATCTTCATCCTTGGAGATATTAAAAATATCTTAAACATCTTGCACTCAATGGATGAGATCTGAGCAGAAGCCTAGACAAGATGGCCTCTTGAGATAGTCTCTCTTTTATTTTTTTTTTCATACTGACTACTGAGGTATACTTTTCATAGCAAAGAACTCAGAACACTGACGACTCACTGTAAACCCCCTTTATTCTGTTTGAGGAAGAAAGCAGTTGTGAACCTTAGGACCTAGATAAGAACTGAAAGTGTGAGCCTAACACCAAAAAAAAGGGGTACATACCAGAAAGTCTATGTACAGCAGTCTTAACTGTGTTGTTAATGATGCTTTTCTGTAGCAATCAGATAATTTGAATCTTTGTAACTGTACCAATAACAATAATTGTTATGTTTGGTTTAGAGAATCAGTGTTTTAAGTAAACTATTATTAAGCTCTTTTCTTTTGTATGTCCTTGCACCCATAGTAAGATGTTTGGTGTAACATTTACTGCATGTGTCTAAAGACAATGTTTCTCAGGGCTTATGAAAGCCAGCTTTTCCTCTCTAGCTCTTGTATGCAAGTTGCATTAAAATGTTCATATATACGTTAGGGCAGCCTTTGCCTGAGAAAAATCTGCTCAGTTCATCCACACTGTAAGACATTTCTGTGATATATTTTGTTGCTTATGTTGAGGCTTGAATCAAGTATTTTAAATGTGCTTTGTCCACCCTGTCAATAGGACAGTCTGCACCTTAGTTTCTTTCTCAGGGAACTGAAAGTTTGCTCAGACTTGTGTAAAAGTTTGAGCTAAAATGTACACATGGATAATAAAATTCAAACTTTAGCTAAAACTATGGATCAGAAAACCACAAGGGGGGTTGGTGGTTTCATGTAGTGATTCAGTTCCTCTCTTCTGAATCTCTAACTAATTCCATAAGGTGTCTAAAATCAATAGTAAATGTTTTAAAAAGCAGAAGTCTCTAGGTGCCCAGTTAGAACCACTTTAGTCTGGAGAAATAGATGCACATTTTAGAGACAGACTGCCATTGGATATAAACAGAAGATACCCAGGGAACAGTGATAGGAACCACAACACTCTCCTCTCTCACATAAACAGCTTAAAAGTTATTCTAACAGAAAAACTATATGTTGGATCCTGTCAGCTAATCCACTGTTCATCCTCTGACAGTAGACAGGAACCAGTGTTGTGGGGAAAGTATGTGAAACGGGAAAAGTATAAGATGATAATTTCAATGGTACAATCTCTGAGTTGCTGTCAATTAGTAGTCAAGAAGCTTCCTGAACCTTATGTTGCACCTGAATGATCATGTGAGTTTCCTTTTACTTGATCTTAGTTCAACCTTACACATTTGTTTTTCTGCCTGCGTAGGAGACTATCTTCAAAAGAACGCATGAAGTTCCTTCATCTGAGATACCCTACACCTTTGTGAATAGATTTCTGTTATATGAGATAGAAATCTAGCTATGCCACTTTGGGGGAAGGTGAGTTAATCCTTTGGTTATTTTACCAAAGAACAGGTTCTTGTCTAATTTTAAAAAACAGCCTATTGTTCTGAACACTTACCGGATGGATGCACCAACTGTGAAACATGTGTGAAGTTCCCATTCAGACACACAGTTCACTGACAAAATGTATTTTAATAATGATTCAGCTGGAGTCTTTCTAAAGATCATCATTTTAAGGCAAGTTCCTAATTAAGGTTCTCTGTGTCATCCTCTGAATGCTACTAAAGGTACTTGGCTCTCTTCTAACAGGTGTTGTTGAAGCAGTTTCAGTCACAAATAGAAGGATAGGTATCTAATTTTAAAAGGGCATTTTTTCACATCTGTGTATGTAATTAATATGAATACCTCTGGAATTTTTTACTAAAAAAAAAAAGGTTTATTTTTAGAAAATGATTAAATGCAGAAACAATTGCTTCAGAAACCAATCTCCTGATAATTTCTCTGATTTAGATTCTGACAAATGAGGGTCTCAAAAATACTACTCAATATATAGTTCCTTTTAAAGGGTTGAATATTTTTTAACTGGTAGTAATTCTATTTTGCCCTTTAGATTTTCAAGAAATAAAATGTTTATATTTTGAATACATAATTTTGCAGTTAAATTGCCTTATTTTTCTAAAAAAAAGAAAAAGTAAAGGAATAATGAACAGGTGTAACATTTTAAAAAATGAAATAAGTAAAATAAACTACAAAAATTAATGAGGACAAATATTCATAAGGTGAAACAGTTGTAAATAGAACAACATGCTATGAAGTCATTGAGGCTATGCATATTTGAGAAATTAAATGATGCTAGGAACATTCCCAGGCGTTAGAAATTAATTGTCTATATTGTAAAGTTGTTGGAATGGTCCCTGACATGATTTTGACAGAAACCAACTAGCAGTATCCCAAAGAATTCCTGAACTTGTTTCTGAAATTTGTGTGGGCCAGGAACTACTCAGTAATAGGTCACTTGTATACAATCACCCTTGTTTAGAAACTGAAAGTTTAGTGGTATGGAATTGTGTCATTCAATGCCAAATACCTTCAGAGCCAGAAAGCAGTCCTGTGCATGCTTTCAAACAAAACAGAACAAAATACACTTCAGATGTATCTCTGTCATCTAGCTCCCAGACTGTCAGTCTTTGTAAGATCTGGCACCAAACCCAATATCCAGCTCCCAGACAACTTCTGCTCACTAGATACAGCTTCAAGTTCAACAGTGGATCACCTCACCTCCATCCCTCCCTACACATGCACACACAGAATAATGAGCATATTCACACAGAAAAGAAAGTTAGAAATAAAGTTTAATGAGAAGATAGATAGAACAAACTGTGCAGAGCTCAGCCAGTCAAGTGTACTAATCAACTGCCAGCTTACAAGTGACTGGCTCCTTTTATTCCTCTCCCTCTATTTTCCCAAACCTGTTCCTCCCTGATCTGTCTTGGTCTTTCCGCCCCCCTAATCCTGTCCCTAGACAACCCATGATAAATCCTGAACAATCCCAAGTGTTCAGTTTCAAAATTACACCTTCCCCTAGATACCTCACAGCAAGAGCTGCACCATTTATGCAATAGTCACACTTAGTTTGACTAGCATTCTGGACACAGTTTCTTCTACTGAATCATCTTAGTGGGTTTTGTAATAAGGACAACGACTTAATAATTCACCTTCGAAGGTCTTAGGAGTAGTTGATTTTGGTTATCTGGGTTCCCCACTTTCTCATTGTGTCTCTGATCACTGCTTGATCGTATTTTGTTTGTTTGTTTTTTGAATAGTCATTAGCTAATGCTAATGCTATCTTTTACAATCAGGTGTTGGAAAAATCCTGGCAATAAAACATAGAACAAACAACCAGACTAAACGTTTTACCCTGCCTATCATAAACCCCAACTGCATGAATGTAATGTTTTCTATAGTACAGATCTGAAAACCCTTTATAAAGACAGAAGTGAATACTCAGTTACTTCTTTAAATCTAGTATTAAGACTTAGATTACACAATAAATGATAGACATTTTCTTTATGTATATCCATTAATATAAAAGGTACAGACTGATATTTTATGGATTAATAGTTCTGTTAGTAAAGCACTGGACTATAATAAAAGTATCCTGACTATGAATTATCAGGATCACTTCCCTTCTGTAACTACTTTCAAGTTATGTTTTCCATGTTAAAGAAGTGTATTACTAATTTGAATCAGCTGTCTTAAGGAATATTGTAGTGAAGACAAACCAGACTGTAGCTTACACATATGATAGCCACTTCAAATAAACACGAGGTTCCAACAGAATTGACTCTTAATTGTACTACAATGACAAAACACAGCTGATTTTAAATCATAATTGCATTTCTAAAGAAAACAATCTGAGTCTTATCAAATACATTTTACAGTGTGGATGGATTTTCTCATGATCCTGACACTTTTTGTTCAATTTTAGCTCAAGCTTATTCTGCAATATGTTTTAATTCTGCAATTTACAACTTTCTGACATACAGAAACTACAAACGAAAAAAACACATTTCTGTTTCTCTTTGGTATAAAATTCCAACATTCTTCTGTGTATTTACAGATTTCAGAATAGATTCACATTATTTCTGAAATTCTGTGGAATGACTTTTCCCTGTGAGAAACTTTGGTATCAATGATCCTCCTTCAAATAACCAACCATCACAACTGTGATGGTGACAGAAGAAAATATCGCGTGCCTCCTGGAAGATGCTGAACAAGAACCTAAATTATTAACACAGCTGTGTTTCAATGATGATGGCATCAAAACTATTTCACTTGCAGAATCAGCATACCCACCAGTGTTCTGTTCTCACGCTTAAGTGGACAAAGTCTCACTCTATAGAATCGCTTAATCTTGAACGATCCAAGTACATCAATTGCCAGATTTATTTATTTTATTTTTTTTTTTTTTTTTTTAATGAACAGAAATCTACTCTATGTCTTAACAGCACTTCACAGTAATTGTATTTCACCTTACAGGAATCGTTTCTTTCGTTACTTCAGTACTTTAGCCTACTTAAATACGTCCAACCACTTCATCCTGAAATGTGTAGAATCACAGAGTGGTATTTGCTAGTCACTAAACATGAATCATCGTCTGATATTATTTATCAGCAGACTTTAACCACAGAGAGAGAGGGGAAAACAAAAGACACCTCGAGTGTGTTGTTTGTATTGGTTTCACAGAAGTTAATCTCTAGGGTAGTCAGTTCTTTGAAATGTGAACAAGAAAGAATGTGGTCTTCAAACCTGCTTACCTGAAACTAGAAATATCAGATTCCTGTCAACTTCCTCAAACTAAGGTGCTTGGTGTCCATTCTACCTTAATGTGTCCATAGACACTTATAGACAGCTTTTAGAAACTTTGCTTAGACTTCTTAGCATATGTGAAATTCTACAGATACTACATTAAGGCACAGGGCATGTTTGGGCGTGTAGGGTCCTACCTGCTCTACAGAATTACTCTTTCAGCACAGAGTCTGTTTACAGTGCTTATTTACAGGTCTGATGGTTTTATAGACAAAATCATGCAAACTCTTTAGGACAATATTCTCAGTGCATTCCTCAAAACACTGTGAGATATAGTCATTAACTGCTGATGTAAGAATGTTGATTGACTAAGCCTGGGTAACAGTGTAAAGCTTCATATTGATATTTTTTCCAAGATAGTAAAGTGGTGCTACTCTCACAATAAATTAAAAAGTCATTTCACAATGTAATAATTTTTCTTTATATTTTCTTTCATAACTTCGAAGAAGTGGGAGACCAGATCTATGTGTCTTAATCAAGTGAACAGTTTCTCCTCAATAGTTGATTAATAGATGCAGTCAGAATGACATAAGGTTTATTGTCTGAAGCGATTTTTTTTCATACTGCTAGCTGGCTAAAATACTCTTCAATATCCTGTAATTTTAAAAAGAAAATGTGATTTGAAAATGTGTTCTCTGTTTGAGGATCAGCATACTTTTATATATGGTTTTACAGGTGGAAAAAAAATACAACAACTCAAGACAATTGTATAATTTCTATGAATTTAAGAAGAACAAAGCTGAACACTGAACAAAGTTACTGATCACTAAAAACATTCTTAGAAATTCAAATCTGAAATTTTCAAAACACTTTAATGTTCCAAACTTTGGTTGGCTTTCTGTTTGAATTACTTATTCTGCCTTTTGGTCCTTTGAAAACACAGTTTGTTTTGCAAAACTTTGTCACCACCCTCATCTTCAACTGGATGCAGTCAGAATCATGAAGAATTTTTGAAAAATAGATTTCTTTGATAATACTCCACAAAACTCTTAGAAATAATTTTATAAAATTGGAGGTATGTTTAATAAATTATAGGTTGTTAATGCTCTTAATCTCTCCTTACTTCTTTGTGCTGGATATTCTTTTATATTAACAGCTGTTTCTTCTTTGATTTACTTTATTTAATTTTGGTTTTCTTCTTAGTTTACAACTGGCTCACATTTTGACTTTGTAACACTAATTTAAGTATTGGAAATCTTCTGAACTCCATTTATTCATGGGTAGACAATAAGCAGGTACAAGAAAGACAAATACCTGGAGTCTCGGAATAGCTGAATAAAGATATGCTGTGTACTGCTGTACAGTGATACAGGGCAAGGCTCTAACGTGATAATCAGACTGAATAAGGCCAGCTTAAAACCAGTAATAGAGTAAACGGTGTGTTAGGATAATAAGGTGCTGACAGGATGGATGCCCGGCAGCTGAATCTCTCTTCTCTTCCTGGAAGATTTTGTAATGGAGAATTAAGCATTGTATACCTCAGGCTTACTCAGTCAGAATGTATTTCTGCAGATGAAGCTGCTGATATGACAAGTAAAGGCACAGGGATAAGTCTTATAAAGCCTTAGTGCTTGCAGGCGTGAGTCCCTGCACATTGAGCAGGCAAGGTCAGTGCTGTATCCTCTAGATAGCAACAAATAGAAGACTGTGTAGGTATAGAACAATAGTTGATAGAAAAATAAGTCAAGCATTATACTGTAGGGTCTGGTATTACTATTGAGAAATGAGTCCCTTAGGGGTCTGCAAGGAAAAACATCGATATGCAAACCTGCTAAGTCTTTGGAAAGTATAGTACACTGGAAAAATATACACAAAAAAAAAGGTCTGGTAGAGTCATTACTATACAAGAGCTCACTCACTAATAAAAGGGTTAATAATAAACAGAAGACAAGTAAATGATAAATCAGAAAAAGCAAACAGTAAAGGTGATAATTAGTTACACATCTTTTAAAATTTCCTGTGTGCATCTTACACAGACAGGCCAAAAATTGCCCTCTCCAAGCAAAATACATTTTTAAAGTTTTAATTTAATAAAATATAGCTTTATAAACACAATTCTATTGCAAAACAGGTCAGATTCAGTGATTCAGCTAATCTTATAAATAAACTTCTCCTATGTGCTTGTTGACAAGCTGGAAATTAATAAGGGTGTAATAAGAAAAAAAGGGAACGAAATAAACAATATGAACCTTATTTTACACTAATGCATCTTTAGTGCTTGCTAGAAGTAAGTAACATCACAATTTTTGAGTAAGCAGTTCCATGAATGCTGGAACTAATGATGTGTGATTTTATGGATTAGCAACTATGTAGTGATTAGCTTTCTGTCTAAGAAGTAGCAAGCTTCAATCAAGAGACAGTAATGGGTTACTTATACTGGGGTAATTTTAAGAGGTCTCTCTGTTGGTTCTTTGTTGTCCAGTAGTGACCGTGCCTAGACTGTAGTCTGTCACAATCAGAGCATACTGAGAGTATCTTTCCCGTACTTGGCCACTTACATTCATGAAATATGCAAAAATACAATTATCATTGAGAATCTTATATTTATGTAAATTTTACAAAATCATTGGTAATTTGGAAGTTAAATGCTATCTTATGCTTGCTCTCTTGCCCTCCCCCCTTCCCTCTTTCTCTCACACAGAGTATAACCTTAAGCTAGAGGGGTATTTTTTAATTTTAAAAAAAACAACTTAAGATGAATGTATGTTCTGTGGCCTTCTCTTTTGCTTTTTTGCTTTAAGGGTCTTCACAGACTTTCCCCATTCCAAATAAACCAGAAAATGTCATTTTTAGAGCATTTTGTAGATTTTTTTTTAATAGAAAATGTTTTTAGAACCTACCAGTCTAAAAGGATCTCTATTATCTTTCTGTGGAGTATTGTTTTTCCTAAAATGTTGGGACGGATAGTAACCTGAGTTAATCTATATCGAAAAACGTTCTCTGAATTTGTGTGCAACAATCTCATCATATCTTCCTGAATTTGGAGGGAGTTTCCTTGGGAATATTACATTTTAACTAATGGAAACACTGGTACTAAGTTTCATCTGTCCAGCAACACTTGTCAATAAGTGCCAGCTGCTCGGAGTGTCTGTACCTTCCCCAAACAGAGTACACATGAGGTGTGTGGGTATATAGTCACCAGCAAACTCCAAGCTGGACCAACAAGGGAGTAGGAGGTCCCAGGTCCGGGAAGGGTGTCAGGTGGGTGAAGGGTCTGTGCTGGTATTTGGGGGGACCCACAAATGTGGTATGCCTGTGAGATGACTGTGTGAGGTATGCATGTTTGCTAGTGAGCATTGGACTGGACCAGCTAGTGAGTCAGGGACCTGTGGAGCCTTGTTAGAGTCTTCTGTGTGTACGTGTGTGTGTATATCTGGGAAACGTGCTCAGCTTCGCTACTAGTTGAACGTGCAAAGTGGAAAGATGCAACTGTATCCCTTAGCCTGGGCAGAGGCCCTTGGTCCCCAGGCACCAGGCTGGGCTCCAGCAGCCAGGCAGGAAGAATTCCTCCTCCTGCAGTAGGTAATAGCTGCTCCTAATATCCCTTAACATCCAGGTCATAAGGAACATTTAAGAAAGCATTTTTTTGCCATGGGTATGGATACCATCCCCTAAACTGTAAAATTATTTATCCATTAATTTCCCACTAATTGTAAAAGTACAATATGAGTGCAATTCTTTCTAAATACACGGTCTTTTATGCTTGGTGATTTCATTTTTACTTAGGTACACAGTTAATATTAGCCTCTATTTTCATCTGTAAAACTTCATGTATGGTTTGTTGCTTCCTGGTTATTCTGGCTAGTAACCTTAGTTCTTAAACAGTCCAAGTTACTCCAAAAATGCTACACGAAATCATCAACATGAGAATTAACAGTTGACTAGAAGAGATCGTTTCAATTTAGTTTGGATTTCGGGAGTTCAATAAGACTTTTCTTGGAGTGTAACTTATTTTTTCTTTTTAATATGAATATTGTTAAAGGACTTGTATTCAGAAATGCTGAACTGTTATGGGGCTCCGAATTGACTATAGCTTTGAAGTAGATGTTCCTAGGCCATTCTTCTACAGTTAACTCCCCAAAGGAAGGCTAAAAGGCTTTTACATTAAAAAGTCAAGTTTTATTAAAATAAAAAACACCTTTACTTTTTTTAAAACAATCTCAAAGGACCAGGAAGAAAAGAATAAAAATGAAAAATGGGTTATATACTGTTTTCTTAAACTTTGTATAAGTCCCTTGTTGTAGAGTCTTTGCTTCAGGACTTGCTTTTGTTAAATTTCTGACTTTCGTAGTTGCAAGTCTGCACAGACCCCTAAACTCTTTTTTTTTTTTTTTTTCCCATCTCTGAAGCATTGCTATCTGCTATTTGCCCTACTTAACAGTTGCTCGGTCTTTGCATCATCTAAAGGATGGTACTCTTTGCTGACACTTCTTTCCGCTTACTCTTCACCTGGTAGTCATTTGAACTTCCTCTTCCCTTTATACAGTACCTGTCACGATTTAACCCCAGACATCAACTAAGCACCACATGGCCGCTCTTTCACTCCCCTCCCAGTGGGGTGGGGGAGGGTATCAGAAGAGTATCAGAAGTGAGAAAACTCATGGGTTGAGATAAAGGCAGTTTAATAAGGAATGCAAAAGCTGTGTGCACAAGCAAAGCAAAACAAGGACTTCATTCACTACTTCAATTGGCAGGCAGGTGTTCAGCTACCTCCAAGACAGCAGGGCTCCATCATGTGTAGCAGTTACTTGGGAAGACAAATGCCATCACTCCAAATGTCCCTCCTTCCTCCTTCTTCCCTCAGCTTCTATTGCTGAGCACCATGTCATATGGTATGGGATATTCATTTGGTCAGTTGGGGTCAGCGGTCCCAGCTGTGTCCCCTTTCAGCCTCTTGCACATCCTCCAGACTACTTGCTGGTGGGGCCATGTGAGGAAGCAAAAAAGACCTTGACACTATGTAAACACTGTTCAGAAATAGCTAAAATATCCCTGTGTTATCAACAGTTTTTTGATCACATATCCAAAACAGCACCATAGGAGCTACTGTGAGGAAAATTAAGTCTATCCCAGACAAAACCAGTAAATTTCAATCCTTTGTTAGTATCATTGTAATTTGAGACAGGATTTATTTTATGGTGCCTTTTGTTTAAGGACTTAGATTTTAAATCTTTTTGTTTGTTTGTGAGTAAAACAATTAGGTTTTAAACTGAGATGCCTTTTATTTGTTAGTCTATTTACACTTATGTCATTATGTGGCTATAAATCCAACCACTTCGAGTAGACTTGTCAGCTGTGCACTTTTTTGCTCTGATAAAACTTAGAAGTAATAACGTGGAAAAAAGTTCAGTTTCCTTAATCAACCAGTGGAATCTTCTCAGTAAAATGTCTTCCTGCATTGTGTGAGAGGACTTTTTATCATCTCTGATCAAGTGCTTGAGGGTGGATCTGCTTTAATTTGTTCTAGATCCTGCAGATAATTTCTCATATATTGTCCAGCAATATCAAACTCAGCATATATTTTGAACTGCAATTTCTGGACTTTTTTTAATAATGTCTGCAATTTTCTGGAGGCAGAAGACTCCTGTATGTGGCAACGATGATGAATATTATTGTTACTTTTCTATACGGAAGACTACAACAGTTTCAAATTTCTCAGAACTTTGTGTAACACAGAATTTTGATGTGGATCTACCCAGACCTTTTCTTGTCAGTGATTATCTTGATGATCATCTTGAAAAATAATCTTGAAGATTATTTTTTTTGTATTCTATGAACAATTAAATACATAAACCAGATAAAATTCAAAGTGTTTAGCTAAGACTTTATAAACATTAAAATCTGCTCCTTGAACCTTTTTCTATTCAGAGATACAGACTTCTTTCTTTACACAAACTGAGGACTCTCACTCTCTTGTCTCTCCTTTTCCTTTTTGTCAATAATTTTTATTTACAATTGTGAAAATATCTTCTTGAAAAATATTTATATTGTATGCTATTTAAATGATGTCTAGTATTCTTATGATGCTGTGACTGTATCAGACAGTTTGGACTTGTTTGCTACGGTATTCTTTATATTGTCTAACACTTCTTTGCAGTCCTTGCTTTCCACATGAGAATTTTGCTAAAACTATGAATAATTTATACAATCTAATAGCAGCTTCCATGTTAAATTATCACTGCCTCAAACTATGCTGACTTCAGAATGTGTTAGGCTTGATACAGTTGTCCTGCACAGTTGTACACAAAAATCCTTTTAATGAGATGTGGCATGGACAAAAGTGGTTGCTGTGATTACTGCGCACACTTTGTAGGTACACAGTCATCTGAAAGAGGTATATCTCAGGCATATTTCTGAGCATATTTTATTTTACATTTCACCCTTAATAATATGAAAAATGTTAATTTTCTGGAAATAATGATTCCTTTATATGGCAGTAATCTTTTAAAAGGTCTTATTCAGCAAAGAATAATACCTCCTCAGACTTGAGTTAACTCAAGATTGTAATGTAGATTTTAATGTATTGTTGTCTGTGTTAAGGATCTTTCACTTAAAGGCAGAATTACAAAAGACAGAGGGAAAGCAACAATCTTTTTCAAACTTTAGTAAGACCTCTTCACTTTAATTATATTTACAGTATTGCAAGAGAAAAAAATCTCTTCTAAAGAGATACTTTGTTTTAAAATCTTGGGAAAAAAAACCCACAAAATTTTTATACTTTCCTATACTTCTTACATGTCTTTTTGTTGTTTTTTTTTTCTTTCCCCCCCCCCCCCCAAATTTGTGCTAAACTAATTACAGTATTCTTACTCTGTCCTCATGCAGCCCTACAAAAGACGCCATATATTGGGCTTCTTACTGTCCATGTAGCCTGTTGAAGTTGGTAAAAGAATTTGGGTTTTTTAGGAGCCTGCAATACAAACTGCCAGCAATGTAAAGATATGACATTCACGTTGCAGTATAAGAAATATACAAGCCTCATGCATAATTCAAAATTGTCTCTTCCATGAACAATCAGGATATCAAAAAGCTTCTGATTGCTCTTCTGTTAGGAGAAATTCAAATTTTTGGTTGACACTTTGTCAAGGGAGTCAGTGACTAAGATAGTAGAACTTAAAAGTAAGTTACAGTATTTTTAGAGCACATTTAAGGCAGAAGTTTATATATTTACACTGATCCACACATAATTCCTGGGACATATTCTCTTTTGGTCTCTCACAAACTCTAGAAAAACAATTATAAGTAAAGATGCATTCAAATATTCTCCTGAAATATCAGGAGTGGTGTGACCAAGGGTGTTCTGAGATAAAAATGAAATTTTAAAGTGCACACAAGAGACAGAAGCATAAAAAATTGGAGGTAATTTTCACTTGCATTAATCTAAGATAGCATCTCTTATTACTGTTGCAGCTCTGCTGTTGACTGATAAGAGGGTTGCTTTGACCTTAAGAGCTAAAGTACGCAAGTCAAAATGGAGAAAGTTTATTGAATTTTTTTCAAGCAGGGGATACTAAAACTTACATAGACAGGAATCTTATTTGCGTTAGGAAATTTATCAGCATCTTAGTTGAAAAAATTATCTCTGATGGTCAGTGATATTTCTTTTCATTTCTTTTGGGTACTTAGCACCTTGCTCCTAGTTTTGGGGTTTTTTTTTAATCTTAAAGGAAATTTCTCATTATGAGCCTTGTCCTTCTGGCATAAATGTGAAATTATTTCCCTTTTTTCCCTTTTTAGGGAAATTGCCCTAGATAAACGTTAACAATAAGTTAACCATCAATTCGAAATGTTCCAGTTTTCAGAATTCCTCAGTTCTTTACATGTGCCTTCCTCTCATGGCTTTTTTAAGGGACAGTGTGTATTTCTGTCTTTGAAAAGGGAAGCACTGGTTTCAACCAGCTGAGGAGATAGTCCTCTGTATGTGGGGGTTATTTTCTTTCTTTATTTAAGAGCATGTATCTATATCTATATCTAAGTCTATGTCTATACCTGTCTCTGTAGCTGTATCTATATCTACACAGATGTATGCATACAAAGACACAAATATTTCTATGCAAATATGAAGTTTAAACATGAAATTGTATGTTTATGGCAGTGTTGTTTACAGAAATATTATATAAAATCAATCTCTGTACATTCATTACTTTCATTCTAATCATAAATAATCGCGAAGTGCCAGGATACAGTTGCAAGGGTTATCTCTGAAAAGGAACAAAATCCATATGCTTATTTTCGCAGAGAGTTTTCTAAGATCAAAAGGTTGGTTACTTGGTTATAACCTTGCCATCAGAGAGAGGAAGTTTCCATATATTTGCAGGACTTTTTCCTCAAATGATGAGCAAAAAAAATCTAAACAATATTAGCTAAGCATCCAGTGTGCACAGACTGACAGTTGTGTTGAGTCACAGTACACTTCGTTGCCTTTGAGGCATCTTGTACTTCCCTTTAGACAAGCCTTCACTGACATTGGGCCACAGTGGGAAGCAATACAGTTTTCTATGACATGCCTGATCCCCACTAGTAATTCCAGACAGACTGAATAGACACTTGTAGAATTACAAGTGTAATGATACCCCACAGACATCAGTCATGGGCTGGATGAAGTGGTGCTTAGGAAGATGCATTTTTTTCACTTCTCTGTCTGCGCTAGAAATGCAAATATAACATGGAGGAACCTGATTATACTAGCTGCCCTTTGCCTTCAGATCAGATGGACTGGAGAAGGAAAGCTCCTTAGTGATATCTGTTCCTACAGAACATCCCCAGACTCTCCTGGAGGCAAGAGCTGCAGTGCGATGAGTTGTTGCAGAATTGCTTTTCCTTTCTCAGATAATATTTGTCTATTTCTTGTTCCTCCAGGACACTTTTCTTTAATCTGTGTCAAAAAAAAAAACCTCTGAGAATTTGGTCCTATTCAATATGATTTTGCAAAATCTTTCAAGAATTTAAACATATTTTTAAACTACTTCTCAGCAGCCTCCCATAGGCAAATTCCATGTGCATAGACGGAATGTTAATGTCAGAAGATAGGATTACAAAAAAATAAATTTAAGAATATAAACCCTTTTTAATGTCACTTTTAAACCTTGAAAATAATAATTGCACAGGCACTACTGTCTAGAGAATCAGAAACTGGTTTACCTCTCAGAAATCCCAGGTTTTCATGAAAGTGAGAAAAACTTTTTACAAGAGAAATCATCTAGTTCTTTTAGTTATTACATTGAAAAATATTCCTGTTCTTTATTGATTGAACCTTAAAATCATAGAATCATTTTGGTTGGAAAGGACCTTTAAGATCATTGAGTCCAAACATTAACTTAACACTACCAAGTCAACCACTAAACAATATCCCTAAGCACCACATCTAGCCGTCTTTTAAATACCTCTAGGGATGGCGACTCCACCACTCCCCTGGGCAGCCTGTTCCACTGCATGATAACCCTTTCTGTGAAGAAATTTTTCCTGATATCCGATCTAAACCTCCCCTGGTACAACTTGAGGCCATTTCCTCTCATCCTATCGCTTGTTACCTGGGAGAAGAGACTGACACCCTCCTCGCTACAACCTCCTTTCAGGTACTTGTAGACAGCAATAAGGTGTCCCCTCAGCCTCCTTTTCTTTAGACTAAACAACCCCAGTTCCTCCAGCTGTTCCTCATAAGACTTGTTCTCCAGACCCTTCACCAGCTTCCTTGCCCTTCTTTGGACTCTCTCCAGCACCTCAGTGTCTTTCTTGCAGTGAGGGGCCTAAAACTGAACAGAGTATTCAAGATGCGGCCTCATCAGTGTTGAGTACAAAGGGACGATCACTTCCCTTGTCCTGCTGACCACACTGGCTCTGATGTAGGCTAGGACATTGTTGGCCTTCTTGGCCACCCGGGCACACTGCTGGCTCATATTCAGCTGGTCATCGATCAACACCCCCAGGTCCTTTTCCACCAGGCAGCTTTCCAGCCACTCTTCCCCAAGCCTGTAGCATTGCATGGGGTTGTTGTGACCCAAGTGCAGGACCCGACACCTAGCCTTGTTGAACCTCATACAGTTGGCCTCAGCCCATTGATCCAGCCTGTCAGGATCCCTCTGCAGAGCCTTCCTATCCTCAAGCAGATCAACACTCTAGCCCAACTTGGTGCTGTCTACAAACTTCCTGAGGGTGCACTCGATCCCCTTGTCCAGATCATTGATAAAGATATTGAATAAAACTAGCCCCAATACTGAGCCCTGGGGAACACCACTTGTGACTGGCCGCCAGCTGGATTCAACTCCATTCACCACAACTCTTTGGGCTTGGCCATCCAGCCAGTTTTTTACCCAGTGAAGCGTATGCCCATCCAAGCCATGAGCAGTCAGCTTCTCAGGAGAATGTTGTGGGACACTGACAAAGGCTTTATTAAAGTCTAGGTAGACAACATCCACAGCCTTTCCCTCATCCAGTAAGTGGGTCATCTTGTCATAGAAGGAGATCAGGTTAGTCAAGCAGGAGCTGCCTTTCACAAACCCATGTTGACTGGGCCTGATCACCTGGTTGTCCTGTAAGTGCCCCATGATAGCACTCAAGATGATCTGCTCCATAATCTTCCCTGGCACTGAGGTCAGACTGACAGCCCTTTAGTTCCCCCCATCCTCCTTCCGGCCCTTCTTGCAGATGGGCTCCACATTTGCTAATTTCCAGTCACATTGAGGAGACGCACCAGTAATTTTAGAAACTGAAGCACTTTTTGATATGAGGGAAAAATTATCTGATGCTTTGAAATAGGATCAAGTATCTGGAGATGACTTTGGACCTTAAGGCATTCTGGAAATCCTCAACTAAGATAACATACAGCTGCCTGCATGAAAATAATTAAAAACATGCAAAAATCTACAGGGAAAAGAAAAAGTTTATGGTTAGGCTGGCATGGAACTGGACATGATGACATCACTAATATGAGAGAGGCACAGGAGAGATTAAAATGATTCGCATTTTTTAAATGGATTTTATTCCCTTCTGCCTCATCTATATCTCTCACTTTCCCAAAGTTTGTCAGTTCACTCTGCAGCATTGCTGTTATCCCTCTAATTTAGTTCTAAAGTAATAGACTGAAGGATATTATCTCCAAGGAATAGCATCACATGAATAATTTAAAAAATCCAACTCCTTGGAATGCTTCTGTTTCTACTGGGTCATGTCAGTAGGAATCCCACACCTGCCCCTGAACCACGAATTAGTCCTTAAAAGTAAGTCAAGCTGTAAAGCACATACTAGGACAGAAAATAATTTCAGCCTCTTCCCCTTTCAAATAAATTAAAAAGGATTTTGTCTGCAGCTGAAAATGTCATTATCATCAAAGTCTTATTCTGTCACAGCAGAACAGCATCAGTTTCTTAGAGACACTGCAGTAGGTTGGCTGCTGTATGTGGTTCTCCTTTCCCCTATAGCTGCAAGCAACCCTTGACAAATTCACTTTTCTTGCTTGTGAGTTAAAAATCAGGGAAGGGGAATACTGTTGCAGAGCAGTATTTAAATGTATTGCTAGAACATAGCCTCAAGTAAGAAAGGAGGCCTTCTCTAGCAATCACTAAGGAGAAAAAGAACCTAACTCCCAAAGATGTGGGGAAAAAAAAAAAAAAAGACGAAGAAAATAAGAGAGGAGAGAGCAACTCCCTTTCTTTACAAATATAAGTGTATGTGTGAAAGCACACACACAAATACAGATTTGTGTTTGGACTTTTGCAACTTGTTGAGAGTGAAATTAAAAAAAATGAAACTTTTTTTTAAAAATATGTCAATACTTTCAAATATTTAATCAGTTTTATAATATTTGTCTGGTATTCTAGATTCTAATCTTGTGCAAGAGGCCTTCTGAATGATTTCTAAAGGGGAATTATTTTCGGCAAATCATTGTACTTTATTGCATTCTATTAAAAGTTTTCAATGGAAGGCTCCTTTTGACACTGAAAATGTGTTTCATATTTTAATCTGCATTGTTTATACATATAAACTGGGATTTTCAGAGGCACACAAGTACTTTAAGTACCCAAGTCCTACTGAAACTGACCCTTAAGTTAAAATTCTCAGTATATCCAGAGAAAAGTTGGTCAACTTTCCTAAAGGCATGCCTTGTAGATGAAAATGTTAGGTGGGAAATTTGTTTGGAAATTTCTGTATTTCAAAAGCTGAGGCTGGAAGTATTTCTGGCAGTACCTCATAGAGAGAAGAATGGCTCCCTAGAGTTTGTGTGATTAAATGGTGGGACAAGGCATGTTGTTGGTTTCCTGAATGACCTGGATACATACTGCAGTCCTTGCTGTTTAGCTTTCTCCCATGTTAACAATACAATCCATAATGAGTCATGCAGTACAATGTTCAACATCCTTGGGCTAATTATCTGTGAACATAAATCTCTTTTTTGGAAAAACCTGTGTCAATTAAGAACCCATTAAGTCAGTTGGTAGACTTTGGGATTCTGTAATTATGTGTTCATTGTAGAATGTGATTCAATGCTGGCAAATTGCCGAAAACTTATTCTTGTTCTACAGATTTTATGAGGCAATTTTAGAAAACTCTATTGATATTAAATGTATCAAATTTGAGGCAAAAACTTGGGTTACATAATATTTGCTTATTTTTAAGAGAACTTTTTTTTTATCAGTTTTGTCTGTCAAAGTTCTTTACACTAAATAAAACATACTGTGTGGCGCCGTGGCATGACCAATCATTTTTTGTAGATGTAAGCAGTACTATTTTTTTTCTGATAGTTCACTAACTAGTGTTGTATGATGTTAATCTATTTTATGACATGATTATTGCAAGATAGAACTCCTTAACAAACAAAAATGATTGAAGTGGTTCATTGATTTATTAACATATAATTAACCCCCAACACACACACAAACACACACAATTAGATGATACGCTCTCTCTCAAAGACCTTTCCCTGGGAGGGTAAGGTGTACTCTCCCTTCCCAGGGAAGACATCGGTGTTTGAGCATTGCCTGTACCTGTACTTCTCCCTACAACCTGCAAGGGCACACACTGGAGTGCAAGTGTCCCATGAGGCAAAACACACAGCTGAGGTGTTGGTTCTCATGTGTTACGACCTGCAGTGACACCCAACTAGTTGGAGTGCAGTGGCTCATGGCAGCTTTTGGGGAAGCTGCTGTGCCCAGCCTGGGCAGTAGTCATGATGCCACAGGATGATGTCTTGCAGTGTCAAACCAGGTCTGACTGCTGCTTCCACTGCAAGTTTTCTCTCTTGCCCCCTGTTGAGTATTTTCATGTTTTCTTTAGACTTCTCTTCCAGCTGTCTCCTTCTTTGCTTCAAAAGTCTCTTTGTCTCTCTCATTGGTTACTGTTTAATTCCACTGAGGGCTGGCTTCCTCTTTAACATGATCAATTTGGGGCAGACATTCTATCAGTCAGGTTCGTATATTCCATTCACATATACACAGTTTATACTAAGATAAATGTTGCTGTCCAGGTCATTTGCTAAGGGTGGGTCGTGCAAGCATATGACTTTATAGAATTAAGGATGAATTTTACCCTTATGAAGGATACTTACTAGAGATTTTGTCACGGCCCACTAGATGTTTTTCTTTGATTGACTGGACTTCTACAAAGGTAGACTTCTGGAGAAATGTTCATAGATTCAAATAGTAAGCAAACGATGCTTGTATAAAAATGGGGAGTCACACATATACTTCAGAATAATTAAAGTTAATTTTGATACTCAGAAGACACTTGTAGATAATAGGAATGGAAATAATTAGAAACAGATTGGTCATGTTTTCACAGAAGTCATTTCATCCTTTGGTAGTTTACAGCTGGATCCTGCCTGGACAGCTCAGAGTAAGTGAGGGAGAACATTTGCGTCCGATTGAAAAACAGTGAAATGAGAAGAAACCAGTCTTTGGCTAATCAGCAGTATCCTCTGATGTCTCCCTGTTCAAGTTACCATTCCCAAAACTGGAAAAACACAGGTTTTATTTCCTTTGGGGTATTTGTATGTTTGTATTGAATCTTTTTATGTTCTTTGTTTCATGCTTGATTACAAGAAATAAAGTTGTTATGCTGTGTCATGTTGAGAGCGTTGACATTTTAAACAAAATTTTTCTGAGAAGGTAAATGAAGAGTAGAAAAGTTATTTGTAGCTCAGAAAACCAGATTTTATGACTTTCCTCTGTTGAAAGTGTGTTGAATGTTGACAAATGCACAAGCTACAGGTTGATTAGTTTTCAGCTGATGCATGGGAGTTATTTTACTTCAAGATGTATTGAAAAAGAAGGTTTCAGTGAAATATGCTAGAAATGTCAGAGCTAAGAAAGAGCTGTATTTCATGAACTATTGGAATAGCCTGCCTATTATTGTCCAACAAAAAAGTTATGACTATGGAGTGTTCTTGGATGCACATTGAAATTATTTAAAATATTTAATTTATCATGTTAATTTTAGTATTAATAAAGCATTACAAATCAGTTTCAAATTTCTGAATTAGGAGGTTTATATCATGTATATATATACACACACACACATGCACAAATATCTATTCTTATTTTAATAATTTGCAGATTTTAGAAATACTTTGGGAAGGTTAATATATTTCTAGGAAATTCCTCTGTACTCCAGTCCATTTCTTGATTTCAGAGTTCTACCCTGATGCAGGAGCATGATGTCATTTTCAGGTTACTATATTGATACCCTCTTAATACTGTGACATTCTTCTTAGCTCTAGATGACTCACAGACCTATGTATTGATAATGCATAAGAGATGACACAGAATAAAATGAAAATTTTAGTAAATAGGCAGGGGATAGTTTGTGGTTTTCACATCTAACACCTGAGATGTTTTGACTGCTAGGTGCAACACATTACTTGGAAATTATTTTAAAGTAATAAATTGTGAATTATTGCATGACATCCATTGAATTCTTATTTTCATATTTTTTTATGAAGGCTACTGTCTTGTAAAAAACTTGATTTTTAAACCCACTACTTCTGCTGAGGAGAAAAACTTCCATTATACTTAATTTGTACCATCAGGGTAACCTGAATGAACTTAGTGATTAAAATTAGTTTATTTCAGTATTGGAAGTCCAGCTTGAGAAAAACATTTTTCTCTCCACTGCCTGGTCTAGAAATGAATCCTGAAAGAAAACATAAAATCTATCAATAGTTATATTAATGTTGTCTATCATTGATGATATGTCTGTAATTCCTAACCTAGTAGTCATACAGATTTGTCATATAGGTTGTGGGAAATGGTATTATTAGAAAATTCTTGGAAGAGCAAGGCTAAGTCAGTATTTGTATTTCTAGACACTCAGATCACAAAATGCTCATCTGTTCTTGTATCTGTTACCTGACGTCAGAGTAACTTTTGCAGAAGAGAAAGGAAAGACATTTTGCCCTGTTCACTTTACACCAAGACTGGAAAGAGCAGGAACACCCAGAGGACAATTCTGGAATGAAACATATAAGCCACACTGAAAAAAATGTTCTTTTGGCTTCTTTTTCTCTGCAGACTATAAATGGATCTTACAATGGCTAGCCTATGCTCAGATGTCTGTCACAGGGCAACTAAGAGTGAGGTAGACACAATGACACAACCACATGACTCACTGACATACAATCTAAAATCTCTTTACTCAGCAGGATGGGGTCAGTGGGTGGATAGCAATTTAACTTCTAGAATTTCTGTTCCCCCAACCCCCAACTCAGACACCTCAGAGACTCAAGGCTTCCAATCTATCTCTGACGAATGTCATGGATGCAGGGGAATGGGACAGTCTCTCTGACCAGACTACTTGCCAGGTTCTGGCTGTTCCTGTAATGGCTGTACCTCGAGCTCAACCTTCTACACAGCATCAGATCTTCAGGATCTCTCCCCCTACCCTCTTCAGCGGCCATTGTTTTAATCATTTATTGCTTTCTAAATTAGACTGTTTGCATAAACTGCCAACAGACTTGCTAATCACACAGCTGCAAGCCAGACTTTTGGAATTGCTTGATATCTATGTCCAACCCAATTGTCCCCAGGGTTTCTATCACCCTGTGATCTCCTGTAAGTGCGAAGTTAGGAGCATCCATGGAACAAAGTTCATCTATTGCTTTTCTATTTTCCAGCTCATACGAGGTAGATTAGTTAGTTAGAGCTGAGGAGATGTACTCAAGGTTTAATTAATTCAAGGGAGAGTGCTTTTGAGTTGCTTTCATGCTGTAGCAGGTGTCTAATTACTGATTAATATTGTTAATAAGTAATATTTAGTATTAGTTGGGATGAATCCCACTACCACTGTCAATAAACGTATATTAGTGTAAATAAAAAGGCAAAAGCAGTAGAAAATAGATGGATAAAACAGCTTAAAGTGACACTTCTTCGGAGAATATGTTTATTACATAAATACAAATATAACTAAATGACAAGCTGGAAACAATGCAGCTTATATAAGTACTAAAAGATGATGCTAAAAAGTGTGCATCTCCTGAGATCCTGCCTTAGGCAATGCCTTGTGGATGTAACAGGAAGCAGTTCTTTGTGATGAAGGATGCTGTTTCTCATCATACTACTCACCAGTCCCTATGCAAATAGACAAAGTTCCATATCTCCGCTAATGAGGCCTTAGACATTCACGTTACATGAACACAATAATACTGTCCATACTAAGTTTAGGTGTTTGATGACTAGCTTTCCTTACAGCTTAGTATGAGTCCTTCTTACTTTTCAGTATTTAAATTTGTTTGAACAATTAACTTATAAATGTTCATATTCTGCCTGAAAATATTGAAGTTCTTCTTGAAAATGTTTTATATTTTTACACGATATTTTCAGTAATAATGAGAACAAAGCTATATTATAATACTTAATAATCTACCTACAAATATATATAGGTATATATTTTATTGCCATTTTTTCCTACTTATATTCAGCATTTCACCATAGAGGAAATAGCTCACAATGTCCTTACTATGCAGGCACAGAAATTTTATTTCACAATGCAAACTTCATTTTTAGTCCCTTTTTTTTAAATAGGAAGCTTCTCTGCTTATTAATAATGTTGCTTTTTTTTTTTTTTTTTAATATAGAAAACCAGAATAAAGTAGTTTAAGTAGGCTTTGTAACACTACCAAATACAGACAGGTTGAAAGAACATATGTTGTAGGGGTAAATTTCTTATTCATGTTAAAAAGTTGTAGAAATGCTATGAAGGAAGGAAATGAGAAAAGGTCTCTTTATACCAGAGTTTGTCAGTAACATTGCAATGTTGTCCATGAATTGAATATATTGCAATGCATTTCTGCAGTAGAGCTGTCTGTCTTTTCTCCTCCCATGCAGATTTTCCTTTCAGAATTCTTTGACTTTAATAAAATTCATACAGAATTATGGATGGTAAATCCAAATGATTTTTTAAAAAATGAATTAATGTCTTGCCTTCACCATAAATTTTTAATCAGCTTCTGCGAAACTTTTTCTGTTTTTCTTGTGCTACCTTCTAGGTGCTATATGTAGCTATTGCGTATATATCTATATTTAATCGGATGGCAATCTTCTGTTTTTCTGTTGGGGTTTTTGCTAGAAACGTTGCATAAGTAGAACCATGTGAAGCTATGATTAAATATCAAGTAAAATCTGTCTAGACACACTATGTAGCTAAGCTTATTTGCATAAAAGTTAAGAATGACAGTGCTGACATAAATCACTTTTATGTTTGTTTAACTGTAACATTACTGGTTATATGGCACTTGCCTCTGCTACTTTGGCGTATTGACATTTCTTGGTGGACAGACAGTAAATTGTAACTCCCCAAGCTGCTTTTAGAAGTTGATGATGTAAGAAGTAAACTTACAAATTAGGACTCTCTTGATGAGACCTGAATTCAACTGATGGATATAGGAGTATATAACAAAAGTATTAAGGAATATACTAAAAATTGCTTCAAATATTAACTGTGAAAAACATGAATAATAATTAGCAGTGTTAAAGTTTTCAGTAGGTATAGCATCTATGTGACACTTCAGAGACTTTAAAAGTCAATTTGTGTTTCACAATAGATGAATTATATTTTTATTCAGGTAATGACATTATTATACCTGCAAGCAGCCATCAATCACCTTCTGATCTACAAGTCATCTGGACCACTGTTATTAGGATTTCATTAAATGGTAAAGAAAAACTCTGAACTTCTTTGAAGGAGATGACATTTTACCTAGAGAAAGATAATAAAATATTGTTGCGATTATCAATAAATGGACAACAAATACACATTTGAAACAAAAATCTAATGAAAGGCAAAACTGATTTAAATAATATGGACTACTGTCTGCTTTTTCTTATTTATTTAATATTTTATTTAATTTTTCCTACTTAACCCAAAGATTTCAAGGATTTCAACATCTAGGAGACTTAAACCATCTATTTTTGTCTATCTTGAACTGCTAGAGAACATAGCAATGTCTCTTTAAACAGTTAAAACCAGCAATAATTAATTTACCTTTGTTATGATTTTGCAATATAATTATGTGGACAACTAGCTAAATGGCTATAAACTAAGTTATGAATAAATCAATATTCTATTCTTTCAACAATTTTCTCCTCAAAATGTTTTGATAAAACATGCATCTAAGCAAGGTTTGTAGTACTAGGGTGCTATTACGTGTCTTGTATTTAAAAGGAATCCTAGTATTCCCCTATTGTATAACCCAGAACTAATAAATTTGTATGAGAAAACAAATCCTGGTTTGTCTTGAAAAATGTCGTCTTCTTCCTCTTTTCTTACATTCTGCCTGTCCCAAAAGAAAACAAACCAGAAATTATAAAAAGCTGTTTCAGGATTGGAATGAGCCATCAAAACAAGAGCAGAGAAGTGCAGTGAGAGAAGGGTCAAAAAACATTTTATTCTCTTTTGGTTTAAGAAGCCTCTCATTTATTTCAATGAGGTCAAGACCAAAAGAAGAATGAGATTGTAAAAGCAAGTTAATCAATATGAAAGTATTTGCTCTGCAATTTATATTAAATTTTCACTACTTAATTAAACTCATTAAAATATTTTTTCTGTTTTTTCTTAACTGGGCTTTCTTCTGAAATTCTGTATTTATTCTATTCCTCTATTCTACTAAAAGTTATGTTGTCCTTTGAACTCTTGTTTGTGATGTAATAATCTTTTCTCATTCTCTCTTTTCTCAGAAGTATCCAAGGTGGTGGGAAGTGTCCAGGAGAAGTAAATGAAATCATGAAGGAAAGAAGAAGAAAAGAAGGGACCTGGTGATCACACATTCCATTTTTGAGAAGGAATCCAATATATTAATGAAAAGAGTTATATCTGTATTACCACTAATATTGACACAGGCTTCTTCCATGGTCTTCCCATGAAAGAATAAGTTACATTTATGCAAAATACTATCATGGTGTGTTAAGACAACCATACGGTAATGCAGTTCCAGCTGTAATATAACATTCAATTTAGGAGAAAGTTTCAGTTTTAAATACTGTTCCACTCCAGTGATCTTTCTCTTAATCTTCCTCTATTTCCTAAAGTTTATTTCCTATCACTTCAGCTACATATCCATTTACGAAGCCTCTGCACCACTAAACTATCAATAGCCAGGGAGCATTTAAAAGAGCTGTTTTTACAATAGGAGTTCTTCATGGTGTTCTGCTCATGTAAGAATATATGTCTACCACATGAACATCTTCATACAAACTAGTCACTCTCAGCTCCCTTTATAAATGCCGGAGAAAAATAAATATTTATTGGATATGAAGAACTAGCCAGTTCTGTATTAGCCATAAACAGTTGAATTCTGAAAAATTTATTTCTTTTAAAGGGGTTACATTGAGAGATGGCTGTCTTGAGGATAAGCAGAACTTTTTCTAAGGTTGAGGGGAAAAGATGTTTGATTGGAGGTTGGCAGAATATTTAGTTGTAAAAAAGGCAAGATAGCCTCCAAAAATACTATTTTAAAAATTATTGTAATCTTTTGGAAAAAAAGGTAGTATTTTAAGTCACATTTCTGAAGAATAAAATCGTCTTTTGTAAATTTTGAATAAGTTTTCAAATAATAGACGAAGCTGCATTTCTGCTATATAGAATTCAATGTAATTGTGGTCAGAGGAACAAAGGTTAGCTTTGAATAGCAGAAAAATCTCAAAACTAAACCGTAACAGTTTTAAAGCTTTACTCCTAAGGTGTCCTCAAGTGAGCAGTTTTCGTTCTCGTCTTTGGAATACATTGTCGTTCTTGAGTAAAAAATTATAACCTCTTTAGTTATTGATTCTCATAGTAGTCTTATAAATGTGAACAAAAATGCTTATTGTCTTTATTGGAATATTAGTGGTAATAAAACATTTAAAATGTTCAGATCTAAAAGGTAATTTTAAAAGTGTTATTTATCTAAAATAATATTATTAAAACTATCTCATCAAACATACGTATCTTTTCCAGGTAGTCTGAAGCCATCTATGAATGCAGTACATCAGTTTATACATCTGCATGGGTTTATCTAGACTGACCACATCAAGATGCAAAGTGCTTAATCTGTAAACCATTTAAACCAAGCATCAATGCAAACTAAGGGCTAAGTGGCTGGAGAACACCTTGTCAGAAAAGTCCTTGGGCTTCCTGATGCGCTAGTTGGCCATGAGACACCTACGTGCCCTTGTGACAAAGAAGGTGAACAACCTCCTGGGAGGTGATCCTCTCTGCTCAGCAGTAGTGAGATACTTCTGGAGTGCTGGGTGCCACTCTAGGCTCCTTAGTACAAGAGAGGCATGGACGTACTGGAGCAAGTCAATGAAAGGCAACAAAAATTATTAAGGTTTTGGAGCATATGACATAGAAGGGTAGGCCGAGAAAGCTGGGACTATTCAACCTGGGGAAGAGAAGGCTTGGAGGGGTCTTATTGGTGTTTATAAATACCTGATGGGTGGCAGTAAAGAAGATGGGTCAGACACTTTAGTGGTACTCAGTGAAAAGACAAAGGCAACGGCTGCAAACTGAAAAATAGAAAATTCCATTTAAACATGAGAAAAAATGTTTTTACTGTCAAGGTGTTGAAATACCAGAACAGGTTACCCAAAGATGTTACGAAGTCTCCACTGCCAGAGATATTCAAAAGCTGACTGGACACAGCCCTGAGCAACATGCTGTACCTGACCCTGCTTTGATCAGGGGGCTGGACTAGGTGATCTCCGGGAGTGACTTCCTCTCGCAGCCATTCTGTGATTCTGTACTAGGATTTCATATCAGGAAAGGCGCTTCAGACAAAATTTTTGGGTGTAAAACCATACATTTCTCCCAATAAAGCAATAATCACAATTCTTGTGATTATGCAACAGGAGAGATTTATAAAAAAGACAAAAAAGGTGTGAAAGTTATTATTTATTTTTCACATCTCCACCCTCCCCCTTCCTGCCCAAAGCACAAACTTCCATTTTTCCTTTCTCTAAAATTAAAATCTGTTATAATTACGTAAAGGTTATGTAATTATATATTTCAAAGAGGTATACAGCTATAATAATGTTAATACAAGAAAAGAGAACTCTTATAAGGAAAAAAAAAAAGAAAAATCAGAATGTGTAGTATACTATAAACATAATTTAAATATACTAAGTACCATTACTTTAAAGATCAGTTATATCTATTATGTATGAGCTGTCAATTGCATTTTGGAATTAAGCTATATTTTCAACACAAATACATATTTCATGAAGGCTTTTTATTTTTTGTTGAAGCTGACTTATTAATGAAATAATTCACAAATATTTGGGGTTTGCCTAATTAGTTTGAATTTTGAGAAAAATATTTTGGATCTGTATTTTTTGGTTTTAAAACACTAGTAACTATGAAAAAGGTTGTGAAAACTTTGTGAGTTTTTTTGTTTTGGTTTTTTTTTTAGAATTTTAGCAGCAATGTGAAATTTTAGATGAGCCTCCTGTTTACATCATAAAAGCTATCAAAATGATCAGACCCAAAAGAGGGATAATTTCAGCATACTTCATGCCTCTTTCTTTGTCAAATAATATCCCACTTGTAAAATTAAGGTGAATTTAATTCTAATATGCATCATAAAAAGGAGATTCTAGGGAGTCTCAATCAAACCACATCTTGTTTTAGCACTGTGTTCAAGATGATTAAATTTCCCTTTTTCTGTTCTTGATGGGAGTTGAAAAGGGGAGTTATTTTTATTCCTGATTCCATCCCTTGCTCATAAAATTATAGACTGCAGATTTTCAAAGAAAGTAAAAAGTCAACTCCCATATGCACTCACTTATCCTCAGGAAAGAAAAAAAAGTTATTAAAAATGTCATTGCTATCTTCTTTCAATTGTGATGATCCAGAGGAAAGAAAAGGAAGTGGTCTAAGATCAGTAGAAATTCTATTAGAAAAATTCTTAAAATATGATACAGTGCAAAATCTATTGGTATACAGCAAAATCTAATGCAGTAAATTGGTATGAAAAAAGTAACATTTTGGCAGCTTCTCAAGGCTAAAACTGGTAAGTATAAAGATATATTTCAGAGCACAACACTAACATCTGTAAGAAGATATAATAGTTAACAAGATTAGATAATACTAAATATTTAGTTCCCATTATGGAAGTTTGGAGAAAGAAGAAACTTCTGGGCTTTTCTTGACAATGATATTGATATTAACCAGTCAAAACAAGCTAAACAACATAGGTTGGACAATCACATGAGTTTGTATGTATAATGGAAGAAGGACGAGAGGAATTGTCATGACTTTATTTTTGAGTATTCCTAATACATTAAAATCTGAGTTATCTTTTTAAATATTAAATATCTTTAAATGGCAAAGGTGTCATTCTTGCCTCATTCTACTTCAATATATACTAATGAAGGCATTAGGCATTATGGAGTTCACCATGATGGTTTTATTCTCTTTGGCACAGCAGCCTTCTGCATTTTAATCTTATTTAAGTTGCTGAAATAAGTGTTTATAACAATTCAGTAGATATTAAGAAAAAGAAAAGGAAAAGCAGAAAAAATATTTATTTTATTTTATTTTTAGGAATGTAGTAGCTAGAAAGTTGATTTACAAGAAGAAATCAAAGGTAGACAGATAGTTAAAGCACTTGGGTCAAACTTGAATGAAAATAATTATAGAGAATTGTCTGAATGAGATTTGAGATAAAACAGGGGCAAATATTTTATAATCAGTACGAAATGGTACTGTTTGCTTATGCAAAATACAATATTTCAAAAGGAGTGAAAAAAAGAAGAAAGTATACTTGCAGGAAACTTCATTGAAAATATTGGTTTTAGGGTGATTTGTATTTATTTTTTTTCCAAAAGAAAAAGAAAACAAAAAATCAACCCAACAAAAGACAACTCAGACAGATAAAACCATCTTGATTTCAGAAGCAATATGCATGGAAACATTTAACACAGTGGAATTCAACAAACAAATGCTTGCTTTATTAATTGTGCACTTTCATTTTTGCCAGTAGCAGATACACTTAAACAATCGAACTGTAACTTTAGACCATTATTACGACACTGGATAACAGCAGATTCAATTGCAACGCATGAATTCCTTTGCATATTTGTTTCTTTTAGCTGCTTGTCTCGAATTAGGAGTACTGAATCATTTCAAAGTTTTAAAATAACTGTATTCTGTTTCATTCTCCATGTCTTTATATAGACTTAAATTATGATTATCAAACTTCATCGAATAAATAATTATCTGTCTAAATAGATACAGAGAGAATTTAATATCAAACTCCAAGCACTCCAGTCTTCATAGAAAATCAATTCAAGATTCTAAATTTGTTTTGATATTAAATATTGGGCTTTTCCACACTCTCGGCTATATTATCAATGACATTTAACATTCATGATATCCAAGTAAAATATATGAATGTTAGGGAGAAGGAAGGTTGAGTCATTGGGAATTTTTAGTGGAGTTTGGTGAACTAGAAATAGGTAGAACTGCTGACAATTTGTTTCCAGGAATTTCTAAATAGCTTATAGATCTTCTTTGGTTGGTTGGTTGGGATTTTTTTTCATTCTTCATTCTGTTGATTTTTTTATTTGTTGTACTTACCAAACACAATTATTTGGTCTCATCTTAGTTTAGCTGTCTGAAAACTGGGTTTCTTTCCCAAAACAATCACACTATTTCCATAGTCTACTTCTACATATGAGCAGAATTACTTATTTCCATGTTGTGACTCAGTCCATCCTAAGACAAACCTTTAAGGCAGATCGGTTGAATTGCATTCTAAGGTACCTATCTCTCTGCACCAAAAACCAGACAGAAAATAGTTGCTTCCAGTAAACAACCTGTCATTAAAAGTCACTGTAACAGAAATCATGCTGTCTTGTTCTATAACAAAATCAAAAGATCCACAAATATTTTTACTAGTATAAAAGATGTTCATATATTATGGAAAAAGAACATGAAAGATTCTAGGTTATATTTACACTGCTGTCTAGAGGGCAAGGGAAAATACTTAGCCTGGCCACTGATAACATAGGTATAGCATTACTGAGTCTAAAACTTCCTTGCTGCTCTAGGTAAGCCACCAGAAGTCTGGTTTATATTGGATTCCTTGTTGCTAACAATTTCCAGTGCTGCATGTTATTTTATCAGTCAGGAATTAATTAACTTTCTTAAACTACGTAACAGAAAGGATCATTCTGACTTGTGGATAGAAATATCATGTGTAATATGAACAAATCTGATAAATAAGAGATTTATCAGATTTATCCCGTTACACATGAAAAGTATGAGGTAAGTCTATGTGTGCAAGTGCACAGAGTAGTGATAGCACTGAGAAAGAGAGGCTAAAAAGTGTAACTTAAAACACCTCTGTGTCAGTGGGAAGAATTATTTTATTACTTTACCCTCAAGTTTAGAAATAACAGCCTTTTAAGGGAGATAATTAGCATACAGCCTCAGGTTCCCACCATTGATCAGTGGGCCACGTAGGTGTTTGGGTGTTTTTTTCCTTCTTTCTGATTGTCTCTCTCTCTTATTTTAAAATGAAATTGGTTTTCTCCCTCAAGACCGGAATCCTGTCTCTGACCTGTAAAACATTAATTAAAAAAATGGTCTTCTTTCTTGTTGAAGGCGCATTCGCTGTTTGCTATGCACACATTAGTTCTGTTAATTAGAGAAGAACTTATGAGCAAGAATATATGTTACACAATACTTAAAAATAACAGTGCTGTCACATTTAAGCTAAGCTTGACTTTCCTCATAATGAGGAAAGATGCTGTTTATCTCTCCACAGGATTCACGAGAAGTTATATGCATTTTATAGGGTAAGTGGGCACAGAGAAATTATTGTGGTGTATATATATTCGTGTTTGATATGTGAATTGTAATTCTGCGTGCACTCAAATGCTTTCAGTGTTGATTGATTTTGAGCAATAAAGGACCCAGGCGATTGATTGTAGTCTTAGAAGTTATTGTAGAACAAAGTTGGAACACAAAATTTCTTTTTAACAGTGAAATCGGGTTTTAGGACCCATCAAAGTTAAAGCCAAGAAATTTCTCTGTAAACTGAATTAACTGTATCACAGATGAAGCAAAGGTATTTTCATTTTATCTTGGGATGTTTGTTAGTTGCTTGCAATATGCTTATGTATGGAGACTGGACTGCTATTTGGAAAGAGTTTTTAGAGAAAATGGAGTGAACTTGTAAAATTCTGTCACTAATGGAATCCATTTACTTAGTTTTTAGACTAGTAAAAAGCCTCTATCCCAATACTTTGAATAAGGATAAAAATGTTAGCATAATGCTTAGCATTCATCATTGTTGTCTTTGTTGTCGTTATTGTTGTGAAGGCATCTAGATGTCAGTTGAGCTATGAAAGTAAAGTGCTATGTGTTGTGCACACATATAATCCCACCCTAGGACATTCAGCTGGGAATGGTTTCCTGAGTTCATAAGCTGTTTAGGTAACCACTGAATAAAATGAGACATAACGCAAAGAAGCCCGAATCAGAACCAAAGCTACCTTTCGACTCTCTTACAGCACTAAACCCGTTTTTGTTCACTGCATCTATGACTCCTGAATGCTTTACTGCAGTGTCTTGGCTCCAACAGGTTCATGGGGCAATATTCATTCCTGAAACTTCATTCTACATCTAGGAGTGATGTAAACTATGAAGCATACAATTTACTATCAAATTGAAAATCCTAGATTCAGAAAGGAGACTGCATGTGTAGTCCTGAAACAGATGCTAAAATCCATGCAGGAAACAGGGCTCTGATCAGAACATGAGTGGTTACAGACCCCAAAGTTTGCCTCTAATTTTCCCTCCTTTCAGAAAATGCAGTGTGTGAACTTAGAAGCCCAGTTCACCCTTGGAAATTCATCTTCCAGAGTTTCACACCTAACTTTTGAGTTCTGTAGGTAACACAAAGCCAACTACTCTTTGAGGCTTTTAACATATTTAGATTGATGGAGGTTATCCTCCCTCTCTACTCTGCCCTAGTGAGGCCACATCTGGAGTACTGTGTCCAGTTCTGGGCCCCCCAGTTCAAGAAAGACAAGGAACTACTGGAGAAAGTCCAGTGGACGGCTACAAAGATGATCAGAGGACTGGAGCATCTCTCTTACAAGGAAAGGCTGAGGGAGCCGGATCTGTTTAGCCTGGAGAAGAGAAGACTGAGGGCGGATCTTATCAATACTTACAAATACATTAAGGGTAGGCATCAAGAGGATAGGGACAGACTCTTCTCAGTGGTGCCCAGCGACAGGACAGGGGGCAACGGTCACAAACTGAAACATGGGAAGTCCCATCTGAAAATGAGGAAAAACTTCTTTACTTTGAGGATGACAGAACTCTGCAACAGGCTGTCCAGGGATGTCGTGGAGTCTCCTCCTCTGGAGATATTCAAAAACTGTGCAATGTGGTCTAGGTGAAACTGCTTTGGCAGGGGGTTGGACTAGATGATGTCCTGAGGTCCCTTCCAACCCCAACCATTCTGTGATTTTGTGATTCTGTAATTAAAATTCATCAAAGGCAAAAAAATCTTAAGACTACAAACAAGTAGCTGATGAGCACTTTTCAAAAATACAGTTAGAAAAAAGCAAGGACTAGTGTTCCCAAATATGTTTGAATGGGCACAAGAAGATTATCTCAGCAGACTAGATTATAAATAAAGATATGGCTATAGATATAGATGATATAGATACAGATACAGATATAGATATAAATAGACAGAAAACTTAGTTCTGCATTATTAAATTTCAAGCAACATTTTCCTCCTAACTTAAATTTTACTTCAGTCAAAAGGAAAAGGTATATGACTCTGGACAAAATTTAAATAATGAGCCTGCTGTCTGTGAAAATGCTAGAGTTTTTGCAATGATTTCTCTACTCAGTAATAAGTGTAGTTTATTTATAGCTTGAACTGTAGTAACAGGCAATCAGACTTTAGTGAGGGACCTGACGTTACTAACTATGCAAAAGTATCAATATATTATTGCTACAATGGAAATTCAAGAATCAGCAAAGGGATTGGTGCTATTCCAATGATTTTGTAAAGGAGACGAAGATTAATTGGTTTGGCTAAAGTACATCTAAAGCTCACTTCATTAGCAAGTTAAAACATTTTGGCATGAATCATCAAAGTAGTACAGTCTGTATGAAATTTAGTTTTGAGTTATATTTATAGTGGTTACCTTTTTATTTTTAAAATCAATATTTTAAGATCAATGGTTTGACTAGCTATATCTAGCAATACAACTGGTCCAATTTTTCTTTATTAGGATAAAGTTGAAAATTTAATATATTTTCCTCATCTTTCTTCTTATTTTTGTAACATTTACAGTACTTTTTATTAGCTTTCTATTATTATTATTTATATTATTATCTCTATTTTCATATTACTTCAATTTACAGAGATGAAATGTAGATTCAACCAGTGCAAAATTTGAATTGCTTTCTCTGTTTTCACAAGCAAGTAAGCAATTGCAACTTATGAGGGTCTCAGAACACTTAATTAAAGCATCTAACCTGTCTAATTTAGGATTTTTAGAGACTTAGTCTTCATAAAGCTAATTCAGCAGACAGCAGAGAGAAGGAGGTGCCTTTGAAAAGGAAAAAAAACTAAAAAAAAAATTTAAAAAATCAAATCTCTCTGCTTTAATGTAACGTTTAAGCTAGATGCTTAAATTTAGCAGACTAGATCCTTGGTGGAGGGGAAATAAAAGGTTTGATAATAAAGCTGATGATAGAAACTGCGATGACTTTAACTAGATATGTAATACAGTATAATACCTGGGAAAATCTTGCTAATCTACACAATTATAGGAAGGTAGTTAAAATATTCAAATGAAGTAGGAGTTGAATAAGATCACTGTCACAGTTTTAACCTGTCAGGAAACCAAATACCATGCAGCCTCTAGCTCAGTCCCTCCCTGCTCCCAGGGCAGTGAGGGAGAGAATTGGAAAGGTAAGGCAAAAAAACTAATGGGTTGAGATTACAACAATTAATAATTGAATTAAAAATAATTTAATAATTGAAATAATAATAGTAATATCAACAACAACAATAACAGAATACACAAACAAGTGATGCACAGTGCAACTGCTCACCACCCACTGACCAATGCCCATACTGTCCCTGGCTAGCGATCCCGGAGGAGAGAAATCTTGAAACTGCAATCCCAGAAGAGAGAGCACTTCCTGGCCTACCCTCATCTATATACTAAGCGTGATGTTGCATGATATGGAATATCCCATTGGCCAATTTGGATCCATTGCTCTGACTATGCTCCCTCTCAGCTTCTTGTGCACCTGCACACTAGCAAAGCATGGGAAGTTGAAAAGTCCTGGATTTCTTAGCAACAACTGAAAATATCAGTATGTTACCAACATTATTCTTGCACCAAATCCCATCCTAAACCCAAAACCCAATGTTATTCTAGCTACTAAGAAGAAAACTAGCTCTAGCCTAGGCGAAACCAGGACTAGGTTAAAAATAGAGAGTCTCGCCATAAATTTCATTGGATTATGCATCAGACTGCTATTGTGTCTTATTTAGACCTAGCTAAACAAATGCATTCAAATGTTTGAATTTATACTGGTCACATTTAAATGTATTCAAATCTGGAGTAAAGGTGAAAAAGACTCCAAAAAATCAAGCCACTTAAAGCCATTTGCAGTAATTAAAAATTATTTATGTATTTCAAACAAATCTATTGTGCTTTAGACCAGATTCTGACCCAGTATAACTGATCAGCTGCTATATAAAAAACAGATGTATGTTTCTGTTGACTTATAACAATTGTTCTGCTCTCATTTCTGTTTAGGTATATTGATTGTGGCATTATATCATCAGCTTCCAACATCTCACACATTGCAGTGTTTCTTGATTACATGTTGAAGTCAATTCACTAAGGTTGATGAAAAACCTGTCAAAGCCACAAATCCTCTGTGACTTAATACTTGGGCTGTTTTTGGTTTTGTTTTTTTTTTATAATCCTGTGTATATAGACTATCAAAAATTCATGAACTTTCCGTTTTGTCCTCCAGCAATGATACTGTAATCCCAATGAGTTTCATGTTATAAAATGAGATTATACATTCATATAGTTTTCTTCATATGAATGACAGTTCTTTCTCTAACTAAATACAAAGAGTCCTGCACCAGTCTTGTTCCTGCCACAGTTCACTAAAAAAATTGGTCCAAACTTACGAAAAACTTAGGACTTGCTGTGCTGCATGCTGTAACACCTGTCTTTTAAACACATTTCTGCTGACAAACCTTTATCCCTCTTTCTCCTTTTTCATAAATTAAGAATGTTTACTTTACAAACATATGAAGTTTAACCAATAAAGAGATTAAACACATCTGAAAGGGACATGAACCCTTGACAACAGGAAATACTGACAAGATTGAAATATATGGTGTTTAAGGGTCTTTCTCATAACAAGAATATGTGTATCATTAGAGAATGATACACATGGATACTCAAGGTTCACAGTCAGGGATACACTGTTCAAGAGAAATATTTATATTTTTTTCAAAAGACAAACATGATGAGAACTTATATTTTCATTACAAATATAGCTGTTCTATTAAAAACTTCAATATAAGTAATTTTTTTCAACTATTTTTGACAAAGAGAAGTCTTGATGACAGCTCCAAAGATGACCAAAGTGACATCCTCATCGCTGATGTAGGTAGAGTTTCATCTAACAGAAAAAACTGTTACATGGAGAAGGGTTCAAAAAGACGTGATCTTTGTTCCCAAGCAGACAGACAAGTGCACGCTTTTCCAAGCAATACAGAGTACACATGTGATTCTTATTCATCAGCTCCTACCTCTACTTAGGTACTCCATGTCTATCTAGCTCACTTTTAAAAACTTATGATGGCTGGAATATTTTTCCTAAACTGTTTGGAAGTTTAGTATTAGATAAATTTCATCACGTTTGAGATGACTCTGTCAATCAAATTAAATCCCTCTCAACTAGTTTTAGATTTTAGAGGTCTGTAAATAAATAGTACAAACTGTAATTTCGATAAGAAACTTTCCAATCTTTTTTATTTTTGTTCCCATTTCCCAAGTTCCTTCTTCTTTATGGTTATAACTGGCAAAAAACCACTGCAGCATAACTATAACTATACTTTTTATGAAATATGAGAGCAAAAGACCCCCAAGAGGCAGGGTGATTTATAAAAATATTCTGTGCTTTCTAAGTTTCTGTGAATCTGTGCAATATTTTGTTATGAAAGAAACAAGAATAATTTGTAATTCAAATTCAAAATCATGCTAACTGGTTTTTTTTATTTTTAAGCAGCCCATATTATATTTGGCTAAAAGATATGCAGCAGTTAGTATAGTTTCCTTGGAAACTAATGGATCTGGGAAAAAAATATAAAAAAAAGTAGAAAACTTTATACATCAAAGCCTCTATTTTTTCATTTATTGGCTAATTTCGTAGGCCTCTGAAAATTATCTCAATCAATATTATCCTCAAGAAATACCAAGGATAAAAAATTTCTCAAACTTCAATCCTAGTACAAAGATTTGGAACTGTTTATGGAAAGATTTTATTCTATTGGAATACCTGCTGATTTTAAGTATAAAAATTACACAAATGCCTTAACCCTAACCATGCAGAAGTTAAAAAGTCCATATTATAACACGCAAGCAAACAAACATAGATGGTAGGAAGAAACAAATCTAATTACAGAATCACAGAATCACAGAATGTTAGGGATTGGAAGGGACCTTGAAAGATCATCTAGTCCAATCCTCCTGCCTGAGCACGATTGCCTAGACCATATCACACAGGAACGCGTCCAGGCGGGTTTTGAATGTCTCCAGAGAAGGAGACTCCACAACCTCTCTGGGCAGCCTCTTCCAGTGTTCGGTCACCCTCACCGTAAAGAAGTTTATCCTCATATTTATGTGGAACCTCCTGTGTTCCAGCTTGCACCCATTGCCCCTTGTCCTGTCAAGGGATGTCACTGAGAAGAGCCTGGCTCCATCCTCATGACACTTGCCCTTTCCATATTTATAAACATTCATGAGGTCACCCCTCAGTCTCCTCTTCTCTAAGCTAAAGAGACCCAGCTCCCTCAGCCTCTCCTCAGAAGGGAGATGTTCCACTCCCTTCATCATCTTCGTGGCTCTGCGCTGGACTCTCTCTAGCAGTTCCCTGTCCTTCTTGAACTGAAGGGCCCAGAACTGGACACAATACTCCAGATGCAGCCTCACCAGGGCAGAGTAGAGGGGGAGGAGAACCTCTCTCGACCTGCTGACCACACCTCTTCTAATACACCCCAGGATGCCATTGGCCTTCTTGGCCACAAGGGCACACTGCTGGCTCATGGTCATCCTGTTGTCCACTAGGACCCCCAGGTCCCTTTCCCCTACGCTGGTCTCCAACAGGTCTGCCCCCAACTTGTACTGGTACATGGGGTTGTTCTTGCCCAGATGCAGGACTCTACACTTGCCCTTGTTATAGTTCATTAAATTTCTCCCCGCCCAACTCTCCAGCCTGTCTAGGTCTCTCTGAATGGCTGCGCAGCCTTCCGGCGCGTCAGCCACTCCTCCCAGTTTTGTGTCATCAGCGAACTTGCTGACAGCGCACTCTAATCCCTCATCCAAGTCATTAATGAATATATTGAATAGAACTGGCCCCAGTACCGACCCTTGAGGGACTCCGCAAGACACAGGCCTCCAACTGGACTCTGTCCCATTGTCCACCACTCTCTGGCGTCTTTCCTTCAGCCACTTCACAATCCACCTCACTACCCGATCATCCAGACCACACTTCCCCAGTTTAGCTGCGAGGATGCTGTGGGAGACCGTGTCAAACGCTTTACTGAAATCGAGATAGACCACATCCACAGCTTTACCATCATCTATCCACCGGGTTACATCCTCATAAAAGGCTATCAAGTTGGTTGAGCATGACTTCCCCTTGATGAAGCCATGTTGAGTGCCCCTAATGATCCCCCTATCCTTGATGTGCCTAGAGACAGCACCAAGGACAAGTTGTTCCATCACCTTTCCGGGGATGGAGGTGAGGCTGACCGGTCTATAGTTACCCGGGTCCTCCTTCTTGCCCTTTTTGAAGACTGGAGTGACATTCGCTTTCCTCCAGTCCTCAGGCACCTCTCCCGTTGCCCACAACTTAGCAAAGATGATGGAGAGTGGCCTAGCAATGACTTCCGCCATCTCCCTCAGCACCCGTGGGTGCATCCCATCAGGGCCCATGGATTTATGGACGTCAAGATTGCTTAATTGGTCCCTGACCCAGCCCTCATCTGCCAAGACAGATTCCTCCTCTATCCTGACTTCTTCTGGGGCCTCAGGGGTCCGGGGCTCCTCAGGACAGCCTCCAACAGTATTGACAGAGGCAAAGAAGGCATTCAGTAACTCCGCCTTCTTTTTATCCTCTGTCTCCAGGGCCCCCACCTCATTCATCAGTGGGCCTACATTGCCTCTAGTGTTGGCTTTACCTGCAATGTATTTGAAGAAGCCCTTTCTGTTGTCCTTGACCTCTCTTGCAAGGTTTAATTCCAAGGAGGCCTTAGCTTTCCTAGTTGCCTCCCTACATCCTCTGACAACAGACTTCTATTCCTCCCAAGTGGCCAGCCCCTCCTTCCATGATCTGTACACCCTCTTCGTCCACTTGAGTTTGCCCAGCAGTTCCCTGTTTAACCATGCAGGTCTCCTGGTACCCTTCCTTGACTTCCTACTTGTTGGGATGCTCTGATCTTGAGCTCAGAAGAAGCAGTCCTTGAATGCTAACCAACTATCTTGAGCCCCCTTACCTTCTAATACCCTGTCCCATGGGATTTCCCCTAGCAATTGCTTGAAAAGGCCAAAGTTGGCCCTCCTGAAGTCCAGGGTTGTGATTCTGCTAGCTATTCTGTTCCTGCCACATGAGGTCCTGAACTCTACCATCTCATGGTCGCTACAACCAAGGCTGCCCTCAACCTTCACCTCTTCAACCAGACCCTCCTTGTTAGTAAGGATCAGATCCAGCAGCGCTCCTCTCCTACTTGGCTCATCCACCATTTGCATCAGAAAGTTATCATCAATGCACTGGAGGAACCTCCTGGACTGAGGATGGCTGGCTGAGTAGGCCTCCCAGCAAATATCAGGGTAGTTGAAATCCCCCACAACAACCAGGCCCTGTAATTGCGAGACTGCTCTCAGCTGCCTGTAGAAGGCCTCATCACCCTCCTCATCCTGATCCGGTGGCCTGTAATAGACACCCACAACAGTATCACCCCTGACAGCCTGCCCCTTAATTCGCACCCACAAACTCTCAACTCGCTCCTGATACGCCCCTGGACAGAACTCAACACATTCTAGTTGCCCACTCACATAAAGAGCAACTCCACCACCTCTCCTTAGCGGCCTGTCTTTCCTGAACAGGACATAGCCATCCATGACCCCATTCCAGTCATGCGAGGCATCCCACCAAGTCTCTGTAATTGCCACTAGATCATAACCCCCCGGCCGAACACGGATTTCTTACTCCTCCTGTTTACTCCCCATGCTGTGTTCATTGGTGTACAGGCATTTCAGGGAGCGAGCTGAGCACACTGATTTCTCCCCAGGCGGATGGGAGGCCTCCTGGTCTACCTCAACACTAGAGCATTGCCCCAGTGGTGCAAGCCCAGCTACACCCCATCCCCCTTCGAATCTAGTTTAAAGCTCTCCGAATGAGCCCTGCTAATTCCTGTCCCAGAACCCTTTTGCCCCTACGACATAAACCTTTCCCATGTATTACCGTCACGCCTGGTGTCTTATAAAATCAGCCATTATCAGAGAACCCAAAGCCCTGCCTGTAGCACCAGTCTCGTAGCCAGGCATTAATAGAGAGAATCCTACTATTCCATCCCACGTCATCACCTGAAAATGGAAGGAGGGAGGAGAAAACAACTTGTGCCCCAGAATCTTTCACCAACCGTCCTAGGGCCTTGTAGTCTTTCTTCATCCCCCTCAGACTACGGGATGCAGCTTCTTCCCCACCTGTCTGGAAGATCAGCAGGGGGTAGTAGTCTGTGGCCTTCACCACGTTGGGGAGTTTCCTGGTGATATCCTTGAGTCGGGCTCCAGGCAGGCTGCAGACCTCCCTGTGATGGGGGTCAGCTCTGCATATTGGGCCCTCAGATCCCTTTAGGAAGGAGTCTCCAACCACTAAAACTCTTCTCTTCTTCCTTGTGGAGGAGGTAGTTATACGCCTGTCAGGTTTTTCTGACTGTGGTGGGACCTCTGATATAGGTTGCCTCTCCACCACATCCCCATTGGACCGGCTGTATTCCACTAGGGCTTCATATCTATTGCTCAGAGGCACCTGTGGAGGCAAGGTAGGCAAGGAGGGCACTCGCCTTTTGCCACGGCCATAGACTTGCCTCCACTCACTCCTCTCCTCTAGGTTATTGTTTTCCACCTGAGAGGGGCAGAGTACAGTTGTCCCTCGATCCTGGGGGCTCTCCGGCAGGTGCTCCCATTTTTGTTGCAGGGAGGGCAAAGCCTGGCTCCACCAGTCTATCTCCATTTCAGCCTCCCGAATGCTCCTAAGCCTTTCTACTTCGGCTTGAAGCCTTTCAACCTGGCTTTGCAGCTGTGCCGCTCGGCCGAGCAGATCATCTACCTGCTCACAGCGCACACAGCCCCCTGACACCACAGAGACGCTGTAGCATTCCCTGCAGCCTGCGACCTGCACCATTGCCTCCTTCCGTGGGAACTCTGTCTGGGTTCCCACATCCATTTTGGTCTTCTTTCGCTGGGTGGGTACCATTGTTCTTTCACTGAGCTGGGAAATACCTGTTGGTGACACCCCTGGTTCACAGCTCCTTGGCACCTTCCTCGCCTTGTGCACTGGAAGGGAGTCAGCGCCCTCCCCAACGAACTGCAAACTGCTGCGGCCTCTCCTGCCCTGGGACACACCCAGTCACAGCTGACTCTCCCTCTCCCCTCTGGGCAGGGACTAGTCCCTGTTCTCCAGGAGACTTTTTATCACCCGATCACAGGGGGTGGTGCGTTTAAATCGCTTAAATCGCCCGCGGTGCCTCCAGCTACGACCCCTCCTCTCCTGATTCGTTGCCGGGAACCTCCAGGTCCGGGGTGGGGGGGGAAGCAGCTCGGGGCTGATGCTCGCGGGGGGCTCGGGCGGGGCCCAGAGTACGAAAACCGCCCGGTTACAGCCCGATATCGCCCTCGCCCCCGCACTAACCTCAAGTCGCTGCCGCTGCTGTCGCTGCTGCCGCCGCTGTCAGCTGTGTGTGTTGTGGAGCTGCTGGACAGTGTGGTACAAATACTCAGAGAAAGAAATGTATATGGAGATATTCTCAACTACTGCAATTTCTATCTGTTGAGATATTTTGCCAGTATGTGGAAATTATCTGATGCTAATTTTTCAGTTTGAAGCAGCTTTGGATAATTTGCCTGAATATTTTAAGAAGTACTTAAAAATTAAACTGTAAATGAAATTTTTCACATAAAGCCTCATATCAAAATCCATTTTTGGCTTCCACAGCCTTCAATACAATTTATCTGAAGTCTTCAGTGGCAGCTTCTCACACCACAGACACAGTGAGAATGGAACAGACATGAATATTGAGAACGCAGACAGTGTGTCTGCATGGGCAGATGCAGTGTGACATGAGCTTTCTCTGCCCACAATCTGGCAGGGCATATGCTGGCCATAACCCAGGAGCCACATGACAGTATTAGTGCAGCAATGTGCCTCCGGAAAGGAGAGGCTTATTAGCTGAGACAAAATGTTGTGACAAAAGTCCTGTGAGGTATCTGGTTTGGCACTGGCGTTTATACAGCCAGTTCACATGACAAACAAAGGAAATGTTGTTTGCCTACACTCATCTATATAAACATGTCTTCTTTCTTGCTCTGTGATATTTTAGATCTCATCGTATTTATGCATTGACTGGACTTCTGTATTTAGTGACTTTTCAGGAAGCTTGATATCGCAACGATGTTAAATCGCAAAGCAAACACATGGAAAATCACAAAATCATAGAATGGTTTGGGTTGGAAGGGACCTTAAAGATCATCTAGTTCCAATCCCCCTGCCATGGGCAGGGACACCTTCCACTAGAACAGGTTGCTCAAAGCCCCATCCCATCTGGCCTTGAGCACTTCCGTGGGGGGGACATCCACAACTTCTTTGGACAGCCTATTCCAGTGTCTCATCACCCTCACAGTCAACAATTTATTCCTAATATCTAATTTAAATCTACCCTCTTTGAGTTTAAAACCATTACCCCTCATCTTATCACTACATACACTTGTCAAAAAAAAGTCCTTCTCCAGCTTTCTTGTAGGCCCCTTTCAGGTACCGGAAGGCTGCTAGAAGGTCTCCCCAGAGCCTTCTCTTCTCCAGGCTGAACAACGCCAACTCTCTCAGCCTGTCTTCATAGGAGAGGTGCTCCAGCCCTCTCATTATCTTCGTGGTCCTCCTCTGGACTCAATCCAACCAGTCCATGTCCTTCTTATGTTGGTGGCCCCAGAGCTGGACTCAGTACTCCAGGTGGGATCTCACAAGAGAGGAGTAGAGGGGCAAAATGAACTCCCTTCGACCTGCTGACCACGCTTTTTTTGATGCAGCCCAGGATATGGTTCGCCTTCTGGGTTGCAAGTGCACATTACCAACTTATGTTGAGCTTCTCATGAACCATCACCCCCAAGTCCTTCTCCTCAGGGCTGCTCTCAATCCATTCTCTGCCCAGCCTGTATTTGTGCTTGGGATTGCCCCGACCCACATGCAGGACCTTGCACTTGGCCTTAATGATGATACAACCAATTCTTCTGTTTAAGTAAGAGGCCTTAAAAGTAGAAAGACGAGATGTACATAGAGGTAAAAAAATTCTAAAGATGAAAAGAAAAATTCTAACATTAAAACTTATGGAGGATTATGATACTCTCCGAACTTAATTTCTTAAGTCTTGAGAAAAGCATGATATTGCACTCAAATGAACAGCATATATATTTGGCCTAGATAGTTTCATGAAAATATACAAGTAAATGTTATACTATTAGGTAAAACCAAATGAAGGATTCCTGTCTGTCCATAAAGCTTATTTGAAATTAGAGGCAAAATAGTTCCTATTGGGCATCTGGATAAACAAGAGGGGGTTGGGGTGTGTGTGTGTGTCTGTGTGTTTGTTGTTTTTCTTTGTTGTTTGGTATTTTGTTTTTGTTTTTTCATCACAAAAGACAACCATAATCTCCTTGGAATATCAAACAGCCTAAACCCAACAATTTTCACTAAGGAGAAGCATGTTTATTTTAAGAGATATTTCTCTCTCACCATCTTAGAGTCCAAGTGCCTGACAAACTACTGATAAAAACTTTTACCCAGAACATAACGCATACAGGGAAGTGCCTGATTTGTTTACATCAAACAGTTAAATTATCAATTGATTAACTACTGCATTTGTTCCTAAACATTAATCACAAAACTATCTCTGTGTCTGCAAGGTCAAAGTAGACATACTAAACATAAGAAATACTGTCTCTCATCAATGAAAATGAAAGAATAGCAGCCCCTCCCCACAAAAAAAAAAAAAAAAAGATGAGAAATGTTAAGTGTAAACATTTATTTTTAGATGCAAAGATTTTGAGACCCATAGGATTAATATTGCAGAGCTGGACAGATTCACATTTGTGAAGTGTTCATTTCCTTGAGAGCATTAGATTTTACCACTGATGAGAGGAAGCCAGATGGATGATCACAACTGATGACTTAGACTGTCATTCTGAAATTTTTCTCAACAGAGTATTTAAGAAATCAAAATACATATATTTGTAAGCTTCTCAAAGAAATAAAACACTGAAGTACTTTTACATCTATAAAAGTTTCACTGTAAAGATCATACAAAGGATAATAAAGGATACTTTATTATGTTTCTTTTACTTAGCTATCCTTTGTAAGTTTACACTTCTAGAATTATGTTTTCTTAGGTCTAGACTTTTAATACATCATAGGTAAATATTATTTAAATAATTACCATATTTTTACAGAGTGTAATCTTGCAGATTATTGTAGCAATACTCTAGACTTCATGTCAAAGTGTCCTTAATTTTCTTTAACAATGCTTCCAGCTTATCTCTATAATGCAAATATATCTCATGAAAGAAATTTTCTGTAGTCATTTGAAACAACTAAATGATCATAGTTATTCACCTGTCAGTTAAGGATGGCTTTTTAACCTTTGCTCTCATAATCACTCGTTCGGTAAAATATCTTTATACAATTTTTCTATAGAAAAATATATTTCTTTCCCTTTCATCGCCTCAAGGTGGATTTTCTCTGCACAAGGCGTGTTTCTATTTCAAATTAGGGATTAATGTCATATTAATACCACAGCTATATCACACACATCAGAGTGAGCTTTGGTTGAAAAAAAAATAATGAAATGGATCTTACAAAACTGCTGGGCCATAGTTTGTAGTCTTCCTTATCTCTTTCATGGGTAACTTTATTTGAAATAAATTCTCATATTGGTACATGTGCTTATTGCCTCTTAATCATTCCTTGGCACCTTTCCTGCCTCCTTATTACCCTGCAGATTTTGAGGAACAATATAAGTTACTTAATAAAATGTGCAGCCCAAAGTAAAATTTGCTGGCCATTCCCTGTCTCCTACCCCAGTGAGAAGTAGTGTTGCTAATGAGTGCTCCCAGAGTTTGAAACATTGGCACACACTCAGAAATGCTGAAGAGAAAGCCATGGGAGAAACCATCATCTGTATCTTGGCTGAGTTTTAAGGAAGGGGAGGGGAGGGGAGGGGAGGAGAGGGAAGGGGAAGGGAGGGGAGGGAAAAAAACATAATTACATAGCAGCAGTTACCATTGTTCATTTACAATTTTGGCATTTGTCATTGGTATTGTCTTCATATTAGAGGTGAAAGATACCTTCTTACAGGGCCAAGGGATGTTAGGAATATATAGGTTTTAAGACACAGGAATGGTAAGGTGTGAAAACAAGTATGTATTTACTCTAAATGGTTAGAAACCTTTTAGTTTATCTATGCATGTAGATATTGTTTGATGTGCATGAAGCAAAGCAGGAAAAATATTCAAGTTCTCCGGAATTTTAACTTCTCTTAGTATATGTATATACATATGTAAACAAGATATTAAATTAGAGTTGAAAATACAGCTTATACAGATTTACAAAAAAAGAGAAGACAAATGTTCACAGAATCACAGAATCACAGAATCAACCAGGTTGGAAGAGACCTCAGGGATCATCGAGTCCAACCGTTGCCCTGACACCACCCTGTCAACTAGACCATGGCACTAAGTGCCATGTCCAGTCTTTTCTTAAACACATCCAGAGATGGTGACTCCACCACCTCCCTGGGCAGCCTATTCCAATCTCTAATAACCCTTTCTGAGAAGAAATTCTTCCTAATGTCCAACCTGAACCTCCCCGGCGAAGCTTGAGGCTGTGTCCTCTTGTCCTATTGCTAGTTGCCCGGGAGAAGAGGCCAACTCCCACTTCACTACAACCTCCCTTCAGGTAGTTGTAGACTGCACTAAGGTCACCTCTGTGCCTCCTCTTCTCCAGGCTAAACAAACCCAGCTCCCTCAGCCGTTCCTTGTAGGTCATACCCTCCAGACCCTTCACCAGCTTGGTCGCCCTCCTCTGGACTCGCTCCAACACCTCAACATCTTTCTTGAAGTGCGGGGCCCAGAACTGGACACAGTACTCAAGGTGCGGCCTCACCAGTGCTGAGTACAGAGGGACAATCACTTCCCTAGACCGGCTGGCTACACTATTCCTAATAGAGGCCAGGATGCCATTGGCCTCCTTGGCCACCTGGGCACACTGCTGGCTCATGTTTAGCCTGCTGTTGATCAGCACCCCCAGGTCTCTTTCTGCCAGGCTGCTTTCTAACCACTCTTCCCCCAGCCTGTAGAGCTGCATGGGGTTGTTGTGGCCGAAGTGTAAGACCCGGCACTTGTTCTTGTTGAACCTCATGCCGTTGGTCTCGGCCCATCTATCTAACCTGTCCAAATCCCTCTGTAGGGCCTTCCTACTCTCCAGCAGATCGACACTCCCACCCAGCTTGGTGTCATCTGCAAATTTACTGAGGGTGCACTCAATCCCTACGTCTAGATCATCTATAAAGATATTGAACAGCACCGGCCCCAGAACTGAGCCCTGGGGAACACCGCTAGTGACCGGCCGCCACTTGGACTTTGCCCCATTCACCACCACTCTCTGGGCTCGGCCATCCAGCCAGTTTTTAGCCCATTTAAGAGTCCACCCATCCAAGCCCCGGGCAGCCTGTTTGTCTAGGAGGATGCTGTGGGAGACAGTGTCGAATGCCCTACTGAAGTCTAGATAGACTACATCCACAGCCCTGCCCTCATCTACTAAGCGAGTCACTTGGTCATAGAAGGAGACCAGGTTGGTCGAGCAGGACCTGCCTTTCATGAATCCATGTTGGCTGGCCCCGATGCCCCGATCGTCCTGCATGTGCCATGTAATGGCACTCAGGATGATCTGTTCCATCACCTTGCCTGGCACCGAGGTCAGGCTGACAGGCCTATAGTTCCCTGGATCATCCTTCCGACCCTTCTTGTAGATGGGCGTTATGTTTGCTAATTTCCAGTCAGCTGGAACTTCTCCAGTTAACCAGGACTGCCGGTAGATAATAGAGAGTGGTTTGGCAAGTTCGTTTGCCAGTTCCTTCATTACTCTGGGATGAATCCCATCCGGGCCCATAGCCTTGTGGGTGTCCAGCTGGCACAGCAGGTCACTAACCGTCTCCTCCTGGATTACGGGAGGTTCACACAGCCCCCCGTCCCTAACTTCAGGCTCTGGGGGCCGAGTCTCCTGAGGACAACCGGTCTTAACATTAAAGACCGAGGCAAAGAAGGCATTGAGCACCTCTGCCTTTTCCTCATCCCCTGACACTACACTACCCTCCTCATTCAGCAAGTGGTGGAGGCTCTCCTTGACCCTCCTTTTGCTGTTGATGTATTTGTAGAAACTTTTTTTGTTATCTTTGACTTTAGCAGCCAAATCAAGCTCTAATTGAGCTTTGGCCCTTCTAATCTTCTCCTTACACGACCTGGCCACGTCCCTATAGACCTCCCAAGTTACCCGACCTTTCTTCCAGAGCAAGTAGGCTCTCTTTTTTTCCTTAAGTCCTAGCCTAAGTTCCCTGTTTAACCAGGCCGGTCTTTTTCCCCAACGGCTTGTCTTCCTACAGACTGGGACAGCCTGCTCCTGAATATTTAGCAACTCCCTTTTGAAGCATGTCCAGCCTTCCTGGACTCCTTTGCCCTTCAGGACCGATTGCCAAGGGACTCGGTCCACCAGCCTCTTAAACAGGCTAAAGTCTGCCTACCGGAAATCTAAGGCAGAAGTTCTACTCTTGCCCTTCCTTACTTCCCCCACTATGGAAAACTCTCACATTTCGTGGTCGCTACTCCCAAGATGGCCACCGACCCTCACATCTCCCACTAGTCCTTCTCTGTTCACAAACAACAGGACAAGCAGGGCCGCACCTCTAGTGGGCTCATTTACCACTTGCATGAGGAAGTTGTCCTCCACACATTCGAGGAATCTCCTAGATTGCTTCCTCTCTGACATGTTGTATTTCCAGCAGACATCCGGCAAGTTGAAGTCGCCCATGAGTACAAGGGCCGGCGACCCGACAGCGGCGGCAGCAGCGACAGCGATTTGAGGTTAGTGCGGGGGCGAGGGAGGCATCGGGCTGTAACGGGGCGGTTTTTGTACTCGTGAACCCCGTGGAGCAGCAGCCCCGAGCTGCTTCCCCCCCACCCCGGACCCGGAGGTTCCTGGCAACGAATCAGGAGAGGAGGGGTCGTAGCTGGAGGCACCGGGGGCGATTTAAGCGATTTAAACGCACCACCCCCTGTTGATTGGGTGATTGATTGATTGGGTGATAAAGAGCCCCCTGGAGGGCAGGGACTAGTCCCTGCCTAGGGGGTAGAGAGAGACTCAGCAGTGACTGTGTGAGTCAGCAGTGACTGTGTGTGTCCCAGGGCAGGAGAGGCCGCAGCCGTTTGCAGCTCGTTGGGGAGGGCACTGACTCCCTTCCAGTGCACAAGGCGAGGAAGGTGCCAAGGAGCTGTGAACCAGGGGTGTCACCAACAGGTATTTCCCAGCTCAGTGAAAGAACAATGGTATCTACCCAGCGGAAGAAGACCAAAATGGATGTGGGAACCCAGACAGAGTTCCCACGGAAGGAGGCAATGGTGCAGGTCGCAGGCTGCAGGGAATGCTACAGCGTCTCTGTGGTGTCAGGGGGCTGTGTGCGCTGTGAGCAGGTAGATGATCTGCTCGGCCGAGCGGCACAGCTGCAAAGCCAGGTTGAAAGGCTTCAAGCCGAAGTAGAAAGGCTTAGGAGCATTCGGGAGGCTGAAATGGAGATAGACTGGTGGAGCCAGGCTTTGCCCTCCCTGCAACAAAAATGGGAGCACCTGCCGGAGAGCTCCCAGGATCGAGGGACAACTGTACTCTGCCCCTCTCAGGTGGAAAACAATAACCTAGAGGAGAGGAGTGAGTGGAGGCAAGTCTATGGCCGTGGCAAAAGGCGAGTGCCCTCCTTGCCTACCTTGCCTCCACAGGTGCCTCTGAGCAATAGATATGAAGCCCTAGTGGAATACAGCCGGTCCAATGGGGATGTGGTGGAGAGGCAACCTATATCAGAGGTCCCACCACAGTCAGAAAAACCTGACAGGCGTATAACTACCTCCTCCACAAGGAAGAAGAGAAGAGTTTTAGTGGTTGGAGACTCCTTCCTAAAGGGATCTGAGGGCCCAATATGCAGAGCTGACCCCCATCACAGGGAGGTCTGCAGCCTGCCTGGAGCCCGAATCAGGGATATCACCAGGAAACTCTCCAACGTGGTGAAGGCCACAGACTACTACCCCCTGCTGATCTTCCAGACAGGTGGGGAAGAAGCTGCATCGCATAGTCTGAGGGGGATGAAGAAAGACTACAAGGCCCTAGGACGGTTGGTGAAAGAGTCTGGGGCACAAGTTGTTTTCTCTCCCTCCTTCCATTTTCAGGTGATGACGTGGGATGGAATAGTAGGATTCTCTCTATTAATGCCTGGCTACGAGACTGGTGCTACAGGCAGGGCTTTGGGTTCTCTGATAATGGCTGATTTTATAAGACACCAGGCGTGACAGTGATACATGGGAAAGGCTTATGTCGTAGGGGCAAAAGGGTTCTGGGACAGGAATTAGCAGGGCTCATTCGGAGAGCTTTAAACTAGATTCGAAGGGGGATGGGGTAGTAGCTGGGCTTGCACCACTGGGGCAACGCTCTAGTGTTGAGGTAGACCAGGAGGCCTCCCATCCGCCTGGGGAGAAATCAGTGTGCTCAGCTCGCTCCCTGAAATGCCTGTACACCAATGAACACAGCATGGGGAGTAAACAGGAGGAGTTAGAAATCCGTGTTCGGTTGGGGGGCTATGATTTAGTGGCAATTACAGAGACTTGGTGGGATGCCTCGCATGACTGGAATGGGGTCATGGATGGCTATGTCTTGTTCAGGAAAGACAGGCCGCTAAGGAGAGGTGGTGGAATTGCTCTTTATGTGAGTGGGCAACTAGAATGTACTGAGTTCTGTCCAGGGGCGGATCAGGAGCGAGTTGAGAGTTTGCGGGTGCGAATTAAGGGGCAGGCTGGCAGGGGTGATACTGTTGTAGATGTCTGTTACAGGCCACCGGATCAGGATGAGGAGGGTGATGAGGCCTTCTACAGGCAGCTGAGAGCAGTCTCTCAATTACAGGGCCTGGTTGTTGTGGGGGATTTCAACTACCCTGATATTTGCTGGGAGGCCTACTCAGCCAGCCATCCTCAGTCCAGGAGGTTCCTCCAGTGCATTGATGATAACTTTCTGATGCAAATGGTGGATGAGCCAAGTAGGAGAGGAGCGCTGCTGGATCTGATCCTCACTAACAAGGAGGGTCTGGTTGAAGAGGTGAAGGTTGAGGGCAGCCTTGGTTGTAGCGACCATGAGATGGTAGAGTTCAGGATCTCATGTGGCAGGAACAGAATAGCTAGCAGAATCACAACCCTGGACTTCAGGAGGGCCAACTTTGGCCTTTTCAAGCAATTGCTAGGGGAAATCCCATGGGACAGCGTACTAGAAGGTAAGGGGGCTCAAGATAGTTGGTTAGCATTCAAGGACTGCTTCTTCCGAGCTCAAGATCAGAGCATCCCAACAAGTAGGAAGTCAAGGAAGGGTACCAGGAGACCTGCATGGTTAAACAGGGAACTGCTGGGCAAACTCAAGTGGAAGAAGAGGGTGAACAGATCATGGAAGGAGGGGCTGGCCACTTGGGAGGAATAGAAGTCTGTTGTCAGAGGATGTAGGGAGGCAACTAGGAAAGCTAAGGCCTCCTTGGAATTAAACCTTGCAAGAGAGGTCAAGGACAACAGAAAGGGCTTCTTCAAATACATTGCAGGTAAAGCCAACACTAGAGGCAATGTAGGCCCACTGATGAATGAGGTGGGGGCCCTGGAGACAGAGGATAAAAAGAAGGCGGAGTTACTGAATGCCTTCTTTGCCTCTGTCTATACTGCTGGAGGCTGTCCTGAGGAGCCCCGGACCCCTGAGGCCACAGAAGAAGTCAGGATAGAGGAGGAATCTGTCTTGGTAGATGAGGGCTGGGTCAGGGACCAATTAAGCAATCTGGACATCCATAAATCCATGGGCCCTGATGGGATGCACCCGCGGGTGCTGAGGGAGATGGCGGAAGTCATTGCTAGGCCACTCTCCATTATCTTTGCTAAGTCGTGGGCAACGGGAGAGGTGCCTGAGGACTGGAGGAAAGTGAATGTCACTCCAGTCTTCAAAAAGGGCAAGAAGGAGGACCTGGGTAACTATAGACCGGTCAGCCTCACCTCCATCCCCGGAAAGGTAATGGAAAAACTTGTCCTTGGTGCTGTCTCTAGGCACATCAAGGATAGGGGGATCATTAGGGGCAGTCAACATGGCTTCACCAAGGGGAAGTCATGCTCAACCAACTTGATAGCCTTTTATGAGGACATAACCTGGTGGATAGATGATGGTAAAGCTGTGGATGTGGTCTATCTCGATTTCAGTAAAGCGTTTGACACGGTCTCCCACAGCATCCTCGCAGCTAAACTGAGGAAGTGTGGTCTGGATGATCGGGTAGTGAGGTGGATTGTGAAGTGGCTGAAGGAAAGAAGCCAGAGAGTGGTGGTCAATGGGACAGAGTCCAGTTGGAGGCCTGTGTCTTGCGGAGTCCCTCAAGGGTCGGTACTGGGGCCAGTTCTATTCAATATATTCATTAATGAGTTGGATGAGGGAATAGAGTGCAGTGTCAGCAAGTTCGCTGATGACACAAAACTGGGAGGAGTGGCTGACACACTGGAAGGCTGCGCAGCCATTCAGAGAGACCTGGACAGGCTGGAGAGTTGGGTGGGGAGAAATTTAATGAACTATAACAAGGGCAAGTGTGGAGTCCTGCATCTGGGCAAGAACAACCCCCTGTTTGAGTACAAGTTGGGGACAGACCTGTTGGAGACCATCGTAGGGGAAAGGGACCTGGGGGTCCTAGTGGACAATAGGATGACCATGAGCCAGCAGTGTGCCCTTGTGGCCAAGAAGGCCAATGGCATCCTGGGGTGTATTAGAAGGGGTGTGGTCAGCAGGTCAAGAGAGGTTCTCCTCCCCCTCTACTCTGCCCTGGAGAGGCCGCATCTGGAGTATTGTGTCCAGTTCTGGGCCCCTCAGTTCAAGAAGGACAGGGAACTGCTAGAGAGAGTCCAGCGCAGAGCCACGAAGATGATTAAGGGAGTGGAACATCTCCCTTCTGAGGAGAGGCTGAGGGAGCTGGGTCTCTTTAGCTTAGAGAAGAGGAGACTGAGGGGTGACCTCATGAATGTTTATAAATATGGAAAGGGCAAGTGTCATGAGGATGGAGCCAGGCTCTTCTCAGTGACATCCCTTGACAGGACAAGGGGCAATGGGTGCAAGCTGGAACACAGGAGGTTCCACATAAATATGAGGATAAACTTCTTTACGGTGAGGGTGACCGAACACTGGAAGAGGCTGCCCAGAGAGGTTGTGGAGTCTCCTTCTCTGGAGACATTCAAAACCTGCCTGGACGCGTTCCTGTGTGATATGGTCTAGGTAATCCTGCTCCGGCAGGAGGATTGGACTAGATGATCTTTCGAGGTCCCTTCCAATCCCTAACATTCTGTGATTCTGTGATTCTGTGATTCTGGGACTGGGCGGCTTCTGACAGCCGCTTGTAAAACGCCTCATCCGCCTGCTCGTCCTGGTTGGGTGGTCTATAACAGACTCCCACCGTAATGTCCGCCCTGCCGACCTTCCCCCTGATCTTCACCCATAAACATTCAACCTTGTCATCCTCACCGTCTTCCTCAATTTCAACACAGTCCAAGCACTCCCTAACATACAACGCTACCCCACCGCCTCTCCTGCTTCGCCTGTCCCTCTTAAAGAGCTTATAGCCATCCATAGCTGCGCGCCAGTCATGAGAGTCATCCCACCATGTTTCTGTGATGGCAACCACATCATAACCTTCCTGCTGTACAGTGGCTTCTATCTCTTCCTGTTTGTTGCCCATACTGCGTGCATTGGTGTAAACACACTTCAGCTGGGCTACTGGCCTTGCCCCTGACGCAGGCCTGTCGCCCCTAGGTTCATTTGTGGCTGCCCTGGTCTTATCCCCCTCCCCCATTGAACCTAGTTTAAAGACCACTTGATCAGCCCTGCCAACTTCTGGGCCATAACCCTTTTCCCCTTCTGATTCAGCTGTTCCCCATCCGGCATAAGCAGGCCTGGTGCCATGAAAGCCGCCCCGTGGTCAACAAACCCAAAATCCCACCTACGGCACCAGTCTCTTAGCCACATATTAATCTGTTGTACTTTCATAGTCTTTTCCCTATTTTCACCAAACACCCAAGGAATTGAAGAGAATATCACCTGCGCACCTACCCCCTTTACCAAACGCCCCAGGGTCCTGAAGTCCCTTTTGATTGCCCTGGGACTTCTCTCTTCAATCTCATCCCTACCCACCTGGAATACTAATAGTATTATACTGGGTAGTAGTCAGAGGGCCTCACCAGTTGAGGAATCCTGCTGGCAACATCCCTTACCCGGGCCCCAGGGAGGCAGCAGACTTCCCTGTGAGTCGGGTCTGGCCTACATATGGGGCCCTCCGTTCCCCTTAGCAGGGAGTCGCCTATAACAATTACTTTTCTTTTCTCCTTTTTGGAGCTGTTCATTTATCTGTGAAAAATAACCTCTCTTCTTACATAATTTCAAGTCTGTTGTGTTGGTTTTCTGGGATTGTCAGTACATGTTTCATCAATAGAGATATTTGTAAAAAGAAGACGAGTAAAATTATGTAATTTTTTTCCTGGAAAATTCACATTAACAAAATGCGATTGTGAACTCTAGATTTATTTTATGACTGTTTTGATTCATAAAATAAAATGTTCAGTGTGAAAACAGAAACTAAGTAGAATTGTGTGGAGAAGGCAATCAACTAATTTAATTCAATTTGGTTTTCTTCTCAGTCATCAGTACTATAGTATTAATTCTATGTTTTTTTCGCAGTCGTCAGTGGCATAGCATTGATTCTATTGTTTTTAAATTATGTTTTTTTTGAATCTAAAGAATATCAAAAAGTATGTCATAAATTCAGTTTCATGAAACAGAAAAATATATAAATCAGGTAAAAAATTCATTGTTAACTGTAAACATCAATCTCAAATAAACTACAAAATAAAGGACTCTATTACCTTGAAAAACTATTAGAAGTCTTTCAAAAAGGAAAGAATTGAAACATCTGTAAATCAGCTTTACTTATCCTCCATGAATGAGGACTCTCAGTACCAAAACCAGCTGTCAAACACACTGTATTTTCATGATGTAACTTTATATATTTGTTTGTATATTCATCATATTGTAACTTTATATATTCGTTTGTATATTCGTCATATTCCTTCTACTATGTTTGTTCTTTTTTTTTTGATTGTCATTGTTGAATTATAGCTGACATTCTGACCGCCACATGTAAAACATACATTTTCCAAGCAAGTATGTGGAAACCAGATCTGCTGAGTGTCAGCGATGATTGCCTTACCTGCGATTGTAATTTACAAGATCACAACTCAAACTGACTGGAAAGGATTTGTGGGTCCTGCACTACTAATGCAGGACCCAATAAATTCTTGAGCTACTTCACATTGTGTATTGGCACAAAAATGAAACATAATTTTTCTCCTAAAGTCACTCTTCCTGACAATAGTAGAAACCTGAGTTCTAGAATATTCTTCATTTATTTGTAACTCATGGAATATGCTATTTTCCTTCTCAGACTTCTCTTTCTCTTACAAAGACCTATGACTGAAAAATTATAGCTTGGTTAGAAATGATGCATGGATGGAGCAGAAAGCAAAATATGAAGCATGAAATGGAAATGCCAGCTAGAAACTATCAACCATATCTTAGCATTGCTTGTGTTTAACTAGAAAGAGATATTTAGCAATTAGCATGTCACAGCCTGTCATTTTATTTGTGGCTGCATAACTGTACTGTCTTCACAGTATAAGTTGCTCATTCTCTTTTATTTTATATGACATAGCAGTATGGATACATCACTGCCTATAACTCTGTTTACATTGGATATAGTTTGTTATTCTGTCAAAGTATTGTCATGCAGATTGGTGAGAAATTATGTGTGATCATTTCAAATTGATTATAAAATATATCACACTAATCTCCCTTTAAAAATGACAGAAATAAGAGTTCAAATCCATGCTAATCATTTTTATCCATGACTTGTCAGTTTGTGAATATTAAAGGTTTCTGCAAAACACTGTGACTATATACAGAATTTTCCAGAAAACCATTTTAAAAAAAATAGTAGTTGCATTTTTTCAATTACCTAATAAATAATAATATTAAGTTTTGCATCATTAAAGTATAAATAAGACACATAATGCTACAGATAGCCTACTTTTCCAATGAGAGAAGAAGCAGCAGATCTTACCAGCAATTTTCACAGGTATAAAAGCAGTATCTGGATCTATACTTCGTCTGACCCAAGAGACATGAGGGGAAGAAGGAAAGGAGAAAAATGGAAAAGGAAGGGAAGGGAAGGCAAGGCAAGGCAAGGCAAGGCAAGGCAAGGGAAAGTCCCATATTTCTGAACAGAAGATCTAGTAAAATCCTATTGTAAAGTCTGCAGTCAGAATTAGCTAGTTTATCACGTATTGCTTCAAGTGAAAACAGTCGTCATTTTTGTGCCAAACATCACGCTAGGAAGTACTGTCATCTTATTCTTAGCATCATTCTTATTACTTTTAAGTTGTGCACATTTGAAAAGCAGTGGTTAATCAGTCTGCATTTGGGGAGTTTAGGATTCAGATTCTTTTCCATTCAAACTTTTTCCATGACCCTGGGAATTTATTTCATAGAGAGATATACAGAAAGACCTCAAAACTTAGCTACAACTTTAGACGTCTAGGACTAAAATGTAAAACCTCACTTAGTAATCAATACTGTGGGTACCTGAGTTTTAGTAATACCAGATCTCCCTGGACTGACCGTTGAGAGTCTAGAGCCAGAATTCCTCAGAATTAAGCTTAGCCATCTAAAAATTAATTCCCTCTGCAGTCAGCAGACTTTGATAACTGGTTTAAAGCATTATAAATCCCACTTCTGTTGCTCAGATCCATGTAACAGTTACCAAAATTTACCCTGATACGTTAATATACATGCGCATACATACACACACACATGCATACATGTGTATATAACCCTGAAATATATCAAGGATATATTGAAAACAAAATGCAGCTGTGAGGGAAAAAAAGAAAGAGAAAAAAAGAAAAAAGAAAAAGGAAAAAGAAAAAGAAAAAGAAAAAGAAAAAGAAAAAGAAAAAGAAAAAGAAAAAGAAAAAGAAAAAGAAAAAGAAAAAGAAAAAGAAAAAGAAAAAGAAAAAGAAAAAGAAAAAGAAAAAGAAAAGAAAAAGAAAGGAAAAGGAAAAGGAAAAGGAAAAGGAAAAGGAAAAGGAAAAGGAAAAGGAAAAGGAAAAGGAAAAGGAAAAGGAAAAGGAAAAGGAAAAGGAAAAGGAAAAGGAAAAGGAAAAGAAAAAAGAAAAAAGAAAAAAGAAGAAAGAAAAAGAAAGAAAAAGAAAGAAAAGAAAAAAAGAAAGAAAAGAAAAAAGAAAAAAGAAAAGAAAAAAAATAAAAGAAAAAAAGAAAAAAGACAAGACAAGACAAGAGGAAAAGAAAAGAAAAGAAAAGAAAAGAAAAGAAAAGAAAAGAAAAGAAAAGAAAAGAAAAGAAAAGAAAAGAAAAGAAAAGAAAAGAAAAGAAAAGAAAAGAAAAGAAAAGAAAAGAAAAGAAAAGAAAAGAAAAGAAAAGAGAAAAGAAAAAAGACAAGACAAGGAAAGAAAAGAAAAGAAAAGAAAAGAAAAGAAAAGAAAAGAAAAGAAAAGAAAAGAAAAGAAAAGAAAAGAAAAGAAAAGAAAAGAAAAGAAAAGAAGAAAGAAAGAAAAAGAAAAATACTTAATTTTCACTAAATACCTTATAGCTTACTTAACAGGTTTAGGGAGAAATCTTTTATCTCCTTGAATGGTTTTCAATATATTTTTCCTCTCTGTTAAAACAGTGCATTAATCACTACCTTTCACTGTGATAGGACTATCAGGCTGAACAATAAAGTCATTCAGTTCACATAAATAATTAAACATTTCTCATGTTTCTTACCAGATTTAGCCAACAGCCTAATTACAGAATCACAGAATCACAGAATGTTAGGGATTGGAAGGGACCTCGAAAGATCATCTAGTCCAATCCCCCTGCCGGGGCAGGATTGCCTAGACCATATCACACAGGAACGCGTCCAGGCGGTTTTTGAATGTCTCCAGAGAAGGAGACTCCACAACCTCTCTGGGCAGCTTGTTCCAGTGTTCGGTCACCCTCACTGTAAAGAAGTTTTTCCTCATATTTAAGTGGAACCTCCTGTGTTCCAGCTTGCACCCATTGCCCCTTGTCCTGTCAAGGGATGTCACTGAGAAGAGCCTGGCTCCATCCTCTTGACACTTGCCCTTTCCATATTTATAAACATTCATGAGGTCACCCCTCAGTCTCCTCTTCTCTAAGCTAAAGAGACCCAGCTCCCTCAGCCTCTCCTCAGAAGGGAGATGTTCCACTCCCTTAATCATCTTCGTGGCTCTGCGCTGGACTCTCTCTAGCAGTTCCCTGTCCTTCTTGAACTGAGGGGCCCAGAACTGGACACAATACTCCAGATGCAGCCTCACCAGGGCAGAGTAGAGGGGGAGGAGTACCTCTCTCGACCTGCTGACCACACCCCTTCTAATACACCCCAGGATGCCATTGGCCTTCTTGGCCACAAGGGCACACTGCTGGCTCATGGTCATCCTATTGTCCACTAGGACCCCCAGGTCCCTTTCCCCTACGCTGGTCTCCAACAGGTCTGCCCCCAACTTGTACTGGTACATGGGGTTATTCTTGCCCAGATGCAGGACTCTACACTTGCCCTTGTTATATTTCATTAAATTTCTCCCCGCCCAACTCTCCAGCCTGTCCAGGTCTCTCTGAATGGCTGCGCAGCCTTCCGGTGTGTCAGCCACTCCTCCCAGTTTTGTGTCATCAGCGAACTTGCTGACACTGCACTCTATTCCCTCATCCAAGTCATTAATGAATATATTGAATAGAACTGGTCCCAGTACCGACCCTTGAGGGACTCCGCTAGACACAGACCTCCAACTGGACTCTGTCCCACTGACCACTACTCTCTGGCTTCTTTCCTTCAGCCAGTTCACAATCCACCTCACTACCCGATCATCCAGACCACACTTCCCCAGTTTAGCTGCGAGGATGCTGTGGGAGACCGTGTCAAACGCTTTACTGAAATCGAGATAGACCACATCCACAGCTTTACCATCATCTATCCACCGGGTAACATCCTCATAAAAGGCTATCAAGTTGGTTGAGCAAGACTTCCCCTTGGTGAAGCCATGCTGAGTGCCCCTAATGATCCCCCTGTCCTTGATGTGCCTAGAGACAGCACCAAGAACAAGTTGCTCCATCACCTTTCCGGGGATGGAGGTGAGGCTGACTGGTCTATAGTTACCCGGGTCCTCCTTCTTGCCCTTTTTGAAGACTGGAGTGACATTCGCTTTCCTCCAGTCCTCAGGGACCTCTCCCGTTGCCCACGACTTAGCAAAGATGATGGAGAGTGGCCTAGCAATGACTTCCGCCAGCTCCCTCAGCACCCGCGGGTGCATCCCATCAGGGCCCATGGATTTATGGACGTCCAGATTGCTTAATTGGTCCCTGACCCAGCCCTCATCTACCAAGACAGATTCCTCCTCTATCCTGACTTCTTCTGTGGCCTCAGGGGTCCGGGGCTCCTCAGGACAGCCTCCAGCAGTATAGACAGAGGCAAAGAAGGCATTCAGTAACTCCGCCTTCTTTTTATCCTCTGTCTCCAGGGCCCCCACCTCATTCATCAGTGGGCCTACATTGCCTCTAGTGTTGGCTTTACCTGCAATGTATTTGAAGAAGCCCTTTCTGTTGTCCTTGACCTCTCTTGCAAGGTTTAATTCCAAGGAGGCCTTAGCTTTCCTAGTTGCCTCCCTACATCCTCTGACAACAGACTTCTATTCCTCCCAAGTGGCCAGCCCCTCCTTCCACGATCTGTACACCCTCTTCTTCCACTTGAGTTTGCCCAGCAGTTCCCTGTTTAACCATGCAGGTCTCCTGGTACCCTTCCTTGACTTCCTACCTGTTGGGATGCTCTGATCTTGAGCTCGGAAGAAGCAGTCCTTGAATGCTAGCCAACTATCTTGGGCCCCCTTACCTTCTAGTACCCTGTCCCATGGGATTTCCCCTAGCAATTGCTTGAAAAGGCCAAAGTTGGCCCTCCTGAAGTTCAGGGTTGTGATTCTGCTAGCTGTTCTGTTCCTGCCACATGAGATCCTGAACTCTACCATCTCATGGTCACTACAACCAAGGCTGCCCTCAACCTTCACCTCTTCAACCAGACCCTCCTTGTTAGTGAGGATCAGATCCAGCAGCGCTCCTCTCCTACTTGGCTCATCCACCATTTGCATCAGAAAGTTATCATCAACGCACTGGAGGAACCTCCTGGACTGAGGATGGCTGGCCGAGTAGGCCTCCCAGCAAATATCAGGGTAGTTGAAATCCCCCACAACAACCAGGCCCTGTAATTGCGAGACTGCTCTCAGCTGCCTGTAGAAGGCCTCATCACCCTCCTCATCCTGATCCGGTGGCCTGTAATAGACACCCACAACAGTATCACCCCTGCCAGCCTGCCCCTTAATTCGCACCCACAAACTCTCAACTCGCTCCTGATCCGCCTCTGGACAGAACTCAATACATTCTAGCTGCTCACTCACATAAAGAGCAACTCCACCACCTCTCCTTAGTGGCCTGTCTTTCCTGAACAGGACATAGCCATCCATGACCACATTCCAGTCATGCGAGGCGTCCCACCAAGTCTCTGTAATTGCCACTAGATCATAGCCCCCCGACCGAACACGGATTTCTAACTCCTCCTGCTTATTCCCCATGCTGCGTGCATTGGTGTACAGGCATTTCAGGGAGCGAGCTGGGCACACCGATTTCATCCCAGATTCACCCCCTGAATTCACCCCAGGGGGATGGGAGGCCTCCTGGTCTACCTCAACACTAGAGCGTTGCCCCAGTGGTACAAGCCCAGCTACCACCCCATCCCCCTTCGAATCTAGTTTAAAGCTCTCCGAATGAGCCCTGCTAATTGTTATGCGCATTTGCATATTATGAGATTGTGGAAACTCTATGTTTGTTTAGTGAATTTATAACAAGGCAATCGGTCTTTCCTCATTCCTTTGAAAATTCAGGTATTCAAAAACCTAACAAGAACATACCACAAGAGAGATCTTTATAGCTCTGTTGTACCAGGAGAGGAAAAGAGCTCTTAATGCATTCTCTTTCTCGTTTTTCATGCATCTGCATTACCTTTTTTATCACCTGCAAATTTTGCTGACTGTCCACGGGGCATCCTGAATGTCAGCACTCTCAAATCTTAGATGTCGACTATCAAAATCCTCCTACACTGTCAAAAATTTCCTACAAGACTTCTTTTTGTCTTATGTAGCTTTAAGAAAAGGCAAGAGATGCAACAGAAGCTGGTAGACAGCACAGTGCTGTGCATTAGATATATCCTAAAAAAATATTGGTCCACTCTTCCTTTTACAAATTCACAAAGATTACCTAAACAGAAGTCTGATTATGGGCTGGTTTATATCAGCATGAGCATAAGATAAACGCACAAATAAGCATAAACACAGTTTTGACAAACATTACCGACTTAATCACTCTCAAAACTCCTTTCAGCTTTCAGACATATGGACTGCCTTTGTTTTTCTTCATTAATTTTTAATTTATTTTTGAAGGTGGTCATATTTATTTATTTATTTATTTATTGCTATTTAATAGTAATTCTCATACTCACAAGTATGAGTTGCAATACCTTTTAGCCTTAAGTCAAATATTATTATATATATCATCCAACCGTGGGTATACAGCAACACTGCTGCAAAGCTAAAAGTAGAGTTCAGCTAATGGTTAGGGGTACTGGAGCTACACAAACAAATTTTCATGTGTAGCTAGACAGCATTTGATAGTGCTATGTTTTTCAAAAGTGTCAGATATTGAATTCATAGCTCAGCTCAAGAGATTCAATATGAACAGTAGAAAGGATTCTGCTTCTTCAAAATACAGGTCAATAGTGAAATTCCAGAGCTGAAGGGTGTAACAATTATATAATAAAAAATATGTACCTGTTAATATATCATTATTGCAAATAACATAGCATTGTAATACAATAATAAAATTATTGAATTACTAGAGGAATCAGTCCACACAGCTGTATCAGACAGCAATGCTTGGAGGCAAGTGGTTATTACTGCACACAGTCTCTCTCGAGTTCAGAATTTAACCACTCACACTCATTACCTTCCATTTTGGACTGTATACACCACTTCAAATACCAAACAAGAAAACTGGTTAAATATGAGACTAAAAAAAACCAAAAACCACTTCAGCTAAATTCAGCATAGATTTTTATTTCTTTTTTTTTCCTAGGACATGAATAAATTATATCTCTGACAGACAAAACTGTCCTCTCTATGATTTAGAAAGCGAATGAAGATAACATAGCTATGTATATGCCACAGCAAAGGAGGAAAAAAATTCCACTTTTTAAATGAACTGTAAATATTTCTGCCTTTGCAAGGAACTTGTGCATATACCAGCAAGCAATAACATCTAGCAATTGTGTCAAAGAAAATGAAAATAAATGTCCTGGTTTTGCTAACATTAGATTAGATTAAATGAATTAGTTTTGTACCCACCTAATTACATTTTGCACACAGGTATAGAAACACTCTTAAACTCAATGGAAAATACTTTATCTCCTTTTATTCTTTGGACTATTAACATTGTCATGGTCTAAAGCTGGGCCGGCTATTAACCCTGTGGCAGACGCTCTCTGTTAACCCTCCCCCCACCACCCGAAGGGAAAGGGAAAAGGGAGAGAGACGGCTTGGAAAGTTAAAACAGTTTTAATAAACTATAATAATGAAAAAGAGTATAATAATAATATTGGAATAATCAAATATATACAAATACATACAAAACCAAAATTGAGCTCCCCTGATGTCGGCCACGTCACCACCGGCACTGCAGGGCAGGCTCCGGGAAGGCCCAGGCTGGGCCCCGTGACGGTCGAGAATGGATTCAGGGATGCAAGGATCGGGATTGGAGGCAGCAGGAAAACAGACAGAGTCCTCCTTGGACACTGGCCAAAGGCTCAAGCCACAAAAGCAGCCTGAAGCAGCAGAAGCAGCCCAAGCAACAGGCGGGGGCCCCCAAAAACAGAAGAAGAAGAAGGCTCGAGACCCTCATGATCCCCCTGTTTAATACTGAGAATGACATGTATGGGATGGAATACCTTCGCTGGTCAATTTTGGGTCACCTGCCCTGTCCACTCCTCCCTGTAGGTGCGACCCCTCTTCGACTCTTCACTTGTAAGCAGTGAGGAATTTAGCAGTGACCTTCGTTTCTCTAAGAATAAGTACAGCAAGAGCCTTTTCTGCATAATATCCCTACCTGTGCCTCAGCGATAACTACAAACTTTGAGCGTTATCAGTCCTAGAAGCAGACACTATCTGCAAAACATGCAGTTAGTTTCAGAAAGTGCAGTTACTTAGAAGAGACTTAGCTGAAAGTAAAAATCACTGAAAGGAAAACTGGCCTGGTTTAGGACAAACCAGGACAAACATATAGGTAAACAAGAGGAAATGTCTTGATTTTTGAACTTTCATTACATTTAAACTGTATAAATTGTTTCAGGCTTCCCATTGACACAATGTTTGGACAAACAGATATGACACAGTTAAACACAGTGATTTTGCAAGTTCTCTATTAGGAATTATTTTCTGAAGTGTGAAGAAGGCTTCCTGAGCAGAAATTATGGTAACTCTCCTGTAGGCCTGAGATACCACAATGAGTTAGTATCCTCCTTTGGTGCCAAATGTGAACTTGAGAAGAGTAAACTATTACAGCCAAGTAGAAATATTCTTCTTAGCTGATGGCTTTGCTGCTGTTGACTTAATTCTTTGAAGGCATTTATGCTAGTGTTGCCTTTTCATTTCTTTGAGTTTTGTGCTTTCAGAAATTATAAGATCACCTAGTCAGGCTGGAGAGTATATGCTATTTATAAATTAATAATTCTAAATAAAGTTATAAATGTATTATTTTAAATTTTTTTCCATTTAAAGTCAGATTATTTTTAAACAGATATTTTTTCTTATAGCAAGACAATCATGGAACTTCACTTATATTCATTGTGTATTAAAACATAAGCCTCTTGAGTTATTTCAAAGGAAAGGCAATACCTTATCACAATGCTACAGAAAAAAATCATCAGTACATAAAGTCTAGGGTAGTTATAATAGTGTTTAATTATAATAGATTCATGCAAAAAGTATTACAGTTATGACAAAGAAATTGCTTAGTGTTCTTGGTGAACTACATTCTGTTAATATTTCAAGTGGTGCACATGTACCACTTGTAGAGCCATTATACTTCATAAAATTATCATAAAATCCACACAAGCAGAAGCCAAGTTTTTATTTTGAAAACAGAACAGAATACACTCAGTCATCATAGATAAAGTATAGTTACTTGCTTCAGGAACTCCTGACATGGCTGTTCTGTTATATATGTTTGTTAAAAAAGTGTAAGAATGTACTTGTCAACTGTGATATTAAACCCATAATGTTATTGAAATAAATACCAGAAGAAAAACTGTCAGCAAATAGATAAAATAAAGAAAACATTGTAGAAATCTTCCCACCAGTTAGTAACTTTGAGCGTAAATACATATGAAAGATAGCATTAGGTTTGTCAAATTTCAGATCCTACTTGGCTCTTCTGGATATAGATGTATATCAATAATCCAAAAGTAGAATTTATATGGAGGTATACTGTGACCTGCCCACAAACTGCTTTATATAATTTAGATTATACTTGTATAATCCAGCATCTGAAATACTTCACTATGACTAGTCAAGCAAAAGAATTAGCAGATTTTTGTTTCTTTGTATTAAAGTGTGTAAAAAAAAAAGGAACTCGTGCTTTACCGTTTAGCCTGGAGAACTCGTCCATGATCTATTCAAAAAGATCATTTCAGCCTAATTTCTTCTAGCTCACAAGAAAGCACTCTAACCTCCTGACTTCATGGAGGAGAGGAGGAAGATGGAGAAGCAGCACATTCCACCCAACTGCTATACAGATGATCAAAGAGTAGAGACTGAATAAAATTCACGGAGACTGAATAAAATTGAGAAAGAAATGATTTTCTGTCTTAGTGGCCATCAACTTATAGGAAAGGATTTCCAACTTCTACGTTTTTTTGTTCATTTTAATTTTGTCAGAAAATAAAAAAAACCTCTAATTTTTGCAGTCAGGCATTTTAATTCATCTTAAATCTTTAAATCACCTTCATTCATTATGTTATGAATTCATTTTTTCCCTCTCAGCTGCAGCCTTAAGTAACATAAATGTTACTATAAGGTTCTCTATTTTTATATTAAACATGCAGGGACAAGACAAGTATTGCAATAGGAGGTAGTATTTTAGAACACAGGATCAGATGCACAAATTTTAAAACTAAATGCTAAATTATTTGAAATCACAGTAATTTGGATTTGTTCAGGACATTACTTCAACTGACTTCATGTGTCATCCTAAACCTTCCAAAATCAGTAGTTTTTCAGCTGAGTTCAAAGACATTAGGATTTTCTCTTGGAACTTTGTAGTGTGTGAAGCATCATAGCCCCAAGCAAAGAAATATTACTAGGAAATATTAACAATGTGATTATATATGTAAAATATAATGCCATGTTAGCATACTTAAAACATAGTGAATAAAGTACTGCTGTTACTTCACCCGTGTTGTAAGTTAACTATTGAGGAACTAGAGCACTTTATCTGGATCAAGGAAGTCACCAGAAAACTGACCAGCTCAGTACAGCCTTTGGATTATTGCCTACTCCTACTTCTTCACACAGGTACCAACAATGTTGCAACAAGTCCAAGGTCAGTCAAAAGAGATTTCAGGGCCCTGGGAAGAATGTAGAAGGATTCAGGAGCACAGATAGTGTGTTCCTCAATACCCCCAGTAACAGGGGGAGACTTTGGAAGAAACAGGCTGGCCCAGGACATCAATGCCTGGCTCCAAGACTAGTGCCTCCACTAGAATTTAGGGTTTTATAATCATGGAAGAGTCTTTAAGACACAAGGTATGCTGGGACCTGACAGGATCTACCTGTCCTGATGGTGGGGAAAAGTTTTTTTGCTTATAAGCTGGCAGGACTGATTGAGAAGGCTTTAAACTAGGATCAGTGGGGAAAGGGGATACCATCAGAATAGTTGAAGGTAAACCAAGGGTTGGCATGGCATCGCTTGAGGGTGACAATGCTAATGGGAGTGTTTATGCTGCTCCAGGGAGCACAGAGGGCTCAGGAGCATGTCTCAAACACTTGTCCACCAACATATGCAGTATAAGAAACAAAAAGGATGAACTGGAAGTGTTCATCACCTCCCAGAACTACGATATCATTGGTATTAGTGAGACTTGGTGGAATGAGTCCCATGATTGGAGTGCTGGGGATGGAGGGCTACAGGCTGTTCAAGAAGGATAGGTAGGGCAGGCAAGATGGAGGAGTTGCACTGTATGTAACGGAAAGGTTTGACTATACAGCCCTTACAGTTAGGGATGATGTGGTTGAGAGCATCTGGGTGAGGATTAGGGGGATGGAAAACAAAGCAGATGTCGTCGTGTTTGTCTACTGTTGATCACTCAGGATGTAAGCACTGATGAGTTATTTTGTAGGCAATTAGGAGAAATCTCTGGATTGGTAGCCCTTGCTTTTACAGGAGATTTCAACTTCCCAGACATCATCTGGGAATATCATAGTGCTCTGACGAGCAGGTTTTGGAAATTCTTGATGTTTGTAGGAGGTAATTTCTTGTCACAGGTACTCAGTGACTCAGCTAAGAAAGGTGTCCTCCTAGACTTCTTGATTGTGAATAGAAAAGGACTCATAGGAGATGTGATGGTAGGTGGCTGTCTTGGCCACAGTGATTATGAAATGGTTGAGTTTAAAATTTTCAGCATAATGAGAAAAAAGGATAGCAGAGTTGCTACCCTGGACTTCAGGAGAGCAAACTTGAAGCTATTCAGGGAGCTACTTAGCAGTGTCCCCTTGGAATCTGCTTTTGTGGACTTCGGAGTGCACGACTGCTGGTCAGTTTTTAAACACCTCCTTTTAGAAGCACAAGAGCAGGCAATCCCAATGTGTCAAAGGTCAAGCAAGTGGGGCAGAAGATCAGCTTGGCTGAACAGGGAACTACTCATAGAGCTCAAGAGGAAAAAAAAATTATATGATTTGTGGAAGCCAGGTCAGGCTTTGAAGGAAGATTACAGAGTGGTATTTTACCCATGTAGGGAGAAAAAAATGAAAGGTCAAAGCTCAACTAGAGTTGAAACTGGCCAGTATTGTGTCAGACAAAAAAGGAAGATTTTTTTAAGTATGCTAGTAACAAGAGCATGTGTATTGAAACTATTGGACCGATACTTGATGAAGATGGTCACCTGACAAATGGGGATGAAGAAAAGACAGAGATATTTGAAGCTTCTTTTTTGCCTCAGTCTTTAATATTAATTATAGACCTTGGGCTGCCCGGTCCTGTGAGTCAGAAGACCATGGCTGCAGGAGCAGTGGCTTTCCATTTGGGGACACTGAAACTGTAAGGGAGCAGTTGTATCAGCTGAATGTTCACAAATCCATGGGGCCTGATGGGATTCATCTCAGAGTCCTGAAGGAGCTAGCAGACGTTACAGCAGGACCTGTCTCAATCATCTGCCAAAGGTCTTGCGAGTCTGAGGAGGTCCCTGCTTACTGGAAGCTAGCCAGCCTTACTCCAGTTTATCAGAAAGGCATGAGGGTATACCCAGGAAATTACAAGCGTCCTAGTCTAACCTCCATTTCTGTAAAAGTTATGGAGAAGATCATCCTGAGTGGTATTGAAAGGCATTTCAAGGACAATATAATCATCAGGCACAGTCAGCATGGGTTCATGAAGGGAATTTCCTGTCTAACTAATTTAATATCCTTCTATGATAAGTGGATGATGGGAAGACAGGGGATTTAGTTGTTCTGGATTTTAGTAAGGCTTTTAATACTGTCCCTCTTAGTAGCCTTCTGGACAAGGTGAGATTAGCAGGTACACAGGGCGCTGGATGAAGAACTGGCTGAATGGCAGTGCTGAAAGGGTTGTAGTGAATGAGGTTATATCTGTCTGGAGACCAGTCACCAGCAGTGTTCCTCAGGGCTCAATCCTAGGGCCACTTCTGTTCAAGGTTTTTATCAATGATCTAGATGGAGAAATTGAGTGCACCATTAGCAAGTTTGCTGATGATACCAAACTGGGAGGTGCTGTTGAGTCTCTTGCGGGACAAGAGGCCTTGCAGAAGGATCTGAATAGATTAGAGCATTGGGCAATCATCAATAGCAAAGAATAAACGCCAGATTCTGCACCTGGGATGGAGTAATGTCAGGCACAAGTATAAACTGGGAGAGGCGTGGATGGAGAGCAGGCCTGCAGAAAGGCATCTGGGGGTGCTGATTGACAGCAGGCTCAATATGAGTCAACAGTGTTCCATGGCAGCCAAGAGGGCAAACTACATCCTGGGGTGCATCAAACACAGTGTAACCAGCTGGTCAAAAGAGGTGATTATCCCGCTGTATTCAGCATTGTTGCGGCCTCACCTCGAGTACTTTGTGCAGTTCCGGGCCCCACAATTTAAGAAGGATGTGAAGGTCCTTGAATGCGCCCAGGGGAGGGCAACAAAGCTGGTGAAAAGGCTGGAAAGAATGTCCTATGAGGGGTGACTAAGGATTTTGGGTTTGTTTAGGTTGGAGAGAAGGAGGCTGAGGGGTGACCTCATTGCTTCTACAGCTTCCCGAGGAGGAGAATTGGAGATGGAGGTGCTGATCTTTTCTCCCTTGTATCCAGTGATAGGATATGTGAGAACAGCTCAAAGCTGCATCAGAGGAGGTTCAGACTTGACATTAGGAAATATTTCTTTACCAAGAGGGTGGTCAAACACTGGAGCAGGCTTCCTAGAGAGATGGTCGATGCCCCAAACTTGTCAATGTTTAAGAGGCATTTGGACAATACGCTTAATAACATACTTTATCTTTTGGTCAGCCTTAAATTGGTCAGCCAGTTGGACTAGATGACGTCGTAGGTCCCTTCCAGCTGAACTATTCTATTCTATTCTATTCTATTCTATTCTATTCTATTCTATTCTATTCTATTCTATTCTATTCTATTCTAAACTATATGTATTCTGAAAGCTCTCTCATGTCTTCTGGTGTGAGGTAGTGATCTATGCTAACAAAGTCCGCATAGGGCACGTTCTTGGGAATGAAGCTAGCTGGCACAACACTGTTAATTCTTATGCCAGTAAATTATTTTTATCTTTAGGACAGGGTGGCAGTATGAAAACTACTTGTTGAGAACAACTTTTGGGATGATCTAATTCCCAAATATGCCTGTGAGTTGCCTGTTCAGCATACTTCCTATCTCCAGTTCAGATATTGTTATAAAAATAGATAATTGTGAGTAAGTTGTTAATGACACGAGAAAAATGTTGTCAAATGTAGCACCTGCAAGTAGCTAAACATCTGGATAGTTAGGCTTTTATAATTAAACAGCTTTTTTATTTATTTTCTCTTTTTTTTAACTGCATAGAACATGTAACTTAAAACAGTTCCATTTTAGATAGTCACATACCTTTTATAAAATTTCATAGAGTCTTTAATTTCTTAATTTCTGCTTGCTTCTGTTTTCAAATGGATAAATGTTCTGTCTGTCAGACTCTTCTTTTGGCTGAAATAATTTTACTTTTGTTTTGGGTATCTGCATTATTAATTAAAATAATCATTAATAATTTAGCTTGTATGTTTCAGGGAAAAAAAACGCTCCCTTCGCTTGGCTGGAAAGATATCAGGATAGAAGTGGTTTATTAATTTATTAACAACATGTAATTAATCAGCAGTCAACAAACTACATATTCAGGACCAATATCCAAAAACCTTTCCACAACTCGTTGCAGGAATTTCTAATCCTTCCCTCAGAATCAAACAGCAACTGTCCCTCCCTCCCGAGGGTAGATGTGGGTGCTATAGTTTTTTTCCGTGTCTCTTCTGATGATCCTTACACCTCACTCATGCACTGGCCAGTAGGAGAGCAACTCATGATGCCACACATGTACACCTGAGGTGTAGGTCCCCATGTGTCACCCCACTAGCTGGAGTGCAGCTGCTCATATCCTACAGGGAGGCTGCTGTGCCCAACCTGGGCATGGGTTGAAGTGCCATAGGGTGACTTCTGGCAGTGTCAAACCAGGTATGACTGCTCCTCAGACACCCTCTTCTCACTCTAAAGGCTGTCCCCACAACACAAACTGTCATGTTTCTTTCATAATTCCTTTCAAGCTGACTCCCTCTTTTATCAAAAGCCTCCTAGTAAACTCCTGATTACTGCTTAATGCAGCTGATGATCATCTTAAGAAAACTTAATTATGGTAAATTTCCCTGCAGTGCTATCAGTTTTGGGACAATAAAAGTCTCTCAAGCAGCTTTGGGCATTTCCCCCTCACATAGTTGAGATTTCTGGAGTGAAAAGCAACAACTGTTTAAACTTACATCTTGGTAGAAAAGATGGCATTTGATCTTTTAAAAATACATGGAAATTTAAAAACACAGAGGAGTTACAGGTATTTTTGCATTTCAAACTACAGAGGATATGATTCTGAGCAGCCTTGCCCTTTGTAGTAACTAATACTTCTAGCTCTAGAGATAAGATATATTTCATCTAACTTTATATGTCTGTGCTATAGACATATGAATCTGAGCTAGATTCCTTACACACTCTTATCATCAAAAAGGTCACTTTTAGGGTGTGATTCTTCTGACCTATTTTAGATGCCTGGTTTAGGATAAGATGAATCCTCCTCTAGTAGTGTCCATTTCACTTTACTAAGTACAAATGGATCCTCTGCAATTGACTGGCTCTGATATAGATATCTAAACAGAAGTTTTCTTTAATTTTTTTTTAGTCTTATCCTGGATATCCCTGAACAGTTCATATAACCAGCTAAACTAACCTCCACAACAAAGATGTAAACAATTAATATAGTCTATTTAAGTAACTATTTAATTTATTTAGACAACTAACCTAGTTTAGTAGAAAGGAAAACAAGAGGTTCTGAAGACCAAAAGAAGCAAGGCGGAATGGAAAGTGAAATCAGGTCTGCATAGCACATAGGAATTTTTATAAAGAGTGACTGATGAAGTAGGGGAAAGGAGAGAAGAAAACGTTATAAAAGAAAGTTCCAACTTGATGTCACCAAAGATCAGTACCAAGACTCCCCTACAGCAACACACAGATCTGGTCAAATGTCCCTTAGCCATAGCTTTCCTTCTTCCTAGTAAACATGGGATGATCTGATGCACCCTGTACTTGTTGATAATAAAGACACTGTTTCTGTAAGGATTGCCTTGTCTGCCTCTTCAAAGGCCTGACTAGTGAGTGGACAGAAAGCATTCCCTCAGTTGGCTGCCCACGTCACTGAGTGGGAACTGATGTCAGTTGGTGTGCAATCATATGATTTAGTTGTCTGAATATAGACATTTATAGGCACCTTGATCTTTTCTAGTTGCCCAAACATAGGTGTTTAGTGCCATTTGACATATCCTATGGTATCAATGACATCTACATAGGGCTGCATATTATTAAAGTAGCATATGGAACTTATGGGAGACCCATGTACTTCAGAAGTAAAGTTTGAGGACAGGTGGGTAATGCTGGCATCTCTAAATGACTCTAGTAACATCCATTTTGGCAGCTATGTTGTCCCTTAAGTGCTTATTTCTCCTTATTGATAGGGGATTCTTGTTGATTAGCACTACTTTTGATCAAACAAATCCCACCAACATAATTTTGCCTTTAGTGTTCTATTTTTGTACTTTAAAAGAACAAGATTTTGAAGTTTCAAATCTCTTCTAAATACCCAGCCTTAGTGGGAATAATAACAATGCCTCTTGGAGCACTGCATGTTGCATGATAAGTAGAGGGGGTGAGAGATTCATAAACACGTGTTGTTTCTGGTTTGATGAAAAAATCTCTGTAATTCTGTAAATATAGTAAAATAATATTTATATTTGCAGAATTTTTCTCTTTGATCGGGCTATTCTAAATTTTCATTTAAAGATGAAAAGTTGTTTGGTTAGTAGGACCAAATTTCCATACTACTTCTGAAAGATACCGTACACCTATCACTTCTTCTGCCCTGGCAAAAATAAAAAAGCATGATACAAACTTTGAGCAACACTGGCTACATTTGTACTTCTGAGAGTGATCCCTTTTCCCCAGGCCAAGTGGTGCAGAGGTGTTAATCTCCACACTGCTTAGAGTATAGTTCCTGTGAACTATAGCATGACCATATCCCTATGACATAGGAATTAAAGTGAGTTCTCTAGTATCCTAGAAAAGAAGTCCTTATTTTATGTGAGCTTATGACTTTTATTTCTGTATGTGCTGTTAGAGCATGTATATTTGATAGAGCTGGGACAGTGCTGGATGACTATGTAGGGTGGAAGGAACCGGTCCTCATACATACCTGCCTATACTGTACACTTGAAGTAAACTTTTCCCAGAAGCGCAGCAACATTTTATGGTGGGAGAAAACTAGTCAGTTCACTACAAGGAGCAGCCTTGAACCAGTATTTATGAAATGTGCTTGACCAGAAAAGCAGGATCCAGAAGTCAACTTGAAAGCTAAATAGATAAGACCATGGTATTCAACACCTTCACACACAACCTGCTCACTCCAGCCCACTCCCCCAATAAAAAAAAAAAAAAGTATTTTACAATTGTATCTCCTATGACAGAAGAAATTCCAAGACCAATGGACACATGGTATGATCATAGACAATCTTCTTCATGGAAGTCTTTATTTGAACAGAGTGGAGAAAGACCAGCCACAGGCTTCATGTCCATGTTTTTTTTTTTATTATTACTATTAAGCAGCATCCACACAACCGTTCCGATAAAACATAATTCTGGAAAAACAACCAAGAACATGCCAGGACTTTTGCTGGAACTTAGCTGCCTTTATTCAAGGCCAGCTCATACCATGTAGCTATGCAGTCCTGGATCAGACATGAAAAGAGCTGTGTGAGAAAGAGCTGTGAGAAGTCTCATTATTGGACCTCCCTCTTTCAGAAGCTTTTTTAATCATAGAATGGTTTCAGTTGGAAGGGACCTTAAAGATCATCTAGTTCCAACCCCCCTGCCACAGGCAGGGGCACCTTTCCACTAAACCAGGTTGCTCAAAGCCCCATCCAATCTGGCCTTGAACACTGACAGGGAGGGGGCATCCACAACTTCTCTGGGCAACCTGTTCCAGTGTCTCACCACCCTCACAGTAAAGAATTTTTAAGGTTAGGCTCTCACTCTTGCTCCTTACTGGAGCTATATTGCAACAATGGCAGTGCTTGGCCTTGTATCTCACTGACTTAGATCCTTACAAAGATCCTTATACAGACCTTGAATCTGACACAGATTGGCCTGACAACCTGTTGTTGGCTGTTGGCTGACCCTGGTTACCAGCACAAGACCTGCTCTGCTCTTCTTGTTCATCTTCTGTATATCTGTGTCCCTGTCACTGAGGGCACTGCCCTGCCTGTCACCCTTGGCTCGTGGCTCTCCATACCTTCTGGAGCAGCCCACTGTTCCTGCTCCCTGACAGTCTGGCACAAAAGAGTTTGCAAGTTTGAAGGTTGCACAGTGAAGACACAGATCACAACCAGTGTTTATTAGAACATCTTTTATTAATTAAGCTGTTACTAATTTTACCAAGCTGCTATTATTTATAACTATTAACACAGTACATTCAAATACTCCTTCACACAGTTCACATACACACTCACTCAGTAGTGTGACTACTTTTGGATGTGGTCAGAGCTACACAACGTTTTGTTGAGGCAAATGTATGCTGGTGGCCTTGGACACATTCAGCTGTTTATTGGTGTCCTGACTTTGCCAGTTCTTGCAGTTTGAAAAGGACTGCCAGTTTCTGGAGCTAATCAGTTCCTGTGAGACTTTCACACATTACCTTTCAGCACATATTTTTTGTGTCTTCAGCCTGCTCTTTTTTGTTAACTGTTTCTCCATCAGCACTTTTGAGCATGCATAAGCACACCCATAAACACCTTCAAACACAGAAAATGAACAGATTTTCATCTAATGGACCTAGATAACAAAAGATTTCTCTGGTACATGGACAAGTCATTGCAACCCCTGTTGCAATGCCTGTGCAACAGACATACAACATCATGAAAAAATTAGGAAAGCAAAAAAAGCTAAACAGCTTTATCTTGGACATGTCTGATGATGAAAGAAATCATCTTTGTATCTAATATACTGTAAATATTTTTCAGGCACTGGAATTAAAAGATAATATTATTCTTATAAAGCTAGACAGATCAGAGAGAAACCTGGTGCTTGAATGCTACCCTGACAAATATAACCTCCTCAGGATGAGTTTAACTTTTGGAAAATACCTGTATTCTTTTATTTGTAAAATCATCATTCAGTGATGATGTATAGTGTGTTTGTGGTCCATCCCTTTCATCTCACTGTTGGTCAACCTTTTTTGCTAAGCTGCTCTGTTATTCCCCATTTTCTGCCCAGCCATGACAAATAACAGATTAGACACAGCTTTCAGTGCAGGAACTTCAATACTATTTTTATTCACAACTTTGTTGTTGTGCTTAGCTGAGGTACAGTTTTGGCTTCATTAACACTGAATATAAATGGATATATGAACTCATAAAGAATAAATGAACAAGTTTCTTCTTGTGAGATGTTAAGCTGTATCATATCATACATTTTAAAAGTGTCTGCATTAGTTAACACATGCTCTTCTTTAGAACATTTATAGAAGTAGAATTTATTGAAGAGGGAGTATCTGCAGGATCTGAATCAAAATGATTTCAAAATTCAAAATCCTTCCAAACATTATTAAACAGACTGGGCAAATGTCCCCCCACCCCCTGAAAAGAAAGGAGGTTTTTTTGCTATTATAATTTTTCTTTTTAGTGCTCACATTATTACCTTTCTCTTTCCTTGTCTGTATCATGAGAAAAAGGACCACAAGAATAAGGTAAGAGTGGTGTCCTACATATGTCAGAAACATTATTTTCTTCATATATACTATCCAATAGCAAATTCACCATTTAATCACAAATATAGCATGCAGAAAATAGAGCTACTGTTAATAATCCTATTCCATGAATATGTTTCTTAGTTCTTTCCCTTGATTATTTCCGTGTCAGTCAACCCACATCTATTACTTTGCAACACCCACAAAAAATACTTTTATTACAAGTTTCCTGATAGACATAGTTGAGCATTTTCCATACTGCTTTTCATCCCAGATAATTTGATCACTGTAGGGCATGTCTAAGTAAGTTGTGCATAATTTTACAAGCTTCGAACAAGGAAATTTACATGACAGAAAGTAATTTTGCCTTAAAAAACTATTAAGAAGAAATAAGATGCAGTGGCAAAATATTCCCAGATTGTTCATTAAAGGACAGTGAAACAAATGGAAAAAGGAACCATTTATACACTTTGGTGTACATTCCTTCCTCAGATACTTTCAGTCACATGGAAGTGAGACTGAATCAGTGCCCACTGCTTATTCAGTTTTGTGTGTCAAGTAGAACATAGCAGGAGGTGAAATGAATTCATCTTTCTGTCTTCAACTGAACTAAAAGCAATTTTAGTCTTCCCATGTGGTCACTTGAGGTGCTTGTCATGTTCAAGATAATGATATCAGGCACCCTCAGGTTGTTTAAGTATTCATGAAGTAATTAAATTCTCATTAACATATAAATAAAAGAAAACTGAAAACAAGTTTAGGAAGCACCTAACATCTGTTCTAGTGTTTTTAAGTATTAAAATGTACCACATACAGAAGGAAAAGTGCATTCTGTTCAGGGAAGTATTTTGCATAGATTATTTATAGAAACTGTAATCAAACTTATTTAGCATATTAAGTAAAGTTAACAACAAAGCATTATTTAGGTAGTTCATGTGTCTCTGACACCTAAATAAGGAATTAAAACCAGAAAAGTGAGAAGTAAAATTAGTTTTTGTTTGTTGTGAGATCCAGATAAAATTACAAGAACAATTGAAAAATTACTCCTTCAGAATTAAAGAAATGCAAAATCTCACATTGCAAGCATACTTCCAGCTTCTCATTCAAACTATACTGATTTTTTTGAATAATAAATATTACTGACATTTGAAAAAAAAACAACAGTTCTACACAATGACTCATAAGTTGACCATTACATGTCTTTAAATTGAGTTTAATGCACAATTCTATCATATGACTTGAGACTTCAGTTCACACACAACCTTACACTCTAAAATGAATTTGTCCTTCTAACATTAAACAAATTATTCCTTTACATATGGTATTTTTTCTATAAATGATATTAGAACAAATACATTTTACCTACGAGCAGCATGTGTGCCCACTGTTCCATACCATGCCACTGCAGTATTCTGTATGATAGAAATAGCCAAATAAACTTTAATAATCTTGAACCATAGTTTGAGATTGATAGGCTGGAAAATGGCAAAGAAGACAGAAGAATCTTTGATAGAAAAATCTTCAGAATAAGTTAAAATAACCGTTTCATCAAACAGAGGCAGCTGTGGAAGAATGCATTTCTGAGAAGTAAATCTTTCAAATGTATCTTTCCAGTACAATATACAGAATCAATCGTGTTCTTTTCTCTTTGCAACAACCTCTGTCTTGGTTTTTTGTAACCTACATTAAAACGTATTCTGTAGTGGTATTAATTCATTGTGCTCTTATTGACATAGTACATAAGATATATGCTTGTATTGCCCTTACTCTTAATAGAGTGGAATTTATAACCTAGAAATTTAACATTTTTTACTGTTTATTTTACACCATTCATTTCAAAAAGCAGTATTTCACGACTTATTCAAATTCTGTATGCCTACCATAGTTTCTCCTCACTGTGATGCTTACTGAGGGAAATGTGTGCCAATTATGCAATGTGTTTGGTGCATGCTGAAAAGGATGTATTGTGAAAAAGGGCACACAGACCTACCTGAAAGAAAAAGATAAACCTACTTTTTCTGGTTTTAACTGTGACAGACACAAGACGAGTAATTTAAAAATAGCTGCAGTCAGTTATCATTATACACATAAGCAGCTATTATTCTTTTATGGAGAGTGTTATTTACCACTGACAGCAACAGTTACAAGCAACAAGTGAAAGTATTCTCCTCCTTATTTGGTTCAAAACCTGTTGGTCAACTCGTATCAGTACCAGACAACTGTTATGATTAGCAGAGAATAATGTTTTCTTGGGCATTAAAACTGTGAAAAGAAACTATGTGCTAATACAACGTAGGAAAAAAATTTATACTTCTATTTGTACGAAACCCATACCACAATGAGGACACTAACTGGATACTTGCAATCTTATACTGGTAAAAACTCATGAAAAATTAATTTGGTGACTTGTGAAACAGGAACTAAGACTCGGTTCCTACTTGTCTACAGGACAAGGAAATTAAACATTACAAGGCTTGCTTTGGAGAGTATCTGCCACAGAGCAATTATCTGTGCTTATCTAGGTATACCTGCTGATCTTAGATTATCTGACAAAACACATGAGAGAAATGCTGCCTAAACAAACTCTGATCTCTTTAAGAACCTGAAGATGGGGAGCAAACTGATGAAGTCTGTCTATATGAATATAAAACACCAATATTATAATATTGGTACAACCTCTTTTATGTGGGGATGGGTAGTAAGCATGCTGTTTCATGTAGTACTGGTTCTAAATTACAGCTTACATTTTATTATTATTGGTCAACATATTATTTTAGCAATCTTCATGAACAGACTTTCACTCAAAACTAAGGAATGGTAGTTCCAGGGTTGAATGCTGATAGAGAAAAGATGGTAGATTAAATACTCATTGACCACATTGGATATGTTTCATAAAAAGTCTACCAGTATCATTAAATAAAGACATATTGGTATATATAAAAAAACGGTTTAGCTATACTGCTGTCTGGAAACAAAGCAGAGTCTAGAGAATTTACGGCACGCTCTGGTAAAAAATGTTCTCAGTTGAGTTTACTATTAAAGACTTATCTGTCCCTTTAGTGTATCTTCCACTGCCAGACACAGTTACATTGAACTTTACACAGACCAAAAGGGAAGTCATCAGTAGATCAAATTGATTATTCAACTGTAGATGTACTTTGCTAAATAAAAAAAAAAAACAAACAACAAACCAAACCTCAAAGACTCACTTGACCATCTACACTGTATTTGTAAGCTCACACCCTTGCTATGTTTCAGACAACTCCACATTTCTTTGAGATATACAATTTCCAAAGTGAAGTAGCTTTATGCATATGAATGAAGCTACTGCACAGCACATGTCTTCAAGGTCATGACTTAATACTTCTTATTGCTGAAATTATACAACTGTTTCATTCTGAAAGAGAACAAGGTGTGACAATGTATTCAAATCCTTCAACATTTCTCCATGAGAGGCATCATTGGACCAATTTTAAGGTCATTACGTTCACATACACAATAGTCTTTATTTTTTCAAGCAGAAAACATGCAGATATCAAATGTTTCATTTAATTTTTTTCTGTTGGTTTAAATAATTGGTCTCATTTTAGATTCAAAGCATATTCAATTTGCATGAACTCTCATGAACCAAAAAGTAAAAAGATAATTCATTGAGTAACTGAACAGTAGAACCACTTAGCTCCATAAAGTTTTTTAAAATATTTGCAGTTCTTTATGTTAAAATATTGAAAGGGAAGGAGAATTAGATTATGGTTTTTGAACCTCAAATCCATGGTACCAATTATTGATGAAACAACCATTGTTTTAGAGATATTCAGGAGCAGTACACTAATTTGCTTTCCTACTGTCTAATGGAGCTACAGAGTAAATTAGAATGAGGAGGAAAAAATGTACAGAAGGCAGTGATGGATGACATTTGCATTATGATCAAGAACAGGATCTATCCAGATATTCATAATGACAATCATTTTATTCTGATAACTGTCACAGAATTGCCCTGGCTTTGTGGAAGACAGAATAAGACAATACAATAAAATATAATTTTTCACACCATCAGCAATAATAATATTTTCTAAATATAACAGGGAATGTGAAAGAGACATAGCTTGCATGTTTTTTTCCTCAAGTGTCTTACGTATTAATCAGACATCAAGTTTGCATGTATTTAGTATTTGCAAATAGTACAACAGAATTAACAATTTTAGGAAGGCTATTGAACCATCACTGTGGGGTTTTTTTAATAAAAGACTGGGAGTGAGCAGCTATACTTATGCTCCTTGTGAGAACAAAACCAGTAACAATAACTTAATTAGCTATGATTAAATAGAGTATATAATTTTATTCTTTTTGTCACAGTGTTCTTTTCTGAACTTGAAAAAATTACTAAGAGCAAAGCATTCAAAGTGCTTAAAATTGCGCACCTGCATTCACATTTGATCCAATGAAAGACTGTTGTCTACAGTCTATGATTTATTTCAAATGTCCGATGTAGAGAATGATGGGGCAGTCAAACTTTTTCTCTGTTACTGAAAAAGGTTACTACCTGAAATACTAACCATACTAGTACCATATGATTCCTGTGTTTCTTTCACATTTATCACCTATATATTCACAGTTTCTGCATAGTCTCTGTGGAAAGAAAAAAGGACAGTGGGACGGAAAGTCTTGATAAAGCTATTCCTCTGCCTGCTTGATTTTTTTTTGGTTTGGATCATGATATTGAAGTTACTCATATTAACAATCCTATCACATGACCAACCTGTGGTGGCTACATACTTGATCTCCACATCTCAGCTTTCCATAGGTAGATTATCTTCCAGTTGAAAGGAAAAAGAAGATAATTAAACAAGATTATAATCCATTAATAACACTCATGCATCACTGCCTAACTTCAGGTGCTGACCTGGATTTGCTGAATTACCCTCTTCACTCCTTATCAGTGAGGCCACTGCTTTGCCCATGTCTTTTCACCTTCAGCTCCCAGCTCGCCTTCCCTCATGAAGCAGCCTGCCCTTGCTGCTTGTTCAAAGGACTAGGTTCTTCTCACTGGATTCAATGCATAACAAGGGATATAGTTTTGCCCCGTTTATTTGGTGATAGGCAGCAGAAATTTTTCTTTCACTACATGAGAGACACTTTTGTTCTCTCTTCTTTCTTATCACAAGCTTAGCAGTCCTCTGAAACACGTAGAAGAGTACCAAAACCAAGTCCTGACTACAATTATATCTATTTAGACAATAAAGTTTTCAGTTTCCCTGAAGTACCTTCACTTGCTTGATATCCATATGTAAAATCCCCTTTTCACATGAACTTCTGTTTTGGAGTGTTTGCTCCAGGCTGTCAGGCAATTCCAGCAGGAGATGGAGTCTCGGCTAACCAGGGCACATGTGGGAGGGGAGTCGCACATCACCTCTTCCTCCAAACTCGCCTTCAGTTTCAAATACAGCATTGGAATCCACACTGGGATCAAATGGATATATAAAACTATACAATGGGAAAACAAAGCACATAAATTACTTACAGTTTTGGAGTGACAGCATTTTAAAAACAAAGCAAAAAAAACCAAACCAAAACAAACCTGCGAGCAAGATAATTCTTCCCAAAAGAGTAACTTTCCACCTATAGAATATTTAAGGCAATCAGTCAAAACCAAATACACATAGCTCAGTTGTCCACATTAGTGAAACCAAAATGGCTAATATCCAAAATAAATGTGAGATAATAGACCATATGTAGAGGAGATTCACAAAAAATTGTTTTAGTCTGTTTTAAGTAATGAATTAATTTTTCACCAATTATGAAAGGTAAGTCCTGTATTGAAATCTTCAAGTCAACACTGTGTGATTTCTTGAAAGGGATTTTAAGCTCAAACACAAAGTGTGGGAATAAATATTAGAGCAATTCTATGACCTACACTATGTAAGCAGTCAGAATAAATGATTTAATATTCCCTTTTGGTCTTAGAAGCAGTTCATCTGTCATAACCTGTAAAAAACAAAGTCACTTCACAAATAATTTCCAAATTTTAAGAAAGCACTAGATAATTAAATAACTGCATAGGATAGTTAAACAATATCAGGTAATCTGATCAGGTCTTCTCTCCATTCCACTGACAAAGAATTAAGGTATTAGACTTTCTCAGTTCCAAATATACTGTTGTTTCTTCTTTGACCATGGAAGAGTGAAAAAAGATCATATATTCAATATTTTTACAAGAGATTAAAGGATTCCACTGTTGAAACACTTCTTATTTTAAATGTCATCTTCATTAACCTAACAAGTCATGACAGATTAAACTACACTGATTTTAAAAAAAAATGTTCATTCTTACAGAAACTTGTTTAATTTCCCCCTGTTTCTCCGAAGTTTCTAGATATCTTAGCAGTATTTTAGCAGTTAGAGAGTTGTTATTGTATATTAGGCAATACTGTAAAGATTTAAACCCAAAATAGCCCATAAAACATAGCATAAAATCAGAGAGAAATATCAACATAAAATTATCTAAATGATGAGCAATAGTACCTTGTTTGTTTGGGGTTTTTTTTAAAGTTCTTTATGTTTTATCAGAAAAGTGGAAGAAAAAAATGATAAAGTAGAATCAGTGAGGACAAAGATATCTTTATCTATAATTTGTTTATATTTCTTTGAGTTATTTTATGAATAGATTTCTTGACCTTTATTCCCAGGTCTCTAGAAACACACAGACTAGTCCTAAGGAGTGAGGTAAGTAAATGTAAGACAAACATGAGAGGAGCACAAATTTCTTTGTCATGCATATAATTCTCGGAGCAATCAAGGAAAAAATGCCAAGAGTTGTACAGAATTGCAGAGAAATTCATATATCCTGTTCACTTTTACTAATGGAATTGGTAGAAAATCTAGTGTACATCTTATGCACATAAATGAAGGAAAAAGATTAAATGTCAATTTGTATTTAGTTAAGGTCACAAAAGCAAAATCATCCTTAAAGCATGATACTTCTTATTGTTAATTACTTCCAGTGTGGCAAAAGAATGGCCAATAATTTTTCTATCAGGAATTTGACAATTTCTAGTTTTTATCTTAAGTCACTGGAGATGCTCTTTATTATTACTTATCCTGTTGGAGTTCAATGATGTCATTTTTTTGTGGTTTTTTTTTTTTATTAGTCTATTTGTATAAGACTTAGCTGAGGATAATCTAGAAATATTATTTTTAACCTTTAAATAAATGCTTTCTTGATTTAACTACTATGAGATAAAACATATCTTTTAGGTATTAAAACTCTGTTCACACATGCCATGTATCACAATATTCTCAAATCATCCTTGATTTTCATATGATACCTGGATTTTATATAAATGAAGTAAAATTAAAAATAAATATTATTTGAATTATGTATTCCTTTAATGTATTAATGAAGAAAAATGTTTCATTACTGATGTTGTGTAACCCTAGCTGAACCTACAACACATGCAGTGAGAGAAAATTATTGTAGAATCATAGCTGGAAAGGACCTTAGAATGTCATCTATATTGTAACTATATCTGAATATATGTTTGTTTATTTTTTTCACCTACATTCTCTTATGCTGTACTAATCAAAATCAAATTACATGTAAAACACACTATGGATCTGAATGATTTAAAAGGGAAATTAGAGACACATTGCGCCTACGTATCCAAGTAAACGAATGAAAGTTTTGGAATTTTTTTAGGGGAAAAAAATCCCTTAGCTTTTGGTTGGCTAGAGTATAAGTTACATTTGTTAGAGTAAGGATCAAACATCAGTTACCTCACTTTTCTTGGGATGAACAGGATGATCATCCCTATTTAACTGAAGTCCTTTTATATTACACAACAAACACTTCCCGTGGAAAACACAGAATCAATAGGAAAAATACTGTCATTGCAGATTGCTCAGTTTATAAGTTTATAAAGGTACAAAGAATCTGCTAAAAACAGATAAAACAGTTCTAGGACTTTTCACTGATCTGCAGCTTCTGGATGGAAGGAGGGAGGGAGCATGGGTTTTTTACTTTAAAACAGAACTTGTGTATATATGAAGCTTATCTATATCCCTTGGTATGTCTTTTAGAGACAACTGAATTGATCTTCTTTATTAAGGATGACTTTGATATACCTTTATTATGCTATTTTATTTACACTTTATGTTAACTTCAGCTATATCAGATTTATGCTACAGGGATATACGTTATCATCTATCAGTCTACTAGCATATGTCAATGATTCTTGCAAAAAGATTTCTTGCTCCCAAGTGCAGTAAGGGTAATTTCACTTTTTGCCTATGTTTGTTTTAGGCCAGACCACTACCTAAGCTAGGAATCACTCATTTCATTTGCACAAGCAGTTCCTTTTCTATAGACACTTACTTTCTAAAATGTATTGTCAAATTTATTCCTCAGAATTCTGAAATTATTGAGTTTACTGACACATAGATTCAACTTGCTATTAAAAAAAGCTTTCTTGAAAACAGCCACACAAATAGCTACTGAGTGCTCTGACAGTAACAGAAGAGGAAATATAAAACTAATTTTCCCATTCTGCTGGAGGATATTTTTAGTTGCACAAACAAGCAGCTTTACTGTCTGTCCTGGTTTGGCCCAAACCAGGCCAATTAGTCTTAGAGAAACCAAGGTCACTGCTAAATTCCTCACTGCTTATGAGTGAAGAGACGAAGAGGGGTCGCACGTGCAGGGAGGAACAAACAGGGCAGGTGACCCAAGATTGACCAACGAGGTATTCCATCCCATACATGTCATTCTCACTTTCCTATTTATCACTAACCCACTGCCTCCTGGAGGTGGGGCCCAGGAGGGAGGGGCCCTCCTGTCTCCCACTGATTGGTACCAGCTTTGCCAATTTTCCAGTTAAAAGCCTGCAGGTGTGATGGCAGGGGAGCTACTGCATTTTCCCCTCTGCCTGTGCTGGGGGGAGCAACTCTGCCTGAGGAGGATTTCCAAGCTCTCAGTCTTGGTTTTGTATATATTTGTATATATTTGATTATTTCTATTATTATTGTTATTATACTCTTTTTCATTATTATAGTTTATTAAAACTGTTTTAACTTTCCAACCCATAAGTCTCTCTCCCTTTTCCCTTTCCCTTTCCCTTAGGGGGGGGAGAGGGTTAACAGAGAGCATCTGCCACCTGGTTAATAGCCGGCCCAGCTTTAAACCGTGACACTGTCATTCTCTTCTATAGAGTTAGAACAAAATGTTAGAATGTATTTATCAGTCATACACTAGATACATTTCTAGCAGACCAAAGGAAGGACTAAAAGGAAGCTGAAGGGCAGTAATGCACATAAGCGAAGAATGAGGTCATTTGCCCAACAAGGTACTATGAAATAAAGGTGTCAAAAAATTTGTGCCAAGATAAAGTTCACTACAGTCATAACTAGTATGTTTATTTTAGCAATTGTGAATGGCAAAGACCAAAATATCCCTTCACTTCATTAAAAAAAAAAAAAAATTCACTCTCAATTTGTACCTCTATTCATATCGTTCCCAGGATTTCATTCTACCAGTACGTCAGAAGTAGCCAGCATTTTAAGCGTTGCTAGACTTTATTACTTCAATAAACCACGTGTATTTTGGATGCTTGATTTTTTTTCCTTCTTACTCCTTATATACCCTGGATGGATAAAAATGGAGCCAAATTCTATAATTATTTATTCCTAATAGGATTTTAACAATTCAGAGTTAGTTTCTTCAGTTTCACTTCACCTGTTGTATACCATCAACTAGAACAAACATTACAAACCCCCAAAAACTCAATCAATAGATTCTTCATTTTATTACAGGTTTTTAAAGTGGTGAAATTAATTTTATATTTAATATTAATTTAATATTAACAGTTCATGTTCATAGTCATCATGCTGAAGTATGTTGCCTTTATGGGCTATGAAATGTTCAGCACAGAGACGTTTAAATTTCTCCCCTTGCTTGCAAGTGGAAATTTCTGTACACTTAGCAAAGTGCTGATTACATACATATCAACATGGCACAGCACTGCCAAGCAAAGGAAGTCTATAATCTAGTATTTAAAGAATTTTGCAGGCAGATAGATGCTGTGAGTTTAAATTCCCTTGGAGTAAAGAGTTTAGAATGAAGAAGTGCTGTGACCAGGGTGCATATACTACATCTGGCAAATATTCTGTAGCACAGAAGGGTCATTTATGAAAATAAGAATAATGGTAGTAGGTGAATACTTTGAAATACAAAACCTGAGTAAGGTTTTTCCTTAGGATCTATTTAACAACACTGAAAGGGAGATTTGTCTCCTACTCTGATATTATTACATTCTCCTTCACTGATAGATTATACCAGTATTCTTACATCTTTTACATTTTGTACAGAACACAGCATGCATTTACTGAAATAAATGAAGCTGTATTTTCGTGGTATGACTCTTCCCTGACATTCTGGAGAGCAAGAAAGTCAGCTATATATGATGATACTAATGATTCAACAAAAAAGAGTTTTAAATGATTGCAGTAGATATAATTATTTAATCAGCTAATAAAATGTTGGGTTTTAATGAGTTCATTGTTGCAAAAAGAATGTAACAATCCCTATGTTTACATTGCTTTACACAGTCTTTAAAAGGGCTTTTGTGCTCGCTCTCTTTCTCTTTTTCCAAAAAAATTTAAAATCTCCCATGTTTGCAGAAGGTCCTTAGTATTATATAAAATTAAGTCCCTCATGCTGTAGGAATACCTTTTTTTTTCCCTGTGAAAGGGCATTCATATTTTACTGAGATGTAAAACATGAAAAAAATTGAGGCAGTAACTAGGCTGTAATCAAACTTAATCACACTAGTACCAGAAAGGCAAAAACTAATTGTCACTTAAGTTCCTCAAGAAAAAGATTGCTAGATAGCCAAAAAACAGCAGCAGAAAGCTTTGAGTATTAGGATTTATGTGACCTAAATAATTTTTCTAACTGTTAAGCATACCTAGTTGTAAAGTCTACTCAAGAAAGTTAGGCACACCTAGTTACAAAGTCTACTCAAGAAGAGGGACTCTACCTCAAGAAGAGGCACCTCAACCAGGATGTGGCTGGTCTTCTTTGTTGCAGGGGCACACTGCTGACTTGTTCAGATAGGTCCACCAAGCCCACTATTTTCTTCCCCGAAAAGCTGTTTATGTTGATTGGGTTTATTCCTCCCCACATGTAGGACATTGCATTTGCTTTTCTTGAACGTCATGAGGTTTCTGTTGTCTCTCTTAGTAGCAGTTCTGCCCTTCAGTATATGGACCATTCTGATAGGTTTGCTGTCATCCTTAAATGTGGTACACTCCATCTCACAGTTTAGGGTGTTAATAAAGACATTAAACAGTATTGAACTCAGTATTGACCCATGAGAAAAATTAATTGATTTCTTACTCATCAGCTCTCCAATGCCTGTTTCCTAGCCAATTTTTTTATGCATCTTATTTCACCACTTTGTCTATAAAGGTACCATAGGAGACCTCATTGAAGGCCTTGCTAAGTCAGAGTATACAACATCCACTCCTCTAGCTGTCTTGTCACCGAGAGCTATCAGGTTTGTCACACGTTATTTCACTTTGCTTAATCCAGTCTTATTGTCAGTAGTTGCTGCAGGTCCTTGGAAATGGCTTCCAATATATCTGCTCTATGATTTTGCTACGGACTGAGGTTAGGCTGACCAGATTGTAGCTTCTCACATCATTGTCCTCTTCAAGATAGGTATGATATTTGCATATTTCTAATCATCTGGAACCTTCTCCAGTCTCCATGACCAAAAGATGATACGACATTTTTTCTTTCAATGGCATTTTCCAGCTTTCTCACCACCCTGGAATGTACCCTATCTTGTTCCAAGGACTTTTGTATGTCCAGTTCAACTCAGTGGTCCCTGACGGAACCCTCCTCTACCATGGGTAATGCTTCACTTCCCTAGAATCTGACACTAGGATCAACGTGCTTCAAGGCCTGAGGACAAAACTTAACAGTAAAGATCAAGGCAAAATCTTAGCCTTTTGTACACGCTTTGCCACTAGTCCTTTGACCTATGGTTGCTCATGCCAATACTGCCATCAGTCTTCATACGCTAAACAAATTATACTTATTTATGAGTAACAGGTGCAGCTTAGCAACTTCCCTAGCTGGCTCATCAGTCAGCTGCATAAACAAAATTTCTTTGATGTTCTTGAGAGATCTCTCTGCCATGTTACCCTTCTAGCAGATGTCAGGATGATTACAGTTCCTAATGAGAACCCTGAAAATGTGAGGCTTCTTCCAGTTATTGAAAGAAATTTTAATCAGTTTTTCTTGACCATGTGGTCTGTTGCAAATACCCATCATTATGTCACTCGTGTCTCTTTTCTGGTCTTTCTGCTCACCCTTCTGATGTCCATCTGGGTCTTAAGGTTGACAGCATATCTTCCTCAAGCAGAGAGGTAGTGATGTCCCTGGTATCTCAAGTTCTTCGCTGCAAGGAGTTCAATGCTAGTGGTTGAAGGTTTCTTTCTCCCCAGTCTTGAGGTCTGCTTGGGGTTATTTTTGTACATCTTATCACAGTCTGATTCTTTTTCATAGGTTCCCACCTAAAGCTTGAAAGTTACACAGTAACCTTCCCTGCCTCAGATGATAAGGACTATTGTTTGTTATGATGTGACAACATTAAGATTTCATAACATATGTGGTATTCCCCGGACTTAAGACACAAAAGGTCAGGCAATAGTCACATACAATGCTTAATGTGCATAAGTAGTAGAGAGAAAATACTATTTTCTAGGCTGAAATGGCCATGGATATGTTAAAAGTAAGAAAAAAAAAACAAAATCCCAAACCAAAGCTACCATCTTTGGGCTTCTTCCAAAAAAAGTATTTAAATACTTAGGTGTTGCAGGGCTCAAATTTTGAACTCTAGCTCCCAAAAAATCACAGCTGAGATTCAAGATTTATTTCTTTTTTAGTTGTTTGGTTTTGCTTTTTTTTTTTTTAAATCAATATAGACAGGAATCATTGTTCCTGAAGGTTTTGTCTGGGTTTTTTCATTGGGGATTTTTTTTTTTGTTTGAATTAGGCTTTTTTTTTTGTCTGTTTGTTTGTTTTGTTGGGTTTTTTTATTATTATTTTTATTTTAAGGTAGGGAGGAGGAGGAGGAAAGTGAGGGTTTTTTTATTTTTTGTTTGTTTCCTCCTTTCCCTTTAAGACTTCCAAAGAGGAATGGAGGGAAGGATGCAAGAGAGCAAGAGGAGGTAGGGAAGAAGGCAGACAGGGATTCAGGGAGGCAATCTGGCAAGTAAGCAGGGATGGAGTAAGAGAATATAATCAGAATTTTCTGATGGTTTGGACAAACATTATATTTATCCCAGTGTCCTACTACTTGTATTTACCTGTAGGATTTTCTGAACAGTATGTTAGCAGTGTGGAATTATCTGTTCATACACTTGGCAACATGTATTAATTGTTTTTCTTGAATTTTGTTTTATTTAAGGGAAAATGGTTTGGAGGGGGAATTTATATTTTGAGAAAAGAGAAAGAAAGTTGCTATAACCTGTTATAATTGTGAATGCTTCTGCTGTCACACAAATAAGAACCTTCCATGCTTTTGCATTTAAAATACGTAGGAAATCAGTGTCTGATTAACTTTGCATATGTTGTAAGCATTTCACATTATCTCCCTTCCTCTCTTCTGGGAAATGCCCAAGACCTGAAGAGAAACCCTGAATTCTAAATTAATAATTTCAACAGAATCCTAAAATCAGATACTAATATAGTTTGCTTTATAAGTTCTAAAATATTTAATTTTACAATTATTAAAAAATAGCTTTTTTCTTTTGTGTCCATCTATTTTCACATGACACAGTGAGACACTATTCATTGTATACAAAAGAAAGCTGCAAAGAACTAGCAAGCCAAGTACACAGCAGCCAAAGAGTCATTTCCTTGGCGAGGGAGTTAATGCAAGAGCATTTGGAATAGATCCTTCTTCCTGCTCATGTTTCTCTTTATTGTTTAATGGTTTTCTAGTTGAAGAACTGAATGATAAGTAGCTGGCTTGAATTTTAATAAGAGCTCTATGACAGCAATGCTGAAAGCTTCATTGCTGTGTGACTAATCACAAAAAGCCCTTTAGTGTTTGGACTGTCATAGAAATAATTATTGCTACAAGATATTTTAAACCCACTATTATTAAGTACACAGTTTAGAAATTTTACTAGAAGAAATACCACAGGAGAAGAAATACCACAATTCTTTCTGGCATTGAAAGAAACTGGCAGGGGTTGTGCTGTTCTAGTTTCATACTGTTTTCACCAATGGTCTGAGTATTTTGTATATCCTTGCAAATTGCATTGATATAAATAGTCAAATCCAGTAAATGATTTAGACAAAATTTTTGTTCCTAGGTCTAATATTGTGATCTAAAATACCTTGGTCAGTCACTACCTAACGCTAGGAGTACTTACATTCCTTTGTATTTAGTCTTGATGCAATTAAACTTCTGCACATGTCCATAGTAGTATTTAGTCTTGATAGATATCAAATTGCTTAGGCTCTATCATACAGCTTAACCTGATAAGGGCTGAAATTATGAAAAAGATAATTTTCACAAAAGCATCATAGACTATAGAATGGTTTGGATTGGAAAGGACTTTCAAAGATCATCTAGTTCCACGACTCTGCCATGGGCAGGGACATCTTTCACTACATCATGTTTCTTAAAGCCCCGTCCAACATGACCTTGAACAATTCCAATGATGGTGCATCCACAACTTCTCTGGGTAATCTGTTCCAGTGTCTTACCACCCTCATAGTGAAGAATTTCTTCCTTGTGTCCAATGTAAATCTACCCTCTTTCAGTTTAAAAATGTTGCCCCTTGTTCTGTCACTACAGGCACTGGTCTCTCTCCATCTTTCTTACGAGCCCTCTTTATATATTGAAAGTCCACAATAAAGTCTCCCTGGAGCCTTCTCTTTAGGCTGAACAACCCCAAAACTCTCAGCCTTTCTTCAAAGGTGAGGTGTTTCAGTCCTCTGGTCATTTTTGTGGCCCTCCTGTGGACCTGCTCCAACAGGTCCATGTCTTTCTTATACTGGGGACCCCAGAGCTGGATGCAGTACTCCAGGTGGAGTCTCACCAGAGTGGAGTAGAGGGGGAGAATCATCTCCCTCAACCTGTTGGCCATGTTTCCTTTTATGCAGCCCATGATGCAATTGGCTTTCTGGGCTGCAAGCACATATTGCCAGCTCATGTCCAATTTTCCATCCACCAGCATCTCCAAGTCCTTCTCCCCAGGGCTGCTCTTAATCCATTCATCCCGCATTGATATTTGGGATTGCCCTGACCCAGATGCAGGACCTTGTACTTGGCCTTGTTGAACTTCATGAGATTCCCATGGGCTCACTTCTCAAGCCTGTCAGGGTCCCTCTGGATGGCTTCCCTCTAGTGTATCAACTGCACCACTTATCTGGTGTCATCTGCAAACTTGCTGAGGGTGCACTCAATCCCACTGTCTATGTCACTGATGAAGATATTAAATAGTATTAGTCTCAGTACGGACTCTTAAGGTACACCACTCATCACTGCTTTCCATATGGATGTTGAGTCATCGACTGGAACTCTTTGGATGTGGCCATCCAGCCAATTCTGCATGCATCTGTTAGTCTATCCATCAAATTCATATACCTCCAATTTAGATGCAAGAATATTGGGGAGGACTTCATCAAAGGCTATTCAGCAGTCCAGGTAGATGACATCTGTAGCTATTCCCTTGTCCACTGCTGCAGTCATTTCATTGTAGAAGGCCACTGGATTAATGAGGCACAAATTGCCCTTGGTAAAGCCATGTTGACTACTTCTAATCACCCCCCTGTCTCCCAGATGCATTGACATAACTTTCAGGAGGATCTCTTCCACGATCTTAAATGGGCACTGAGATGAGGCTGACTGGTTGGTAGTTCCCAGGGGCTTCCTTATTACCCGTTTTAAAAATGGATACTATGTTCCCTTTTCTCCAGTCACTGGGGACTTCTCCATGACTTTACAAATATGATGAAGAGTGGGTTAGTGTCTACATTTGCCATTTCCCTCAGGATCCTGGGATGCATCTCATAACCCTGGGATGAATCTTGTCGACTCTGGAATGCATCTCGTCTAAGAGCTAGCTCAAATAATGGATTTAGGATTTGCTTAGATTGGTGGGTGAAGCTGAAAGTAATTCATGCCCAGGCTGAACACTTAGGTTTTTGACATGGAGGCTTCTTTGACCAGCTTATCCTGAGCAGGATGTCAGAGGAAGGGTGCTGTGTCTACCATATACATCTTATATCCAAAACCTTAGGGACTAACAATGAAAAATCTGCCTATAACCTGGATGCTACCTGCCATCTGAGACCTTTGCCTTGATGTTTGAAGTATTTTTCTTCTGCTTTGCTGTAATTTAAAGTCAAACAGGCTAGCTTAAATCACAGATAATATAAGTTAGTGTAGATAAAGGAACATCACACAGATATAGCTGAACTTTACGCATAACTGTGCAGAAAAGAAGTGTCTTGATCTGGATGACTAGGCACTCCTCACAAAACATGTTTGCAGGAGTGTACACTCAGTACACATGGGAATATTAAGGTGCTTCACAAAGAGGATCTAAAAATGGTAATAAAGATCTAGAATTATCCAAAATAAAATGTTGAGGACAGATCTACGTTTTAATCTTTAGCACTTTGTTTCTCAAATTTCAGATTCAGCATGTCACCTTTATTAGCTGGTACCTACAGTTTCTAAAACAGAAATGCTAACACCCAGAAAGAAAAGAGATTACTTTTTTAAAAACAGTCTTCCCAACCTTTTAGGAAATAATTTATTCATAAAACATAGTGTGAACCCAATTTTGATCTCAGATTGACAAAAGTTAGCTTCCATTTCTGTTTTTCAAGAAAGTTGTCTTTATCTCTTACCACAGTACTTTAGGTTAGGATGGATCAGGTGTACCCAAAATCAGGTCTGATAAAGCTGTGTGTCTACACAGAAAGAACAATTCAAGATTCACTGTTCCAGGAGGAAAGAATCTTAATTACTGAATCTCCATGCATAGAACACAGAAATATTCAGTTTCAGTCTTGTAACCTCAAGTGTATTTGTATTTCATCCAGTGACTGTGTCATGCAGAATGCATGGACCTAGATTGAAGTCTCTGCCCTTCAGCTGAATAACTTCTTAGAATCATAGAATCATTTTGGTTAAAAAGACCTTCAAGATCACCAAGTCCAACTGTTAACCTAACACTGCCAAGTACACCACTAAACAATGTCCTTAAGCATCACATCTACAGGTCTTTTAAATACCTCCAGGGATGGTGACTCAACCACTTCCCTGGGCAGCCTGTTCCAATGCTTGATAATCCTTTTGGTGAAGTAATTTTTCCTGATAACCAATCTAAACCTCCCTGGCACAACTTGAGGCCATTTCCTCTCATCCTATCACTTATTACTTGGGAGAAGAGACCAAAACCTACTTTGTTACAACCTCCTTTTAGGTTGTTGTAGAGAGCAATAAGGTCCCCCCTGAGCCTCCTTTTCTCCAGGCTAAACAACCCCAGTTCCCTCAGCCGCTCCTCATAACACTTGTTCTCTAAACCCCTCACCAGCTTCGTTGCCCTTCTTTGGACTCGCTCCAGCACCTCAATGTTTTTATTGTAGCGAGGAGCCCAAAATTGAACAGAGTATTCAAGGTGTGGCCTCACCAGTGCCAAGTACATAGGGACAATCAGTTCCCTAGTCTTTCTGGCCACACTATTTTTGATACAATTCTGATATCTCTTTCCTCTTCTCTTTGTTCTCATTCTGGATGAATCTTGTTTTCTTTTATTTGTCCCCATGGCAGGCTTCAAGAAGACAAATAAAGAACAATCTCAAATGGTTACGAACATATCCTGCAACGTAATTGTTAAGACATGTTATTGTGAGGTTGAAAATGGAATTTTAAGCTTTTCAGATAGCAACCTCATATCCGGGGTGAATGAACTAAACACTAGAAAACAATCAATCTTATCTTAAAATAAATATGAAGTCTGTATTTAGGATAGCACTTGCAGCTGTGAAGGCCAGTTAACTGAACTTACCACCCTATGATCTCAGGATGAGTCAACATAGAGTGTGACAGTTCTTGCTTTACAGCTGTGGGCAAGTTTCTGTTCACCGTATCACTTGCTGGAATCTCATTCTGAGATGTATTTACCTCTTGCCAGACATAATACAAGAAGCTCATATACCTAACACAGGGGTCTATAATCCATTTCAAGTGTTAAACACTAAAAAGTTGTCTGCTTGCAATCTCAGGATGTGAGTAAACTTATCTTCTAGCAGGTCTAGTCCAAAGTAATTTATTTAACTTCATAATGACAAGCCAGCTGTTGCTTATCCTTTTGTCCTTTTGTCTTTTGTCTGTCCAAACACAGGCAAATTTTTCTTCCATCCAGGCACCTCATGTTCAAGATGGTAAGGATAATTACACTGCAATTATTTCAGGTAGGCAGAGATTAACAACCCTAATTATTATTGTAGGACCAGTTGGCAGAAATAGATCATGAGGCCATTCAAGAGGGAGAGAGAAAAATAGCTCTCCAGGGGAAGCTCTCAAATAAAAGGTGCTGTACACTCTAAGGTGTGCAGAATCTTGATCTTTATTTTCCTGTTGTTTCTACTTGTTATTGTGTATAAGATATGCTTGGAGTACAGCCCTTCTTTAGTGATGTAGAATAAATTATCTATTAAGTTTCTTAAGGAAAGGGAAAAATAAACAACTGGTTTTTGGACAAACTGATCTACTTCTCTGTAAAAGCCAAACAGGAATTACATAATAGAGAAATTATTTCGAATTTCCTGAACACTTCTCTATTTTTTTTTCTAATTTTGCAATAAAATTATACTTTTTAGTGAAAATACAGTTAGTATGTGTCAAACTTTTTTTTTTCCTCCGTGACAATATTGGACCTCACTGGGTTATTTATTAGCACTGTTGGGGAAGAACTTGTATCATTGCATCACTCTTTAATCCTGTGTGTTTGTTCATTTGGGTGAATGAAATTTTCCTTTAAGCTAGAGTTCAAATTTCTTTTTTATGCATGCTCTGGAATAAAACCAGTCTGTTATAATAAAAATGTGTTTTGTATTAAGTGAACAAATAAATAAAATAAGATACGAAATAATAAGATACTAATATGATACTAAACAGATAGTATCTTATTTTCTGCTCATATATTTCCAACCTATTTTAGTCATACTTGGTTGCCAAGTCAATGCTACTACTCCACAGCAGTTTAAGTGGTGCTGCACATAGGCTTTTGAAAACACACACTTCTCATCAGGTAAAAAAAAGTATTAAAATTAAATATTTAAAATTCTACATTTTCAGAACCAAAACTTCTGAATGTACAGAAAACATGTCTATTCAGGGAAAAAAACTCATGTTCTGCTTCTTCTGGTTGTTGTTTGCATATATTTTTTTAAAGAAATAAACAGTAATTGCAATTTATTTTAAAATATGACTTGAGGAGTTGCTCCACTTCTGTATCCAGGAAAAGTTCACATGCAACATATACATCTTGTCCCTTCTGCATTCTGGTCCAGAGTGACCTCTAAGAGGTGGGATGAAGGCACTGTTAATATATCCTATTGAAGCTGTGCCACCAGAGAGAACATAGAATTCATCTTGTTTAGATGTATATGAAGGATATACTAGTCAACCTTTGCCTAGAGAACAGACAGTAGAAAATTTGCATTTGGATCTTCTAAAGCACTAAATCTAAAATCTCCACGTGTTACAGTTACTAGACTGTTTTCAGGGCACTTGTAATAAGTAGATGATGTATAAACTCAGAAACAGCTACCTCCATATCTTCAAAGAGTATTTTAAAAAGACAGGTGCTATAGCTGAATTTTATGAGGGCTTGATTCTGTTCATGAATATGGAACATGCTTTGCATCTAATAGACTTTATACCCCAGAGTTAGTGATACACCATTTAATTTCTGGATCTTAGTAGAGCTTGGGCACAAGAATCTGCGCTGTTGAGGTTAGGAAACAGAGGTGAAAGTAGATTTTCTTGAATTTATGGAAAATGCACGTGCATTTATTCAATCCAATGTATTTTAGTGCCTTCTGGGTCAGCAAACTCTGGACATAGTTTCTGGTTTTCAATTCTGTTATTTCTATATTACACTTCTTTAAAAAAATAGGAGTGTAAAATAGGACATCAGCAGAGAAGGGGATATAGCATCAGAGGGACTGACTTTAGCCAGGCTTTTAACATTGTCTCCCATAACATCCTCATTGACAAACTGATGAAGTATAGACCAGATAAGTGGACAGTAAGGTGGACTTAAAACTGATTGAACTGCCAAGCTTAAAGAATTATAATCAGCACCATGAAGTTCAGCTGGAGGCCAATAACCAGCAGTGTGCCCTAGGAGTCAATACTAGCTCTGAAACTGTTTAACAGCTTCATTAATGACCTCAGTGACTGAGCAGAGTGCAGCCTCAGCAAGTTTGCAGATGATACAACGCTAGGAGAAGTTATTGGCAGGCCAGAAGACTGTTCTGCTATTCAGAGGGATCTTGACAGGCTGGAGAAATGGGCAGAGAATAATGTCATCAAGTTCAACACAGGGAAATCACTGAAGGTTTCCAAGATGCGATTGGACAGGGTGTTAGATAATCTCATCTAGACTCTCTTTTCCACAAAAGGTTGGACCAGATGATCTTTCAAGGTCCCTTCGAGCCCAGGCCATTCTATGATTCTATGATTCTACGACATTTAACATTCTGCACCTGATCAGGAATACTGACATGCACATGTGCTCTGTTACACACAGTTAACCATGAGCTACCTGTGTGCCCTTGTATCAGAGAAGGCAAACAGCCTTCTGGGCTGCATTAGGAGAAATGTTGCCAGCACCTCAAGGGAGGTGATACTTGGACCTCTCTGCTCAGCACTGGTGAGATACATTTGGACTGTTGGGTGCAGTTCTGGGCTTTCCAGTACAAAAGAGATGCAGGCCTACTGGAGCAAGTAAATGACGGACCACAATATGATTAAGGTTTTGGAGCATGTGGCATATAAGGATAGGCTGAGAAAGCTGGGACTATTCAGCCTGAGGAAGAGAAAGTTTAGGGGGATCTTATCAGTGTTTATAAATACCTGAAGGTTAGGAATAAAAAAGAGGAAGTCAAACTATTTTGAGCGGGTACCTAGTGAAAAGACAAAGGCAATGGGTACAAATGGAAATACAGGAAATTCCATTTAAACATGAAAAAAAAATATTTTTACTGTGAAGGTTATGACATACTGGAACAGGTTGCTGAGAGAAGTTGTGGAGTCTCCATTCCTGGAGATATAGAAAATCCAACTGGATACAGACATAAATCATCTGCTCTAGTTGATCTTTAAGGACAGGTGTTGGACTAGATGATCTCCAGAGGTGCTTTCCAGCCTCAAAGATTCTGTAATTCTGTGACATATAACATTCTGACATTAGATTTAACATTAGTTAATCTGTTAAACAACCTCCCTAATTAGTTTCAGTAATTATTGTTATATTCTATTTACAAGCAGGCAAGTATCTGTAAGAAACGGGATGACTTCCCAATATTTTTTTTTTCCCATAAAATTAAACCTTGCAGATGCTTTGCTTTTCCATACTATTTTTCCAACAGTGAACTCTAACTCAGAGTACCTGATTTAGTCACTAGACTTCAAATCTTTTAAAATACTAATTCCTCATGAAATTCGACTCTTGTCACCTCCTGATAATATGAACAGGAAAAATCAGAGTTTAATGATATTTTTCATTATAAACAAAAATGATAGTATGTCTCCACCACCAAAACTATGCTTTTACTACATTTTTCCAAGTGATGTGCCATACACTAAATGGTTAAATGAAATTTTATATCAGTAAAATATTGTAACACAGAATAAAATATATATAAAAACCCATGTGCAACCTATGTGCATTCTGATGGTCTATTCTTGTAAAGTGTACAGCAGAAATTGTTAGTACATGTAATGGCTTAGTACTTTCTGCTTTCTGCACATAATAGAAACTTGTTTAATGTGGCATGACAGCTGAGCTTTCTTGCAAGTACATATTTTGAAGAATGAGATATGCTCTCTGCTCCTTTGCCCCTGACTTTGAATTGGTCCCAAATTCAACTTCTCTTCAGGAATAAGAACTAATTACTATGACTGTATGTTTTCAGCTTCCTAAGCATCTGTCTGGTTCTCTTAAAATATCCCAGAGGTATTTACCACTTCCAGATCTTGCATCATTTCCTCTATTCCTGGCAGGACTTTCTTTATAACTTAGCCCTGCTCTTTGGCATGTGAAGGCCTTAATTATATCCCTATGAACTTCTGGCATAGGTCCAGATGCTGAGAAAAGAAACAGCAGCAAGTTCAGTTAAACAACACCTCTAACTGAGAAGCAGCACTATGAAAAGTGGTAACTACCTTTTGCCTAGTAACTCTCTATTAGGAAACCATAGTGAGATGAATTCTGTTCACAGTTATGGCAATGCAGCCCTAATGAGAAGTGAATTAGATCTAACAATAGTTGGATCAGAGGGAGTGTGTTTACAGTCTTCTCCACGTGTGCATATGATGATAAAGTAATAATTAGGTAAAGAACATAATGGTGAGCTTAAAATATGTTGTACAAGAGTCTGATAATACATGCATTCTGCTCATACATATAAACGAATGAATTTTGGCTGGCTGCTGTGTGTATATGTAGGAAAAGTGAAATGAGTTTGAGATACCAGGGTTTATGAGTAAAAATATATTAGTTGTTCACAAGGGGTCCTGTTCAGACTTCATTTATATCAGTGTTTGCAAAAATGGAAGACTTGAGGAAGATGTCAAAACATGATTCCTTTCTTGGCTCTGTGGAGCAGTGCTCACTTTGAAGGAAGAAAATACTGCAAATTTTTAAGTGACATGGGCTACAATAATTCTGCTTATGAGACTTCAGGTGGGTCTACCTAAGTACCGTGGATCTTCTTGGACTGCAATGGGACAACCAGTGTCACCATGGTCTTCACCATGGGCTGCAGGGAAATCTCTTCTCCGGTGCCTGGAGCTCCTTCTCTGCCTCGTTTTTCACTGATTTTGGTGTCTGCAGGGCTGTTTCTCTCACATTTTCTCACTTCTCTATCACAGCTGCTGTGCAGTGTTTTTTACCCTTTCTTAAATATGTTATCACAGAGGTGCTACCAACATCACTGATGAGCTCAGCTTTGGCCAGTGGTGGATCCTTATAGTTGACTGGAACTGGCTCTGTCTGACATGGGGCAGCTTCTGTCATCTTCTCACAGAAGCCACCTCTGCAGCCCGCTCACTACCAAAACCTTAGCAAATGAACCCAACACAGGGTATTTGAATTACACAGTTTTCAAGATATTGAAAATAGAGAGGAGACTTTGCTGATGACAGCTAGGATCTCTGAATTGTCTGTGATAATAAACTGATGTAAAAATCAGTTTCCATAACATTATTTTTCATCTGCAAGTCTACTCTTAGCTCAGTAGGAAGCATTAGAAGTATACAAGCAAGTAGCACACCACCATATTGTGAATTCTTGTTTCTCATACGTGCTAGTATGGGAGAAGTTTCAGGTTAGGATTTCTGAGAAAATTTGATGAGCTTTTGCAATAAAGCTTGCTTTTTCTCCTCTTTTATCTCTCCTCTTCTCTCTCTCCTCTTCAAAACATAGACTATCTCAGGAGTTGAAATAATGCATACATCCAGACTTGCTGCTAATATACAAAGCAGAGATACATGTATTTTTTTTTATTTAAATGTATAATTATTCAAAAAATGGTTGGAGTTTTCACTGCAATGTACAAGCACCATCACAACAGTTTTGCTCTCAGACTTCCATGGAGAAAATTAGAGCTGTTATCTCTAATGCTAATTATATGAATATCACATATTATGCATTTTCACATAATTATATGAAAAATTGACGTAGATAAAAATCACACAGGAACTGGTGTAAAGCTGTTCTAAGTACCTGTACAGACTAAATAAAGACATTTGCAAAAGCAGTCATTAAATCCACCCTCACACCCCTGGATATGGTTAATTTGTGCAATTTTATGCATCTAATATAATACATTTGAAAATATATTTTCTTTGTAAAATGGAGTACAAGCTCCATTTGCAAGGAATATTTTATTTCTTATGAAGAAAGTCCTATAAGCACTCAGATCATCTTGTAACAGTGAAGAAATTAGTAGAAAGTGAGACTCACCACTGTTGAAGGAAAAGTATAGCACCATTCAGTACGCTGACTCCCTAGATCTCTTTCATGTCTGCGACTCCTGTGTGAATATCATGCAGAATAACATCAAATTCCTACCACTGCATATTAATGATAACCTGTAATTACAGATAAATACAGAAAATAAAACCAGCAAAATTATATTTTAGCACTACTATTAAATTTGTGTGAATGTGTTACTGAAGATGATATACAAAATACATGCCTCAAAATTTCTGTTTATTAATATTTTCTGAAATTCTATTTTATCCTAAACATTTATCTATGTCAGTCTATGAGCAGTTAGATTGAACCCATTGATCACAGAATCACAGAATGTTAGGGATTCGAAGGGACCTCGAAAGATCATCTTATCCATTCCCCCTGTCGGAGCAGGATTACCTAGCCCATATCACACAGGAACGCGTCCAGGCGGGTTTTGAATGTCTCCAGAGAAGGAGACTCCACAACCTCTCTGGGCAGCCTGTTCCAGTGTTCGGTCACCCTCACCGTAAAGAAGTTTTTCCTCATATTTATGTGGAACCTCCTGTGTTCCAGCTTGCACCCATTGCCCCTTGTCCTGTCAAGGGATGTCACTGAGAAGAGCCTGGCTCCATCTTCATGACACTTGCCCTTTACATATTTATAAACATTCATGAGGTCACCCCTCAGTCTCCTCCAAATTAAGGAGACCCAGCTCCCTCAGCCTCTCCTCATAAGGGAGATGTTCTACTCCCTTAATCATCTTCGAGGCTCTGCACTGGACTCTCTCTAGCAGTTCCCTGTCCTTCTTGAACTGAGGTGCCCAGAACTGGACACAATACTCCAGATGCGGCCTCACCAGGGCAGAGTAGAGGGGGAGGAGAACCTCTCTTGACCTGCTAATCACACCCCTTCTAATACACCCCAGGATGCCATTGGCCTTCTTGGCCACAAGGGCACACTGCTGGCTCATGGTCATCCTATTGTCCACTAGGACCCCCAGGTCCCTTTCCCCTACGATGGTCTCCAACAGGTCTGTCCCCAACTTGTACTCATACATGGGGTTGTTCTTGCCCAGATGCAGGACTCTACACTTGCCTTTGTTATATTTCATTAAATTTCTCCCCACCCAACTCTCCAGCCTGTCTAGGTCTCTCTGAATGACAGCACAACCTTCTGGTGTGTCAGCCACTCCTCCCAGTTTGGTGTCATCAGCGAACTTGCTGACAGTGCACTCTATTCCCTCATCCAAGTCATTAATGAATATATTGAATAGAACTGGTCCCAGTACCGACCCTTGAGGGACTGCACTAGACACAGGCCTCCAACTGGACTCTGTCCCATTGACCACCACTCTCTGGCTTCTTTCCTTCAGCCAGTTCACAATCCACCTCACTACCCGATCATCCAGACCACACTTCCTCAGTTTAGCTGCGAGGATGCTGTGGGAGACCGTGTCAAACGCTTTACTGAAATCGAGATAGACCACATCCACAGCTTTACCATCATCTATCCACCGGGTAACATCCTCATAAAAGGCTATCAAGTTGGTTAAGCATGACTTCCCCTTGGTGAAGCCATGTTGACTGCCCCTAATGATCCTCCTATCCTTGATGTGCCTAGAGACAGCACCAAGGACAAGTTGCTCCATTATCTTTCCGGGGATGGAGGTGAGGCTGACCGGTCTATAGTTACCCAGGTCCTCCTTCTTGCCCTTTTTGAAGACTGGAGTGACATTTGCTTTCCTCCAGTCCTCAGGGACCTCTCCCGTTGCCCACGACGTAGCAAAGATGATGGAGAGTGGCCTAGCAATGACTCCTGTCAGCTCCCTCAGCACCCGTGGCTGCATCCCATCAGGGCCCATGGATTTATGGATGTCCAGATTGCTTAATTGGTCCCTGACCCAGCCCTCATCAACCAAGACAGACTCCTCCTCTATCCTGACTTCCTCTGGGGCCTCAGGGGTCCGGGGCTCCTCAGGACAGCCTCCAGCAGTATAGACAGAGGCAAAGAAGGCATTCAGTAACTCTGCCTTCCTTTTATCCTCTGTCTCCAGGGCACCCATCTCGTTCATCAGTGGGCCTACATTGCCTCTAGTGTTGGTTTTACCTGCAATGTATTTGAAGAAGCCCTTTCTGTTGTCCTTGACCTCTCTTGCAAGGTTTAATTCCAAGGAGGCCTTAGCTTTCCTAGTTGCCTCCCTACATCCTCTGACAACAACAGACTTCTATTCCTCCCAAGTAGCCAGCCCCTCCTTCCATGATCTGTACACCCTCTTCTTCCACTTGAGTTTGCCCAGCAGTTCCCTGTTTAACCATGCAGGTCTCCTGCTACCCTTTCTTGACCTCCTACCTGTTGGGATGCTCTGATCTTGAGCTCGGAAGAAGCAGTCCTTGAATGCTAACCAACTATCTTGGGCCCCCTTACCTTCTAGTACCCTGTCCCATGGGATTTCCCCTAGCAATTGCTTGAAAAAGCCAAAGTTGGCCCTCCTGAAGTCCAGGGTTTTGATTTTGCTAGATATTCTGTTCCTGCCACATGAGATCCTGAACTCTACCATCTCATGGTCGCTACAACCAAGGCTGCCCTCAACCTTCACCTCTTCAACCAGACCCTCCTTGTTAGTGAGAACAAGATCCAGCAATGCTCCTCTCCTAGTTGGCTCATCCACCATTTGCATCAGAAAGTTATCATCAATGCACTGGAGGAACCTCCTGGACTGAGGATGGCTGGTTGAGTAGGCCTCCCAGCAAATATCAGGGTAGTTGAAATCCCCCACAACAACCAGGCCCTGTAATTGAGAGACTGCTCTCAGCTGCTTCATCACCATCCTCATCCTGATCTGGTGGCCTGTAACAGATACCCACAACAGTATCACCCCTGACAGCCTGCCCCTTAATTCGTACCCACAAACTCTCAACTCGCTCCTGATCTGCCCCTGGACAGAACTCAATACATTCTAGCTGCTCACTCACATAAAGAGCAACTCCACCACCTCTCCTTAGTGGCCTGTCTTTCCTGAACAGGACATAGCCATCCGTGACCACATTCCAGTCATGCGAGTTGTTCCACCAAGTCTCTGTAATTGCCACTAGATCATAACCTCCCGACCGAACACGGATTTCCAACTCCTCCTGTTTACTCCCCATGCTGTGTTCATTGGTGTACAGGCATTTCAGGGAGCGAGCTGAGCACACTGATTTCACCCCAGGGGGATGGGAGGCCTCCTGGTCTACATCAACACTAGAGCGTTGCTCCAGTGGTGCAAGCCCAGTTACAACCCCATCCCCCTTCGAATCTAGTTTAAAGCTCTCCGAATGAGCCCTGCTAATTCCTGTCCCAGAACCCTTTTGCCCCTACGACATAAGCCTTTCCCATGTATTACCGTCACGCCTGATGTCTTATAAAAACAGCCGTTATCAAAGAAGCCAAAGCCCTGCCTGTAGCACCAGTCCCGTAGCCAGGCATTAATAGAGAGAATCCTACTATTCCATCCCACGTCATCACCTGAAAATGGAAGTAGGGAGGAGAAAACAACTTGTGCCCCAGACTCTTTCACCAACCATCATAAGGCCTTGAAGTCTTTCTTCATCCCCCTCAGACTATGCGATGCAGCTTCTTCCCCACCTGTCTGGAAGATCAGCAGGGGGTAGTAGTCTGTGGCCTGCACCAGGTTGGGTAGTTTCCTGGTGATATCCCTGATTCGGGCTCCAGGCAGGCTGCAGACCTCCCTGTGATGGGGGTCAGCTCTGCATATTGGGCCCTTAGTTCCCTTTAGGAAGGAGTCTCCAACCACTAAAACTCTTCTCTTCTTCCTTGTGGAAGAGGTTGCTATACACCTGACAGGTTTTGCTGACTGTGGCAAGACCTCTGATATAGGTTGCCTCTCCACCACATCCCCATTGGACTGTCTGTATTCCACCAGGGCTTCATATCTATTTCTCAAAGGCACCTGGGGAGGCGAGGTAGGCAAGGAGGGCACTCGCCTTTTGCCACGGCCATAAACTTGCCTCCACTCACTCCTTTCATTTAGGTTACTGTTTTTCACCTGAAAGGGGCAGAGTACAGGGGTCCCTTGATCCTGGGAGCTCTCTGGCAGGTGCTCCCATTTTTGTTGCAGGGAGGGCAGAGCCTGGCTCCACCAGTCTATCTCCATTTCAGCCTCCCGAATGCTCCTAAGCCTTTCTGCTTCGGCTTGCAGCCTTTCAACCTGGCTTTGCAGCTGTGCCACTAGGCCAAGCAGATCATCTACCTGCTCACAAAGCACACAGCCCCCTGTCACCAGGGAGACGCTGTGGCATTCCCTGCAGCCTGCGACCTGCACAACTGCCTCCTTCCATGGGAGCTCTGTCTGGGTTCCCACATCCATTTTGGTCTTCTTCTGCCGGGTGGAGACCATTGTTCTTTCACTGAGCTGGTAAACACCTTCTGGTGACACCCCTGGTTCACAGCTCCTTGGCACCTTCCTTGCGCGCCCTGCTCGTGCGAACTGCCCCGTGCGAACTGCTCCGCCGCGCCCCTGTTTCCCCGCTCCTGTTCACCGCTCTGGGTCTCTTAGAGTGATCCCACCCACCTTGTGCTCTGGGAGAGAGTCAGCGCACTGCCCAACGAGCTGCAAACGGCAGCTCAGCTGTAACTGCCCAATGGGCTGCAAACAGCTGTGCCCCCGCCGGGGCACACACAATCACTTGCCCTGTACCTTGTGACTAGTCGCTGTCCTCCCGGAGGCTTATTATCACCTGATCAACAGTGGGTGGTGCTACGCCCCCTCCTCACCTGATTCATTGCCGGGAACTTCCGCGTCGAGATGGGACTCGGGGCTACTGCTTGGGTGGCCCTGTGTATGGAAACCACCCGGTACAGCCTGATCTCAGCCTCGCTCTGGACTCACTTCAGTTGCTGCCGCCACTGCTGTGTCGCCGACTGACTGATGTTTTGATATCTTAAAAAAAATACTTCTACCTGAAATATTATCTAAAGCCTCTTTCACAGTTAATTAAGAAAAAAAACAAAGTCTTTTAAGGTCATCTATGACTTATTTTAGACCTTTAACTTAGAATAAAATATTTTTAAATTTCCAGATATCGAAAATTATGTCAGACAAATGGTATTTTATCTATAACAGTATTTAATCTATAATTCCTTGCACCGATAATTTCAAATATATGCTTCCTTTTAACTTTTTTTTTAAAAAAACACAAACCAACAAAGTCAAATTAAACAGTTATGTTTCCCTAAAAACGTATAATCCGGTCAATCAATGTCAATGATATTTTAAAGCAATTTAGAACCTTATCTCTTAGACATGGAATACCCATTTCAACATATTCTGCTAGGGCACTAATCACTCATTAACTTAGTAGGCAAAAGAGTTAAGTTTTTTTTGGATGTGGAAGAGACCTTTACCTTGAAATGAGTTTATGTTAATCATTTGTGTCTTGCTCCCATTAGGATTCATGAGGTCAAGTGGACAGTTGGAAAGACTTGAATGTCTAAGGACAGAATAAACTGAAGCCAGCAAACTCCAGAAGCTATCCTAGGTGTTAGAAAACATAAGGGAAGCTGCGTGTGTCCTTAAAATACAAATTAAAATTAGGTGATTAAGATTTCATAAAAAGGTACTTATCGCAATTTTGATTTACCACTGTGCAATGTCATCAGGTTAGACTTCTCACTCTGATAAGTCATCAACTGCCATATTTTTTAGCTGAAAGCACAGTATTTAACATGGTGATGAAGTTAAATCAAAGGAATGCATAGGTTTTTTTAAAAAAACTCTATTCTAAGTGGCATGTGGGCCCATATGCACACTATGCCACAGTAAAATCAATGGATCATGATTGAGAGGTTTAATATATAGGGCATGCTCTGCGAATGAGAGCGGACTTGTCAAAAAATTGAAATTCATTTGAAGATTCAGTCTGTAGACCCTAGAGGGAGCCACAGGAATGGAGCCGCTTCACAAAACGAGTGTGAACCCAGCACAGGCCATGCCATCACCAACAGGATGCAGTCCCACGGGGTCTATTCAGGGTGACACTGGTGACAGCAAAACGGCCTATCAACATGGCCCACACAAGACAAAGTAATGAGTCAGGTTTTGTATCTGTGCAGGGTATCCAGTCAACAAGCAAGGACAGTAAGAAACAGGTGTGGAAGCAGGACTACATATGGTGTGTATCTAAGGCTCATCTAAAAAGCACAGCTTGAGACAAGGTTACCTGTAAGGTAAATCCCAAGGTCCATTTTGGAGACAAGGCTGAAGACAAGGTGATGTACAATGTATGCTTGTATCTATCCAAGAATACTACTCAAGACAGCAGAAGACAGGGCACCTAAAGCCTGTCAGTCTGACCTCAGTGCCAGGGAAGGTTATGGAGCAGATCATCATGAGTGCCATAACACGGCACGTACAGGATAACCAGGTGATCAGGCCCAGTCAGCATGGGTTTATGAAAGGCATGTCCTGCTTGACTAACCTGATCTCCTTCTATGACAAGGTGACATCCACTTAGTGGATGAGGGAAAGGCTGTGGATGTTGTTTACCTGGACACTAGTAAAGCCTTTGACATCATTTCCGAGAGCATTCTCCTGAAGACACTGGCTGTTCATGGCTTGGATGGCATATGCTCCGCTGGGTAGAAAATTGGCTGGATGGCCGAGCCCAAAGAGTTGTATTGAATGGAGTTAAATCCAGTTGGTGGCTGGTCACAAGTGGTGTTCCCCAGGGCTCAGTATTGGGGACGGTTCTCTTTAACATCTTTTCAATGATCTGGACAAGGGGATCAAGTGCACCCTTAATAAGTTTGCAAACAACACCAAGTTGGGTGGGAGTGTTGATCTGCTTGAGGGTAGGAAGGCTCTGCAGAGGGATCTGGACAGGCTGGATCGATGGACCGAGGCCAATTGTATGTGGTTCAACAAGGCTAAGTGTCAGGTCCTGCGCTTGGGTCACAACAACCCCATGCAATGGTACGGGCTTGGGGAAGAGTGGCTAGAAAGCTGCCTGGCAGAAAAGGACCTGGGGGTGTTGGTTGACAGCTAGCTGAACATGAGCCAGCAGTGTGCCCAGGTGGCCAAGAAGGTCAACAGCATCCTGGTTTGTATCAAAAATAGTTTGGCCAGCAGGACTAGGGAAGGGTTTATCCTCCTGTACTAGGCACTGGGGAGGCCGTGCCTTGAATACTGTGTTCAGTTTTGGGCACCTCACTACAAGAAAGACATTGAGGTGCTGGAGCGAGTCCAAAGAAGGGCAACGAAGCTGGTGAAAGGTCTAGAGAATAAGTGTTATGAGGAGCGGCTGAGGGAACTGGGGTTGTTTAGCCTGGAGAAAAGGAGGCTGAGGGGAGACCTTATCGCTCTCTACAACTACTTGAAAGGAAGGTGTAGCGAAGTGGGTGTTAGACTCTTCTCCTAAGCAACAAGCAATAGGACAAGAGGAAAAGGCCTCAAGTTGTGCCAGGGGAAGTTTAGTTTGGATATTAGGAAAAATTTCTTCAAGGAAAGGGTTATCAAGCATTGGAACAGGCTGCCCAGGGAAGTGGTTGAGTCACTATCCCTGGAGGTATTTAAAAGACCTGTAGATGTGGTTCTTAGGGACATCGTTTAGTGGTGGACTTGGTAGTACTAGGATAACAGTTGGACTTGATGAGCTTAATGTTTTTTTCCAACGAAAACAATTCTATGATTTTATGATTTTAAAGCACAGTTCCAGTCAGATCTGAGGGCCTGATTCTGACCTTAAAAGGCACTCCTGGGCCCACAGGTAAGAGAGTGGGGGCAGAGCACTCAGCTGAGGCTTGTCAGGACACTGAAAGCCTAGTAATGACCTAAGGCTTCTGAAAAGATACTATAAATCCTGTATTAGCTTTCGGGGAACAACTACTGAAGTCCTAACACAGGTTTATCTCAGAAGATATAGGTAGAGAAGCAAAATATTCCCCTTTTATTCAGATGACTGGGGCACAAAAATGTATATAAAACAACTCCATTTGCAGCCTGTTTTTACTATAGGCATCTTAAAGCCGTATTTCATTCACAGTAAGAAATTTCCTAGTCACGAAGATATGGTCAGCTTTGATGGAAATTTGGAGGATGTGAAAATGTGTATGCTATTTATTTTGCTGAAATTGCTTTGTATTATTTAATCACGCATTCTTCTGAGTGAAAACTAGACTTATCTATGAATGCAAGACCTAACAATTAGGGTAGACTCATGCTTATATTTTTCCTCTCTCCATTATGTCTCTCTGACTAGTCAAAACTCAATTATTCATGCAAATAGAAAGAATGAATATTTTCCAACATATGATTATAGTTGTTTTCACTGCAAAAATTTCTGAGAGAGTTTTTGGTGTGTATTGCAAGAAAAGAAACAAAAGAGTCTGAATGTATGCTAAGTGCACTTTAAAAATTGAGATGAACATTTATAGAGATTACTTTGCAAGGGATTCTCTAGAGAAGCTGATTTCAAAGCACATTGGACTCAATAGAGAAAAAAAGTGTTTCGGATCAGGCCTTATATTCTTTATTTGTTCATAATGGATTGTTTCTGTTACTGCAAAGAAGTCACAGAGCAGACAAAGCTAGGAACCCTTTGTTCACAAACAAGATTTATATTAACAGATGCTGCCAGCAAGCAGAAGCTACAAGTCGAATTTGGGACAAGTTAGCATTTAATCCTATGAAATAATATAACAAGCCAAGGAAAATTTTTCTTTATCTTGCTCTCCTACTATTTTATTAAAATATGCAAATGAAGTGTCGAAAGAGTCCTAAAAAAGTTTATGCTTAGTTGCATGAATATGCACTCTTGCTTGGAAAAGTGTCACAGTCATTTTCCTCAGCTGTCCACCCTAAAAAAACCATGACAGCATGCTCTTAAAATCTCAGGTTGAGATGTGTTCAAATTATGAGCTCAGATTATTAGTTGAAATCTTCTCTTTTCCTTTCACCTTCCAAGTCTTAATTAAAAAGCATTTTCCAAAAAAAAGATTCAGAATCTGGTGGTGTCCCTGGCATTCACAAAAGACTTTTGTGTTTCTGTGTCTCATCCCGAATTCTTAAGCTGAAGACTAAATTGGAGAGACTTTTCTCTTAGCATCACTGGGATATAACCAAAGTACATATATTCATTTTGCTTTGTACTCACACCCAAAATATCTTGCAACGTCTGGTGAGATCCCAAGGATAGGACACAGCTTTCATTATAAGGTTTGACCTTTATTTTTTTGACAAAAAATATCTACATATTTTCACTATATCCTGTTTGTTTTCCAGAACCTGAAACAAAGTATTATTTTTCTACTAAAGTAATATTAGAACAATTTTTGAAGAACTCAGCATGGATTGCTACAAAGACACACAAATGCTAAGGTGCAGCTCATTCCAGAAGATGTGCTATTGCTATGATATCTCTGGGAAAGAATTGTTTCATCCTTGAACAAAACTGCATATTTACTTGCTTGTGCATATTAGTTAAAATGCATATGATCACTTCAATATTTGTCCTTAGTCACTTAGTCCTTACCTTTCTGTTGGTAATTTCACTGTAAGTTAAAGTAGGGGAGTTCCTTGGTGACTGGTCTGAAAGAAGGTTACAAATAAATCTATTGCTTCTTGTGAATGAAAAAGGACCCATAATGCTCCACATCTAGTGCATGGAATAGGTTTCTCCTTTCATTCTTGAGTTACTGTTGGACTGGATGCTTAAGTGTATACGTTAAAGCCATCAAAAGCTTTTTTTTAAAAAAATCATGATTGAAATGAACACTACTTTTGCTCTTGTCTACTCTCTCAGAAGCTTATATTGGGCAGTTTACAGTGTTTAAACTGTGTTTAGCAACATACTCTTCCTGCTGGCACATGTCCAGTACTGTTAATTGGATAAAGATGTGTCTAATTTTCAATTGCACTGTATTTGAAAGCAGACTAGATTTCTTTTGGTACTGAAGGACATGGGCGATAAGTCTGGAGCACCTAAAATTTGGTGTAGCAAAGGAAAAATTCATACTACCCACTCCCATTAGCTTTCCGTAAAGGGATGTTACAAACATGAGTGTTGAAACACAGGTGGCAAAGGACTGAGAGTAGTCACACAATTGGAATCACCTACCAGCAAAGAGAACCTACAGTGGTTGAACTATGGCCAGGCAGTTTCTATCCGTGGTGCCTAGTAAAGGTAAATTGTAGTCAAGAGGCATCCTGGTGCTGTTGCCATTATCTAGACTAAAGATGACCATAAAGTGGATTCTGGTATAGAAATATAAAATATGTTCATAATGTTAAACTCTTCCTTATAATTCTTTGCCTTATTTGCTTTTTAAATATAGTGTGTTAGTCAAGAGTATTCCATTAATAGCCCTGATCATGAAGACATTTCTCCATTAATTTCTTTAGTCAAATTACTATGCCTGTGTATCTAGAAACTTTCTTTGGATTCAGGATACATGATACCAACAGAAATGTGTAATGCTGGCTCTGAGGCTTCCTGTAAGGAATATAAGGCATTACCTATAAGGTAGTCAATAACTGTTGATTTATGTATCAGTCCAATTCCACCAGAAAAGAAACATTTCTCCTTACTAAACAACAACTTTTCCGGACTTTCTTTTTATTTATTATAAAAGTATAGGTATTAAAACCTCATGTATTACCTATCCATGAAGAAGCTCATAGATATGACAGTTCAGCACCAATGAATGTATTATTTCAAGCTGCTTTTAAAAATAAATTAACAGGAAAAGGAATACATATATATAAATGCATGGGGAGAACAGCAAATATTGTATATGATAGGAGTAGTGAAAAAAGAGCTTCTCCAGTTTACTTCTAACAAGGATTTAGCCCAACATTTTCTACAAAAATGTAGGTTGTCTTTCTATGGTGCTTGTTCATGACTCGTACTTGATACAGCATAAGATTAACTTTCTCATGAGTATAATCACCTGGCTACACATGCTTCACGGCCTACATCAAAAGCAGAAAAAACTTTTCCACAATAATTTGTATGGTTCTAGTTGTTTTGTCTTACTTAGGATTTCTATAATTTTATATTAAAATTGCTTATATTTCTTCACCCAATAGAGGTACATATAGCACCATCTAGAGATGTAAAAGCAAATTTTTTAAATGAAGCACTATCAGGCAACCAGTATACAAGATGACTTTGCAATTTACAATTACTCTTCAAACTATATTTTCAAATGATATGCTGTAAGAAAATCTCACATTTCTAATTAAAGGCAAATACTTGTTTAATGTTGACTCCCTGTATGACTTTTCCAGAAATACAATGACTGAGCGCTTCTGACTATAATTTGCATTCTATGGCAAATTATTAAAATAATGAGTAGATTGCACAGTATTTAACAACATTCTTAAAAGCCCCTCATGTTGAGTACAAATATTAAATATTACTTAAATAATATATAGGATAAACACAAAATCAGGTTTATAAGAATTAGTATGCAGTGTTATTCCATTTAAGAAAACACTCGTTTAAACTCTGCTACTAAGATCTATAAACATGCACTCAGGCACAGTGGCATTAAAAGTATTTCAGATTCATGAAAGATTTTGGTGCTTCCATTTTCTGAAAAAAAAAGGTGATGTGGTTGAAGACTAGCCAACTTACATTACAATCAAGATTCACAGTCCACTGATTTTGTTCAGTGAAGGAATCAGTCCCTTGCTTCTTTATAAATCATGTCTATAACTACTGTGCAGTAATAGTAATTTTGAATCTGTAAGAAGTCTGTTTGCTTTATCTTTTACTATAGTCAATGGGTGACAAAAAAAGGTAAAGGTGAGAATATGGATTTTCAAGATTTTTTAATATGTCAGTGAAGGAGTGAGCACAGATGAAGAGTCTATTACTTTCTTTTCCTCCCTTTAACTGCTAATTTTCTTAAATTATGAGCTACTTCAGCCAGGGCATTTCAGAAAAAAAACCCTTCACGTGAAAGAAAAGTAAATCAGCTTATAAAAATATGAAAAGTATATATAATTATAAAATTTTGCTTTTAGGCAAAGGTGATATTTGAAATCACAGAATCACAGAATCAACCAGGTTGGAAGAGACCTCTGGGATCATTGAGTCCAACCATTGCCCTGACACCACCATGTCAACTAGACTACGGCACTAAGTGCCATGTCCAGTCTTTTCTTGAACACCTCCAGGGATGGTGATTCCACCACCTCCCTGGGCAGCCCGTTCCAATGTCTAATGACCCTTTCTGTAAAGAAATGCTTCCTAATGTCTAACCTGAACCTCCCCTGGCGAAGCTTGAGGCTATGTCCTCTTGTCCTATCACTAGTTGCCTGGGAGAAGAGGCCGACTCCCACTCCACTACAACCTCCTTTCAGGTACTTGTAGACTGCACTAAGGTCACATCTGAGCCTCCTCTTCTCCAGGCTAAACAACCCCAGCTCCCTCAGCCGTTCCTCGTAGGTCAGACCCTCCAGACCCTTCACCAGCTTGGTCGCCCTCCTCTGGACTCGCTCCAACACCTCAACATCTTTCTTGAAGTGCGGGGCCCAGAACTGGACACAGTACTCAAGGTGCGGCCTCACCAGTGCTGAGTACAGAGGGACGATCACTTCCCTAGACCGGCTGGCTACACTATTCCTAATAGAGGCCAGGATGCCATTTGCCTTCTTGGCCACCTGGGCACACTGCTGGCTCATGTTTAGCCTGCTGTCGATCAACACCCCCAGGTTTCTTTCCGCTGGGCCGCTTTCTAACCACTCTTCCCCCAGCCTGTAGAGCTGCATGGGGTTGTTGTGGCCGAAGTGTAAGACCTGGCACTTGTTCTTGTTGAACCTCATGCCATTGGTCTCGGCCCATCTATCTAACCTGTCCAAATCCCTCTGTAGGGCCTTCCTACTCTCCAGCAGATCGACACTCCCACCCAGCTTGGTGTCATCTGCAAATTTGCTGAGGGTGCACTCAATCCCTACGTCTAGATCATCTATAAAGATATTGAACAGCACCAGCCCCAGAACTGAGCCCTGGGGAACACCGCTAGTGACCGGCCGCCACTTGGACTTTGCCCCATTCACCACCACTCTCTGGGCTCGGCCATGCAGCCAGTTTTTAACCCATCGAAGAGTTCACCCATCCAAGCCCCGGGCAGCCAGTTTGTCTAGGAGGATGCTGTGGGAGACAGTGTCAAATGCCTTACTGAAGTCTATCTGCTGTGCTATCCTACTGCTGTGCCGAGATGTTTTAGCTGTGTTAAATCAGAAAGCAAATCTAATGTAAATCCACCTTTAGTATCATAGTACAATAGTCTCCAAGTCCTTTCATACTGTTATACATACAAAACTAAATGCAATGAAATTAGTGACATTATATGAGTGTAAAATGAGCACACTGAAAGTTTGTATTAGACCCTATGTATTTACAGGAAGAAAATCTATATTAAAATTTGAATAATAAAAAAATCTATTAAAATTATATAGTATATTGTAAGAATACTGATAAGAATTAATGACCATATTTCTGCAAGTCTACAGCTACCTCCTCTAAGCAACAGATAAAAGAAATTTGCCAGAAGAGATGGAAAGTGATAGTTGAAGTGTATGTGAAGGTCAGATACAGATTACTGATGTTTTAAAATTTATTACTTCAGGACTCCACTTTTTCTAAGATATGGCGGTCTCAGTAATATGTTATTGACACAGAAACACACAGCACAGCACTGACAATCAGTGTAGAATAGTGTTTTAGAATGGAAGTTTTTGTCATCTTTACTTGATTACATCCAATATTACTTCAGGCTATATACTTGAAGTAATTTACTTTCCAATATTTTAATCTTTGACCCTAATTTAATGAGATTATGGGGATCTCCAGGGATAGCTTCTAATCATTAATATGATCATGGAATTGATTTAGAAAACCTTGTGAAACTTTAAAGGTAAAATTTTACTTATTGAGAACTAGATTGTCTAGTCTTGGTTCAAGTAGTTTAGGACATACGTTTGAGAAAAAAAAAATCACTAAAATCAATGTAAAAGAGAGCAACATAATCTGGTTTTATAGGTAGGGTGTTGGTTATTCACTTAGGCTTTACTCCTAGGTGAAAACAACTTCAAAGAGTGATTCAGATATTTTTTAAGATGGGTAGGATGAATAATCTTCTAGAAGAGACAGTCTGTTCCTGTGTCTTACATTTTTCCTGCTCTCCTCTCTCTGTCAAGGAACGTAGATCAGATATTTCTATTATACACCCTGACTGAGGTCAAGTCAATTGCACTTATTACCAGACTCATGATTTTTCATGACTGTTTTACCTAGTTTTTCACGAAGTCACTAAAACATGAAGTTGTAATAGAATAGCCTCCATTACATTTAATGAAAATTATCTGGCATCTGCATTAAGGAAACATATAGAATAGTGGGGGCAATATTCACTAGTGCCTTGAAACAAAAAAAAACAAACAAGGTAGAATATTAACTATGTACCTTCCTTTAATACCTAAAAACTATCAAAAGTAAAATTATTAGCCTTACCAAAACAACTTGAAGACAAGCATAGCAAAAACATCTCTAGCTTTGATTCTAAGGTGAATTTTAAATAGAAAGAAAAAAACATCTTGGAATAGTACTATTTCTTTTTTAAAAATGCAAGCTAAACAACACTGAAATATGGACTGTCTTTTTTGAACTCTGTCGGTTGATCACATGCAGTAAACATTAGTAACTAATTAAAAGGTGTAAAAAGATTTTTGCTAATAATCTGTCTTATGATTTCCAATGATCAAATACAACAAAGAATATAAATAAAAGTTACTCTTTGACCTCCCTTTGGAGCGCAGAAGTGTTGTGTACAGAACATATCAGTATGCAGCTACAGCAGGCCTCATTAATTTGCCATCTGCCATGGCGTCTAGATGCTAAAATGTTGTTATTGCAAGGTTCATTGAGCAGTAAAATTATAATATTTTTTTAAAAAAATGTATTTTAGGTAAAAATCCCTTGAAAGAAAACAGATGTCAAATGATGACTGAGGCTGTGATCCCATTAAAAAGAAAAGACATCAAAAAAATAGAAGAAATTTAAAAACAGTCATATCAGCCTTAGCTCTCACTCCTGTAAGAATGTTAAGTGGATATAGAGATGAATGAGGTAACCTTTTCAATAAGGTGATATTTTCTACAAGGCAATATTTAAATGACACACAAGATAGTATGTTTTATCCTATTTATTTCTGTTCTAGCACATCTTCATTGACTAAGAGGTAAATTATTGGAACTGTCAGAGAACTTGTGGTCTTGTTTCATTAAAGAAACTTTTCTGGGCTACTTCTATTTATCGTCAGTTCCAGGAGTTTCTACATGAAGAAAGGAAAACGTATAACTGCAGGGAGTTTTGTAAGTTTGGATAGTTGTCCAGAAACGGTAAGGGTAAAACTGTAAGTGTAGTTTTGGAAACTTTTTTTAATATAAAAATATAAATCACACTTCTCACTAACAGACTATATCTTTATTCATGTGTAAATCATTCATACATTCTGAGACCATCTTATCATTCAAATCAAAGATAAAACATTTTAATTCTTCTAAATGGAAGTTCCAGCTATATAACTGGGTTTTGCTGATTTGCCAAAAAGAGCGAAAACATATACTGTGACCACTGAACTTTTCTAAATGTTGACATGTGAACATCAAGTTTTCTCAGGCAACCTATCATTAGCATGAATTAGGATAACCCTCAGAAATTTTCAAAGTAGGTTGAAGAGGGAATCTCTTATTACATTTATGAGAAACCTACCTAGACAACCTTCCAAAGAGAAGATCCAAGGGAGAAGACAGAAATAAATTTCTCCTGTGTCCTCAAAAATATAGCTAGAAAAAATTATTCTGAGTAACAAGTATGCTTCATTGTGCAGAATGGAAAATAGGCTATGCTGTTTCCCAACTCAAGGATCTAGACTGGTTTTGTTTTTTTTCTTCCAGAGGAAAGGGCATAGATTTATTTTAAGCCCAGGTCAATGGAAACAGTATTTTGTTCTGTGATTACATTATCTCTCTACTTCTTTAAAAAACAAAAATGCTATCTTCTGCCTGACCCTGTGCCAAAGAAGATCAATGTCTCCATAAAAAATAAAAAACCCCTGAAGTTAAAAATTAGAGTCTCAGAATTACAAGTGATACTCTTGGATTGAAAAATTTTTAGGATAATTAATGGTCACCACATAAGTGCCTCAGTATTAATTTCTTTAGATTTTTAAAGTGGTATCTTTTAACTTTGTATGGATAGGATCACAAAGGGATATTTTTACAATTAATAGAAACAATAAAAACCAGATGATCTCCCTCAGACGTTAGAACACTAACTAGTGCTCAGAAACATTCTTGACCATTAGAATGCTATCAGCTATGCAGTTAACTTCCAGTTTTCTTATTATTTTCAGGAAACCTTTCCTTGATTGTTTTGGGTTTTTTTTTGGATTACGTGGTCACATTAACTATTTTGCACAGAGACAAAAAAAGAAACAGCTCCATTTTATTCTGCCTTATAACACAGATAATTGCTTCTTCCATTTCAGAGTAACATGCAGTTCCCTAGATCTTCTTTGATAAAGCAAAACGTAATCATGTTAAACAAATACAGTAAAAATCTGAATGCTATAGAGTTATCAGAACACATTTTGATACTGTTTTTTCACGTATGGTATTTTCAGTAAACTACTTTTCCTAAACTATAAAGATCACTGAAATTAATGTAATAAACTTTTAGCAAAAATATAAATTATTTTCTGTCTCTTTCTGTCTCTGATACTTATCTCCTAATAAAAATAAAAAATTACATTCAAATCTTCTCTGCCTGCCTCCTTTCTTCCTCCTGTAGTTAACATATGCTGTTAGTCAGTGTTCCTTACTATGTTGTTACAAGATAAAACTACATAAATAGTATGTAGAGTTCTACTAACTTTTTCGGGTGGCTAATGTCTATGCTCAAGGACATCATATCAGAATATGGGAGAAGCTATTCTAACACTGTGCAGATCTTTTAAGTATCTTGACAAATCTCATAAATATCATACACAAAATTAGATAACTTTAAGGTGCCTTCCAATCCAAACCATTCTATGATTCTATGATTCTATGATTCCATGATATTGATGTAATCTTAAGCATGAAATTTAAAGTTTGATTGTGACTGTTACAAAATTATTCACAATGTCCTGGTTTGGCCTAAAACAGACCAATTTTCTTTTCAGTGATTTTTACTTTCAGCTAAGTTTCTTCTAAGTAACTGCACTTTCTGAGACTAACTGCATGTTTTGCAGACAGTGTCTGCTTCTAGGGCTGATAACGCTCAAAGTTTATAGTTATCACCGAGGCTCTGGTAGGGATGTTATGCAGAAAGGCTCTTACTGTACTTATTCTTAGAGAAACCAAGGTCACTGCTAAATTCCTCACTGATTACAAGTGAAGAGCCGCAGGAGGTTCTCACCTCCAGGGAGGAGCGGACACGACAGGTGACCCAAAATTGACCAACGAAGATATTCCATCCCATATACCCCATCATTCTCAGTATAAAGCAGGGGGATCATGAGGGTCTCGCCCTTCTTCTCCCTTCTCTCCCCCTTCTGCTATGGCCAGTGTCTGAAGAGGACTCTGTTTTCCTGTTACCCCTGATCCCAATCCATGCATCCCTGAATCCAGTTCCCGTCCATCGCTGGGCCCAGCCTGGGCCTTCTCAGAGCCTGCCCTGCAGTGCCAGTGGTGATGTGACTGACATCGGGGGAGCTCGATCTTGGTTTTGTATATATTTGTATATATTTAATTATTTCCATTATTATTATTATACTCTTTTTCATGATTATAGTTTATTAAAGCTGTTTTCACTTTCCAACTCCTAAGTCTCTCTCCGCTTTCCCTTTCCCTTCCCCTTCTTGGCAGGGGGGAGGGTTAATAGAGAGCATCTGCCACCGGCTTAATAACCAGCCCAGCTTTAAACCGTGACATACACAAAGTGGATTAAAATAGAGTTCAACCAAATTGTTGTCTGATACATTTGAATTACTTTATTTGGTCTCTAATTAATTATTTGAAAGTGCTACTTTATATGTTAAATATTGCATTATAGTTAGGTAATTTCTGGATATTGATATATAGACATGACATAAAAGGAACAATAGGAAACAATTTCAGATGTTAGAAAATCTTTTAAGAAAGCATGCTCAAAAATCCTTGCAAAAATAACTTTTTTTCTTCCCCCCTCTTTAAAAAGGATTTTCGTGAGAGAGATAGACATTCGGGCTGAATTAATCTCATTTAATTTAGGATATAATGAGTATCTAGAAATTCATCCTTCCTCCAGGTATTGAAAGAGTATAGATTATTCCCTAATTTCGAGGCAGGAAACATTGGTTAATATTCATAACAAATATTATCCATTTTTCCAGTGAGATATGCTATCACTGAAGATTGAGGAATAGCTCGAAACATTTGAGAAAAAAGAAATAAACTGAAATAAAAGTGCCTGAAAAATAAAGTGTACAATATATGTCAAGATTATGTACAACACAACATCAAGACACAGTGAATTGGCAGGTAGAGACATTTTAGAAGTAGAAAGTAGAACTCAAAGACAACTAAGAAAAGTAATTATATTGTACTGCATTCTGTGTTCTCTTCCTGAAAACGAACACAGTTCAGCAATTCAGGTCCATGACATTTTTAGACCATAGCTTTGCATTAAGGATATGTCTGTAACCATAATGATAAGTATAGATGGGTAGCAATCAGAGACTGGATCAAATTTAAAGGGTTCATAATACAACAGTAGCTTGAGCTCCCAGCCATGAACCTGAAAAAGTTAAACCACGTTTTCTGCACTCAGTGAGTTAATTTTCCATATTAACAGTAACAAACAAGTTAATTTGGCAAACGCTTTAAGAGTGAAAAGATTAAAAATAGAGTTTAAAGAAGATAAACCTGGAAACAAGCAGTACTTAATTTCTAAAATAAAACCATTTATAGTCCTATATGCTCAGGCAATGGCTAGACCAGTCACTCTTTTCCCCTCCTGCAGTAATATGTCATTCACAGTCCAGGAATGGCAGGTTTTTCTATGTAACAAAGCTGAATGAAAGCTACTGCTGGTCTTGTGGTGCAAGCTGCTTCCATGTAACTAGACATTGCTGCTAGACATGTTTCACTGCTCTGCCATTCCTCACTCATCCCTCACCCACAAACTCCTGCTACCATTCTCCACTAGCAACCCAGTTCCTTTGCTAGGCATTTCTCACTTGTTGCTCTTGCTAGGAGCTTTACTAGGAGCTCATGCTCTACTGCCTATTCTAGACAACCTCTCCATTACTGTTAACAGCCCCTGTTAATGTATGGAATGGGCATAATTTACAATAACAGGATTTCTTGAATTAAAGCAGATGAACTGATTTGTGACAGCTTTTACAGGCAGATATCTGAAAACTGAAATGGAACTGTAGATTAATAAAAACAATGTTCCAGATTCACTCCTAATTTTGAGAATACAGTTATAATAAAGTTTTACAAAAATTTAGTATTATTTATTCACCTTCACAGAATAGAATGCACCTAACTGCTGAAAAGAACAGATGGCACTATAAAAAAACTGATGGACAAGACAGAGTATTGCTATTGACTTCAGTAAGACTAATTCTTTTTCTAACAATGTTACGTGTTAACTAAAAAGATTAATGTTAGCTCTAGACACTCATCACTGAACAATAAAATGGGCTCAGGGTTACTAACAGAACTCATCAATACTAAGAAAGAAAATTGAACATGAGTATGATGTGACCTGCAAGTTGATCTGTTACTGATTTTACATATACTCCATTTCATGTGTATCATCTGGAAATGGATGAAATAGTAGTTTTTATGATGGACTTATATGGAATCTACTAAGTATAGTTTTGTGTGACAAGGTAATTTACAAGACAATGCAATATTAATAACATAGATCTTATGAATTACTGTGACAATGTGTCATTATTTACACCAGAAGTAGTGACTTGATGTACTTAAGCTCACCATAATTGCTCAAGGATAATAGTACAAGATCTTTTAAAAGTAGAATAAATAACAAAGTGTCAAATTGGACTTCATACTTTTAATGCACCAACACCTTAGGAATTTAACTATTTTAGTAAAAAGATGTGTGTAATATAAAACTGAACTTAAATACACAGCAAACTGATATATGTAATAATTTCAATTAAAATAGTAATATCCTAAAGTACAACCCTCATCACAATTAGAAAGCCACCACAATGTCACCACAGCATTCGTAGAAAATAAAGATCTATCCTAAATGCTATAATGTGATACTGAATAAGAATAGCAAATGCTGTTTTACTAACTATTTACTATATGATTGCGGTATTTCATAAAAAGCAGGACACTGTTGCTCTAGACACGTAACAAACTTAAATACAAAACAAATTACGGTAACTGTCTCAAAGAGCTTACATTGTAATTTAAAATTAGTATTTAAGAAGCATGTTCAAAAGATGAAAGACTGAGGAGGAAAAATGACAGAGCTAAAGTAGACTGACTGCCAATTGACTGTCATTAGTGTCATGAATTCTTACTAAGTTTGGAATAGAAACAACCTGTGATAAAGGTATGGTGACTGTCAAGTCTGTCTGTATCTTTTTTATCATCCATTCTCAATATACTGCAAGGTAAAGTTATTTTATCATCGTGCTGAAGTTTTGCTGCCCGTAGAATGTTTCCATGGTTGGCTAGTGTTGTTCAGGAAGAGTATGACTAAAGAAGGTTAATGAAGTATTTAGCAAAACTGATCAATCTTGTAAGCAGACAGGATCTAAGAAAGGTAATCTTTCTCTGAAGTATCACTGCGTTTTTTTAAACTACATATATACATGACGGTAGCATGGATTTACAGCAGCACTTCCTACATTGTGCAGATCACTTGCCACAGTCAGGTCTTCTCAGATGAGCAGCCATCATTTTCACAGTGTAACAGAATTCACCCCATATCACTGTCCAAGGTACAAGTTGTAAAGGCATGTGTGCATGGAGAGTAGATTATTCTCAAACTCCTATCAAAGATATCAGCTTTTAAAAAAAGTTGTCTGTCCATTCTCTTTGCAATCCATCATAGCATCATACTGAATGAAACTAGACAAAAAAATTACACTGAACTACAGCAAACACAAGATACACAGTGAGCTCTCCACAGTTCAAAAAACATGGAGAAGACAATACATATTGCTATACTTGAACAAATCAACACTCTTCATAAAGCTCTTTTGTCACTAATGCTGAAGAAGTGACAGGAAAGTTAACACCTATAGAAAAAATTTTCTTACAACCATGGAATTTTGCTCAGTTTAGTTTCTGCATAAGTGTCAACAGTCACTTTAATCTTAGCTTGTCCTACTCGCTTTTTAAGTCCTGATATCTGCTTTGGCATCTTTCCACTTCACTGGAAGAAAAATTTCAGGTGGATATTGTTTATCCATCTTTGCAATCTTGCAGCTTTAGAGAGCCTTTAAAATTTACTCTGTAACTGTAAGGTAAATATACACCCTTTCGTGCAGTGGCAGCAGAGGGCAAGGAGAAAAGGGAGAAGGGATGGTGTGGAAGTTTCTAAATTGCAAACTCTGTTGACAAATGTTTTATCTTTGACTGAATGGTAAATGCATAATTGTAGCAAAGCAAAGTTGGAAAGGAAAGGTCATATCTTTCATTAGTCTAACTGACATAGCTTCCAAAAAACAGCTGGGCTTCCCAGCCTACAAGGTCTTCCAGGTCTGATATAGAGGCTGCAATCTTTAAACTAAATACTGGGGGAAAAAAACGCTGTATATTATTATTGTCTTTCTGATTCATGGGGCTATATGAAATTTTCCTTTTATGCCTCAGCAGTTTTTAATTTTGCTCTTTTAATTTCCTAAATTGTATTTAATCCCACCATGCTGCATGTTGTTTACTGTGCATATTCCCTCTGTTATCTATTCAGTTTTGTAATCTGTTCTTCTTTTTCATTATTCCTATTTGGCTTGTGGCAATCTTGGAAAAGTCATGGCGCTTCCTGAGGTTCTATCACTATCAGTGATGGGTTGCTTCTGTTATTATCACTTCTGAAATTTAGAAATTACATTGAAAGATGTAGTGCTGTTTCTCTCAGATATGTATCTAGTATGTGTCTTCGTTTAGCCCGCACCCGGGGCCAAACAATAGCAGTTTTTCTCTCACCCAATGTGCCTTCCCCAAATGAGGAAGGGAATTGGGAATAGGAGCGGGAGACTCGTGGGATGAAGTTAACCAGATTTAATGAAATGAAGAAAATCAATATAAATGACAACACAAAACAGACAAAAAAATTTTATCAAACTTACTCTTTGGAGACATGGTGGGATAACATGAAAATTTTTCTTAAATGTTGATCCCCAAACAACAGAAATGCTGTACTTACAGGAAAATAATACAATAAAATTAAGCAAATTGAGTTATAAAGTGCACAAAGGAAAAAAAATAAAAAAGAACACGTCAGATGCGTCTGTACATTTGTTTTATGTACTTTGTGCCCAGCTTTTAATGGTGGCTACTGTACAGACACAAACGGGTGAAACAAAGATAACTAGTTAATGCACAGAATCCCATTGTAGCAGAAAATAAAATCATCTGTATGCTTTCTAATTAAAATAAAGAAAAAAATGTAATGAGATAGCCAAAGTGAAAAATGCCACCAAATAAATGATTTCAGTCAAATTAGGGGTTGAAACACCTACAAATTATAAATGAACTAACCAGAATATAATGAATAGCAGTTGGCCTTGTACCCAGATGTAAGTATACTGAAATAGTGTAACTACCAAGAGTATATAAGTATTTTGCAATACTGTGAATGGCATAGGTAGACACAATCTAAACACATTATATTGGAGAACGGATTGAGAGGAGCCCTGAGGAGAAGGACTTGGGGGTGATTGTAAATGAGAAGCTCGATATGAGCCATCAATGTGCGCTTGCAGCCCAGAAGGCCAACCGTATCCTGAGCGGCACCAAAAGAAGCGTGGCCAGCAGGTCGAGGGAGCTGATTCTTCCCTTCTACTCTGCTCTCATAAGACCCTACCTGGAGTACTGCATACAGCTCTGGAACCCCAACATAAGAAGGACATGGAACTGTTAGAATGAGTCCAGAGGAGGGCCACGAAGATGATGAGAGGGATGGAGCACCTCTCTTATGAATACAGGCTGAGAGAGTTGGGGTTGTTCAGCCTGGAGAAGGCTCTGGGGACACCTTCTAACAGCCTTTCAGTACCTGAAGGGAGCCTACAAGAAAGCTGGAGAGGGACTTTTTACAGTGGCAAGTAGTGATAGGACGAGGGGGAATGGTTTTAAACTGAAAGAGGGTAGATTTAGACTAGATATTAGGAAGAAATTCTTTACTGTGAGGGTGGTGAGACACTGGAACAGGTTGCCCAGAGAAGTTGTGGATGCCCCCTCCCTGGAAGTGTTTAAGGCCAGATTGGATGAGTCTTTGAACAACCTGGTCTAGTGGAAAGGTGTCCCTGCCCGTGGCAGGGGGGTTGGAACTAGGTGATCTTTAAGGTCCCTTCCAACCCAAACCATTCTATGATTCTATATGAATATGTGAGATGTGAAAAGGCATGTGCAGCTGCACATAGGAGGTATCCAAGTGACAGAAAAATAGTAAGTTCCCTAATAGAAGACAAGATAAGCCCAGTGGAATGTAAATAGGTGGAACATGACTGGCAAAATCGCAAGCAAGTTAAGCAGTATCAGGAACAGAGGAGAACCCTTCTTTTTGGGAGAGGCACAATAGCATTAAGACATAAAACATATACAGAAAAAAAATGGACAGAAAAAATGGCAAGCTTGCTTTAGTTCTAACTTCTGTCAAAGAGCTTTCAAGCCTGATCACCTTGACCTCTGCAACTAAGAATCATAGAATCATAGAATCATAGAATCATAGAATCACAGAATCAACTAGGTTGGAAGAGACCTCTGGGATCATAGAGTCCAACCTTTGACCTAACACCACTGTGTCAACTAGACCATGGCACTAAGTGCCACATCCAGTCTTTTCTTAAACACCTCCAGAGATGGTGATTCTAACACCTCCCTGGGTAGCCCATTACAAGGCCTAATAACCCTTTCTGTGAAGAAATTTTTCCTAATGTCTAACCTGAACCTCCCCTGGCGAAGCTTGAAGCTATGTCCTCTAGTCCTGTTGCTAGTTGCCTGGGAGAAGAGACTGACACCCACCTCTCTACAACCTCCCTTCAGGTAGTTGTAGAGAGCAATAAGGTCTCCCTTCAGCATCCTTTTCTCCAGGCTAAACAACCCCAGTTCCGCCAGCCGCTCCTCATAGGACATACACTCTAGACCCTTCACGAGCTTTATTGCCCTTCTCTGGACTCACTCCAGCACCTCAATGTCTTTCTTGAAGTGAGTGGCCCAGAACTGGACAGTACTTGAGGTGTGGCCTCACCAGCACTGAGTACAGGGGGACAATTACTTCCCTAGTCCTGCTGGCCACACTATTCCTGATACAAGCCAAGATGCTGTTGGTATTCTTGGCCACCTGGGCACACTGCTGGCTCATGTTCAGCCAGCTGTCCACCAATACCCCCAGGTTCTTTTCCACCGGGCTGCTTTCCAACAACTCTTCCATCAGCCTGTAGTGTTGTATGGAGTTGTTATGGCCAAAGTGGAGCACCTGTCACTTGGCCTTGTTGAACTTCATGCCATTGGTCTCAGACCATCTATCTAACCTGTCCAGATCCCTCTGTAGAACCTTCCTACCCTCAGGCAGATCAACATTCCAACCCAACTTAGTGTCATCCACGAATTTACTGAGGGTCCACTCAATACCCTCATCCAGATCATCAACAAAGATATTAAACAGGACTGGGCCCAGTACTGAGCCCTGGGGGACACCACTAGTGACCGGACATCAATTGGATGCAGAGCCATTAGTGTCATAAGTGCTTACTATACAGCTACACAGAAGTGTGATGTTAATGAATTAATTTTAAAGTTTAAATCTGACCTGATATACATCAGTCTTCTAAACACTCCCATCACAGTCATCTCTAATGTCTTAACTGTAATTTATATATATAGAGAAAGAGGCATATATTCAGTTATAGCACATTGATATAGAAACCCTAATTTAGCCCTTTGGACTTAGTTTTCCAAAGGTAGTCATATAAATTTGCCACAAAATTCAAGCCCTTTTACCTACAAAGTATCCAGTTACATTGTTTTGTTCTGGAGTAAGTAATTACAGTATAAACTAGCACCTGGCTTATTTAACTGAGTGTAATTAAACTGAAATGACATAATTCTTTTTATTTATTTTTCCTTTTTTTTTTTATGAAGAACTGTATCATTTACTGCTTCAAAATTTTATTTCTCTCTTCTAGGTTAATTTATTCAGAAAATAAAATATCAAAACTCTTCTGAATAGTTAGGAGTTTTTATATGTTTAAGAATTCCTTTCTCAGTCTTTAATTTAATATTGATTTCTGTGTCCTTGATTGTTAGGCTTTGTTTTCAAGTGCCAAACATAGTGAGGCTGCTAAGAAACATCAGTCAACTTTCAACTGATCTTGTCCATTTTTGTCCTCTGCAGTATTATGCTTTTGCAACTGTATGTCATCTGTTACTTACTACTAGGCTATTAAAATAGCTATGTTCTTGAATAAGCATAAGAGGCAGAATAAAAATATTTACACAACATGTGTTCTGGTGAATCGGAGAGTTGGGCATACTCAGCAAGGAAAAACAGATACTCATTTAACAGACTTGTGATCTCTTTCTTCTATGACACTCAAACATTCAATCAACAAACAGACCAAATGTCATGTTTAGCACTACTGGTTATTATAAACAGTAAAGTGATTTTTTAAAAATGTTTTGCTCATTGACACTTTTCTCTCTTTTTGTACATTAAAGGAAGCTAAGATGAATAAGTGTCTATCAATAATAACTATTAATTATTCTATCAAAGCATGCATTGCTTTTAAGAAAATCAAAAAAGCCCGTTCAGCACTGTTGTTATATAGTGCAGCATATTTTCATGTATGCTGTATAGCAAAGAGGATATCTCGTCTTTCAAAAGCTAAATAAATATTTAAATCAGATCAATATTCAGGTAAGAGCAGCCTCTTCAACTGTCACTCTAGCCAAAGAATACATTCCTAATAAGTATACTTCCTTCTATTTAGTTTTCATGTCAGTTGTGGCATTTTATCTGTTAACATTTCTTGTCCAGTTTTACTGTCCTTTCTTGTTCTTGTTTTTGCTAACTTGGAAAGTCCAAGGACTATCACTATATATGCTTACAGGTTTTAAAATGTGAAGCTCTATCATTTTTTCCTCTTTTATTGCTACTTAACTATATTGAATTGTATCTTAGGTGTCCCTTGTATGACACAACCACAACATTTCTGCCTCTCCTAAAACTCTCTGGTTTTCAGCAGACTGAATAGTCCATTGACGCTGAAGCCTTCATCTCTTCCTGCTCAGGCTTTCTGTCATAGTTGTCCCCAATCCATGCCAAAGCCAGTACCCACATTATATTCAGTCTTCTGCCTTTTTTTGAACAAATTAATGGAAATCCCTGAACAAGTACTTAGTCATTAGTAGCAAGTAGCTTAAGGACCTTCAGTATTTTGTTCTGCAAGGCTTGAAAGTTGTCTATATGCCAATTGGTTCATATTAAGTGGAAGTTCCACAAATGAAACAAATGGAAAAAGAGAAACGAATCTGCTCTGGAGGTAGAAGTTCTACAACATGCAAAGATGGAAATTTGTTGCAACTGCAACATTTTATTGCAAGGGTAAGCAAAGTCAGGATAAGAAGTTGTAAAAAAATAATGTGGATAAGCAAACTTCAGTAGTAACATATTTTTGTGATAGAAAAGGAAACAAAAACAATTATTTAGATACTTCAGAGAAAAAGGGAAGATAAAAGGAAAGGTAAGGGCTCTAATTATCAGAAAGGAAATACACTGAAGGGTAAAAAAAGTAGAATTTCTAAGTACTTACTCTGCTTCAGTTCACTCAAAAGGACTCTTGTATGAAATGATTAATTATGCTGGGAGTAGATAAACAACACAAGAGAAGAGACATTAACACTGTTAAAGAGCAAATAAGAAAATACCTGGACCAAATTAATGTTTTGAATCAGCAGGGCCAGATCAAATCCATCAGAGAGTGCTGAAGGAATTAGCCAATGAACTTCCATAGCCAATGGCAAATGATTTTACAGAACTCCAAGGAGATCTTAGAATTGCAGATTAGCAGCTTGACATCAGTTATAGGAAAAATGTCAGTTAAACAGAGATATAACATGAATAAAAGTAACTATTATAAGTGCTAGAATGATGTTTAAGGCATAGAGCAAAACAAAGGCTAGAGTTTTAAAAAAGCTTATATATTAGACAGAATAAATGTCATAAATATGATCTCTCTTGCCTGATAAACATATTTACTAGAATAATTCAGTATACTGTTGTAAAACATAACCACTGGAAAAGAAAAATCTATATTCCCACAGCCCATTAAAACCAGATAGCATCTATACCAAATATTACCAAAATAGTTCAGAAAGCGGAAAAGATGATCACTCATTTAGTGTTCTAAATTTGTCATAATTCTAATAATCCTTAATAAACCAACACTCCATCCTCAACCCATTAACGATTGGTCTAGCTTTAATTTCTCTTTCCGTATAAATAATACCTCTTAAGCTGTAATATTTACACCTCACAATCAGACGTCAAACTAGAAAAAAGATACGAGCATGACATTTCTGAGTATAAATACTTTTAAGTTCATACTGTTGGACTCATCTGCAGCGTCTTGAGCATTAGATATGGCTAAAACACCTGTGGGGCATAACAAAAATAGATATTATGTCACTCTCCTCAACAGAAGTCTGTTAATGGTGACAGATAAGTATTGCCATCTAAAAAAAGCTTTCACCTCCAATGTTGCCCCAGATCACATTCTCTGTTTCTCCTCCAAAATTATTGGTTCACTGATAGCAAGATGCCCTCTTCTTTGTTTCCAATGTTAGATCAAAGACATTTAATTATAGAAAATTCTCAGCCAGTGTAAATAAAGTATCTAATACCAACATTTTTGATCTGCATAGACAGTCTACTGCATAAAGTAAAGAAACATTTTCTTTTCAAATACATAATTGTGGGTCAATAAGGATTGAACTGGAGGATAACAGATTTGGAGACATCAAAGCCAGTCTTTAATTTTTGTAAACTTTCTCTCCAGCAGAATCTGAAAAAATACCTAATCTTGATTGTTACAAAACCAGTAACTAAGTATCATGTGATTAAGATGGCAAATAGTGTTATTAACAATTAAAGAATTAATCAAAAAAATTATGAACTAACTTATCATCAAATCTGCTGTTCAATAAAGGACTTCACATACTTATTCAAAAAAAGATCTTTATCTTTGGCTGCATGCAATCTTTCAGTTAGTAGGACTGCCTGCATTGTGAAAGATTTGAGCAAGGAGACCACAAGGTGGCCCGTTGTACAATTTCCAAGGGCGAATAAGTTTTTAGACTATATAATTTTGTAACTTTGACAGTCAAAAAAAAAGTTGAAATATATTTGAATAAGTAGTTTACTATAAACAACTCAGACATTCCCAGTAAAAATACAACTATTGTTAGAATAGTAAAGTATAACACTGCAATATGCTTGATATCCAGGTTACAAGTGACTTCTCTTAAATCAAGAATAACTAAGGAAATAATTAACCAAGGAACTATATAGAGTAAATAGGTACATTATAGTGTATTCTAATACATTACTGTAACAAACCACATGTATATAGATCCCAATACTTCCGCACTCACAGTGTGAGTGCGTGTACATTTGAGTGTGTGTGTTAACTCTCAACACTGATTCTTTATGATTGCTTCTGACACAAAAATACTGATTCATTATAAATTTTAGCAATGAGTAGTCTGAGCTAGATGAATATTAATCATTATAATTTTAAGTAAAAATGAATTATATTTAAAAACACTTTTCTCCCCTCATTTGCAATACTTCCCTGCAGATAAGGTGTTGGCAGTTAGTTATGGCATAGGAAATAATAGATGAACTCTAATACTTACATAGTCTATTTTGTTTTTTCGGTAACCATTTTCCATTTTTTACAGAAAGAAGTACTTTTACAGTGAATTGAGAATCTTTAATATTTCTCACTTTTTCTTGGAACTGCCTAACTGAAAAACTTCTAGGATTGTCACATCTAAGAAGAATGATATGTCAGTGTCACTGAACTAGCACAGATCACATCCTGACCAGGTTAAAATCTACTAAAATTCTTATTTATTATATCTATTGGCTCAAGAGGTAAGAGGCATCTCCTACATTGCTAGGAAGTGACAGGCAAGGTAGATATGTTCATAGTACATTTTAAAAGTACTACATTAAAATCTTTAAAAAGGTGTAAATCTACTCAAAGTAGTAAATTTTCTTACCTAACAGCTTCATTTGTTCAAATGTTCCTGCTCCTTTGCATGTACACACAATCTAAATTTCTTTTCCCTGCATTTTTTTCTAACTCATCCCTTTACAATGTAACATTTTATCCTCAACAGCTTTTGCTCAAGCTCAGTGTTGATCACTATTAGAAAATTTATTGTATGGACACAGAAACAATGTAGAAAACCAAAAAACAGAACAAAGACTTACATGGGCTTATGGCTGAAAGGATAGATGACAAATAGTTTCCATCTACTTCTCAACAGTATTAGATGTTCTGAGATGATGTGAACATCCAAAAGAGTATCACATAGTCAACTTGCTGAATCACTGAGAACAGAAACATTGGAGACTTTTCCGCTTATAGTAGCACACACTGTATTTGAAAGCCAAGTAACAGTTTTCTCTGGATCCAAGCTTTCCAGTGCCTGAAGGTCAGTATTAATGGAAACAGTTGGGTTTTGGCACTGCTTATGTTTCTTTCACAGTCAAGTACAAGACAGCTTCTAGGATAAGTAGTATATTGGTTAGAATTTTGGGATTTACAGGGGATTGATCTTTTAAGCTGTTCATTTATCAGGAAATAGATTTTGGCACATACATGGGACATATTCGCTGGGATGGTGTATATGAAGGGCATAGATAGAACCTGCAGGATTCTGTCAGAGAACAAAGGAAGACGTGTGAAAAAGCAGGTAGGAATATTTGAATACAAATAAGAAGGTTGGAAGATTACCTATCAAAAAGTGTTCCATTGGGTATTTAGGACTGATGGTAGAAAGCAGATGGATTTTGACAAAAGAGCAGACGGATTTTTGGTTGATATGAGAGAAGAGCTGTCAAAGTACCAGCTGTGGTCAAGAAGGAAGGATAACCAATTAATTGTCTGTGCTCTTTTTTGGCAGATGTCAGGTTCTGCTATCTTTTATTTACAGAGGCTTGATTCCTTGAGATTCCAGAGAGGAAGGCATTCTTTAAAAAAAATTGGGCTGTTCTACTTCTGGTACAACAAGAAAGCAGTTATCTTTCCCAAATAGGTGGAGACAAATAGAAAATGGATGGTGAACTGGACTATATGCATCTTTGCTGGATACTTCCCACAGGAGATCAGATAATTAAGCTGCAGTTTAGTTAAGCTACATTCTCCATATCTTGCTTTTCTTTATGAATTTGCAGGGTATGGATGTTTTCTAGTAGACCAAGAGACAACATAATAGCAGGCACTTTTATAACAAACTATACACACAATATCATTATTATCTGGAAACAAGATAAATTGTCTAATAATATATTAGAACCATCACCAGTAAGACAGCAAGTTATTTCAGTGTGATGATTCCCCACACAACATAGTTCAGGACAATAGACACCTGTTTTCTTGGGCAGGTGGTATTTAAGGAATGGAAAAGTGGAATAGAATAATAAGGAGTGCAAAGTAGAATAGAATAACATCATATTTTCACCTTTCCAGAGACAATTATTTAGTTCAGTAAAGTAACAATTAAATAACTAAGAATCTATTCAGGAAAATATATAGAAGACCATTCTTAAATGGAGAATAACTCTACAAAAAGGCTTAAAAATCACTTTAGTTCAACCCTTATGTCAAGATTCAAATATAACTTTTTCCCTTACTTTCAGCTTTTCTGTAAGTGTGAAAAGGTGATAATTAAAGTTTCATATAAAGGCCAAACACTTCTATGAGTATGAGCCAAAGACCTCTCAAAATTCCTAATTCCTCCTTTGTACATGTATCAGAAAAATGAGACAGATACAATGCTGTAATTGTAAACTTACTTCTCTAGGACCACACCGAGCAGAACATGAAGTGTATGCCTGTATAGTGTTTTAGTTCAGACAAGGAGTATGCTTTTCAAAGAAATCTCCCAGGAGATCCCATGTATAAAATATCTGTATTAATAAATAGTGTGGCACACCTAGGAGTCAGTCTGTAGAGCAGAATAGTTGCAGCTGAAGATCTGATGTAAATACTACAAATGTTTTGGAAGTTTTTTCTTCATGGAAGTTCTTGAAGGTCATCGAGGTTTTTAATTTAACTCTAGTCTTGCCCTGTGAATTGAATGTCTGTTAACAGTACACTTGCAATATAAAGGAATGAGACTGTAGGTTCTAAGACTTTCCATGATACAAATCAAATCTTAGTAAGAGGACAACTGGAAGAACTGTTTCAAAAATGAATTGCTGATTCAAATTAAAAAGATAATGGTCACGTGCTTTTAGTGCACTTTGTTTTGCAACAAGGAGCAGCCTCAGAGCAAATAAAATGGATCTGTTTTCAATGAAATTAAACTGAAGGTGTTCTCCCCAACCTACTGCATGCAGTCCAGATGCAAATGGTCAATCAACCCATAGGACAAGAATAGAGCAATATCCAAAGTAAAAAAAGAAATAAAAACAAAGAAAACCCCATGAAATAGTCCCCAGATCCCTGAGTATAATGTGAATGTCAAACCTTGCTTCCAATTCCTCACTTTTCAGATCTTCCATTACTCCTCAGCACTTGCTGAAGTAAGGATGTTTGACTAACTTGTAAACAACAGTTATTGTAAAATACCAAAAGATATTTCAAAATAATATCCTACCATAAGAACCAAATTAAAGCAATTCTCACATCATGTAAGAAAATTTTCTTGCTAATTGCAGTATGTTCACAGAGTAACAGGGCATATGGAAGATTTAAGGTTCAGGAAAACAGCACACATTACTTTGCCTTTACTGTTAAACAAAGGGATATTTCCTTCGGCCCAGAAGCAGGTGATCATTATCGACTCGTACTCAAATCACTTACAGTTAGGTTCCTTTCTGATAGGTTGCCTTCTCCACAGGTACTTGGAGCCAAGATATAACATAAGCCAGATGACACTTCAGCAGAGTAAATGATTGAAGATTCAGTGCTCATATGTTGCCATCTTTTTTTAAACTATATAGTTTTACCTTAAGGAAGAGATACTAGGAATTGATTCCAAGGTCCAAATTCCCATCTTCAGACTCTTTTGGTTGTAGCCTAGTAAATGCGATTTTTCCCATTACTAGTAAAAGGCCATGAGCTTTGTACTGACCTAATAGTGCAAACTCTTATCTGGACGTGCTTGCCTCTTGCTGGTTTTAGCTTGTTTTAACAGTTCCCTAGGAATGAGGTGACTATTGCCTGTTTGTTTCAAATTAAACTCTGTGAATACTGTCTGTATCGAAAAAAGAGAAGAAAAGATTCTTGCTTAATGAAAAAGGGGGGAGAAGTGATAGAAACCACAGGGAAGATGAAATTACCTGGATAGACTCACCCAATTCTTTTGGAATGACTATTATTCTTGTGCTAGCTGATGGAAAGTTTGGCTACCCTAACACAATGTGTATGTAGAAACAATAATAAGTAATGAATGACTGGGGACACAAACCTTTCAAGAGCAGAAGAAAAAACCTTTGTTGCCAAAAAAAGGGAGGAATACGGTGCTATGTGCTTTGCAGGAAAGTACTTAAGTGAGTAAATATTCAAGCAAAATATGGTATACACATTTAGTTGTTGATTTTTAAATAAATGTAAAAAAAAAGATAAGTTTCTGGTATGTGACCCAAAAACAATTTTATATATAGGAGCTCAGAAAAATTTACCTATAAGAAGAGTTGTATAAAAAAGTCATTACTCATTAAAAAAAAAAAAATAATTTTTTTCTTTTTAGACCTGTAGTTCTTTCAGATTAATCCTGGTTTATACCTATAATGCATGGAAATATATATTTTAAGACAGGGAAAAAAAATCTTTCTTCATATATTACTTTAACCCCTATTTTTCTCAAAACATCTCAGCAAGGTAGGGGAATGGGTGAGAAGCACAGGCTGAGATTAGAACAGGTCAAAATGCTGGTGAATGTTCTTATTAGCTAGCTTAGGGAAATCTTTGATTATCATATCCTATCATTAATTCTCTTCTGAGTCACATAGTTATCCTTATCTATTGCACCAATGATATTACTGAATGTAACGTTCCACTTAAGAAGAACAAATACAGGAACTACAGCATCTGGAACTCAGCTAAGCACCAAGCTGCAAGACTAGATTCAATCAGCAGGTATTCTAAACAACTTCAGAGAAACACTGGCAGGACAATATGGAAATTGAAAAGGGAATTTGTCTAGCTAGGGATGAAACTGGAATCCCTCTTCTCTTTGCTGATGAACTAATGAAGCAATTTGTACAGTTCTCTGAAAAACTGATTGAGTTTTATTGTTTTCTTAATTTTTTTCCTTTGTGTATCTGGTACAATATTGTCATGCCTGCAACGAATAATTTTATGAGTTTCTTAGATTTGTGCATGGTTAAATTGCCTTTTAAGTTGTTTTTGGTTTATAATCTCTTTCATTTGTTTATGTTGCTGCATCTGACACAGATAACTGCTGTACACTTTTCCATCTCTTTGTGTGTGTGTCTTACTTTACATTGCATTCTGCTGACTAGGCAGCTACCAGATAGACCAAAAGGCTTCAGCATACTGAAAGCATCATTTGTTTCATCACTACAGATGTGCATATGTAAATTGTTAAAATTTGAAACAATTTGCTTATATAAAAACCAAATAATTACTTTTTTTTCTAGTTTATATAGATTATAACCTCAATTTTTTTCTGTAATAAAATTAAAGGAAGATGTTCATGACTCTTGTTTTTGCTGCATAGTTAGTATTTTTTCCACATACCTGATTTCTCCCAAAGAACATCATTAGGTTGCACACCTGCAGGCACAAAAAAGGAGCACAATGTCACAATGGAAGGTAGGAGAACCCCAGGAACTACATCAGGAAAAGGAGTCCCTGCCCAGCTCCTCCCAGGGATGTCCCCAGAGAACCTCAGCCCCAGGTTCCAGAGGTGACAGTCGTTTCATGAGTCAAAGGGAGCGACTCTCCCCTCATTTTACAGAATGAGGGGGAGTCACTACCTAGGGGATTTGGGATGCATTATGGCATGTAGGAGAAGAAAATTTGGGGATTGTATAAGATTTATTATGGGATGTTTAGAGGAGGGAAAAAAGGAAGGCAAAGGGAGGGATCCAGGTGCTTTGGGGAAGAACAAACATGGGAAAACAGAGAACTAAGGGTATAAAAGGGTATGGGTATATGTAAGCAGGTTGCTGGTCAGTACGCTTGTCTGGCCACACCCCACTCCTGATCAGCACAGTCTGTCCCATCATCTTATTGAATTCCATATCTAATTATTCTCCTGGTCAAAGACCTCTCTCTTCTGTTTGCACATGTATGGCGGTCTGAGTGTGAGTTACTAGAGTTAGACCAGTGGTCAGAGGCCTGTGTGTTGGTGGTGCCAGCACCTGGAGCGAGTGCAGGTGTGCATTCTGTGATTCTGTGCGATTCTGTGCAAGCAAGTGTGTGGACACTAGTGAAGAGCAAGCTGGACTAGCCATCTAGTAAGTGAGGTGTCCTTGGAGCCAGGGGAAGTGTGTTTTTCTCTAAGGTTGACACCACAGGAGAGGCTGGTTATTGAAGGGACGAAGGGAGTCCTGGCCAGCTGCCGGAGAGACTGTGCAGTCTGGGGGTTGATTGAGAGATCTGCTTGCGTGTGTGTGTGTGTCTCCAGATGTGAACTACCTTGGAAGAGCAAGGATCCGGGACAGGGTCCTGGATGGACTGCATACCCAAGGCCAGCTACCGGCAGATCCACTGTGTGTGTGTATCTGTGTGTGAGCCTCTGGCCCTAGGGGTTCTTATGTGCAGATGCCAGCAACTGGGGAGACTGAGGAGTAGATACTGGTTCAACTTGATATCCGAGCCTAGCTGCTGGAAGGTTCCTTATCATACATATATATATGTATGTACATATGCATGTGTGTATGTGCATTTACATGTTTATATATATACAAAAATATATACATACACATATATATATGTGTGTGTTTCCGACTAACAGACCTTCATTGAGCTCAGCCAGAGATGGGATCAGGATAGGGCCACTGGTGTTGCTGTGTTTGTGTGAAAGATGAGTGTGTCTGTCTGGGTTGGTCAGTGTGGTTGATGTGTGGCCATGTATATATGTACTAAATATATGTGTATGGTGTGTGCAACTTGCTACTGGTTGGACCTGTAGGCATGGAGCTGCTGCAGCTTCACCTCTGTCAGGCTGCTGGATTTGGCCTCCCGCTAATAAACATCTGTTTTTCTAACAAAAAATATGGTCCAGGATTTGGAAGAAGAGGTCAATAAGGACATCAATGCACAGTGGATAATTGATTTTCCAAATTTAGCTCTTTTATAATTTACCAATTGTCCATAAAGATGTTGTGATTTTTGCAAATGGTTTTACATTTGAAAACTACCTAAACTTTTAAACACACTTGAGACTCTGAAGTTCACAATATAAAGTAGTTCCTTTGGGTTTTTATCATATAGTTTATGCTCTTTAATTTCTTGAGAATACAAATACATGTTTTTACATTGATGATTTAGATCAAATGACTTTGTGGTTGTTTTCTGTTAAGATCCTTGAGCCATTTGGCTAGACCTAACAAAATAACTATAGTAAGCGTCTGATATATCTGATTCATCATATAAGACTTGCTGTATTCTTACCTGCTTCTTCATAGGATGATATAGCTGTCAAAAAACTGTCACTAAGCCTCCTTAAAATTAAATTAATTTTGTCACAGAAATATTTTGTTGCATCATAAAATAAATCTGAGGATATGAAATTAATTTTCTACTGACATTCACACCACCAAAATATTTTCATAAATGAGAATAAAATTAGATAGAGTGGATACAGTCAAAGAGAATTAATAAGTGATCAAACAATGGCAGCACTTTAAACATATTTTTCTCTCTACTCACTCAGGTACAATTATGATAATACTTATTGTTAAAATCATATTTCAATTTATTTTCATATTTTAAAGACCGTTGCCATGATTGTATATGACTTCTCAGTGAACCTAGTAATAAGACTCATGTTTAAAGCACTTTCTTTTAGTTATGTTATTAAGAACACAAAATGCTATCAGTTCTACCATCAGTTAAATTTTCTACCTGAGCAAATCTACTTGAGTGAGCAGAGTGGCTTTAGTGAGGTGGCTTTAATGAAGTTATACTGCAGTAGCTGAAGTCTGCTGCAGAACTAAAACTGGCTTCTTGACTATAATTAGTGTGGTCCACAATTTCATTGAGAAGGATTTAGGAGTTCCATTCTTGTTTGCTTGTTTGTTTATTTATTTTTTTTTAAACATCAGTTTGAAGTCTTGGTGTTAAACATAACACAACACAAAAAGCACAGCACACAAACCCCACAAAACAAAAACACAAACACACAGAAAAAATCCTCCCTCACAAATAAAAAAAAGAGAGCTCAGTTTTACAAATGTACCACGATTGGCTGTTAGGATCAAAAACAAAATATCAATTGTTTTTTTAAGCCATCTACATTATGTTATCTGAATTAGTAAGAGATTTGGCATTTTGTCCAAAAGTGTTGAGGACTTTCATAATATTCACATTATTGTGAGGAAAAGGAAGAAATATTTATACTTTCAGTTCAGTTGACATTGCCAGGGAGCAGCAGGAGTGGGCTGCTCCAAAAGGGTTAGGGACCCAGGAGCTGAGAGTGATAGCAAGGCAAGCAGGGAAATGCCCTCAACAACAGTGACACAGATCCATAACACCTGAACAAGAAGAGCAGAGTAGGTCTGGTGATGATAGCCAGGATCAGACAACTGTACTCTGATTGCCAGACAAGACCACAGCAATGAGATCCAAGGTCAAAGCAGGGAGGTAAGTCAGCATGTCAGGATCACCATTCAAGCTCAAATGCAACTCCAAAGCCTAAGGGAGGAGGACAAGACTCACACAAGGATTCTCACAACTCATTCTCACACAGCTCCTTTAACAGAAATCTGATCCAAAGTTACACAGTAATCACAGAATCACATATCATGTCATATCATAGCTAGCCTTGAACACCAGCAGCTACACCCCTGTGGGAGAGGAGGCTGCAGAGCCTGTTATTGCACTCAAGGCCATGGCACACATTTTGAAGAGAAAATAAGATTAAACAGAATATCAGCATTCACCCAGAAACTGTAATAAAGGAAAATATAAACCCAAAGAAACCTAGGAGCTCATAATTTCTGTTCTCCCAAATTCTAGGAATCAGTTAAAGCTGTGATACGGCAATGTCCCAAAAGTTGTTGGTGAGAGGAAAAGTCCTGCAGGTTCCTTTACAAATGCTGAAATAGTTCATTTGCATTGAAAAGAAATCAAAGGGCCTCTAGATATCCTGTGGATGGTTGTAATGAGAGTTGCCCTCACTGGGAGCTTTGATCAAAATATTGTTGTTTATTTCCCCAGATCCACTGGGGAAATCTTTTCTTCATATCAGCATGACTTGGAGATAGGAGAGAGGCTCCTGGGAAGGTGAGAATGATTGATGCTGTTAAGCATTCATGTAGAACTATATTTTATTATTGCATTGTTCTTACTAACTTCATTACCAACTTTTAAATCAAAACTAATCTTTTCTTTTGCTGTTTTTACCCTAAAAATGCTGGATACGAGTCCAACTAATCTGAAGAATGTGCATCTTCGGGGTAATATCTCTGATTATAGCAGTGGGTATACAGATAACAGCCTGAAGATTCAGCCATCTGGTTCTGATTTGGGGAAGTGAGGAGCTGAGGTGCCAGGAGCACTATGAAGCCTTGGGCTCATGAAATACTGTGCTCTTGGGGAATTATTTACCATGTTGCATGTTTTCTCAGGTACTGATGAAGAACAAACTGACCCTAGGTGTTGTGGGTGAAGTAAGCAAAGAGGCAACTCATGTCTCTGGACAACCTCCAAGAATTTTTCAAATATTATGTATTGAGTAAAAAGGGAAAACTCACCACTGATTGTTAATTCCTTTATGTTTAAACCAACCATTTTAAAATGCATACAGAAACCAGTAAGCAATGCATTTCTCACATATTTGAAAAGGAAAACAAACAGACTGAAAATAAAAGCTATCTATGAAATCTTGATTTATTTGCTTAAGCTCAATTTAACTCACATCTTGTTTTATTTAATCTGATGCATCATTTTTATTCATTTATTTAAGGGGAAAATATTCTGAATAGAAATTTTCCTGAAAATTAATGGATGTCTAGTTATGGCAATGTCCAATTTAACTCAGTTCTAACTAGTTTGCAGTTAAATATGGCTCATAATTTTTAAATAAAAATAAATTGTATTTTAAAAACTTTTAAACTCTAAAAAGAATAAAAGACTTATGCTGAGATTCTCTCAGTATTTAATGACATACAGCACAAACTTCAACAAGCTCACAAAACTCCTAGAACTAGAAGAGCTTTGAAGGCATGGTTATGGATTCATATGCCCTACTATATAAACAAAAACCCATCACTTTAATCTATCATTTTGTTACAATCCAACTATGCTTCTCCAATAAATACACAAGTAAATTAATAACCTTTATAAACTCTTTGAAGCTATAACCAGCCCTTTAAAACACAGTTCTTACACAATTTTTTCTATAAACATATTCATTTGTTCAAAAATTCCACTCCTAATTCTGTAGTGTGAACCATAAATCTAAACAGCAATGCAAATAGGATGAAAGAATGTTCCTGCTCTTTCAGTGCGTTCTTTATAGCAATTAATTAAAAGAGAAATTAGGCAAATCCCCCATGAAAGAAATATATCTTGATATACATGCATAATTGGAATGTTGAATTAGATTCTTATTGTTTCCTCTTATAAGATGAAACATCAGTAAATATATGCTTACTATGTTTTATATATAGTATAATAATAACAGCAATAACAACAAAATCAATAATATTAATAATAATAATAATAATAATAATACAAGTAAAATATTTACTGTTTCCAAGGAATAAAGAAAAAAATAGTATGAAACTTCTAATGTCAAGAAAGAGGATTCCAAAAGAAATTAATGGCTGTCTTAACCAGTTTGCATCTCTCTTAATTTGATGGATATTTTCATCTCTATCTTTCCAGTCACTTTGTTTTCAATAGTAATTGAAAGAAATGTTTGAAGAAAATATCTTTTAGTTATTTTTGGGGTACTGAGAATCATAGAATCATAGAACGGTTTTGGCTGGAAGGGACCTTAAAGATCATCTAGTTCCAACCCCTCTGCCATGGGCAGGGACACCTTTCCACTAGACCAGGTTGTTCAAAGACTCATCCAATCTGGCCTTAAACACTTCCAGGGAGGGGGCATCCACAACTTCTCTGGGCAACCTGTGCCAGTGTCTCACCACCCTCACAGTAAAGAATTTCTTCCTAATATCTAATCTAAATCTACCCTCTTTCAGTTTAAAACCGTTACCCCTCATCCTATCACTACTTGCCCCTGTAAAATGTCCCTCTCCAGCTTTCCTGTAGGCACCCTTCAAGTACTGGAAGGCTGCTAGAAGGTCTCCCCGGAGCCTTCTCTTCTCCAGGCTGAACAGCCCCAACTCTCTCAGCCTGTCTTCATAGGAGAGGTGCTCCAGCCCTCTCATCATCTTCGTGGCCCTCCTCTGGACTCACTCCAACAGCTCCATGTCCTTCATCTGTTAGGGGCCCCAGAGCTGGATTCAGTACTCCAAGTGGGATCTCATGAGAGCAGAGTGAAGGACAAGAATCACCTCCCTCTACTTGCTGGCCACGCTGCTTTTGACGCAGCCCAGGATATGGTTGGCCTTCTGGGCTCCAAGCACACATTGCCGGCTCATGTTGAGCTTCTCATCAACCATCACCCTGAAGTCCTTCTCCTCAGGGCTGTTCTCAATCCATTCTCCGCCCAGCCTGTATCTGTGCTTGGGATTGCCCCGATCCATGTGCAGGACCTTGCACTTGGCCTTGTTTATCTTCATGCGGTTCGCACAGGCCCAGCTCTCAAGCCTGTCAAGGTCCCTCTGGATGGCATCCCTTCCCTCCAGCATGTCAACTGCACCACACAGCTTGGTGTCGTCAGCAAACTTGCTGAGGGTGCACTCAATCCCACTGTCCATGTTGCCGACAAAGACGTTAAACAGGACGGGTCCCAATACAGACCCCTGAGGAATGCCACTCGTCACTGGTGTCCACTGGGACATTGAGCCATTGACCGTAACTCTTTGAGTGCGACCATCCAGCCAATTCCTTATCCACCAAGTGGTCCATCCATCAAGTCCATGTCTCTCCAATTTAGAGACAAGGATGGCATGCGGGACAGTGTCAAATGCTTTGCACAAGTCCAGGTAGATGACATCAGTTGCTCTTCCCCTATCCACCAGCGCTGTAACCCCGTCATAGAAGGCCACCAAATTTGTCAGGCATGATTTACTCTTGGTGAAGCCATGTTGGGTGTCATGAATCACCTCCTTGATTTCCGTGTGCCTCAGTATAGTTTCCAGGAGTATCTGCTCCATGATCTTGCCAGGCACAGAGGTGAGACTGACTGGCCTATTCACTACTTATATGTAGTGAACTCGGTACCATCTTTATAAGCATTTGTAGTTATAAGAGTTTATTCTAACATATTGCAAAATATACAGAATGTAATTCTCAGCTACCTTAAATGACTGTCTTTGTTAATCATTATATTTTAATCAGTTCTATACAGAGTAAGGTAAGGCAAGTTATGCTATGCATAAGTTCCTTCGAATAATTTCTTACTACAAATGGTTTAGTATCTAAATACTTATAAACATGAAGGTATCTGTCCAACCATGTGGAAGAGTTTTTTGTGAACGTAAGAGTGTAATGGTATATCATAAGAAACTAATAATAGGCAATGAAGATGCATGTGGTTGGAAAATATGTAGTTTTCTGGTCTTAATGTCATACATGTCTTTTAATATAATAGTCAACGGTGAGAGAAGGAGAGTTTAGTTCTCAGGCCTGAGATACTAGTTCTCCTATAACATTACATAAAGCTGCATGAAACCTTTAAAAGTTAATTAAATTCAACTATTTAATTTAGATTAAATGTTTATTGTACACTAAATACATAATGTTTTAATAAGATTTAATAAAGTTAAAAAGTAATACCAAGCTAATCTAGCTGTCTTATAATTAACCCAACCATGCCAGCAATAAATGTGCTTTTGTTCTGTAATTGATAAATTAAACTTGCAAAGAGCTTTAGGATTTAACTGGTTTTTAGCAAAATAACTGTAGTGGGTTGATTGGATATCAATTAATTACCAAAATTAACATGTTAATTAGCATTTATTTTAGTATAGTGGTAGTTATCTAGTCAATTGCTAATTAAAATACTGAAAACATTCCTTTCAATTTATAAGAATGAAATTATACTTTTATTACCTACTTCATTTTTAGGTAACGATACGGTAAGAAAATTTATGTCCCTTATTTATTGATCCTCAGTAGCAGTAACTGATACTTTATTAGCAGTGAGATATCCTTTCATCAAGAGCACATTAATAATGTACTTTTGGCATGACATCTACTGTAAAACTTACCAAAGTCTGCATCTGCAGCTGTTGGTGGTGATCAATGTCTTCTCTTTGTCGTGCTTTTCTTTTCTCTTCCTTCCATTTGATGTTTCTTTTCCTTTCTGGAAACCACATCAACATGCATGCAACAACAGGAAGCCACAGCTTGTACATACATCATCAGCATGTATACATATAATGGAGGAAGGTGGGGACAGTGGTCCAGGGCCTCCCCAGCCCCTGGAAGATACTGTTGGCTGCAGCTCACCTGGGCCTGGCCCCAGCTCCAGTCGTGCTGCCTCACAGCCCTGCCCATGCCTGGCCCTTGCCCTGTGGGTCCAGGACTGGGCCCAATGGCCCAGCCCAGCCTCAGCTAGTCCCCATCTCCATGGAGGTGCTTGATGCCTCGGACTGGGTATGCCCTGGTGCCCCCTGGCTTCCCTGCACCTGGCTAGGGTAGTGGGATGCATCTTGGCTGCCAGGCCCTGCCTTGACAGACCCCAGGGAGCACCTCAGCTCCTGGCCCTTGGCCTGCATGGAGATGCTGGCCCATGCTATGCCTTGATGTATAGCATTTAGGTTCTCTGATGATATCAGAAGGCTCCGGGGAGACCTCATAACAGCCTTCCAGTACCTGAAGGGGGCCTACAAGAAAGCTGGAGAGGGACATTTTACAGGGGCAAGTAGCGATAGGACGAGGAGGAACAGTTTTAAACTGAAAGAGGATAGATTTAGATTAGATATAATGAAGAAATTCTTTACTGTGAGGGTGGTGAGACACTGGCATACATTGCCCAGAGAAGTTGTGGATGCCCCCTCCCTGGCAGTGTTCAAGGCCAGTTTGGATGGGGCCTTGAGCGACTTCTTCTAGTGGAAGATGACCCTGCCCATGGCAGAGGGGCTGGAACTAGATGATCTTTAAAGTCCCTTCCAACCGAAGCCATTCTATGATTCTATGATCTCGGTTGCCTTTGATTTTCAAAAACCAAACCAAAACAAAACTATTGTCATTTTATTTGTACTGGGAAAGTGTATCTTGTTCTGCAAACAAATCTTAAAAACTCTTCCTCTGATACAAATCTCTCAAAACTTACTGCAACATTAAACCCAAACCTGAACAAAAAATTTGTTGAATAAGTTGTGCTGTCTCAGAGGGCAATTGAAAAACTACTCCCTACACAGATCCTCCTTTGTCTCTCCCTTGATTTCACCTGAAATTCCTGCAAAATTACGACCCAGTCTCCATCAGACAAGATTATTCTTGTTACTCACCCTGCTCTCTTTTCATTTTACTCACTCTTCCAGACAGATATTAGGCACGATTATTATTTTTTCCTCAGTTTATTAAAAGCCTGTAGATTTTCAATTTCAGCAAAGGTTTCAGGGTTGTGATCCTAAATAGTTGGGAACTTTTCCTTGCAATTCCAAGTGAGCGGCAGTGCAGTATGTCCATTATGGGCCTAGCAGGAATTAACATTCATGTCCATCCTGAGGAATTTCTTACATGCCTCTGTCTAGGCATGCTGACTTTCAATGCCTTTCTGTGCAGGATGTTTTCTCTTTGGGAAGCCATTTCCATAGATGGTCTGTCTCCATGCCCACAAGACTGTGTATTACACTTCAGTAGCCATATACTTGCACAGAAGTGCATGAGTGTTATGGAAAATGCATTATGCTTATCCATGTCAGCTCTGTAATTATTTTTTTTTCTTTTTCCATACATATTTTTCTTTTTCCGTACATATTACTGTGTTTATGCAATGTGTTCACAACCGTAATAATAATATAACACACTCCTAAGCATTTCTCATTGAATTTGCTATCTCGCCCCATTCTTGTAGCTCTTTGGAGTGGACAGGTAAAGGATAGTGAATTATGAAAGTAAAGGAAATGGTTTTACTTCCTATCGTTTTATATTTTTTTTAAAAATATATTTAATGAGATATAAATTTGTTATTCTGAAGGAATAAAAATTTTATATTAATTCTAGTAAGTATTACTCTAATATTTCTTTGGAAATGTCTCTCTTAATCATCTAAAAAGCTTGATTTTAGAAAATGTTAGGTTCCTCAGCAATATTAAGACGTAGAACAATATGTAATCACACTGTAGAAACTGAGTAGGAAAGAGGAGGTGATATAGCATATTAATTTCTAAAATTCTTAAGTTCTATGTCCTGCATTGTACAGGATGTCAAACTAGAAAATGACTCTTACCATTTACAGGTCTGTCTTTTTATAGTTTTTATAAATCTGCTTGCTCATGCCTTATATAGTTCTTCTGTACAGTGCTATGCATTAGCAACTTCAGTATCAAAATACTGTTCTCCTTACCATAGAAGAAAGCATTATCTTCCTTTTTTTACTCTATGTACGTAAATCTTATTTGTAAATGAGCTACAAAAGCATCATGTAAGAACTATGAAAAAGTTATGAAACCATGCAAGTTTTGGAAGACAACTGATACTGTATATAGGATTTTGTTAGAATATTAGAATAATTTCTATTAAACAGTGGCCATAAATAAACTTATTTAGAAACTGTGAGTTGAACTGTGATATCCTGTTTGTTTAAGTAAATCAGCCTCCATGTTTTGAGAAATAATAAAATGTTTAGTTATTACAGAGATTTGCTCTTATCCCAATTTAGATTAATTTATCTTAAAATATTCTTAAAGATGGTACTTTTACTCTGTCCGTGTTGAAGTGATTTTAAGATGGTGTAATATACATACTGAAGGGTAAGAAAAATGGATAAGGAGCTCTGAAGTGAGCTAGCTCTATGTTTCTCTCTCTTAACAGAAAAATGGCAAATATAGCATCTGTTCAATTTGGAGATTGTGGGTATAAATATATTCTTTAGGCTTTGAAGCAAGGGGCCAATCTGAAGATAATAAAAGAGAAGATGCCTTAATGCAAATTTGTACATCAGTTCCAAATTTAGCCTGTTGGTTTCTAAGTGGAAAACTCACAATTCATCATCTCCACATGATAGTTTTTTTTCTTTTATCTAGACATATTTTCCATAGAAGATATCAATATAAATAATATAAACAAATTACGTGAATACTCACTGAAAATAGCTTCACAGAAGATTCTTAGATTATTTTTTTTTATTTTTACGATTGATGAAGCACCTAGTCTGGATCCAAAAAGAAATGACCTTTTATTGATTAGCAGAGTATTGGGTTTGTGTGTCAAGGTTTTGATAGCGGAGGAGCTACAGGGGTGGCTTCTGTGAGAAGTTGCTAGAAACTTCCCTTGTGTGTCATAAAGCCAATGTTAGCCGGCTCAAAGATGGACCTGCCGCTGGCCAAGGCCAAGCTCATTAACAAAGGTGGTAGTGCCTCTGTAATAACATATTTAAGAAGGGGAATAAAACTGCACAACAGCAACTGCAGCCAGAGAGAGGAGTGAGAATAAGTGAGAGCAACAACTCTGCAGACACCAAAGTCAGTGAAGAAGGAGCAGGAGGAGGTGCTCCAGGAGCAGGAGCAGAGATTCCCCTGCAGCCCGTGGTGAAGACCATGGTGAGGCAGACTGTCCCCCTGCACCCCATGGAGGTTAAGGATGGAGCAGATATCCAACCCCCATTCCCTGTCCCACTGCACTGCTAAGAGGGAGGAGGTAGAGAAAATCAGGAGTGAAGTTGAAGTGAATCAGGACTGGAGTTGAAATGTCAACCTGCCACAAGCAGTTAATTGCTTTTTGTCTTTCAAACAAATTTTCAAAACTTATGACCTTTTGGAATTACTGCCAAGAATACTCCAGAAATGTCTTCATGCAAACACTCAAAAATGTGGTATCTGAGAATTTCTTCGTTCACATTGTCAAGAAAGGTACAGAGAAAAGCATACACTTAACAATCAGGCTGCTTTATTAATTATACCACTTCAACTCTTGAACATTTTTCATGCTCATATTTGTAGAGACATATGAAGTATGCAATGTCTTTTTGCCTGTTATTTACTTGTGCCTTGGCTGCACATATTGTATATGAGGCACTACACTGCTTGGACCTCGTCTGGACTAATAGTTCCCACCAAGAAAAAAATCTGATACAGTTCTTCAAGGCACTTCATTTTAGACATTGCATACAGGCAGGACAGATAAATTTGGATATAGAATAGAATAGAATAGAATAGAATAGAATAGAATAGAATAGAATAGAATAGAATAGAATAGAATAGAATAGAATGTCCTGAGTTGGAAGGCACCAACAAGGATCACCGAGTCCAACTCCTGTCCCAGCATAGGACAGCCCCAGAATTCACACCATGTGTCTGAGGGCAGTGTCCAAATGCTTCTTGAATGCTGTCAGGCTTGGCGTCATGGCTGCTTCCCTGGGGAGACGGTTCCAGTGCTCCACCACCCTCTCGGTGAAGAACCTTTTCCTAATATCCAACCTAAATCTCCCCTGACATATCTTCCTGCCATTCCCTCGAGTTCTGTCACTAGTCACCAGGGTGAACTGGTCAGCGCCTACTCCTCCACTTCCCCTTGTGAGGAAGTTGTAGGCCGCAAAGAGGTCTCCCCTCAGTCTTGTCTTCTCCAAGCTGGACAGACCCAGTGACTTCAGCTGCTCCTTGTATGGCTTCCCCTCTAAACCCTTCACCATCTTTGTGGCTCTCCTCTGGACACTCTCTAGTATCTTCATATTCTTTTTATACTGCGGCACCCAAAACTGCATACTGTGCTCAAGGTGAGGCCACACCAGTGCAGAGTAGAGCGGGACAATCACCTCCCTCGACCGTCTAGCAATACTATGCTTGATGCACCCCAGGACGCAGTTGGCCCTCTTGGCTGCCAGGGTACACTGTTAACTCATGTTCAACTTGCTGTTGACCGGAACCCCCAGATCCCTTTCCATAGGGCTGCTCTCTAGCCTCTTGTTCTCCAGTCTGTATGTACATCTAGGGCTGCCATGTCCCAGGTGCAAAATCCGGCACTTTCCCTTGTTAAACTTCATGCGGCTGGTGATTGCCCACCTTTCTAATTTATCTAGGTCTCTCTGCAGGGCCTTTCTGCCCTCAGGAGTGTCAGCAGCTCCTCCCAATTTTGTGTCATCAGTAAACTTGGATAGTGGTCCTTCAAGTCCTGAGTCCAAATCATTAATGAAGATATTGAAGAGCACTGACCCCAAGATGGATCCCTGAGGAACCCCACTAGTGACCGGTCGCCAGCCCGATGTGACCCCCATTTACTCATTTATTATAATTCTTTGAGCCCTACCCATCAGCCAATTGTTCACCCATTGCGTTAGGTGTTTATCCAGCTGTATGCCAGACATTTTGCCCAGGAGGATACTGTGAGAGACAGTATCAAAAGCTTTACTGAAATCCAAAAAGATTACATCGACTGGCTTCCCTTGGTCAACTAGGTGGGTAACCTTGTCATAGAAAGAAATTAATTAACCTACAGAGTACTCTGGTATTGTCACAGTGGGTTTTGGCCTAGTATCTATTGCCAGTAGGCAATATATTCACATGCTCTCGTTCCAAAAAGAGCGTGCTAAGGACATGAGATATCTGTCCTAAATGTATTTAAGAGCACCACTCTCACATTTTTAAGGATCTTATAATTGTATCCTTCCACTCCACCTCCACACACCTCTCCTATATATACAGAAAAAGATATTTTTTAGAATCAAGGATGGCTTCAAAAGCTTTATTAGGAGCTATGAAATTTAAGCATGGCCGATTCAGCCTGTAGGGCTTGTCCTGGGGGCCATGATTGTTCCTCAGGACAAATGTCTTCATGAATGCACATGAGCAATTGGCAGCACAATACCTAGGTGCCAAGAGAACTTACAAGTTGTAAGGGTCTACTATGGTATCTGTAGAGGTTCGCCTCCAGGTATTAGAAAAAATAGCGTTTCTGGAGCTTAAGTATTGTCTCATGGAATTTGAATCTGGAGCTTAAGGACGGTAATTTTGAATTGAGATGCAAATTGCTTTGAAATCCCATTTAAATTTTTAACTCTTGTATTTTTTTGATTCCTCAGCATTTTCTAACTCAGATTTTTTGTATTTTTCCACTTATATCGATGTTCTGTCTTCTAGTTCAAATACTTATTTCTAATGCTTATTTCCATTTCAGCATGTAAAAATGCATACTTTAGGGAAGGCTGCTGTTCTACTGTAATAAACATTATTTCTTTATCTAAATTCTCTTAGATCATTGTCTCTTCATCAAATTTTAGTGCATTTTGAAAATGGTTTAATGCAAAGAACATAGAGGTCAGAAGGACTCTTTCTGCTGATTTAAAAGGAATTTTAAATTGCTCCATAGATAAATAAACAAAGAACCTGCATATTATGATCCATAAGGATGACTGAGTAGCCTTATAAGTAATGCATTTTTATTTTTCCACAAAGATGAGTGTGCAAAACTATGGAGTTGGAAGGAATTTTAGGAAATGCTCCAATCCATTCTGTTAACATTTATTTACAAGGTCTTCGCCTAAACTTTTCCCCAAGAACTCCAGTAATGGAGACTACCACTTCTCCAGGATAACTTATCCATAAAAAGAAAATATTTTTTCGTTGTTGTGAATAGCCAACTGGAACTCAACTTCTCAAAATAAACACTTTATTTCATGTTCTAGCCACTAAAAAAAACCACACACACACAAAGATTATATAGCATCTTTCTGTATGTGTAAAGAATCATTAGTGACATTAACAACACTAACATTTGGCTTTACATACTAGTATCACATAATTGCTTAGTTATAGTAGAACAAAGCTACTAAGCAGTAACTGTAGGATTTGGGGGAAAAAAAAATAAACCTTTCTCTACAGTTTTACTTTGACTCAGAATATTATCTAAATAGCTGCCTAAACAAAAAGCAGAAATTTAGACGAAAACACAGTATCTACTCTACCTCATCAGTGATTCTCTCATTTAAATGGCTAATCCGTTTATATTGAAACAAATGGGTTGTCAGTAAAATAAAAAGATTTATGAATAACAATAATAATGCAAAACTTCCAAAAAATCAATGGCATTCAACAGATTTTCATTACTTTTGAGACTGTCATTGGAATGAGGAAGGCAATTTAAGTATAATTACAAGAAAAGTATTGCTAGGACCACATGTTAGCAGAATTGTCCTGATCTTTATTTAAATAATTCAGCAGTCCCTTGGAGGCTTTATAACAAAAATCTGTAAGCTAAAATGCTATGACAATTAACACTTAGAGCTCAAAAATTGCTATCTCTATTTATGTGTTGGCTGATATCTCTAGATATCTGAATTTCTGGATGTTCAGGTCAACAGAACAGCTTGATATTTACCTTGGGAATGCATTTGAGTCTATCATTGAATTGTAGTGTCTATGCACTTCTTGGGTTACTTAGGCTTTCCTGAATACCAATTCTTTTCTTGTATTTGTGCATACTGAATTAAATCATTCTGTCATAAATAAGTTCCTGCGTAGGTCACTAGTAAGGTCTAAGATTTTTTTTTTTAGAAAAGTTGAATATTTTACATGAATATTGCTTGGACATCAGAGCTAACCATTTATTAGAAGAACTGTCTCTGGTTTTCCTCCTCAAATACTGAGCAGTAGATCATATTTTTAAAACAAAAAAATAATTAGTATTCCTGTTTAGCAATAGATAGATATTTACTGAGAAGTATATGCAAAAATAAGTTATGAGATAACTATAGTATACTATTTTATTTCTTATGTGTCTTTCAAAGCAATTGTGTTTATTAGCAGGAGAGAAAATCTGTCATTAGGGGCAGTATCTCTTTACTGGACTGATTAGCAACTGGACTGAGAAAAAATCAGCCAAGCTTTTGGGCATGAAAGCCCTTCTTAAGGTCTGAAACAGAGGCAGTAAATTTAAAAGTGAAATACAAGGTGATAACAACAGCTCAGAGTTTATTTAGATATGTATCATTTAGGCAATCTTTGAAAGAAAGGACAGTTTATGTGGAAAAGAGATGAGAGGACAAGAGAGGAAAGCAAGGTAAAGGGAAAGAAATTAGAGAGAGGGCAATTATCTTCTTGGGCAGAGGAGAATTTGAAAGAGGTAGTTAGAAACACAAATAGATAGTAGGTTCCCATATGTTGTGCTCGGAAAATCTGAATCTCTGAGGGGGAGCTTTTTTTTTTTCCCCTTTTCTTTTTCTTCTAAAACTGAGAGATCAGAGATATCTTGATCGTTTCTTTGAGAAATATTTATGTCTTGACAGTGAAATAAGTCTTTAGTAGTCATCAAAAAAAAGTGCTCTTTGGGTAAAAGCAGCATTTGGGATGGTATGGATAAAATTAAATAGGTCTTTAATGGCAGTCTCATGACTGACTATTGTAGATCCCTCTGAGGCCTATCTTGGCTGTAGAACATGAAAGCTGGCAATAGTTTATTGTAGTAAGAGACTACATCAACCAGATTTTTCCTCAAACTGATGGGGAAGTGGTCTGATGTTCTTTTTGAATTGTGACATACAGAGCTTGTTTGCAGTCTGAATTTTACTTTATGGTGGATACTATTAGAGACTAAAAGCTAGAAGACACTGCCAGCACTTTTAATCAATGTAAGATCCAGGCTCAAACCTTGATATTACTGACATAAATATCCATCATAGCAGCTGAAAATTTTATGCTAAAAAAACTTATACAAAAATTACACGTAAGTAAATTGGGAAGGGGTTTGTGTGGTTAGAATGTCAAATTAGGCATTTTATGATTTTTTTCTGTTGCTTAATTTACATGGTCAGATTTTTAATCATGTATTAAAAAAGATCCATAATCAATGTTAATGTATTAGAAAAGGGCATCAATGTGCAAAACCACATAGCAAGGGTTATAAACACAGAAGTTCATGCTAAAATCTGGATTCACTGAACTGAAGATAGAAGGAACTTAAAAGGAAGGAGTTCTGTGACCCTGAGTACCAAGGACACACTGGTGATCCGGTCTAGAGAGCTGCTAATCAATAGGCTAATTATTTGAGTAATGATGGTATTGGCTGCTCAGATCTCATATCTGTTTTAGTAAATAAATCTCTGCCTTGACAGACAAGCTGTAGTTTTGATTTTGGGGGAACAGGTAATTGTGGAGTTTTTGTTTGGTTGGGAGGTTTTTGTTTGTTTTTTAGATAGAAAGGCCATCTCAGAAGTCCTAACTGGAAATAACAAGGACAAAAACATACTGAGGGATAGAAAGTAAAGTAAAGATCAATGATTTCAGGAAAAGAAAAGCCTTTTTGTTTGGGGATATTTTAGGGTTTCTTTGGGCTGATATTTTAATTGAGGAAAGGTCAATTTAAGATTATGGCTAGGTGCAAAATATAAATTTAACATCCACTATTCATATGCATATCAGTATTACTTGTATGAGGCATGCATATGTACATTTGTTCATTCACCTTACCAACTGAAGAAATTGAAAAGAGAGAATAATTTTAAATTGTTTTATGTATAAAACTAATAACATTAGAAGTAAGAAAAAACAATTCATCATGAAACTGTGTTTGTGATATAATATGAAAACAATTAATTTTTTTCTGTTCTTTAAGATAATATAGGGAGTTTTCCATGAGGTTTTTTATGTTGAGTCTTGATAAGGTTGGAGGGATGACTACAAGATTTAGCACAAAGGACATGCAGTTGCACTGAAGAGTATTATGGTCTAATTTTCATCATGTATATGCAAATACATCTGTGAACACGAAACTGTAATTTGTCATAGTGTGTGTTTACATGCATGTTAAAAATCTATATTCATCGTTAAATAGATCATTCAAAGCAGATCAAGGGAAAATTGTTCAGCAACATGTAGCTGAATGGTGTATAAATAGTATTGCCATAATCTTTTATGTCCTCACATGTGTTTGAAGTGGATGCAGTCTTTGCTTGCATGCTCCTCTACAAGACGCATCATCTTGGGAAGAATGGTTTTCACCGCTTAGTCAAGTGCCATTTTCAGCAAAGGGCTAAAAGCAAACAATATAGTGATTTGTGGATTATTTGGGTTCTTTTTTAGTAACTGTCAGTAACTGAACAGCTGTTTCCTATGCACACTAAAGTTCCGCCAAAAGGATTTGACAAGCAAATCATCCGACAGAATATTTTAGTAGCTGATTCTCAAGGCAAGAAAAACACAAGTGAACTGTGCTGGATGCTAAATGTTAAGGAAAACATTGGAATAATCTTATCATTATTATGCAAATTGGAGAGAAAAACCCTGATATGGTAATAGCCAGGTTTTGAATGAAGGTGAAATGGCTTCTTTTCTGTCAAGCTTTTTCATCATGGATTTTATGGCTTTCAGGAAAAAATATGTATACTGTTAATCTACAGTAAAAAATACTTTTAAACTGTTGAGGAGCCAATAATACAAATTCTTGAAAATCTGTACTTACCTAGAAAAATATTGTTGTGTTCATAATTTTATGTGCAGCAAATAAAACCCACTTCTGCAACAGCAGAATCTATATGGGTCTTAGGAGCGAAATATAAATCTGACTGACATCAGTATATAACTGGAATTAAAATGCAATAACTTTGTTTAAATGCCTATGACTGTTCCAAAATATGAAAGATACATCTCAATTAAGTACAATTATCAACCAAGCAAATGGAGCACAATCAATTACAAATATATTAGAAATTAAAGGTCAAATCCCAAACTGTATACTAGCATCAAAAATGCTGGTGAACCATGGCTAGAGGGAATTTAACAACGGTAAAGACAGCAGAATCAATAGTTCAATAAAATGGACATGAAAGTGAAGGCAGAGATTCACCTCAGTCTTCTAAAATGTATAATAAATCTATGGTGTGGTAGAATAAAATCATTACTGCCCTGAGAATTTTGTATGGTATAGTCACATGAAGAGGCTGGATTGGCTACGTAGCTGAAGAAATTAACTTCAAGTGAAATAGCTGTCAAGCCATGCAGCAAAGGAAAACAGAGATGGAGATTGTTAGCTAAGGTGTTTGTAATTATTATTTATGTGACACCACAGGGATGCAGTAGTTACAACAGATGCCAGATTAAGTCCCCAGATTAAATGTGGAGACTAATTTGCAACCCAAGCTTTACTTCCAGTAATAACATTGCAGACAAAAGCTTCTGTTTTACCAGAAGGTCAAGGGAGTAATAAACTGAGGTAGCTTTGTTGCCTATGTCTTGTTTTATTTTTCTTTTTCTGGCAGCATTTTGTCTTCTGATTCCTATTTGCTCTGTTTGGAAGGGTTTTTTTGTTTTTGTTTTTGGTTAGCTGTTTTATTTTAACCTTTTATTCATTCAACATTCAACAGCATTCATTTGAACAACATTATCCCACCCATCCGCTGGATTTTTCTTTTTACTCTATTGTTTGGATGAGAGCTGCATCTATAATTATTCAAAATTAATGCACTCAATGCATTAAACTACAGATCATGTGGAAAACATGCCTGATAATAGCCGATTATTTTCTTGTATGTATTAAATATTCAGAAATTCATCTGATTAAACAGACTTGCTTTGTTATTTGAGGCAAATAAATAAATAAATAAATATGACTACAGGTGAAGCAAATACATTTAACAACTCAAACAATTCATTGCTTTTCTTTTATCCAATTTGTGTTGTGCTATTAAAAACACAGTATGAAAATAAAATACTGTCTAGGTCAAAATAATATTTTTAAACAACTACATTCCACAAATGATAATCCAGAAGTAACACTTCAAAAATAACTCTAGAAAAGACCTCAAATTATTTTAACTCTAAATCTAATATTCGTATAGCTCTGAATGATCTACTTGTGCAATAACTTTACTGTCCTTCAAGGTAAGAGCTCATTTGTCCACCTTTCACTTGCAGTTTAGGGACAGAAAGGCACCTTCAGGTGGTAAGGCAGTCCATCTAAAATTTAGGATAAATAGACTTCTCTGACATGCCAATTAAAGGTAGTTTACGAAAACAACTGGACCGGATCTTTCTTTGGAGTCTTTTGTGGCATATACACCTTCACTATATACATATGGAATTTGGACTTTTTCTGAGGTATAGATCTGTAGGCTGATACACATCTAAATTAAATGCTGAAAATAGATTAAGTAGTTGGTGCTCATTATTTACTTTTTTTTCTTCCAATCCTGTGAGAATTTACTTTGTGTATAAATATTTATACATTAAAATAAATTCTGTTATGGAGTCTCCTTCTCTGGAGATATTCAAAACCCGCCTGGATGCAGCCCTGTGCAACATGCTCTAGGTGAACCTGCTTTGGCAGGGTGTTGGACTAGATGATCTCCAAAGGTCCCTTCCAACCCTTAACCATTCTGTGATTCTGTGGTTTAGTTGACATGGTGGTGTCAGGGCAATGGTTGAACTCGATGATCCCAGAGGTCTTTTCCAACCTGGTTGATTCTGTGATTCTGTGAATTATCCTATAGTAACAATGAATTTGTGCATAGCATAGTATCTTAGCACACTAGTATAATGATTTATACTCCAAGTTTAATATTATAAAATATTGCTTGTATTTTTGATCATATTACAAAGAACTATTTGATTTAATTTCAAGGATGCAAAGAGAGATATCCACTAAAATTGTATCCAGTGACTTAGATCAATCCGAGGGTCACAGTTAAACAGTTATACTGCTAATACTTTCAATTGATTGATTGATTCTGATTAAAATTGATTTCTGTCTTTACTCCTAATCCAAACCCAAGTAATGTCTACTGATTTTGGTGGATTTTGAATCAAGATAAGAAGTCTTACTTTAGCTATCATTAACTGTAATCAACTTCCCCTTTAAAGAGTGATGGGAGGACTTAGACGCTTCCCTACCAATTGTTTCAGATACACAAGTTTTGTGTAGATATACGGATTATTTTCTCTGATGTCAGTGTATTTGGAGGAAGTTAAAATACCTGGAGGGATAGTTAAAAATCCAAAACACCAAGCTCTTGTTGGAAGAAGAGTTCACAGATCTTTACTGTGCCTTTGAAATTTCATCTGCCTTCTAATATTCTAGGGTGAGCATTGCATGTGAAATCTGACAATGATTTACGAACCCAGAACATATTTTCTAGTAGTCATGGGAAAACGTAATACAGCACTGATTGAAGCACTGTTGAATAAAAATAATTTTAAAAGTCATGGTAGTAAAGGTTGGTTTTAAGAAGTTAATATTAGTATTTTTTTAATACCTCTATTTAAACACCTTGTCATGGTTTAAAGCTGGGCTGGCTATTAACCAGGTGGCAGATGCTCTCTGTTAACCCTCTCCCCCCCCCGCAAGGGAAAGGGAAAGGGAAAAGGGAGAGAGACTTATGGGTTGGAAAGTTAAAACAGTTTTAATAAGCTATAATAATGAAAAAGAGTATAATAACAATACTAATAATCAAATATATACAAATATATACAAAGCCAAGACTGAGAGCTTGGAAATCCTCCTTGGGCAGAGTTGCTCCCCCAGCATGGGCAGAGGGGAAAATGCAGTAGCTCCACCCAGCACGGGCAGAGGGCAAAATGCAATAGCTCCCCTGCCATCACACCTGCAGGCTTTTAACTGGAGAATTGGCAAAGCTGGTACCAATCAGTGGGAGACAGGAGGGCCCCTCCCTCCTGGGCCCCACCTCCAGGAGGCAGTGGGTTAGTGATAAATAGGAAAGTGAGAATGACGTGTGTGGGATGGAATACCTCTTTGGTCAATCTTGGGTCACCTGCCCTGTCTGCTCCTCCCTGCAGGTGCGACCCCCCTTTGGCTCTTCACTCATAAGCAGTGAGGAATTTAGCAGTGACCTTGGTTTCTCTAAGACTAGTTGGCCTGGTTTGGACCATACCAGGACATTCCACCCCTTATTCCATACCATTCACGTCATACTCAGATCACCACTACCTTTTCATTTTCAAATATATATACACATATCACTAGTTTATGATTCATCTCTATACAAAAAGTTCATTAAGTTCATTTGGTTCAGGATTGTGGGTTTCCATTCGAGCCCTCTGTGTAATTAATGCAACCCATTTACTCCATGTAGCATCAGTTGCATGATGGGTAGTGGGAACCTTACCCTTGAACATCCAGCCTAGTACTGGTAATCGAGGTGCCAGAAGAAGTTGTGCTTCAGTACCAATTACCTCTGAAGCAGCTCTAACTCCTTCATATGCTGCCAGTATTTCTTTTTCAGTTGGAGTGTAATTGGCCTCGGAGCCCTTGTATCCTCGACTCCAAAATCCTAGGGGTCAACCTCGAGTCTCCCCTGGTACTTTCTGCCAGAGGCTCCAGGTAGGACCATTGTCCCCAGCTGAGGTGTAGAGCACATTTTTAACATCTTGCCCCATACGGACTGGTCCAAGGGCTACTGCATGCACAATCTCTTGTTTAATCTGTTCAAAAGCCTGTCGTTGTTCAGGACCCCACTGAAAATCATTCTTCTTTCTGGTCACTTGATAAAGAGGGCGTACAATCTGGCTGTAATCGGGAATATGCATTCTCCAGAAACCCACAACGCCTAAGAAGGCTTGTGTTTCCTTTTTGTTAGTTGGTGCGGACATAGCTGTTATTTTGTTGATCACCTCTATCGGGATCTGGCGACGCCCATCTTGCCATTTAATCCCTAAAAACTGGATCTCCCGGGCAGGTCCCTTGACCTTGCCCCTTTTTATGGCAAAACCAGCTTTCAGAAGAATTTGGATTGTTTTCTCCCCTTTGTCAAAAACTTCTGCTGCTGTATCTCCCCACACAATGATGTCATCAATGTATTGCAAATGTTCTGGAGATCCACCCTTTTCTAGTGCAGTCTGGATCAGTCCATGGCAAATAGTAGGACTGTGTTTCCACCCCTGGGGCAGTCGATTCCAGGTATACTGGATACCTCTCCAGGTAAAAGCAAACTGTGGCCTGCACTTTGGTGCCAAAGGAATAGAGAAAAATGCATTAGCAATGTCTATGGTGGCGTACCACTTGGCTGCCTTTGACTCCAGTTCGTATTGAAGTTCTAGCATGTCTGGCACAGCAGCACTCAGCGGTGGCGTAACTTCATTTAGGCCACGATAGTCCACAGTTAATCTCCATTCTCCATCAGACTTTCGCACTGGCCATATAGGACTATTAAAGGGTGAGCGAGTCTTGCCAATCACTCCTTGATTTTCTAATTGTCTAATCAGTTTATGAATGGGGATCAGAGAGTCTCGATTGGTACGATATTGTCGCCGGTGCACTGTGGTAGTAGCAATTGGTACCTGTTGTTCTTCAACCTTCACCAACCCCACAACAGAAGGGTCCTCTGAGAGGCCAGGCAAGGTAGACAGCTGTTTAATGTCCTCAGTCTCTACAGCTGCTATACCAAAGGCCCATCTGTACCCTTTTGGGTCCTTAAAATACCCTCTCTTGAGGTAGTCTATGCCAAGGATGCACAGAGCATCTGGGCCAGTCACAATGGGGTGCTTTTTCCATTCATTTTTAGTTAGGCTCACTTCGGCCTCCAATACAGATAACACTTGAGATCCTCCTGTTACTCCTGAAATGCTGATAGATTCTGCCCCTTTATGATCCGATGGCATTAGGGTGCCCTGTGCACCAGTGTCTACCAAGGCTCGATACCTTTGTGGTTTTGATGTGCCAGGCCATCGAATCCACACAGTCCAATAAACTCGGTTGTCCCTCTCCTCCACCTGGCTGGAGGCAGGGCCCCCCTAATTAAGAAATGGATTCGTGCTGCTCACAGGGACTGGACCTTCATTTCTCCTATTCACACTTGGGAAAAAGGGATTTGAGGCCCATCTCCCCTGACTGGGGTCCTGCTCACTGGTAACTGGAGCAGACATCCTCCTAGAAAAATTCTCTCTGGTATTTCTTTTAGCTTGCAACTCACGTACTCGTGCCTGTAGGGTACTGGTAGGTTGTCCATGCCATCTGCTCATGTCCTCCCCATAACCACGCAGGGCAAACCACAGGATACCTCGTGATGTGTTCCGTTTCCTTTGAGCTGGTCCTGTAGGAGAACGTTTTCTCTTAGCAGCTGCAACGCGCGCCTGTGTAGGTAGAGAGTCAAGTTTATTTTCGATCCTGGACAGTTTGTCTGACAGTTGTTTAAATGAGTCCTTGTTCTCCTTAGTCAGTTTTTCCACAGCCGAGATGCGTGCCTGCAGTGGGGAAGAAATACTATCTTCATACTGTCGCATACAGTTAGCCATTTCGCCCACAGTAGATCGTGCCATATCATCTTCTCCCCATACTAATATTGACAATGTATGGGTATATGTCGGTGGAGCATTCTTCACAACCTTCCGGAACATGGATCGGTTGCATTCCACTTCATCAGGATCTACAGGATCTACAACTTCCCGTGGGTGTCTATAAATGATCTCTTGCACAGCCAGTTCTCTAAGGTAGTTAATACCTTTTTCTATAGTGGTCCATTTGCTTAGGTGACTCATAACATCATCTTTATAGGGATACCTGCTCTTTACAGCTGACAAGAGTCGCCTCCAGAGACTGACAGTGTTTGACTTTCTTGCGAGCGCCTTATCAATACCACCATCTCTGGACAGGGATCCCAACTGTCTGGCTTCTCTGCCATCTAATTGCATGCTGTCTGCCCCATTATCCCAGCATCGGAGCAACCAGGTAATAATAGGTTCACCGTCATAACGGCTGAAGTCTTTCCTTATATTTCTCAGGTCCTTCAGGGATAAGGAGTGGTAGGTTATCTCTACATCCGAGTCCTCTTGTGATAGTTCTGCTTTAGAAGGGCCTTTCTTCTGTGATGGGTCTGCTTTAAAAGGACGATCGAGGAAAGCCCCATCTGTGTCAGGCCCTAACTCTGCCTGAGAAGGGCCCTCACCTGGGTCATATGATGGCTCTGCCTTAGAAGGCTCTGAGTCATCATCCTTCTCTTCACAAGCTGATTTCTTTTGGTATTTCTTCCTGGTTACAGGAGCAATTGGTACAGATTCGATAGATGCTGGGGTCTGAGTAGATGCAGTGGCTGTCGTGGGAGTGCTGAGAGTCTGAGTAGCTGCAGTGGCCATCTTGGGGGGTGTAGCAGCTGTGGTACAGTCTGCCGAGGTTTCAGTGGGTTTAGTGGCTGTAGCGGCAGTACACACTGTAGGATCTGAGGCTGTAGCGGCAGTACACACTGTAGGATCTGAGGTGGCTGCATAACACCTACAACTGTCCCTGCACCGATATTTAATCTTATCCCACATCAGAAACACATTCAGGACAACCAAAAATAAAAACATGCCACCTAGACAGCACCATCCTAATTTCGCAAAATCTAGTGGAATCAGCTTGGCAGAAAAGGAGAAGGTACTATTTCCCAAAGTAAAACTGGAAGTGTAATCATTAACAGAATCAGCTAAAGGACGCCTGGAGCGTGCAGATGAAGTCGCTGCTACTGATTCGCGATTAAAGCTGCCCATCATTGTGTCATAGAGATAAGAGATCGGAATAGGAACTGCCCAGTTCATCACAGCATAAATCAGTATCAAACCCCATACCAAAACAATACATTTCGACCAGCGCCCACTGCTAAACTGCATGTAAACATTCATAAGAAGCAAGCAATAACACAGTGCCCACGGCAGGTAAGGCATCATTGCAATACTCAACTGTGAAAGAAACTCCATAAAAAGATGAGATAACACAGCATTCAAAAATGACATCACCATCTTCACTATCTGTTTTAACTTTCCAACCCCTTGTAAATCTCAAAGGAAGAAATCTGATATTCTCTCAGCTGAGCTCACAGGGTCTCCTCCCACCAGAGCCAGGATTCAACTTATCAGAGCAACCTGTTGGAGCTTCTCTTGAGCCCCACATTGGGCACCAATAAAATCTGTCACAGTTTAAAGCTGGGCTGGCTATTAACCAGGTGGCAGATGCTCTCTGTTAACCCTCTCCCCCCCCCCGCAAGGGAAAGGGAAAGGGAAAAGGGAGAGAGACTTATGGGTTGGAAAGTTAAAACAGTTTTAATAAACTATAATGATGAAAAAGAGTATAATAACAATAATAATAATCAAATATATACAAAACCAAGACTGAGAGCTTGGAAATCCTCCTTGGGCAGAGTTGCTCCCCCAGCATGGGCAGAGGGGAAAATGCAGTAGCTCCACCCAGCACGGGCAGAGGGCAAAATGCAATAGCTCCCCTGCTATCACACCTGCAGGCTTTTAACTGGAGAATTGGCAAAGCTGGTACCAATCAGTGGGAGACAGGAGGGCCCCTCCCTCCTGGGCCCCACCTCCAGGAGGCAGTGGGTTAGTGATAAATAGGAAAGTGAGAATGACGTGTGTGGGATGGAATACCTCTTTGGTCAATCTTGGGTCACCTGCCCTGTCTGCTCCCCCCTGCAGCTGCGACCCCCTTTCGGCTCTTCACTCATAAGCAGTGAGGAATTTAGCAGTGACCTTGGTTTCTCTAAGACTAATTGGCCTGGTTTGGGCCAAACCAGGACACACCTACACAAACAGACATACAGCACTGACTTTCAACAGTATTTGATATTCTAAACTTGAATTAATTTTAGTATTTGAAAGACATGACTACAGTCACTAAGCTCAATTTAGTCATCATACACATAGGTGCCTAATACCACGACAAACCCTACAGTATGTTGGTCTGTAATGACTAATAGATATGAAATATTCACTGGAGACTTGTGTATGTTCGGACAGACAGGTAAAGCAAGATAACCTAGGTCATCTCAAATGATGCTAGATTCTACACTGAGGCAGTTGAACTGACCTCTAGAACTCAAGCTATGTAAAGTTTTTTCATACATTGAAAAAAGACTGAAATTGTTTATACAACTAACACTCACAACTAAAATATTCAGCACTTCTGGACCATTTGGCTAGATCTTTATTTTTATAAATGAAAAAGGATTTCACCAAGTACTTTACTCTCATTAAGCTCAGTATGATCTTTCTACGGACATTTTTTTTTTGTTTCTTTGAATACCTGAGCTTAAATAAACATATTACAGACTTGACTGGAATAAGGGGAATGAGGAAGTCACAGTGAGGGGTGAAGATATTAAGCTCTCTGTAATTATTTACATTATATGCTTATATAAAGTGTATACATTCTCAAAGTAGATCCTAGAGGCATAACTAAGAAAATGGGATAAAAATGAGCAGTGAAAAAAGTGAATATTAAGGTAGTGCCTGCAAGACAACTACGTTCTATTAGTCTATTGAACAACAGAATAAATTCTCTAGAAATGGAGAAATTTTGCAACACTTCAGTCAGTAAAATGAGACTGGAGAAAATACTTATGCTGTAATTTGGTGAAGGAACTTACTAGTTGACCTAATAAATCTTTCCCCGTTTCTAATCTTTGTCTCCACGGAAGGGTAATTATAGTGAATTCCTATATATCATTGCAATTATATTACTCTAAATTGATGTAACTATGCGTTAAGTGACTAATTTTATGTACATGCTTTCCTTTATTCTATTAAATAATATCTATTTAGCTAAAGCATAAAGTATTTTTTCCTAACACTCTTAACAATATTCTGTTGCATCTGAATTTATGTTCTATTTGATCATGCAAGATGGAGACACTCCTTGACCCAAGGAAGTTAGGAGGATAATAACAAAGACATATGCATCAGTCAAGATTGTATGGGAATTAAATATACTGCTAGTCAATAGGACAAACACTATAAAGTACTGCAGGATTAAACAACTATTATTTTTCTTCTCATAGAATCACAGAATCATTTAGGTTGGAAAAGACCTTTAAGATCAAGTCCAACTGTTAACCTAACACTGCCAAGTCCACTAAAAAACCATGTCCCCAAGCACCACGTCTACAAGTCTTTTAAATATTTCCAGAGATGGTGAATCAACTACTTCCCTGGGAAGCCTGTTCCAATGCTTGATAACCCTTTTGGTGGAGAAATTTTTCCTCATAACCAATCTAAACCTCCCCTGGCACAAATTGAGGCCATTTTCTCTTGTCCTATTGCTTGTTACCTGGGAGAAGAGACTAGCACCTGACTCGCTAAAATCTCCTTTCAGGTAGTTGTAGAGAGCGATAAGGTTTCCCCTCAACCTCCTTTTCTCCAGATGAAACAAAGCCAGTTCCCTCAGCTGCTCCTCATAAGACTTGTTCTCCAGGCCTTTCACCAGCTTTGTTGCCCTTCTTTGGACTCTCTTCAGCACCTCAGTGTCTTTCTTGTAGTGAGGGGCCCAAAACTGAATGCAGTATTTGAGGTGTGGCCTCACCAGTGCCGAGTACAGGGGGATGATAACTTCCCTAGTCCTGCTGGCCACACTGTTTCTGATACAAGCCAGGATGCTGTTGGCCTTCTTGGCCACCTGGGCACACTGCTGGCTCATATTCAGCCAGCTGTCAACTAAAATCCCCACATCCTTTCCCACCAGGCAGCTTTCCAGACACTCTTCCCCCAGCCTGTAGCATTGCATGGGGTCGTTGTGACCCAAGCGCAGGACCCGACATTTAACCTTGTTGAACCTCATACGGTTGGCCTTGGCCCATTGATCCAACCTGTCCAGATCCCTCTGCAGAGCCTTCCTACCCTCAAGCAGATCAACATTCTGGCCCTTCTTGTAGATGGGTGTCCCATTTGTTAACTTCCAGTCAACCGGGACCTCCCCAGTTAGCCAGGACTGATGATAAATGATGGAAAGCTGACAGCTGACAGCGGCGGCAGCAGCGAAAAGCGGCAGCAGCAGCGAAAAGCGGCGGCAGCGACTTGAGGTTAGTGCGGGGGCGAGGGCGACATCGGGCTTAACCGGGTGGTTTTTCGTACTCTTGGCCCCCCCTGAGCCCTCCGCGAGCATCAGCCCCGAGCTGCTTCCCTCTGACCCCGGACCCGGAGGTTCCCGGCAACGAATCAGGAGAGGAGGGGGCATAGCCGGAGGCACCGCGGGCGATTTAAATGCTCCACCCCCTGTTACCGTTGATAAAGAGCCTCCTGGAGGACAGGGACTAGTCCCTGCCCAGAGGGGAGAGACTCAGCAGTGCCTGGGTGAGTCATCAGTGACTGGGTGTGTCCCAGGGCAGGAGAGGCTGCAGTTGTTTGCAACTCGTTGGGGAGGGCACTGACTCCCTCCCAGTGCACAAGGCGAGGAAGGTGCCAAGGAGCTGTGAACCAGGGGTGCCACCAACAGGTATTTCCCAGTTCAGTGAAAGAACAATGGTATCTACCCGGTGGAAGAAGACCAAAATGGATGTGGGAACCCAGACAGAGCTCCCATGGAAGGAGGCGATGGTGCAGGTTGCGGGCTGCAGGGAATGCTACACCGTCTCTGTGGTGTCAGGGGGCTGTGTGCGCTGTGAGCAGGTAGATGATCTGCTTGGCCGAGTGGCACAGCTGCAAAGCCAGGTTGAAAGGCTTCAAGCCGAAGTAGAAAGGCTTAGGAGCATTCGGGAGGCTGAAATGGAGATAGACTGGTGGAGCCAGGCTCTGCCCTCCCTGCAACAAAAATGGGAGCACTTGCCGGAGAGCTCCCAGGATCGAGGGACCCCTGTACTCTGCCCCTCTCAGGTGGAAAACAATAACCTAAATGAAAGGAGTGAGTGGAGGCAAGTCTATGGCCGTGGCAAAAGGCGAGTGCCCTCCTTGCCTACCTTGCCTCCACAGGTGCCTCTGAGCAATAGATATGAAGCCCTAGTGGAATATAGCCGGTCCAATGGGGATGTGGTGGAGAGGCAACCTATATCAGAGGTCCCACCACAGTCAGAAAAACCTGACGGGCGTATAGCTACCTCCTCCACAAGGAAGAAGAGAAGAGTTTTAGTGGTTGGAGACTCCTTTCTAAAGGGATCTGAGGGCCCAATATGCAGAGCTGACCCCCATCACAGGGAGGTCTGCAGCCTGCCTGGAGCCCGAATCAGGGATATCACCAGGCAACTCCCCAACCTGGTGAAGGCCACAGACTACTACCTCCTGCTGATCTTCCAGACAGGTGGGGAAGAAGCTGCATCCCGTAGTCTGAGGGGGATGAAGAAAGACTACAAGGCCCTAGGACGGTTGGTGAAAGAGTCTGGGGCACAAGTTGTTTTCTCCTCCCTCCTTCCATTTTCAGGTGATGACGTGGGATGGAATAGTAGGATTCTCTCTATTAACACCTGGCTACGAGACTGGTGCTACAGGCAGGGCTTTGGGTTCTTTGATAATGGCTGGTTTTATAAGACAACAGGTGTGACAGTGATACATGGGAAAGGTTTATGTCGTAGGGGCAAAAGGGTTCTGGGACAGGAATTAGCAGGGCTCATTCGGAGAGCTTTAAACTAGATTCGAAGGGGGATGGGGTGGTAGCTGGGCTTGCACCACTGGGGCAATGCTCTAGTGTTGAGGTAGACCAGGAGGCCCCCCATCCCCCTGGGGTGAAATCAGGGGGTGAATCTGGGATGAAATTGGTGTGCCCAGCTCGCTCCCTGAAATGCCTGTACACCAATGCACGCAGCATGGGGAATAAGCAGGAGGAGTTAGAAATCCGTGTTCAGTCGGGGGGCTATGATCTAGTGGCAATTACAGAGACTTGGTGGGACGCCTCGCATGACTGGAATGTGGTCATGGATGGCTATGTCCTGTTCAGGAAAGACAGGCCGCTAAGGAGAGGTGGTGGAGTTGCTCTTTATGTGAGTGAGCAGCTAGAATGTATTGAGTTCTGTCCAGAGGCGGATCAGGAGCGAGTTGAGAGTTTGTGGGTGCGAATTAAGGGGCAGGCTGGCAGGGGTGATACTGTTGTGGGTGTCTATTACAGGCCACCGGATCAGGATGAGGAGGGTGATGAGGCCTTCTACAGGCAGCTGAGAGCAGTCTCGCAATTACAGGGCCTGGTTGTTGTGGGGGATTTCAACTACCCTGATATTTGCTGGGAGGCCTACTCAGCCAGCCATCCCCAGTCCAGGAGGTTCCTCCAGTGCATTGATGATAACTTTCTGATGAAAATGGTGGATGAGCCAACTAGGAGAGGAGCGCTGCTGGATCTGATCCTCACTAACAAGGAGGGTCTGGTTGAAGAGGTGAAGGTTGAGGGCAGCCTTGGTTGTAGCGACCATGAGATGGTAGAGTTCAGGATCTCATGTGGCAGGAAGAGAATAGCTAGCAGAATCACAACCTTGGACTTCAGGAGGGCCAACTTTGGCCTTTTCAAGCAATTGCTAGGGGAAATCCCATGGGACAGGGTACTAGAAGGTAAGGGGGCCCAAGATAGTTGGTTAGCGTTCACGGACTGCTTCTTCCGAGCTCAAGATCAGAGCATCCCAACAGGTAGGAAGTCAAGGAAGAGTACCAGGAGACCTGCATGGTTGAACAGGGAACTGCTGGGCAAACTCAAGTGGAAGAAGAAGGTGTACAGATCGTGGAAGGAGGGGCTGGCCACTTGGGAGGAATAGAAGTCTGTTGTCAGAGGATGTAGGGAGGCAACTAGGAAAGCTAAGGCCTCCTTGGAATTAAACCTTGCAAGAGAGGTCAAGGACAACAGAAAGGGCTTCTTCAAATACACTGCAGGTAAAGCCAACACTAGAGGCAATGTAGGCCCACTGATGAATGAGGTGGGGGTCCTGGAGACAGAGGATAAAAAGAAGGCGGAGTTACTGAATGCCTTCTTTGCCTCTGTCTATACTGCTGGAGGCTGTCCTGAGGAGCCCTGGACTCCTGAGGCCCCAGAAGAAGTCAGGATAGAGGAGGAATCTGTCTTGGTTGATGAGGGCTGGGTCAGGGACCAATTAAGCAACCTGGACGTCCATAAATCCATGGGCCCTGATGGGATGCACCCGCGGGTGCTGAGGGAGATGGCGGAAGTCATTGCTAGGCCACTCTCCATTATCTTTGCTAAGTCATGGGCAACGGGAGAGGTCCCTGAGGACTGGAGGAAAGCGAACGTCACTCCAGTCTTCAAAAAGGGCAGGAAGGAGGACCCGGGTAACTATAGACCAGTCAGCCTCACCTCCATCCCCATAAAGGTGATGGAGCAACTTGTTCTTGGTGCTGTCTCTAGGCACATCAAGGATAGGGGGATCATTAGGGGCACTCAGCATGGCTTCACCAACGGGAAGTCTTGCTCAACCAACTTGATAGCCTTTTATGAGGATGTTACCCGGTGGATAGATGATGGTAAAGCTGTGGATGTGGTCTACCTCGATTTCAGTAAAGCGTTTGACACGGTCTCCCACAGCATCCTCGCAGCTAAACTGAGGAAGTGTGGTCTGGATGATCGGGTAGTGAGGTGGATTGTAAACTGGCTGAAGGAAAGAAGCCAGAGAGTAGTGGTCAGCGGGACAGAGTCCAGTTGGAGGTCTGTGTCTAGCGGAGTTCCGCAAGGATCGGTTCTGGGACCAGTTCTATTCAATATATTCATTAATGACTTGGATGAGGGATTAGAGTGCGCTGTCAGCAAGTTCGCTGATGACACCAAACTGGGAGGAGTGGCTGACACACCGGAAGGCTGCGCAGCCATTCAGAGAGACCTGGACAGGCTGGAGAGTTGGGCGGGGAGAAATTTAATGAACTATAACAAGGGCAAGTGTAGAGTCCTGCATCTGGGCAAGAACAACCCCATGTATGAGTACAAGTTGGGGACAGAGCTGTTGGAGAGCAGCGTAGGGGAAAGGGACCTGGGGGTCCTAGTGGACAGCAGGATGACCATGAGCCAGCAGTGTGCCCTTGTGGCCAAGAAGGCCAATGGCATCCTGGGGTGTATTAGAAGGCGTGTGGTCAGCAGGTCAGGAGAGGTTCTCCTCCCCCTCTACTCTGCCCTGGTGAGGCCGCATCTGGAGTATTGTGTCCAGTTCTGGGCCCCTCAGTTCAAGAAGGACAGGGAACTGCTAGAGAGAGTCCAGCGCAGAGCCACGAAGATGATTAAGGGAGTGGAACATCTCCCTTCTGAGGAGAGGCTGAGGGAGCTGGGTCTCTTTAGCTTAGAGAACAGGAGACTGAGGGGTGACCTCATTAATGTTTATAAATATGTAAAGGGCAAGTGTCAAGAGGATGGAGCCAGGCTCTTCTCAGTGACATCCCTTGACAAGACAAGGGGCAATGGGTGCAAGCTGGAACACAGGAGGTTCCACATAAATATGAGGAAAAACTTCTTTACTGTAAGGGTGACTGAACACTGGAACAGGCTGCCCAGAGAGGTTGTGGAGTCTCCTTCTCTGGAGACATTCAAAACCCACCTGGACGCATTCCTGTGTGATATGGTCTAGGCAATCCTGCCCCGGCAGGGGGATTGGACTAGATGATCTTTCGAGGTCCCTTCCAATCCCTAACATTCTGTGATTCTGTGATTCTGTGATTCTGTGATTCTGTGATTCTGTGATTCTGTGATTCTGTGATTCTGTGATTCTGTGATTCTGTGAAAAATTATATGACAAATCAGCATAGTTAACTTCAACATGAAGCGTTAAGTTTTGATGTTGTCTCAATGCTACCAGGCAGTCCATAGAGGAGTAACACAACAGCTTGGATGTTTCAGCATCTTAAGTTTTCCTAGTTTTAAAGCTGTATTAATATATGTGATATACACTTAAAGCATTATAGAAAAGTACAACTGTTATGCAGTGACACTCAAAGCTGATTAACTAATTTACTGAGTAGAAAATGAAAATTGTAGAAAATGGAAATTATGGAAAAGGTTAAAGCAATCTTGTGTCCTTCCTGATGCTGGGAACCCTGATGGTTGCAGCATCAGACAAGCCCTTCCTCATGGATCATGGCACGCTGAGGAGTTCCTATCCATGGTGAGGTTCACCAGCTCTAAGCTCACTAGTGCACTTACAGGGTCTTGCTCACAACATAGATTCATCAGTCACTGATAGGAGTCACATTTACAATGTCGACTTAGCTTTGAATAGTCCCTTGGACAATGCATTCCAATACCCTTATCTTCATAAAGCTATAGTTCCCAAATGGGTGCATATAATATTTCAGGCGGAGAAGACAATGCATATAGTTATGACTGAATATACATTTGTGATGTGTTGACCTTGGAAGTTTCCACTTGCTCACCCAGTCAATCTCTCACTCCCCCTCATCAACAGGACAGCAGAAGAAAATAAGATGAAAAAGCTCTTGGGCCAAGATAAAGACAGGGAGATCACTTACCAGTTACCATCACAGGCAACACAGACTCAACTTGGGGAAGGTTAATTTAATTTATTGCCGATTAAAATAGATTTGGATAGTGAGAAATAAAGACAAAACCTAAAACACCTTTCCCTTACTCCTGCCTTTTCCAAAGCTCAATTTCACTCTTTCATTCCCCACTAGTCTACCCCCCACCTTATCCTGAGATGCGCAGGGGAGAATGGTGAACGGCAGGTTGCAGTCAGTCCATAACAACTCCTCTCTGCTGCTTTTTCCTCCTTGTGTTTTTCCCCTCTTCTAGTGTGGGTCCTTTCCATGGGCTGCAGTCCTTCAGAAAAATACTGCTTCTCGGTGGGGTCCTCCATATCCACCTGCTCTGTCATGGTCCTTTCCACAAGCTGCATTGTGGATATCTGCTTTGCCTTGGTCTCTTCCAGGGACTGCAGGGGAAACCTTGCTCTGTCATCTGGAGTGCCTCCTCACGCTCCTTCTTCTCTTTCCTTGGTATTCGCAGGGTTGTTCCTTCCACTTTTATTTCTTCACTCCTCACTGCCTGTGCATCATTTTACCTTTTCTTCAATGTTCTCCCCAATGCACCAAAATCTCAGCTGACATGGCTATGTGACCTCCCAGCGTCTTGTGCTCCCCCAGCCTACTTGCTGGTGGAGCAGCGTGAGAAGCAGAAAAGGCCTTGACCTTGTAAGCACTGTTCAGCAATAACCAAAACATCCATGTGTTATCAACACTGTTTTCAGGACAAATCCAAAACATAGCGCCATACAAGCTACTGTGAAGAAAATTAACTCTATCCCAGCCAAAACCAGTCCATCTGGCTTAGCATGTGTGGAGATGTATAATTTCCGCTTTACTCCATCTTACATTTTCTCAGCCTTGTAGTTGGTGTCATTGGACACCATTGCAGAACAGGTAATCTGACAATAAAGCAATGCCATCAAGCTTGTGTCATCCCTTCAGCTTCTATCAGTGTCCAATGTGCAGCTAAAAGTAGTATTTTAAAAGAGGTGTAATTTTGACTCGATGTAGAGAGGTGTTGAGACTAGAATCCAAAAGGGATCTGCCTCTCCTCTCTTCATTGTCAAAGGCTCCAATGGGCCTACTATCATCAGATACTAAGGCTTACAATTCAAAAGGTTTATGGGCCAATCTGGGCCCTAAAGCCACAGCATGTGAGGCAGCCTGTCTAGCTTGTACAAAAGTTGCTTTTTTCCTTTTTTTTCCCAGTTCAAAGTGGGTCTTTTTCCTGCATATATGATACAACAGCCACAAGATCTGTGTGACATGGGGGAGAAATTGTCTCCAATAATCTAGGACTCCAACAAAGTTCTAGACCTCTGTTTTATTTTTGGGGTTCAGCCATATATAAGACAGTTTGTTTGGGCACTTCAGGCATCATGTGATGGGGTCCCTGACATACTTTCTGTAGTGGGGTCTTGTATCTTTTTTGGATTGATCTCCCACCTATATTTTTGCATGATGTCTACAATATTGCTAAGAGTTTCTCCCACTTCCTGCTCAGTGGGCCCAGTAATGAAAGTAACATCCACGTAATGGAAAAATTTACAAGGTAGAGAGATGTTATTGTCCTCCAGTTGTTGTACCAGTAGCCCATGGCAGATAGCGCGGCTACACAAATACCCCTGAGGCAGGACAGTGAAAGTATATTGTAGTCCTTCCCAAGAAAAGGTAAATTGTTCCTGGGATTCTGCAGTAATGGATATGCTAAAGAAAGCATGAGCCATATCAGTCACAGCATGCCATGTTCCATCTTCTATCTCAATGCATTTGAATAGTGTCATGAAGTTCAGGACAATTGCAGCCATGGGAGAGGCTGCTTTATTTATTAGCTGGTAATCTACTGTCATGCATCGGAAACCATCTGGCTTCTTTACGGGCCAAATAGGACTATTAAAGGGAGAATGGTATGCCAGATAATACCCACCTCCAACAACAGTTTAACTATCTGGGTGATTTCAGCATGCCTCCCTGGGTAACTGATACTGTTTTGAGGCTACTGGGTTTGGAGGTGGCAGTAAAACAACTGGTGCAGTAAAGTACTTAACCCAACAAAACAGCCCGAATTCCTAAAGAATATTTTCCACCTTGGGTAAAGAAGGTTTTACACATCAAAATGTTATCCTCTGTTATTTATCTGGGAACTTGAGTCACACGTAATCAGGTAATAAATGTTGGATATTTTCCCAGTTGTAGGATGAGGTGGGCTTCGTGGAATGGCTCTTTAGAACCACCAAATGAATGTATAGCTGTAAGATGACTGTGTGGGTAATGGGAAGGATCCTTGTGCATCTCAGTTACTTCAGCCCCTATATGTAAGGGAGATCTGTTGCCAGGTTTTTTCCCATTCTAACAGATAACTAGTGGGACTTATGATCAATGATCATCCTGTGCCACTCCAGCCACCTGGCACACCTGGAGGTTTGCCGTGCTTAATCAATCCTGATGTTGGTTTGGATATTGTTTTCAAAGCACAATGGAGATTAAATCTAGAGAGATGTTAGACTGGGTGGTTTCTTTCACCCCCTCCCCCCGACTAGAAAGGGGAGCCAATGGTGTTATTGGATCCATACGACACATCTTTTGATGGTTTCTTTTTCAACTGCTTATATAGGTCTCAGCAGCAGGGAATTGGTTTCCATCAGCTTCCTTTTTAGGTGTACCTGACTGGAGGAGTGCTAAGAACATTTCCTTATGAGTCACTTTCCTTTTAGACTTCTGTGCATCTATAAGGTATATTCTGAGGCTTTCCTTTTTGGATTTGTATTTATCCAATTGTCCTCATCAGAAAATGGCATCTGCAACAGGTTTTCCCTGGGCATTACCCAATAAGGAAAATAGTGCCCTTTAGTATGAAGAAGATGCCTGAGAACAAATGGGAATGCATACCAGAGGTGAATAATTTGGTATCTGGTCTCAGAAAGATGTGGGAATCTATTTCTCGCTTCATAGCCAACTCCCAAAGGTATGCCCAGCCTCCTCTACATGCTTCCATGCAACTGATTTATCATCCCAGTCAAAAGAGGAGTACTGTGCTTGGACAGTTTAATCATACAATCATTTAAGTAGGAAAAAAACTTTAAGATCATCGAGTCCCTCTGTAAACCTAACATTGTCAAGTACACCACTAAACCATAGAATCATAGAATGGTTTTGGTTGGAAAGGACCTTAAAGATCATCTAGTTCCAAGCCCGCTGCCACGGGCAGGGATACTTTTCCACTAGAACACGTTCCTCAAAACCTCATCCAATCTGGCCTTAAACACTGCCAGGGAGAGGGCATCCACAACTTCTCTGGGTAACCTGTTCCAGTGTCTCACTACCTTCACAGTCAAGAATTTCTTCCTAATATCTAATCTAAATCTACCCTCTTTCAGTTTAAAACTGTTACCCCTTGTCCTATCACTACTTGCCCCTGTAAAAAGTCCCTCTCCAGCTTTCCTGTAGGCCCCTTTCAAGTACTGGAAGGCTGCTAGAAGGTCTCCCTGCAGCCTTCTCTTCTGCAGGCTGAAGAGCCCCAACCATGTCCCTAAGCACCACATCTACATGTCTTTCAAATACCTCCAGGGATGGTGAATCAAACACTTCCCTGGGTAGCCCATTCCAATGCCTAATAACCCTTTTGGTGAAGAAATTTTTCTGAATATCCAATCTAAACCTCGCCTAGCACAACTTGAGGCCATGTCCTCTCATCCTATTGCTTGTAACTTGGGAGAAGAGATCAACACCCACCTCGTTACAACCTCCTTTCAGGTAGTTTTTAAAGGGCCTCCTTTTTTTTCCAGGCTAAACAACCCCAGTTCCCTCAGCCACTCCTCATAAGACTTGTTTTCCAGACCCTTCACCAGCTTCGTTGCTCTTCATTGGACTCTCTCCAGCACCTCAATATCTTTCTTGTAGTGAGGGGCCCAAAACTGAATGCAGTATTTGAGGTGTGGCCTCACCAGTGCCGAGTACAGGGGGATGATAACTTCCCTAGTCCTGCTGGCCACACTGTTTCTGATACAAGCCAGGATGCTGTTGGCCTTCTTGGCCACCTGGGCACACTGCTGGCTCATATTCAGCCAGCTGTCAACTAAAATCCCCACATCCTTTTCCACCAGGCAGCTTTCCAGACACTCTTCCCCAAGCCTGTAGCATTGCATGGGGTCATTGTGACCCAAGTGCAGGACCTGACACTTAATCTTGTTGAACTTCATACAGTTGGCCTTGGCCCATTGATCCAGCCTGTCCAGATCCCTCTGTAGAGCTTTCTTACTCTCAAGCAGATCAACATTCCTGCCCAACTTGGTGTCATCTGCGAACTTACTGAGGGTGCACTCGATCTGCTTGTCCAGATCAATGACAAAGATATTAAACAGAACTGGCCCCAATACTGAGTCTTGGGGAACACTATTGCTATTGCTATTGCTATTGCTTTTTCAAAAAAAAAAAATTCTTACTGACCTCCTACTGACTGCTCCTGAAGTTTTTTCACTGAGGAGGTGTTGGTTCTTTCAGAATCTCTGTAAGAAAGACACCAACACTCAAAGCTGGTTAACCAATTTATTATGTAAAGGATGGGAATTATAGAAAAGGTAAAAACAATCTTACATCCCTCCTGATGCTTGGAATCACAGATGTTGCAGCATTGGATAAGCCCCTCCTTGATTGCTATCACATTTTCTGTAATTGCCCTCCTTTGCTCAATAAATTAGGCAGGCAGCTTTGAGTGATGGTAACTTTCTTACCAAGATTCCAAAAGAACTGGCATCTCCTGAGTTAAAAACATTTGCTATAGTTGTCAATTCTGTCAATCATCTTTCTCTTACATGGTCAACACTTAAGTGAATATAGAAATTATTTAAAGATAATAATTTAGTCCTCTTTCACATCTGGAAACTATATAAGTCATCATAGTTAAGAATCAGTGACACTGCCTTCTAATACCACTCTGTACTCTCTATGGTATCTTTACATCTTCATTAGCTTTTTAGTTGGATCAGAAATATGTTTTTTTTAGTAAATTGCTTAATTTTTATCCTCTTTCAGTACTGTGATTCTTGTCATGCAGTAGTTTCGATGTATGCAAACTGGATTCATTTTGGAGGAAACTAAATGTCACATTCACTCAATATTTTTTTCCAAACCCTTGGAATAAGATCACACAATCAGAGTGGTATAGGGAACCCCTTTATGCAATCAGGAAATTCTCCTCCTTCTACAGCTAGCTGTTACACCCTTGGAAACATTTTTTTTGTTTTCGAGAACAATGTGAGGTATCTTCACACTGTAAAAAAGAAAGCCAGTAGAGGTGTAAAAAAGTCAAAGTTTTGCATTATGGCTTAAAACGTAGTTTTAGTAGGCAGGAGGGCGGGTTTTAGCAAGTTCTGAGTTCACTCTGAACGGTCTTACTAAACTTCAGATTACAGGTTTCAAGAACAATATATTTCATATTTTAAGCACTTTGTACATTGTTTTGTATTCTGTTGCAAAAATGGTAGGTGATGGTTGAGCTTTTTTCCACTCACTTTGAGTGTCTCACCTAAAAGATGAAAAAGAATATTAGCTGAGGCATTATCAGTTTTTAGTGTCTATTCTTGATGCCTATGTTGATCATGGAAAAAAAATATTTCTGAAACAGAAAATTCATTAAAGAAAGAGGAATTATATTTTAAGTTGGTGCAAAAGTTTTAAATGGATGTTTACTTAACCAAAAATATTACTGTAGAAGCTTATGCACTAGCACAGCTGCCAGCAATAGAAAGACCTTTTGTCAGGAGCAATTTGTATGGATCTCTTTTCTATGCAAGTCACCTTGGAGAAAATCTATTGTTTATTTTGTGCTAGTCTACTAATTCCCATTGATTTGTCACCACTCTTTCATCTGCAGTTGTAGGTGACTTTTTTAAACAATCTTCTCTCTATAATAAGGTGATAACTTTACTGAAGGCATAGAAATAGTTTAAGCCATTTATTTAATTGAAAATGAGAGATTTAGCAATGCAAACAAATCTTGGCTTTTTGCTCTTGCATTTCAACAATTATATACGGATACCTATAAGGCCTTGGTCAAAAAAGTCTTTCAATGAATTTCAAGCTTCAAAAGAAGAATCTTTGAATAGATCAGTTTGCCTTACCACAAACAAAATAGCAGCTTTGTCAAGCCAAGATTCCAAATTTCTTGCCAATTGACTGGGAAGGGCAACTTCTGCAGTAAAATAGTGTTTTGTCCTGTAATGTCTCTAGATTCTGAGCCTGCCAACCAGGATACAAGTAGGAACCAAATGTGGCTTTTAAATCAACTTCTTAAAAAAAATATGTATAATGAATATTTCAACTCTAAGGAACACTTTGCAAGTGTCAAATTGATTTCATGGAGGTTACTGAGCAATTATCAGCAACAATTTTTACTCACTACCAGGCTAAGGCAGGGCTGAAATGAGATGTCTATATGAAGTTAAAGGCTTTCAGACATTTTTCAAAAGGTAATGCAGAAGAAAACAAAATTTCAAATATCTATGGGATGAAAAAGAACAAGAAATTTGGAACTCAGGAAAATAAAATCATAGGTAGGCAATTATTTACTTTATTAGCTTCACAGAAAATACATTGTCATTCAAATAAAAGGCACAAGGAATAATCATAGTTCTGTTCACAGAAAAATAAAACACAGTCTGGAAAACCTTAAGTGGAAAGTACAGGTGCCTTTTAGCTGAGGAATTGAACTCTAGATGACTGTGGAACATGGGAAGCTTGAAGAGTATTTGATTCTCCCACAAAGGTGTACAGGAAGAGAAGGAAACATAAGGTCTCAAAAGTTATGCCAGAAATGGTCTTCATACTTCCAAACATACTTATGTCCAACAAAAGCAAGCTTTAAATTTATTTATTTATTCATTTTTAAATTTATTCTGCTTTGAGAACAATATTAACTTAAAAAGATTTGCTTATGGATTGTAATACCAGCTTTGTCTCTGAAGTTTGATTTAAAAAAGGATCATTTTGAAACCATTATATACTTTTGTCAATTGTTCTTTGACTATCATGCTAGTAAAATTGTGTTTACTACATGAATGTCAGAGAAGAGGTATTCTCCATCTGGGATCTCTTTCAAGGTGCTATTCTTTACTTCTAAACCCCTTAGACTGCAATAAAATTCTCTGAATAGAAACTTTTTAATGTATTTTTTTGTCCTGTACAATTTTATTCCTAATAAAAACTATCATATGTCATTGCCTATTCATAAATATTAATCTTTAAATGATTGTCTTTTAAAGTGGATAACAGGAACTTGGAATTTATAATGGAATCAGAGGGAATACTCTTGGTAGGCATGTTCTCTTCAATCTTTCTCCTGAAATAAACTCAACATATTGAACACTGTACAACAATTTACGAATTGGAATGGTCAAAACTGTGGCTGACCATTGGGGACTTGCAATGTAATACGAACTATGTCACCTACCTGGCAAACTCAATTTAATTTCTCTCCTCTTTCCTAGGAATAAATGTTCCAATACTTCTAACTTGTGACCTTAGGGAGTAACTTACCTGAAAGTCAAAGTTAAAGGAGGTAGCAATTTAAGAGAGCTTAGTTACTGCAGCAGATTTGTAGTCCAATGTGATGAGTGAAAAAATGGATTTAGGTGTAATTAGGAAGATGAGATAGTGAAACCACAAGCCAAAGAAAACTGAGAATTATGCATAGAAAAGGATAGGTATAGCAATTTAAAAGTTATTTGAAACCATATTCTCTATTAGCTATTCTGAACTGGGGACACATTTCTCAATTTCCCCTGGCAAAACTGTTCTTTTCTTTTTTTATATAAATAATAAATATTCGTTGGAGCACCAGCTTGAAACCGTCTTATTAAACTCATGTTCAGCACTTCCTTCTTCAACTCATATTTATCTATCTCCCGGGTACCTGTGATTTGTTGGACATGTGTAAAATACTGGAAAAAAAACAGTGTCCATACCTCTCACTGTTATTAAATGTGATTGGGAGCTGCAATAAAAAAAATTATCTTGCTCTTATAGATAAACTCAAATGATAGTTAACTAATAATAAAAAAAAAACACTCCAAAACAACAACAACAAAAAAAGGACTTATTTTGATTCTGTGCTTTTGAAATACCTAGGAAAAAACCTCAAGGATTAACCTATATTAAAACATACTCAAATAGCAAAACTATTCCTAAAATAATACTAGATTTAGTTATTTCATCAATTCTTTTTTGTTTTCGTTTTCAGTACTCCTTATTTCCTTACTGTCTTAAAATGTCAGTGGTAAAATTCTTGTGCCTTAGTCACTGTTGATGAAGAATTCACATTTTACCAAAATAATTACAAATCTTAGGAGAGAAGGAAATTAAGTAGTCCACTGATTATTAAGGACAATTTCACAGCTCACAGATCAGCTGATATGCCAGGTGCTATATTCTTGTAGCAGATGATCGCAGGAATCATTAAACTAGTTGGTATCCTTATAACTTTAGGTTAATGCATTACTTGAAGAACAGGACACTTCTGTCTTGTTATGTACTTCTACACATTTACTATGGTTTCTGTACAGCGCCTTCACAACTTGAAGTGTAATTTTCACCATTATAAAAGTGAAAGTCAAAAGCTCATTTCTACAAGGCTTTATTCTCTGTGATGTTAGTGAGAAAAAATGTACCCTACAAGTACCCTAATGACTACACCACAGCTACAGCAGGGAGATCATGCTCCTGTGCACCTATCCCAACATGAGCTGGGGGAGGGCATCCAAGTTTTCTCAAGTCATTTAAGAGGACTGGTCAAAATCAGAGCACAATATGTTGTGCTCCTGTCCCCGTGAAGAGGACAACACTGCTATGCTTGCCCCTCTGATGCTCCTCTGCTTCTGCAAGGCAGTAGGGCCTTTTAATGGCTGTTGTTCTGATGTCTTTGCACAACTTCCCAAAGTTTGTTTTACTGCATTGCATTTATATCACCACTCTCCTAGTCTGAGTATTGCCTGGGTCAACCAATCGAATGTTCCTTATTTGACCATCGACAATTTAATCAATTATTATCCCTTCCATCTGCTGTTGCTGGCTACTTCATAGTACTTTTGGGTACTAACTTGCAGGCAGAATTGTTTAATTCTTCCTGTTACTTTCAGGTCACTGAAGTCACTAATCTCCAGGCAAACGTTGTTTACATCCATTCACCAATAATGTTTGAGGCCAGTTTTAGGGGGTCCATTCCAAATTAGAAATCTAGCTAATAGAAAGATCTAGGTATCTGCAGTGGGAAATTCACACTTTAAGTAGAGTGAAAAGGGCTCTAGAATAGCTTATGCCTCCTCATCAGCTGTAGAGGAAATTTGGAAGATCATTAAAATAAATTTAGGCCCTCAACTTAAAGATCATTGAGATATCCAAAGGTAAATGCGATGAATCCAAGCATTTATGAATTCAGACAAAAAATCTTGAGATTCTGGACCCGAGGCTAGGCTAAGCAAAGCAATGCACAAATGAAAAATGTGTTGTCAAGTCACTCTTCAGAGAATTTCAGGCTCGTCATATGTCTATGAGATATTTTTTATAGTCAGCTGTTTTGGAACATCTCATCTTTTCATCTGTATCTTTATTAATGAACCCGAGACAACTTTTAGGTTCCTAGAGCATGACATATGTGCCAGCTAAGTCCCAGTTCCATAACAGAAAAAGGATCAGGAAATTAACAGTTCCTTTTTTTCTACTTGCTGATTTCTACTGAAAGTAAACCTGGACTTTCAGACTGAAAAAGCACCATGCTATGTTTTCCTTTTTGAATATCAATACCTCCCTTTTCCTTGCTGTCTTTTCTTTCAAAAAGTTGACAACAGTAGCATTTTTTTAGGAGTGAATGTATGTTTCCTGTCTCCAAATACATGAGAATCTGGTTTAGAATATTCTCTTTATTTTCTTTCTACATTTTTCTATTACTTCTTCAGTCCGAGGAGAATAAAGACTTAATTTCACTCTCTTCTTTGCAGAATATTGTTACATTTAAATTCCATTGTGGATCTAGTCTGCAAACATTTAATACACTAATAGATAAATGAAATGTCCAAAATAGACTATTTTAAAATGTAAACAATAGTGGTGTCCAACTATATGCTGGGAGGAAGGTTAGAATTATATTTTAATACTAGCTGAAAATAAATCATACATAAGCTTTCCTGTGTTCATTGAGAAGATTGAGAAGATTCTAATCAGAAACAACAATAGATGTAAACATGGACGTTTCCTATTTCTTCTTTGTAGGATGTTCCATTTAAAGAACGGATTTACTCTGCTACACAGAATATTTTTTTTACAGTGGTAATGACTAAATATTAAATGTTTCAAATTATTATACATTATTAAAAATGTATACATTAGTTTAAATGAGGTCTGAGGTGAAAAATAAGCTATCTTGTCTTCCTTAAATTTTTTATAATCTCAGGTACAATATTCCCCTGCTAGTCAGTATTTGTTAACCATTATGTATGCCAAGAAAGTAAAAACCAAACAAAAAATAGCCATAATTTATGTATAGATCTATCACATTTGTGCCCATTTGCTGTAAAGCTGCATCATTTGTGTTCTCTATGCTGGCAAGTTTTCCTAAAAAATCTTGTTTTGGAGCTGTGTTGATGGCATATAATTGCATCATTGATGAGACTGGCATAGAATAATGGAAAATTGTGTTGGCTTGTGCCCTGAAGAGAGAAAAGAATTGAAAAATAAAAGGCGGGGGGAAGCAAAAATCAATATTACTCAAGAGGAAAGAACAAGATGCCCTTTGAATAAGAACCCGTTTTTCAGCTTCCAAGGTGTTACTGTAAAAAATTAACAGAAGAACATGAATAGTCTTGGGAAGAAAAAAAAAACACAACAGAAAAAAACACACCACCACCCCCCCCCAAGCTAAAAACAAACATACAAGCCCTCAAAAGAAACAAAAACCCAAACAGTTACAGTTTAAATAGCAAATTCTTATTTCTTCTATGATGAACCATTTCACTTTTTTTCTACAGCTTTTCATTTCTCCTACATTCCTTCTTCCCTATGTTTCTCACTCCTGTCTGCAATATTAGAGACATAACTCTGCACTGAGACTTGTTTAAAAAACTCACATGCAATCTCTTTGTATCTCCCTTGGATCGTACCTGCTTATCTCCATTCCTTTCAGCTCCCTTTCTTCATCCCATGCCATTTTGCTGTTACTAATATTTTTTTTGACCTCAAATACTATTTAGACATGTGCTTTGGCTTCCCCAAATTTAAATAACAGTCTTAATCACCTAACCTCACCACCATTTTATTTCTCTTTGGTCTCATACTTTTCTCTGCTTTAATATTGCTGTAATTAACTTTAGCACGGATAACTCCTTTAGGTAAGTTTAATTGTGAATTTTTAGCCTTCATTCATTTTGACCTATCTTTTCTCTTTAAGATTATTGACACACTCTCCTCTTCAGGAAGATACTAAAGTTTCTCAGTTTTCCTTTTACCTGTTCAGATATGTAGAAAATATATTTTCATAGCCCTCCAGAAAGTTTCTAAAAAGACAGACTGCTTCAACATATCACAAGGTATACTGGATTTTTTTTTTTCTGTGGCTTTATAAAGTAGAGTGCAAATGATTACATGTTTTTTTTTCTCTTACCAGTTAATTGTGATCACCTATAAAACTCCATATGAGTATTAAATACCTGGCTAGGAAGGAAATTTTTCTATTTCTCATTTTTAACAATGCAACACAATTGGTGAAAAATTTTCATTTAAGCAAAATCAAATCATATTAAGATTTTGTAATAGCATATGTGAAACCTGTTAATTTTCCACTTAAATATGGATTATATTGTCATAAAATGTAAAATTAAAATCAGTATGGAGAGATTCACAGATATTTTCTGTTCTAATATTTGGAAAAAAGCAACAAAAAAAGGGAATAGGTTTTATTCTCTTTTTCAAAGTCATTCCCAATGGCAGAGAGTAATCTCCTTTAGAATAACACTATCTGAGCTGTTACTCTCAGAGTCAATTGTTTATCCATTTGACAGTAAGTTATGGAAGCATATTTGTACTCCCTATTTTTTTGTTATTTCTGGCACAGATTTGAATGCTGTGGGTGGGCTCAGTGGTTGTTAGATTTGCAAATATCAGAGCCACTGTCTAAATAGTTAGGTAAATCTTTGACTAAATTGGAAGTGAGAGGTCCAACCTAAAGGAAAAGGAAAAGGAAAACACAGAAAAGGGGTCTTATTATCAACAATAAAATTATCTTCAGCCAAGGCACATATATATATGTATATATATCCATATCCTCTTAGTTTCTCTAATTTACTACGCTTATATGAGGTCTTAGTGCTTAAAAAAAAATTTCACTGCAGCTGAGAATGTTCCAGGACCAAACTGTAATGGCTAATACATGGAAACTGGAAAAATATACCCACAAGGAAAGAGGAAACAAAACAATTCATGCAGTATTTTGTTATTCTGACATCAATTTCACTACTTTGCATTTTATGTGTGTTAACAACAGGTAAAGAGTTGATGGATATAATTGGCAAGTAAGGTTTCAATATTTCATTGCTACTTTTATTACTTAACTATAAAAGGTAGATCTTTAAAAAGGATTGTTCACTCACAATCTAATCAGGAAGACATCTGTGGGTGTGCCTACATTTAGTTAACAGGAAGAGTTGTTTTCAGTGAAAAAAACAATTCTATCTAAATGTGTAATCATGTGATATTCTTCTGAGTGCAAAAGGAACGTGCTGGAACCAAGACTGAAGTCGTATGCAGGAGCAATGTCAGCAACCCAGGGTGGATACTAGGTCATACAGCATTATGTACCCATATCTAGACCCTGGCACCAATTTCTTAGGCAGTAGAAACACAGTGTGGAAGTACGGTGCTTAGACTACAGTGGCCCAGAGCAGATTGAACCCCAGCCCTTCCCCTTGTGCCACACCAGTTGCTAATATAGTTTTATTTCCTGCCTTTAATACAGAATAACTTGTTCCCTTAAAGCTGAGCCTTGCTTTAGGACATGCCAACCACATTCTCAGACTTAATGGTTTTGAGCAATGGGGTATTCTACTCATGAGCAACTGTTGTTAAAATACACATATATAATCTGTGATACTATCCATAATACATGATAGTTCACCTTAACATGAGACTTGTTTTGATAGGCATTCTCCAAGTGTATATGGCGGATTTAGCTCTGCAAAAGAAAATCACAAAACAACTACTCTACAGAATCACAGAATCACAGAATCACAGAATCACAGAATGTTAGGGATTGGAAGGGACCTCGAAAGATCATCTAGTCCAATCCCCCTGCCAGGGCAGGATTGCCTAGACCATATCACACAGGAATGCGTCCAGGTGGGTTTTGAATGTCTCCAGAGAAGGAGACTCCACAACCTCTCTGGGCAGCCTGTTCCAGTGTTCAGTCACCCTCACCGTAAAGAAGTTTTTCCTCAAATTTAAGTGGAACCTCCTGTGTTCCAGCTTGCACCCATTGCCCCTTGTCCTGTCAAGGGATGTCACTGAGAAGAGCCTGGCTCCATCCTCTTGACACTTGCCCTTTACATATTTATAAACATTAATGAGGTCACCCCTCAGTCTCCTGTTCTCTAAGCTAAAGAGACCCAGCTCCCTCAGCCTCTCCTCAGAAGGGAGATGTTCCACTCCCTTAATCATCTTCGTGGCTCTGCGCTGGACTCTCTCTAGCAGTTCCCTGTCCTTCTTGAACTGAGGGGCCCAGAACTGGACACAATATTCCAGACGTGGTCTCACCAGGGCAGAGTAGAGGGGGAGGAGAACCTCTCTTGACCTGCTAACCACACCCCTTCTAATACACCCCAGGATGCCATTGGCCTTCTTGGCCACAAGGGCACACTGCTGGCTCATGGTCATCCTGCTGTCCACTAGGACCCGCAGGTCCCTTTCCCCTACGCTGCTCTCCAACAGCTCTGCCCCCAACTTGTACTCTAGCTTACAGAGAGACCAGAATTTATATCCAGAGACCAGAATTGAAAGCCCTCATCAGTTTTAAAGAAAATTCACGTTCTAGCTGATTGTCCCAAATATCACACTTTGAGTTTTTTTTCAGGTTCTCTTTTTTTTTTTTTTCCTCTCCATTAAATCTGTTTTATTTTCATGTACTAATTAACAACTATTTTACAAAACGAGAATGTACAGCAGTGAAGCTTGCTTTGTTAATAGGGAGAACAAAAAAATTATCACAGGTAATAGTTCAAAAGCAAACTCTAACTCTACATAGCAAAGGAAAACCTTCAGAAAATTTTCCTTAACTATTGGATTTTGGGGTTTGTTTGATATTTTTTCAGTGCTGCTAATATGGCTTGTTCTTAAGAGTTACACTGTTGTACAAAGCTCATTTTCTGATGTAACCTTTAGAAGTATTATGGGCCAGTGCTTATGAGTTATTAAGGATCTGGGGGTTTTGATATGATGGAAACGGAACTGAAATAAAAAGATACTACAGAAAAGGAATTGGAAAAAAGTATGGTATCTTGAAAATTAGGTTAATTGACAAAACAATACAAAAAGAACCCCACCCTTTTCATCCTCCCTACATTTACCAGAATCTGCACTCAAAATGTATTTGACAAACATGAAAAATGTTGGTAAATACCCATAGCATCATCACTAAATTAACAAATAATGTCATTATTCCTTTACCCTCATGCTTCACAAAAGAAGGAAAAAACACCCTCCATTCTATCCTGATCCTGACTGTCAAATTGGTGACCATGAATGAAGATAAAAGACATCCTTTTTGTCTCCAACTGAGTTGGGGGTTCTTAAGGTTACTTTTCCTTTTATTTATATCTGTCTTTTTTTTTTTTTTGCCTTTTGGAGAGAGGAAAAAAAATTCCATCAGTTTACTGTGGTTTATTTATTCCAGGAGGAAATTTATGTTTGTAAAGGTTACACTTGAAATGTATATCTGCACCAAAAGTAAGTCTCATGATGACTGTCATGTTGAAATTTTCAATTAAATTTATAATGTGCTGGAAAGGCAAAGGCCTTAAATTTAAATATAAAAAAAAAAAAATTGGGAAAATAGCACACTAGCAACAGCTCTACTGACAACATCATTTAAATACCAAAATTTCAACTAATATCAATTTCCTTTGTGCATTCCTTGCCTTGGATTTTTTCACACATGGATGCTCTTGCTTTTTGCTAATATAAATTTGATTGTGAATGCAATTATATTTGAACATGATTGCAGGAATTCATGGTTGTGATTACTAATTGCATAGTATGTGGGAAATATTAATATTATTTTCATTTTAATTGTCTTCGTCAGAGCTAGTTATCCTAGAATCTTTTCATATCTCTCAGGAATATTTTGATTACATAAAGAAAGAGAAGCTCATGACCTGGCTCTTTGTGATAAAGGAATATGATACAATGGCTGGAGAACTCTGTGGTTTTGGCTGAATATGTACAAGCACTCTAATGACTGAACAGTTGTATCCTGACCTTACATGATATTGGAAGTGTGATTATTTGGAGAAGTTTTGGGCACAGGAACACTGTTATTTTGTGAATTATCCAGGAAATAGATCAGTGGACTTGGGAGAAAGAACAATGAACATTGATAGAAGCTTATTTTCCTGTAAAAGCAAAGTGGCATATGGCACAGAGTTTATTCCAGAGTGATGAGCAGCACTGATGAGCTTGTCAAAACAAATTCTTAGAACCCAGTCTATGAATATTGCTTTCTGATCACACACCCTTAATGGATGCTTGATACATATCACAGAGTTCTGGCTTTGGTACTTAGTTTCCTATGCAATAGACTGATTATAGAGTCATAAAAGATTTCGTTCTTGGGTTACTTTACTGGTAGATTCCATTTTATTGTCATTCTGTGACATGAAAGGACACTAAAAAGGAAGATATAATCTTAGATTATTTTTGTTCTTCACTTAGATGCAGGTAATCAGAGGACACAAATTGAACTACTTCTAGCGCAGTGTTTTGCACTCCAAATTTGCTTAATCCAAACACTGCTTATCAGAATAATCAATTTGCTGTAGAAATCAGTAATCGTCCCTTACACAAGATCATACTTTTCTGGCTCTGCAGACAGAAAGATAGGAGATCACCACAGCCTCTTTTCTTTGATAGCTGTGCATTACATTTTAAATTGGTTTAAAATTCTCCCAGAGAAGGAGACTCCACAACTTCCCTGGGCATCCTGTTCCAGTGTTCTGTTACCCTCACCGTAAAGAAGTTTTTCCTCATATTTATGTGGAACCTCCTGTGTTCCAGCTTGCACCCATTGCCCCTTGTCCTGTCAAGGGATGTCACTGAGAAGAGCCTGGCTCCATCCTCATGACACTTGCCCTTTACATATTTATAAACATTCATGAAGTCACCTCTCAGTCTCCTCTTCTCTAAGCTAAAGAGACCCAGCTCCCTCAGCCTCTCCTCATAAGGGAGGTGTTCCACTCCCTTAATCATCGTCATGGCTCTGCACTGGATTCTCTCTAGCAGTTCCCTGTCCTTCTTGAACTGAGGGGCCCAGAACTGGACACAATATTCCAGATGCGGCCTCACCAGGGCAGAGCAGAGGGGGAGGAGAACCTCTCTTGACCTACTAACCACACCCCTTCTAATACACCCCAGGATGCCATTGGCCTTCTTGGCCACAAGGGCACACTGCTGGCTCATGGTCATCCTGCTGTCCACTAGGACCCCCAGGTCCCTTTCCCCTACGCTGCTCTCCAACAGGTCTGCCCCCAACTTGTACTGGTACATGGGGTTGTTCTTGCCCAGATGCAGGACTCTTCACTTGCCCTTGTTATAGTTCATTAAATTTCTCCCCGCCCAACTCTCCAACCTGTCTAGGTCTCTCTGAATGGCAGCACAGCCTTCTGGTGTGTCAGCCACTTTCTTAAACTGTCACTCCTTTATCAGTTTCAGTATCACAGCAGTATAAATTCCTTCACCGTAGTGTCATTTCTTTAAGAAAAAATTACAACCTTTATGCATATATAAAGAATTTATGACGTGTAGAAGGTAGAATGTCCTCAAGAATTGCTTTGTCAGTAAATAATTTTCAATCTTGACTTTATTTTAGGATTTTTTTTTAAATATTACCAAAAATAACATAATGTTGTTCCTTTATAATTCTGCAATTTGCACACTTAGCATAATTTTTCTAAAGTTATTCTCTGAACCTAATTTAAAAACTTTGATCAATCTTCAGCAATAGTTAAGGGATGAGTAAATAATATTGAATAACTTTCTTTTGACTCTTCTCTCTTGAATGTATTACAGTCAACTGCAAGAGTTAAAACATCCATTACTGTATTTGTGCTCCATATGACTTACAAACATAAACCATGAGCATTTTCTTCTCTGTTTTAATTAATCTTTATGTCCTGATAGAAGACAACTGGTAATGTTATCAACTGATTAATTATTGTATTAAATATTGCTTAAGTAATCAAGTAATGTGACAGACTGTATTACTTGGTTTCAAGGTGTATCTACATTAATAAAGTTAGTAATTTTATGAAAAATCTAAACATTCAAATATTTTTTTTGATGACAAAATGAAGGAAGAAAAGCCAAATTACATAATAGAATGTTGCTTTCTAAAAGTTACTGAAGCTTTTGTGAGTTTAGAAATGGAGTGATTTGAACTGGACTTTTTATGAAATGATCAGTACTTATTCTTAGAGAAACCAAGGTCACTGCTAAATTCCTCACTGCTTATGAGTGAAGAGCCACAGGAGGGGTCGCACCGGCAGGGAGGAGCGGACAGGGCAGGTGATCCACAATGAACCAATGAAGGTATTCCATCCCATACACGTCATTCTCAGTATAAAGCTGAGGAATCACGAGGGTCTCGCCCCTTCTGCTATGGCCGGTGTCCGAAGGGGACTCTGTTTTCCTGCTGCCCCCGATCCTGATCCGTGCATCCTTGAATCCAGTTCCCATCCATCGCTGGGCTCATCCTGGGCCTTCTCAGAGCCTGCCCTGCAGTGCTGATGGTGATGTAACCGACATCGGGGGAGCTCAATCTCAGTTTTGTATATATATTTGTATATATTTGATTATTTCTGTTATTATTATTATACTTTTTTTTTCATTATTATAGTTTATTAAAGCTGTTTTCACTTTCCAACCCATAAGTCTCTCTCCCTTTTCCCTTTCCCTTCTGGAGCAGGGGGGAGAGTTAATAGAGAGCATCTGCCACTGGTTTAATAGCCAGCCCAGCTTTAAACCGTGACAACTGTGTGGCAATAATGCATATAAATAGAAGTTTAAAGTACCATGGAAACTTTTTTTTATTTTATTATAAATGCTTAAAAATATCATCATACCAGCACAAACCTAACCAAAAAAGACCCATATATTTCCATCCTAAAGCAAAAATGAAACAAAAACCTGCTGATTTAGTATAAAGCATAACAAAATCCTTTAAATTTATATAGTTCTTCTCTAGGAGTCTGAGTATTCTGTCTGTCAAAACCTATGTATTTGGCCTTCATTATTAGCCACCTGAATGTATGGGTCTCATACAGAACACAGCAGGTTATCTTGGATGTAAGTCAAGATAGCTTTTCATCTATGCATTAAGAGTGCAGAAATAATCATCCCGGAGTGATGGACACAAAGGAGTCTTAACGAAGACAGTATACATGCATTTGGCTGTGTCATGTTTCACTCAATTTAATCTGACAAGAAAAATTTTTAAGAACTGAAAAAAGTCCCTTTTTCTGCAGAGAATGTGTCTTCATAAAGGAATAAACAAGTGAAATTTTCTTATAAGAAGTTTGCTATCATCCATTCCTTATGCTAACACAGTACATCTTCATTACAAGGCTGGAGAAAAAAAATGAATAGCACACAAAATTTAGGTTAACATGTGAGTCTTGCACTACATCTGCTTTGGGAATAGAAACAGAGCTATACAATGAACTCATGAGAATTGCTGGCTTTTTCTGCATAATATAAGAACTTAAAAGAAAAAACCATGTGAAAACAAGATTGGACTAGATGATCTAGAGAGGTCTTTTCTAACCTTAATCACATAAAATCCTTTTCTAGGTTTTAAGGGGGCATAGCCAGAAATAACACAACTGCCTCAAAATATATTATATACATTCTTTCTCTTGCTCATAACTTCTGATTCTAGCAATTGTAGAAGTCTGACAAGTAACATTCCCAATAACATATGGGCAAAACTAATTTAGAACAGAACGCATGTGCCAGTATTAAGTGCCTGTAATACATAAAAGTGATAAATAACAGAAAAGCTCATCTTATGGGTAGAGAAGGGTCTGGTACAGTTTTCCAGGCTATTTCATCACACAGTAAGAGCTGTAGTTGGGTATAAATTCACTCTGAAGAAACACAGATGGAAATTAGACCACATACTGAAATATATGCGAGGGAGAATTCAAAGATGTGTAGTAAGGATAAAAACAAAAAAACTAACCCACCCAATTTTTACTATAGATCTTGATATACTTATGAATGTTACCCTGAACTACAACGGAGTAGGCAATTACCCCAAAGATCCCTTCTAGTCATATGGCCCCTTTATCCTTTGAAGGGGATAAAATATGTTAAAAGCTACACCTATGGGCCAGAAGAACGATCATCTACATTGTTTTATATTTTAAAACATTATTTTATATCTATAGAGAAATTTTTTGCTTGCATATGTTCTTGCATTGGGATCTCCAAAGAACATTATATTTCCCTTGAACATCTGAGGAAGAAAATAGCCTGAATTGTTGCACTTTGCCTCTGAATCTAAGCCAGAAAAGAAGAGTTTGCTCTACAAAGACTAGTTGAGTTGTTTTGTTTCTCACTTTCTTATTTCTTTTGTCCTGTTCCATTCCCAGACTTCTATTTTTGACCCATAACTGGAAAAATAAATCTGATTTCCACTGAGATCCCATTTCTACTTGTAGATCCAACTGACTTTTAAAATTAAAAAAAGTCCAGAACACATTTGCGCAACTGTAAGGTCTGGGGCTAGTGGACTGTTGTTATAGTTTTAATAAAGTTGTCATGTAGAGCCAGCTGCTTCTCTAACACTATTGCCATCTTAAATTTTAAAGCTTTCATATTAGCATACTGGGCTATAGATTCTAAGTACCGCTGCTTTCTATTTTCTTATACAGAAAGACATACTACTTCATTTTCATATACAATATACCATACCATGATGAAGAAAGTTACTGTAGACACTGCTAAGGGACATTGTTAAAAAACCTGCCAAAAGACAAAATGAAGTCAGGTAAAGAAAACAAATTATGTGAAGCTACATCTAATGTGTTTTGGGGTTTTTTTTGCCAACTTTTTTCCTTAAAAAAACTCAACAGACACCTAAATATGATTTTTTTTATGTTACCTGAATTTGTAAATATACATACAGATGAGAGAAGAACTGTTTTTTTGTCCAAAGCCCCAGAATAGTGCAAAAGAGATTTGCTGTTACGACATCCCTTATGGACTATACTGAGGTCCTTATTTTTTTTTCCTTCCACATTTTTCTATATTGTTTGAGCTCTTCAGCTCCACAGCAAGAAAATCCTGTCTTTCCAACAGGTAAGAAATCCAGTCATCATGGAAGATGTTCTCTGGAATGGGACATCATCCAGTTGAGAGGAAAAATGAAGAATTAAAATCCAGCTCTTATGAAGTACAGTAACAGAATTTCTAAGTGGAAATTTACACATTTCTTGTTACCTCTTTCTTTTAAAAATCAATTTCCATTTTACTATAAATCTCAGCAATGATAATCTGTCCCCTGTAGGCATTCATAGATCTTCATGTGAAATAACTTTCCCAGATTTGGTGAATAATGAGGCAAGGAAAGTTTAATTTTTTTTAAATTATTATTCCCCCCACTCTGACTTATTTGTATAGGTTCTCTTCACAATCAGATATTGACACGTTTTTATATAACTGCCGCTGTAAAGTGTTACCTTCCAAAGTTTTTTCCTTCTCAAGTACGATTTCATCATGTCGATAAAAGGATGCGAGCATTCTGATTTTATATATATATGCCTCTTTTATGCAATCAGATACAGTATTTAAGTGAATAACATATACTTATCAGTGTGTATTGCATTTATAAAATTAAAGAGATAGCTATATATTTACAGTGCATTTACTTAGTTGTTAAAATTAACATTTTCTGATTAAATGAATTAGTACTCATGTGTAATTTAAACATTTGCTAAGAAATTAGCAGACAATTCTGTTTTATAAAATGATACATGACTAAGAAGACATTATACTGAAACATCATTAAAACTAGAACCTAATAATAAATAAAGGAAAGATTGGGATGAATATCATAAAATGTTTTAATTATATACATTTGTCTTAATGGTTTTATACTGCCTCTCCTCATCACGATATCCAGGCCATTCACTATCAACTCAAAGTTCATAAGAGAACACTGTAAACAAGGAAATCACAAAATTGACCTTATTTGTGTTTGTAGCTGAAACTCAGAACTGTATTTTGCAAAATTCTTATCTTTAAAAATCTGTCTTCAGTCCAGGATGGAATTGAAGCCTTTTTTTGAAATTTTAATAATAGATACATTATAAAATTAGTTGTCAAAACATTTGCATTTATATGTAAATTTGATATGACAAAAAAATTGGTTTATACAACTAAACTCATAAATAAGTGCAAATTATAATCTTACAAAGATGTCCATCTATGTCCTTAAGGGAGGCAATCCTTCAGTCAGGATCTCCTTACTCATGCTTATTGATCTGAAGCCCATATCCTTAACAGTTTATTGTATCATTCAGTGTTCTGAATTCATGAATCAGCAGATTACTGAAAAAGGCTTTGTGGAAATGGCTTCCACCATGTGCACATCTGTAGTGAATTAGATTGGCATTTTAAAAGAGAAGAGAGTCTGTCTATAGTCTTCAAGAGATTACATAACCTAGAGACTTTTGGGTTCTTTTAGGGTTTTTTTTAAGGATTTGATGGTTCTTTTAGAACAAAAAGTTAACTCCTTCTCTGTATGTACTCTTCTTGCCCTTGGATGAAAATCATTCTTAATCTCAGAGACTATACACTTTTGTCTCCTCTTACCAGTCCTCAACAATTGACTACTTAGAGCTACTTGGTATGCTCACCAGATTGCAAGTTGCCTCACAAATGGCTAACAGTAGCTTAAATCTGTGATCTGCAGAGTTAGGAGAGACTATTCTGGGGATCTTATAGATTCTTCTTGGTTCCTGAAATAAGTCAAAGTCAAAATAATACATGTTAAGTCTAGAAAAATGTTTACTTCTCTCCAGTATTTAAGCATGAAGCAGAGCTAGATAAGAATTCAACAAAAATCTTTTTGAGTTTATGCTAAACTATCTTAGGAAACAGGGAGATTTTCTGTCATTAAGCACTATCCAAGATATTTGTTCTAGTGGCTTTTAAGCAGCCTCTCAACAACACCTCCAGAAGTAGAAACAGTGTCTCATACCGCAGCAAGTAGATTTAACAGAATTGCTTCTTGCATTGCCTATTGGAGAACTATTGAAGATACTTCTGGATCTGAAAATACAGAGAAATAAGAAAAATAACTAGTATATTTGTTCCCTATTTTTTTCACAATACTTGCCTGTGCTTTTCTACCCAAGGTTTCCACGGGATCCAGGGGTCCAAAGTTTCCATAGGAATCAATGGATCAGTCCAGGGACACCTTTTCAGAAAAGCAAAACTACTTTCAGCCTTGTGAAGTGATAGCAGGGAATGTGCAGTGACCTTTCTTTTCATCACCAGCAGCTGAAGTCTTTTATGTATGCCCAGTTTCCTTTAGAACTTCAGCATAATGGTGGCAGACACAAATCATAAAACATCTTACCACACTGAGAAAACTTTCAGATCTGAATCTCTACATGTAAACATGGTCTTCTGAAAAAAAAAAAAAAAATCCCACTAGCCTGCATTTTGCTCTTGGAGTTGTCTTTTCCTGAACTGCAGTCCTCTCCTGCAGCCTCTTTTCATATTAACTCCATGACTTACCTCTGTTGACCTCCTCAAAGTTACCTTTATATCTTCATCACTTACTGACTTTTCTAATCAGTGACCACATTGCCAAACCAACATAATTGTTCTTGCTCTTTTCTCTCACAGTTTCCTTGCATAATATCAGGGAGAGGTTCTGTGGTGATCAGTTGAAATGGGGTAGTCAGGTGAGGACAGAGCCAGATAGTTGCTCTGGAAGTGCAATCAGCCCACATGGCTTCAGATAACTGGGATGAATGACAAGGATGATCAAACAGAAAAAATTGCTTTTGTACCTTTCACTACATGAGAAAGAATCTTTCTAAAAATGGGCACTTGAGAGTCTTACTTCTGTCAGGCAAAGGATTTTGATAAGGGCAGAGAGCTGAATAAATCAGCTAAATGGCAAAAATTAATAACAGACTGTGATTTTGCCTTTAACAATATTCAACATTATTCCCATCCTCTCTACTGAAGGTCTGGATGACCAGCTTAGAGGAATATAAATAATGTGAGACTCATCTTCTGTTGGAATTAGACGTGCACATCTGAGCATGTCTGGTTATGTGAGCTTACCATTGTCATTAACAGAAAGAGTCATATCTAGAATGTTAGTCATCTACCAAACGCAAGCACAGACTTTAGTTTGAAATTAATTGTAGCATAGAAGTATTTTCTCTTGTTAAATGTAAAGGGAAACTTAGATCTTTAATTAAATGTAGCTGCAGCATATTAAAACTGCAGTGCCTCTAAAGCTGGGTCATATGAACACTATCCTATGGTCTTATTTTTGTGTTCAAAATATAAAAGATGTAAACATGCATTGTAAGGTAAATGTAAAGTACATGGTTAAGTAATATTGTCACCATATTTTTTTCCTTTACTTTCAAGCTTTTTTTTTTAGGGGTGGGAGGCACTGTGAAATTATTCATTAATGCTGAAAAACTATTCCAGAACATCCTCATTATTAAGTCATTTACCTGAAATAAGAACACACCTGGTACCAATCCCAAAGGATATTCAGCTGCTTAATGGAACAACATGATCAAGAGACAACACTCCTGGATATTTGTTAATCCATGATCAGGCTATTAATTTACGAGGCAGAAAACCTACTTTTAAGCCCATACTGCAAATCAGGTAAGAAGAGGAAAGAAAATCAGGTCTCTCACAGCTTTAGTGAATACCCCTCCTATCACTGATCTTCACAATGTCTTTGCTGATTTTTTGAGTACCTAATCCTTTGCGTCGGGAAACCAGATCTTCTTTTCCAGATTCCTTTCATTATACTCCTAAAAAGCAGATAAAATGATCAAAATCAAAGGAAAGCATTTTGGTTTTGTTTAAAAGTGGTTTCCTTCATCCCTGAAAGAGTTTCCCAGTTCTTCAAATGAAAGTTAAATCAGTTTAGTTTAATCCCAGATACCTGTCTTTCTTTGAGTTTAATTTAGTTTTGTTCACTTAGTTGTTGTTACTTGCCAATGAATATTTTTTTAAAAAATTATTTCACGTGTGAATTTGCGGTCTTTGCAAATCCTAAGAACATAAACCGTTCATTAACTTGTATCAGTGGCAGTAATTCAAACCCTGTGTCAGCAGATGTGAAATAGGTCAGTTATGAGAAAGGGTTAATATTCAGTATTTCCTATCGTTTAGCTTCTCTTCTCTCTTTCTGGACAAGTTTTATTTACATTGAGAACAAAACTATCCAAAGAGGAATTCTGCTTACACATCTTCCTTTGAAATTGCTGTGTGCCACTCAAAAAAAGTCAAGAGTTCAAGACTTAAATTTCTAATAAAAGTATAGAACCTGAAGTGAGACAACTGCAATGATACTGCATCATCAGTAAAGTGAATCCACCAGATATCCTATACATTACAGTGAACAATTTCAAATATCATCTCCCTACAGCACTCAAAGTGAAATGAAGCTGAATAGAACAAATCCTGATTTTTCACATTTATTGTTATTAAAGAATGGAACAAAGTACTGCCAAGGGGAATGAGAGAAGAAAGCTATGGCTATTCAGTTGTGAAGAAAGTAAATTAATAAAACTAACCTCATTTATTTTGTACATGCTTTCAGTTGATGCCCTGGAGAACAATTCTCTTAACAGGAAGGAAGGGTGGGGAACAGACAATGTAGCCTATTGCTGTAACTTGCCTCAGTACTATTGACAAACTGTACATCCTCAGCAGCTAATAGGTTGCTGTTTTTTTTGTTGGAGACATACTTTTATATATCTTCAACTAAGCCTCCTGGACATTTATTTTTTCCATAGCTTTTCCATAATGTTCGATGGAAACTTTTACAATCCTATTGTATTGTGAAGCAAGGTATGATATGTTTCCAGTAACGAATTATGCCAACAAGATGTTTTAGCCAGAGTACATGAATGCATTCTGCATGCAAATGGATTCTAAATTTACCTAAAGTTTAGGAAGTATAAGTGTCAGTAATCTATCTATCTAGTAACAACAGTGGAAAGGCTATGATGATAGTGAGATGAATGATTGATGAGGAAACATATCAGCCACCTTAAAGAGAGAAAAAATTAAGCAGTTCTTTATATGCATACATATAAAATGGTTCAGTCTAATTTTATCTATATATAGATACAGAATACAAATGGAAGATAAGCAAGAAAATAACCCCATTCTGACTTTTGGCAAATGTAGGTGGCTAACAACTGAGTATTACTAAGGATCCATCTTGATATACATTGACGTTATAAACAAAAATTACACCAGTTGAATCATATTAATTGCACAAAATCTAGCTTGACTTTCAGCCAAGCCTCAAACCTGAATCACATCCAGGCATGTACACTGGGAAAGGAAGGATACTTTACCCTTTTCCACTGATAAAGAACCACAACAATCAAAGGCCATTACTATATTGAATAAAAATACAGTCTTTACAAATCAATGGTTGACTTTTTTCTCTGCGGATATGGTAAATGTTTTCTAACAGAAAACCTCTGCGTACTGTGGATGATATTATAAGTACATGCTATAGCTCTTCATGTCCAAGAGGTCTAAAAATATGCTTGAATATACATACCTTATTTTTGTCTGTTAAAAATGTTCTTTCTTCTTTTTACTCTAAAAAGGACTATGAATAATGTGATGCAATTAGGTAATTTGGTACAGTTCCTTTCTTCCTTCATTAATTTGTAATTTCACTTTTGTTGTTTGTGCTTCCTGAGCTGAACAAATACCCTTCCTCGTAAAACATGAACAACAGTGTGATCCAGAGAGCAAGCAAACCAATTGAAGACACTTGATTATTTATCTATGGAACCTGCCACTATAATTTGAATTTCAAACAAGCATATTTCATTTACTATCAACTCATTATAATACAAAAATATTTTCTTCCATGTTTTGATCTTAACCCCACTAGTCAATTTACTTCTACCTTATATTAGTTGTCCGTCGTTAGCTAAGTGGATAGACTTCATAAACTAGCTTTTGGAAAAAAAAAAAAAAGACAAGATAAGGAGAAAACACTTGAATTAAATAGGTAACTTTATATACATTGCTAGCTACTATGTATTGGGAAGGAAATGAATTGGGAAGCTATTGGGAGATATTTAAAACACAGACAAATTGAAAATGTGCTGCAACAATAATTCATTAAGTGGCACAAAAATATGTTCCAACTATATTAAGTAAATAAAAAGGTAAAAGTTTCAGCTCTGCAGCACACTGAATTAAAATACAACCTCCTTATGAAATTACCATGAAATTGAATTGAAGCACATGCAGAACTAAACAGGTTGCTTGGAAAGCATTCAGCTACAAATCTGTTCTTTTTTCAGACCTGCTGAAATCTCAATTGATTTCAAGGAAACTAGTTTCAATTATTTGCTCTGCTGTTTAAGCAAACCATATCAAAAGCTACAGTGGTGTATATCTACAAGAGTTACTGTTGGCTGGTGAAACACAGAGTATCAACATTTCTCAGGGCAAAAAAGGGAAAAAGGAAAGAAAGAGAATCTAGATCAGCTGTAGCACAAGTCTTAACAGGAGGAAAGCAAACTTAGAAAAGATTCTCTGACAGTGTTGAAATAGTGCAGTGAAATGGATGTAACCCTCACATAAATTAATACCATTAAAATTTTCTTAATGTACTCTTAACCCTGTCCTTTTTAAGACAGGTTACATGGCATCTATTTTGACTTTTATCTCTACCTAAAATAAAATCAGAACTGAGGGTTTGTAACTGTCACAAGAGCTACTCCACTTATTTTCTTCTTCTGAGTCATAAGTATGTATGTAAATTGGCTTTCATCCTACAAAATTTATTTGGAATCCACAAAGACTGAAGCTACTGACCACTTGATGATTATATTTAACTTGTAAATGGATATTTGAACCAGATATATTTTGGGCACCGTGCATATTTCTTCTATCCAGCAGACCCATTTTGCAAGATAGCCAGGTGAATTTTTTTTTTATCTGTACTTCTCTGTATATAGCATTGCAGTGATAGAGTGACCAGATGGTGCTGTTACACATAGACCTTGCTTAATGTGTACAATTTTTAGCTTCAGGGGAAAAGAAAATTGAATGCTGGTTATCTGATGTAATTTTTAAAAAATATTTATATTTAGCAAATACCAGTGAATTTTGCACTTACTGCCATGTTTCCTAAAGTTAATGCCAGTCTTCAAACAACCGCTCTATGACAGCCAAACTCTTGTAATGACCTTTTTTGAAAAAAATGGGTTTTCCACTTATTCATTGTGATCACATCCATTCTATCATTGCTAAACAGCTGAGTATAAACCAAGTATCACTATTTCCAGACTTTGCATTAAGAGTTCATCTTCGTAAGAAACCAATTTCCAGCAATTTAGAAGCTACCACCACTCAGCAGAAAGATGGTGATATAGTTCACGATAAAGAATCATTAAAAAGGATATTTGACTGAATAACAAATCACATTTGTATTAACTATTGACTACTTGAATTGGTACAGTACTTCTCCTAAAATTACTTTCCATTTTGAACATTATAGGTTTCTTGCAATGTGCATATCTGGACTCTTAAAATCAAAGTCTGACAAAAAATAAAGGATCACACATTATCTGGTCTGAGCTTTTATATTAGCTTAGAAATTTGACATATGTTAATATTCCAGGAAACTTACATACATTTGGGTTATTTTAGTAGCAATTTGCCAATCCAGTGTTCAACACCAAACTGTGTGGCATTTTACTAATGCAGATATGATCAACATTTTCAACTCATTGTCATAGAAGTTATTGTGAAGTAAATATAAACTGTAGATAGATGCTGACCTTTTTCAGTGTAACTGGTGTCAGTTTTTGTTACCATTTGTCTCAGTTTACTTAGAGTTGTGTCTGTGCTATTCATTTTTAAGATAATAAATAATGTGTGATCTTTTATCAAGTGTGCTTTGGGATTCACATTCAAGTATCTTGGTGAAAGAAATAAACAAAAGAGGAGTAAAGGTACCTGCTGCTCTTTTCTGATTCACGGTTGGTATTCACAGATTCAAGCTCTCTGTCCATGCCTCCAACATGCTGCTTAATTGCTTTCTTTTGCTAAGCAACAATTCAGTATCTCACATGATTAAAAAATCACTCTATTAGGGACTATTTGTAGCTTGCCTGTCTTATTCTTAACATCATTCCGCAATTATACCTGATGAAAAGATAAATATTAAAAAAGATGTTTTCAGATAACCATTAATGTCATCAGAAAGTAGACCTGTCATACCATCAAGATCCAGACTTGAAGCCTTTTCAGTTCAGTTAAATATGATATTTCTTTGCTGTTGAGTAAATGGCAGTCTGTAATCACCAGAGGAAAAAATGAGTGTCTGGATTAGCAGGTATGTTTTGAAAATCCAGATATCAACCATTTTGACAGACTATAAAGAAAACCCCAATAGCAAAGAACTATTTTGTGATAAAACTTCACTTTATGTGAACAAATATTGAAGAAAACAGAGACAAAAGGGAATGAATCAGTTGATTTCTAAGTCTCAACACAGAGTGAATGACTTATTGGCAAGAAATATTTTTCTAACTTGTTCTTAAAGACTTCCAATATTGGAATTCCAAAATGTAAAGGTAAATCATTCTACTTTTCTGACTGCTAGAACATTTTCCTCTAAACTGATCTTAATCTTCTTTGCTACTATTGGCATCCATTTTCTTCCTGTCTCAGCTGGCATACAGGTAACTGCTTTTATATTCATGATCTTTGCTGTGCTAACTGTAAATTAACTATTCCAGATAGCATAAAGACTGATAACTACTTTTTAAACTTAGAACTACAGTGGCATTTTGATTAGTTTAATATATAATTAGTGAGAATTTGGCAAGAAACCAGGCTTTAGCCTTCTAACCTTACTCATTTAGCCTTATCTAAATCAGAACTGTGGCTTGATGGCTCTATAATGATTTCCTTTAACATTTTTAACAGTTTTGAGTAACAAACCTTTGAGAAAGGTTTACTGATCTGTTTATAAGAGTATCTTATAGAAAATCTGGCCAGACCTTGGAGATCTGCCATGCAACTGTCTACCGGTTACCAAACCGAATAAGCATATCATAGTTTAAGCTCACTAGAGCTTCTGGGGAAAAGCATATTTTATCATGCATTTTGGGGTAATTCAATATGGGGAATGTCAGACACCTTTTAAGAAAGAGAGTCTTTCATTTTTGTCACATCTTCCTGCTAAAAAGGAAAGTAAGTTTCATAGAACTTTTAATTTATTATTTTATTTATTTCTTTTTATTTTGGTGATAATAGCAGAAAGTAAGCTTCATAGGACTTTTTTTTTCATTTGGTGACAATAGGAGAAAAAATTGTGGAAGCATCACTTCATTCCCAATGGTTTCACAACCAATGTGCTTAGTATATAGCAATTCTTATTCATCAGGACAATTAAAATGGAAATAGGTGTTGCTACAAGAAATTAGTCAGCTAATCCCCAGCACTGTCTAAGGAAAAAGCCCTATTGTTTAAAAGAAATTTTTCCGCTTTAGCACTTGGCTTTTCCATTACGACTTCTTTCATTTGCTCCCCATCAAGAACAGTCCAAGGAATTTACAGTCTCATCAAAAAATTTAACTAGTGTATGGATAAACTAATCCATAAAGGAGGCAAAATTACAATAATAATAGAAGCTGTCATTATAGACCACCTTAGTGGAAAATACAGATCTTCAAAAAAGTAATCACGAAGAATAATCATGGCAACCATGTTTTACCAAACTTCTTTTCTATTATTGCAGGTAAGTTTCTCTATGCTTCATAGCATGTAAATGTAAAACTACCTTAATGTAGGTTACAGCAGAAACATGGAAAAATGCAGTGGAATCCAGGGAAAAAAATAATGCAAAAAATGAAAGACGTATGAAAAGATTTTAAAGTTAAATTTCCAGTACTGGCATATGTGGACTTTATGGGGAATAAAATCTTCAGATAAAAGCCTGAAATCACTCAAATCATTGGGAGATTCACTACAAACTCCATTAAAATGAGAATTTAGACTAATTGGGCTTCATTTTTACTGTGAAAAACATCAGGCTTTAATTTAAATTAAACTGTGTTAATTAACTAAAATAACTACTGGATAGATCTTTTAATTAATTACAAGAATTTGGGAGATATTATTTCTCTTCCAGTAAACTACTGAATACTAGACTACCAAAATATTAGACCATTTTGTTTACCTGATGTCTTTGTTTAGCCTGCACCTGGGGCTAAACAATAAACAGTTTTTCTCTCACCCAATGTCCCTTCCCCAACCGAGGAAGGAAATTGGGAAAAAGAGGGAGACTGGTGGGTTTGAAGTTAAACAGATTTATAATATATATATATAATATAATAAAGAAACCAATATCAATAACAACACAAAACACCCAAAATTATACTTCTATACAGAGCACTGGCAAGTTGCTTCAGAAGTAGCAATCATTAGGAATGAGGAAGAGGGAGAAGAACAGGCAGGAGAGCAAAAACAGCCCCCAGCAAGCTTTCCCTTTTGTAGTGAACTTGATGTTAATGATTAGAATACACCTGTGGGCCAGCCAGGGTCAGCTGCCCTGGATTTAACTGCTCAGTGCCTTGATCACCATGGCTGGCCACAAACTGAAACAAAATCCCAATGAAACCAGGACATGTGGGTTTCCAAAATTACCCAGGAAGCTTCTGCATGGTTCAGGAAGATGTTCCTTTTCTCCACGAAGTTTATGAATTGTTGGAGGAAATTCTGATCATTCAAAATTAGCCTTACACTGTATGTTGTGGTAATGTGAGTCCAAAGAAGGGCAATGAAGCTAGTGAAGGGTCTAGAGAAAAAGTCTTATGAGGAACGACTGAGGAAACTGGGGTCGTTTAGTCTGGAGAAAAGGAGGCTCAGAGGAGACCTTATCACTCTCTACAACTACCTGAAAGGAGGTAGTAGCGATGTGGGTGTTGGTCTCTTCTCCCAAGTAACAAGTGATAGGACAAGAGGAAATGGCCTCAAGTTGTACCAGGGGAGGTTTAGATTGGATAGTAGGAAAAATTTCTTCACCAAAAAGGTTGTCAGGCATTGGAACAGGCTGCCCAGGGAAGCGGTTGAGTCACCATCATCTTATATTCTTTCAATGTGTTACCTGCTTTTTAATTTTCTTTCAAATCCTACTTTAATCAACTTCAGTATTGCTTATCATACTGAAAAATAACTCACACTGCTATTTTCTAGAACTATTCTATGATTTTCTGTGTTTAGCATGGAGAAAGCCTCTGAGCGCTTAAGAAAGTGAGTGGAGACAAATCTCAACTCTTCAACTTTTACAAATAAACATTCTGCTGTTTAATTTTTTAAAAAACTGAAAGCAAAGAGGTTTACTGTTTCTGACCTCAATATGATATTTTTTTACATTTTATTATTACATTTTTATAATTGAATTAGTTAATTGATTATGCATTCAATGCATAATTGCACGTAGAAGATGCTGTCTTTGAAAATATACCGTGTGTTTAGACAAAGTCTTATTGTGGAACAAAGTAGTGATGTTTACAGTTGACCATGAAGCTGTTGCTTTCAATTTTGTTTTGTTTTGTTTTTTTAATTTCCTGGAAAAATAAGGGATTGCTAACATACAGTCTAAGAAAGATCTCAGAAATATAGAGATGTACACACACTAAAACTCTTGTTTTAGCTGTAATATATATATATATATATAAAATATAGATGTCATAATAAGCTACCTTAGAATATTGCCATATCTGCAAATCTTTCTTGCAATAAGAACTTCTATTACTTCCAGAATAGCATCAGGTTAAAATTCATATACAGATAATCTGAATCATATAAATAAGTTTTAAAATCTTCTGATAGTCTATTATTTCAGAAAAAAAAATTTGCTTGAGATTCTCTAGAAACCGAGATTTGGTTAAAATCTACTAAAATACTCACTTTGACTAGTCTTTTATTATTTTCGTAAAAAGATCTAGTGAAAAATTATAGCAATTTTAGTCAGCAAGTCTTGTAGATTGACTATGAAAACATCAAAACCTCAAGTTCAAGTTTTCAATGAAAGCTGTTGAAATGAACATCAGCCCATGTAAACAAAAGATATTTTAATTCATTGCGATGAGTGTAAATATTCAAATATAATATCATGTTATCAATTGATTATAATACATACATATTTTTAACACACATATAAGTATAAACATATATAAACACATAAATATCTAGATGAGTTTATAAAGTATATAAAATACAAGACATTACACTTCTTTTAGAAAATCTATAACTGTAAAACTACTAAGCAGTACTGCACAGACACAAAATTTGTATTTGCCGAAGTGTTATTCTTATAACTGGTAGTTTAAAATACTTTGACAAGTAGAAGGTGGTTATGACACATATACTGGTGATGAACTTTGCAGTTATCAATTAATTCTGGATAATGGTTTCAGTCACTATTGAGCAAATATTACTTCTGAGTTCCTAGCTGTCAAAGGTAACTTCGGGGGGAACAAAGCGAACAATTTTACTGTGGAGACACCCTACCTGCAGAAGTCTTAAGATACATGGATGTGGTATCTCATAGGATCAGATCACTGTGTATCTTTGCAAAGGAGATGGAGAAGTGAGTAGAATTGTATTAGAAAAACACTAGTGAACTCATCAAGTGTTTTCCCCAGGGTCATGAGCTCTTAACTTCAGAAGTCCTTTGCAGTGGCGTAGATGTCCAGTCTTAAAGAGATCATTTTCCCCTGCATTCCTGAACCTTTCCCATACACTAAGTTTTGGCACAGAGAGGTAGCCTGAATAAATTATTAAAAAAACCCCATATGATGGAGATCATACTCTAACATTTGGATCTATTCAGACTTCTTGTCTTGTGATATCTGCATTTGTGATACACTGTTCCCACTTTGTCAGATATGGTGATAAATATTGTTTTCAACCTGTGATGTCATTGCTTACAATATCTTTCAGCAAGGTTATGCCACAGTTCTAAAGCAACACACTGATGCGTCAGCAGATTATAGAATTTTTTCCTTGGAAAAAGTCAGTGATTACTGCTAAATACCATGCTGAAACTACACAAGTGATATTTGCATTTGTCTCAGGCTCATACATCACTCTCTCTGCCATCTGCTTTCTTAATTTTGTATTCACTCATATGGCTTTCTATCAGCTTAAATGTAATTACCAAAAAATACTTACTCCTAGTTAGATTTTAATAACCTACGTGTACTTTTGGAAAGCAGGTAATGATGTGAAAGACAGTAAAAATTTTTGTAGTCAACATGCCTTCCAGATTTTCAGTATGTAAAAGATGAAGCTCTTCTATAAACATAGTGTAATTACACTACTATGTATGTTGAAGCATAGGCTAACCTTGTTTGTTTTTAGAGGATAAGCAGTTGTCCAGGCTCAGTATATATTGCACATCCTTAACTTCTCTTATCATAAGACACCTCTGATCATACAAAAAAGATCTAACAAAAGTTAACTGTTTATGTTGATATCTTCTCATCCTCATTAAAATATTTCCATGCTAATCTAAGAGTGCCCACTGTATACCACTTTATCACTATTTCTTCAGCCTTAAATGAGGGCATGAACCTGACTTCTTTCAGACTCTTGCTTTTCAGTAAAAGGTACTGGCTGGACACACTCTGATGACAGCAAGAAGTACTTGGGAGTATGGACTTGGGAGTCTCCTCAGTGTTACAGTCATCTGTGAGCTGCAGGAGTCCCGTTTGGCTAAGATGTGTACAGTACTACTGAAAAGAAGGTTATAAAGAAAAAGCTAATACAACTCACAGTTCAGATGGAAACCAGTGGGTGGGTGGAGGTGCGGGAGTGGGGGAAAAAGAAATGCTTTTATTAACTCATTATAATGCAGTGAGGGAACTGTAAAGATCAAAGAACAGGTGAATAGAGGTGGAAGCCCTACAGACCTTCCATAGAGCAATTAAAGATGATATTTTCATAGGGGAAAGGAGCATTTTCTAGAGAGCTTTTACACCCAAATATCTGCTGTAGGCTCTGTGAGAACCATTACAGAGAGAGAGAGAAAAAGAAGTTGAAGTCTTTGAAAATAACCTTTTGGTAGAATACACTGAATATCTAGCAGTTCTGTACTCTTTGGGTGAAATTCTGGCTTTATTGTCATAGTCACAGGAGGGATCATTGACTATTGCAAAACTGAGATTTTTCTCCCTGAACTGAAGCATTCAAAAACCTGTGAAAACTCTGAATGTCTCTCCTAAGATAAATACAGCACTCTTACTTTGAACTTTATTATTTATTATTCTATGTAAATTATTTCTCTATCATTACTGAAAACCTTGTCCATTTATAGTGTCACCTCAGTCACATGACAATGGACACAAGTCTCACAGTTCCCAGAGGCATGTTCCAGGAGGAGTTTCTCCCTTTTTTCAGAAAGAAAAGTTTCAGGTGGGAGTGGAAGGAAAGATCTTACCCAAAGTCATAACAAGATTCTTCACCTGGAGCCTTCACTCTTTGTTCTTCTCCACTCTAAATAGGTCATATTCCTTTCTCCTACTTATCCTGCCTTTATGCATACGCAATAATGTAAAAAAGGACAAAACCTGGATTACAATTCTAAGACACTGAGTTTTTCGAATTGCAACATTAAGGGTTAAGTACAGAATATACTTGCAAGCCACTGCCTGTTTTTTCCTCCATCGCTAGTTGTTCTAATTATAATACAATGTTATCAGTTATCTCCTAGTATATTAGAATGCTTATTTTTATTTTTTCTTGGCAAGAAATTCTTCAAGACTGTTGTAACAGTTGCTGAGGACAATCAATTAAATCCCTCTTGAAGGGAACAGGAAGTCAACATCCTGTGAACTTCCTATGAACTTTATTCCTGATACAGCAACACACCAGAAGACACTCAGCACAAGGATGGATTGAGCCACTGCTTATATGCTTTGAATTTCTTGCCCCGTGGTTTTGATGAGTCAACTTGTACTTTCCTGATAACAAAATCCAAAGGGAATCTTCTATTGGCTCTGACATTGGCTTTGGATAGAAATCTCTTTGTTCCTATTAAGCTAGAAAAGCACAGACTTGAAGGTTGCAGTGTCAGATTAAAACAAAGAACAGGACATGTCTTCTCAGCTTCCACCTAACACTAATGTGTTGATGCAAAAGATGACATTGGAGAGTAAGGATGTGACTAAATTTGTATTGTTTGAGTTCAATAGTTTATTGCTTCTGTGAAATGCCTGGTTCCAGCAATGTTGGTAGTACCTTTATCAAAATGTGCATCATAGTTAGAAAATAAACACATCTTTGACATCAAGGCACAATCAAAAATAGAGAAGATTTGTAGCATATAATCTTTCCATATAATGGCTTGCCCTATCTTGGAAATACTTTTTATTTACAGGGGCCACAAACACTGATTTTGTCTCTATGAGTTGAATAAATATATTAGTAGAACAATTGTGCTAGCAACTTTCTGTAGGCAGCTGAGAGAATAGCTCTGGAAGGCAATGCAGATCTCTTGACAGCAGCAGAGGACATTTGAGGACATTTCTGTTTTGATGTGATAGCTGTTAAGAAGTCTGCCTTGGTGTTTATATGGCTATAGTGAATCTTTAAGCCTGAGCCTTCAAAGTTCATCAGCTACTGAGGAAATCATCTACTTGGGGAACCTTATTAAAGCCTTTCAGTACTTAAAGGGGGCTTATAAAAAAGATGGGGACAGACTTCTTAGTAGGGTATGTAGCAATAGGACAAACGGTAATGGTTTTAAACTAAATGAGGGTAGATTCAGATTAGATATAAGGAAGAAATTTTTTACGATGAGGGTGGTGGAACACTGGAATAGGTAGTCCAGAGAGGTGGTAGATGCTCCATCCCTGGAAACATTCAAGATTAGGTTGGATGGAGCTCTGAGCAGCCTGATCTAGTTGAAGATGTCCCTGCTCATTGCAGGGGGATTGGACTAGATGACTTTTCAAGGTCCCTTCCAACCCAAACTATTCTATGATTCTATGACTCTATGAAATTTAAAGATCTTGGAGAGAGGAACTCCATATTTGTAGTCTTTTACTGCCATAGTAGTCATCTATGCTAGTTCCACTTACATGCTTCAGAGGTGCCAAATAACAAAGATATATGTGCACTGACTTATAGTCCCTTTCACTTTGAGGTGGAACCAATTTGTAACTAAATCTGACTGAAAAGTTCATTACAATTTTAAAATGTGGAAAATTTTAGTGTCTATTTCCTATTTTAAAGCGTGTTGCAAAAATATATACATTGAGGTCTTGCTTCAAGTCTGTGATTTCAAATGAAAAAACTTCTGCTTACTGAACTCACCATTGAGTTGTTCCTGCAAATATACATCTATGATCAGCGGGCTGGTAATCAGTTTCAGATAAGCTCTCCATTTATTTAAATTATTTCAAAAGTTATAATGTCAAATTTCATCTGTATTTTAGGCTTTCAGGCAGGAAAACCAGTGGAAAATTACTTCAACTTCAATTATGACATATTATTTTAAGAATGTATTGAGCATTCCGTACTAGAAGGTAAGGGGGCCCAAGATAGTTGGTTAGCATTCAAGGACTGCTTCTTCCTAGCTCAAGATCAGAGCATCCCAACAAGTGGGAAGTCAAGGAAGGGTACCAGGAGACCTGCATGGTTAAACAGGGAACTGCTGGGCAACCTCAAGTGGAAGAAGAGGGTGTACAGATCATGGAAGGAGGGGCTGGCCACTTGGGAGGAATAGAAGTCTGTTGTCAGAGGATGTAGGGAGGCAACTAGGAAAGCTAAGGCCTCCTTGGAATTAAACCTTGCAAGAGAGGTCAAGGACAACAGAAAGGGCTTCTTCAAATACATTGCAGGTAAAGCCAACACTAGAGGCGATGTAGGCCCACTGATGAATGAGGTGGGGGCCCTGGAGACAGAGGATAAAAAGAAGGCGGAGTTACTGAATGCCTTCTTTGCCTCTGTCTATACTGCTGGAGGCTGTCCTGAGGAGCCCCAGACCCCTGAGGCCACAGAAGAAGACAGGATAGAGGAGGAATCTGTCTTGGCAGATGAGGGCTGGGTCAGGGACCAATTAAGCAATCTGGACATCCATAAATCCATGGGCCCTGATGGGATGCACCCGCGGGTGCTGAGGGAGATGGCGGAAGTCATTGCTAGGCCACTCTCCATTATCTTTGCTAAGTCGTGGGCAACGGGAGAGGTGCCTGAGGACTGGAGGAAAGCGAATGTCACTCCAGTCTTCAAAAAGGGCAAGAAGGAGGACCCGGGTAACTATAGACCGGTCAGCCTCACCTCCATCCCCGGAAAGGTAATGGAACAACTTGTCCTTGGTGCTGTCTCTAGGCACATCAAGGATAGGGGGATCATTAGGGGCAGTCAACATGGCTTCACCAACGGGAAGTCATGCTTAACCAACTTGATAGCCTTTTATGAGGATGTAACCCGGTGGATAGATGATGGTAAAGCTGTGGATGTGGTCTATCTCGATTTCAGTAAAGCGTTTGACACGGTCTCCCACAGCATCCTCGCAGCTAAACTGAGGAAGTGTGGTCTGGATGATCGGGTAGTGAGGTGGATTGTGAAGTGGCTGAAGGAAAGAAGCCAGAGAGTGGTGGTCAATGGGACAGAGTCCAGTTGGAAGTCTGTGTCTAGCGGAGTCCCACAAGGGTTGGTTCTGGGACCAGTTCTATTCAATATATTCATTAATGAGTTGGATGAGGGATTAGAGTGCACTGTCAGCAAGTTCGCTGATGACACAAAACTGGGAGGAGTGCTGACACACTGGAAGGCTGCGCAGCCATTCAGAGAGACCTGGACAGGCTGGAGAGTTGGGCGGGGAGAAATTGAATGAACTATAACAAGGGCAAGTGTAGAGTCCTGCATCTGGGCAAGAACAACCCCATGTACCAGTACAAGTTGGGGGCAGACCTGTTGGAGAGCAGCGTAGGGGAAAGGGACCTGGGGGTCCTAGTGGACAACAGGATGACCATGAGCCAGCAGTGTGCCCTTGTGGCCAAGAAGGCCAATGGCATCCTGGGGTGTATTAGAAGGGGTGTGGTTAGCAGGTCGAGAGAGGTTCTCCTCCCCCTCTACTCTGCCCTGGTGAGGCCGCATCTGGAATATTGTGTCCAGTTCTGGGCCCCTCAGTTCAAGAAGGACAGGGAACTGCTAGAGAGAGTCCAGCGCAGAGCCACGAAGATGATTAAGGGAGTGGAACATCTCCCTTCTGAGGAGAGGCTGAGGGAGCTGGGTCTCTTTAGCTTAGAGAAGAGGAGACTGAGAGGTGACCTCATGAATGTTTATAAATATGTAAAGGGCAAGTGTCATGAGGATGGAGCCAGGCTCTTCTCAGTGACATCCCTTGACAGGACAAGGGGCAATGGGTGCAAGCTGGAACACAGGAGGTTCCACTTAAATATGAGGAAAAACTTCTTTACAGTGAGGGTGACCGAACACTGGAAGAGGCTGCCCAGAGAGGTTGTGGAGTCTCCTTCTCTGGAGACATTCAAAACCCGCCTGGACGCGTTCCTGTGTGATATGGTCTAAGTAATCCTGCTCCGGCAGGAGGATTGGACTAGATGATCTTTCGAGGTTCCTTCCAATCCCTAACATTCTGTGATTCTGTGATTCTGTAACATATATTTTAAGACCACTAATGATGAATAGTCCTCTGAATTGTTAGGTGAAAAACAAAACCTGTTGATTTCTGATCTGAATTTGTTTGACTTCACAATGAAGCCTTTGTATCAGGCTATATCTTTTTCTTCCAGAGTACAAAAGCAGAAAATGTCCTGGTGTGAACAGCTGTTTATATTTTTTTTCCTTTTCTTCTCTTTTTCACTTTTTCAAAATCCCTTCTGCTTTGCTGATGTAAGACACTTCCCGATGTTGTTTACAATTAGCCACATTAATATTACAACATATATTTTGCAAGGATGAATATCTTTAATTGCATTAGCATCATACTGACAAGCCAGGAAATAGAAACTAGTGATTAAAGCAATGGCGTACAAAAAGCTAACAGTAGGTAACAGAAGTACTACAATTTTAAAAAATGAGATCAAAAAAAAAAAAAAGAAGGATGTATCTTATGAACATTCAGAAGTTGCTTACCACAAAGCTTGGAATGAAAAAATAAATCCCTGACTTTGCATTCCTACTTGCTAACATCATCTTCAGATCCTTTGTAACTTTTACAGTTGATCTGTGAGTATATCTGCTCTACAGAGGCAGAAATGTACGGAGATACACAGTCTAGCCATAAATAAGGTAGTTTAGGAATCAAGAGCAATTTACCTGCAGCAGCAGCAACCTCAATATTGACTAATTTGTCATGCTTTTCAGTGTAATGTCAAACTAAAGTGTTCCCAATACACAAGATAACTTTGTTTAGAGCTAACTCTGGTATTACACTACCTTGTAGCATAGATGCAGCTATATGCACACAAATTATTAACATCTTAAGCTGGGGTCTGAATTTTCACTTGCATTTTGTGAGGATTGAATAAGCCTATAAGCAATAAAAAGCAAAATGTGGGCTAGTAGCAATTATCAAGACCTCTAAACCTTGTATTCACAAATCTAAGGTATCTTTGTGAATTACTTCCTTGTCCTAAATACTTCAGAATTGACCAAGCTGAACAAACCAATGTTGTTTAGACTTACACGGTCTATCTCTAAAGAGTTACTTCCCCATGAAGTAATGTAGGCTTCTAAAATGAAAGATATCTTGAAAAATAATGTGCAGTAGTCTAAGTGGCACACCAAGTAAGATAAGTGGTACAGCTTTTGGTGCCTGAGCTAGCTTGCCTTCAGTTGCCTCAGGTGGCTACATAGCACTGCATGTGTTTGCCAGACTAAATAGATGTATCTGTGCAGAAGATACCTGGGGAACAGAATTTCGTTTCAGTGAAATAGGTCAAGCTTTCTGGGGAAAAAAAAAAAGTCTTTCCCTCACCATATTAAAAATAACAATTTCTCAAAAATTTTAGTTAGGAGTTTCCTTGGAATGCTGTCTTGCTTTATGAAGACACTTACCAATCTTGATTAGTGCCTTTGACCAATGAACTTCTGAAAGCTGGACATTCAGAGTTTCAAATGAACTAATTTTCAGGGTTAGGTAGAGAGGCAGCCAGGTTAAGTAAGGAAAAGCTGGGCCATTCAGCCTTTCTGTTCTCTCTCATATATTTCCCTGTCACTCAATCTCATCTCCTGACTGTTTGCCTTGTCAGTATTACTTTCTTATTCCCATCATTGACTTTATTTGAAAAAGGTGGTTTTAATTGAAATTTTCTATGGAATTCGTACCACACTGAAAAAATATTCTATATAACAAAATTATTCTTGCAGGAAATTCCTAGCCAGTTCTAGTAATTAATACAAAGTGCGTACAACTGCACAGAAACTATTTCAACTGCACAGAAACTGTTTTGTGACTGGAAGCTTCTGCAATACCTTGTATTTGACATCTCAGTCTGCTCCCCTTTTTGCCAGGACTACAGAGAAAAGAGAGGCATAAAGGTTATAAACCAAACCTGTCTTATAGTGTCATTTGTTACAAAGTATTTATGGGGCAGGAGGGAAGAAAACAACATAATGATTACAAATATAATTTTAGCTCTCTCCCTTTTCTTTGCCTGATTTTTTTCAGCAGTAAAATCTGTATTGCGTTTCTATTTTAGGGAAGCTGAGAAGTTCTCTGGTTACTTGATAAAAAGGGAGAAAAAAGTGTTTATAAATAATTCAAAACATCGTAGTCACAACTGGAAAAGTTCAAGGGCAGTGTAATGACAATGCAATTTGAACTAATTTCTATTTAATCTTCAAAATCATAATTAAACTTCTCAGGAGAACATTAAAATATGAATCTTATACTGTCAAGAAAATGTTTCATTTAGGAGAATTATTGTTTATGAGTTCATAAAGATTAATTAGGTCTTCCATATCCCTTTTAAACAAATGTCTGTCTTATTGATTTTAGTGGGAGAACAAACAGACCTTCAATGGTGTGGTTTTGTGCCACATTTCTTCCTATGTATACATCCTAGCATTGTATCAAATCATGTATAGAGTAGCACAGATATAAAATGGAAGACTAGCATATAGTCATAAATGCATAATAAAGAGGACTATAAAAAAGACTAAGGTTGTCTAATTAATTTTTTTAACATTCCAGACAGTACAGTAAAGGTTTTTAGAAAAAGTCTTCAGATGGTACTCCCAGTTATCTGTTAGATTCATGTCAATGTGATCAGAAATAGTAGAAAGAAAAAAAAATTAAAAGTATTTCCTTCCCTTGATATTTCATTCTCCATAATAAAAATCCCTGAGAATATCATTAACTTCTATATTTTTTGTTAACTACAAATCAGTAAGTTCAAGTTGATTTTCCTTTTTTTAAACAAAATGCCATTATTTTTACAATTCAGGGAGTCACAACATAAATTATGGAGCTATGAGGTCAGAAGCATGATATCTTTTTATTATTTTTGTTGAAGACTACTGACAAGGAGACTGAAATAAATGAAAAAATTAAAATGCATGAAAATTCCAAACTAGGTGCAATTAAATGGTGGCTGTACCTCAGTCAATTACAAAGATAAACTCAAATGTCCCAACCTGTTTGCAATTTCATTATAAAAAAAAATTGTATCTAAATGTATTTTTTATGATTAGACTTTAAAATACATAGATGATTTTTCAATCATGTTTCTTGAATGAGACTTTTATGTTCACTTTATTCATGTTTTCAACATTACTGCATTTATTACTGCACACAGAAAGTTCAGCTGCAGTCATGAGTGTAAACTCTAGCCGAAAACTTTAGTTTTGAAGACTGATGATGATAAGAGCAATGTTATTCTGCTCCTACCAGAGAACATAGCCACAGTACTGCTGACTACAGTGAAGAGTAGCTGATCCAAACTGAGCAGTAATTAAATTAATTGCCATTTGATTTTAACGGGGGGGGGGGGGGGGGGGGGGGGGGGGGAGGGGAGGGCGGGGAAGAGAGAGAGACCTACATTATGAGCATTCAAAAGAACTGCTCTACTGCCATTTTCTTGGAACTCAGAAGAAAGTATCTACACTGTCGATTTTTCAGATTCTACATGAATCTGGACACAGGTGTCTAAAAGGCTAAAACCAGTAACTATGCAAATTCTGCTAATGGAGAGTTTGAATTTAGGCACATAACAGGACTTAAGCCCTCCTGCTAGTCTGTTGCACCAGAAACATGCAACAATTTGCTTAAATTAAAGAGAAGAAAAGAAAAATGACACAAACTTACATGTTCTTTTCATATCTCAATGTGATTTGTTCAGCACTTTGCATCATATAAGCACTTGTTTTTAATCCTAATAAACTCTGCTTGCAGAATAGATTACTATACTTGTGTTAACCTCCAAAAAGCTAAGAAATAGTAGTCAAACTACAGAAAAGATGGGTAATTCTGTTCATCTGAGTTGAAGATAAACAAAAACCTCAGGCATCCTTTAAGAAATTGGCTATGTCCTCAACCCTAAGGGCCAACTTACAATGACCTAAATCTTCAGGTGTGACCTTCACATTTTTTACCTTTGTGCCAGTGTACTTGTACACAACTGTGAAGAGTTATCAGGTTATCCTCTAATTTGGCTTTAAGCAGGTTAATGTGCCATGATGTAACATCATTTTCCTGCCTTTTTAAGTCTTGTGTTCCAGACACTAATGCCTATAACAGCCTGGATCTGAGTGCTGTCTTCTGGGTATGTGTAGAGATTATAGCTTTCCCTCTGGTCAGCATGGATCTGATTGTTTTCTATGTCAACTAATCGTAAATATGTTTGTCCATATGGTTCCAAAGCTGAAATCTATCTACCTGTGTGTTTTTTTGTCATTGATCTGACCAATCTCTTCATGACTGTTTGACTGCGATGTGCAAATAGTGTGGAGTATGAGCAGCACAGTTTCTGATTTTGACCAAGATTTTCAGACCTTTAGAATACACCTCATAAAATTTGTCTCGGTGAGATGGTCTATTATAATAACTTGCAAACCTTTCAGAGATAATGCCTCCTCAATTTCACTGCTGCTACTTAAATGTTATCTATGTGTTCACGTCATTTCAGGAATCTCTCTTCCAAGCACTGTTGTCAGTTCAAAAGGTACTTGGTTCCACTGTGAGTAGCAAGACCTTCTCAAATGCTTCAGAGTCCTCATTGGTCTCGTTCTTTTATTCCGTGACTTTTGATCCAACAAAGAAAGCTCAGCCCATTCTGGTTTGCATCCGAGACTTATGATTTTCAGTGGTTGTATTTTTTTTTCCTCCACATTTTGGTTTCTGTTAGGTTTTCCAGTTGATCTTTATATGACAAATGCCATTTTCGGACCAGAATGGAGGCATATAATCTTCTTAATCATATCAACAAAACAGCAGTTGCTTTCTATGCTTAGGGCATGAAAACCTTATTATTACTAGAAAACTTGCCAACTATGTAGTTAAGATCCCTCATTTCCACTAACATTAAGATATATGAATAAAACATATTAACATTCAAATTGAGAATGATAATTAGCATTGTACTCATTTAATACATTTTCAAAGTCCTCTGGAAAGAACTTATAATCATTTTAAAAGTGCAGAAATTTGATAACATGCTTTCAATAAGTTTCATCTGTATAAAAGCATCATTCCCTGAAAGAAAACATCTTTAAAAGTATGTCAGCACTTGAAAAAGAAAAATACCCACATTTGAATGGTTATTTTTGTAGTAATTTTTCACATATAAATGTTTAAATTTTGAATGCAAAGTTAAAATCCACTCTTCAATAACTTCTATCAAATAAATTATTTTTTATCATAAACAATTTATGAATTCCCATTCTTCAAAAAAGTGGGAAAAAATGCATAAAAAGAGAAAAATGTCTATAATAAGCACAGTTAAATGTGGGTGTTAAAAGAAGGATCAGTTATTAATTTTACTAAATATTTTTATTTATGGTATTATACAACATCATATATGAAACAGTTACATCATTCTCATTGGAGATACAAAGCATAGCTAAGTGTAAAATATAGGTGAATACACTCTCCATAGATTTTGAAATGGGAGTTCATATATGTGATAACTTGTAAACACTTTGTAAACTATAGTAGCATTTTTTTATTAACCTTGCTGATACAGACATAACACTACAATGTAACAATAATTTTTTTCTGAAATACATTAAAGATATGATTTTCCTTACTTTAAATGCTGTTATGTAATAGCTAATATTTGTGCCAAATGAGTTCAAATAGCTGGTACAAAGCAGCAGCATGGCATGTAACATCCATGTTGAACCCAGTATGAACAGGTGTCAGTGATGGTGCGATATACAAACCACTGGAGTATTTGAGACATTATTTTTTAATTCAACCAATTCCTTAATTACTCTCACATATTATAGCCTGTTAAGGCTTTATTCTTCTAGCAATGCAAGTTTCCACTGTGATCATTTTTTTATAGAGGAATGAACAAAACTTAGTCTCATCATAATAGAAATAATTGCTGCAAGCCAGAATTTCTGGGCATTGCATTAACATTCAAAAAAGACCTTCTCATGCGATCTAAACATAGCTTTCAAAAAATGGTACCTTCCAATAGCTTGCAGGTGCAGGGACCATCTGCACAGAAAAATTCACTGGCTGTGGGCCATTACAATGTTACCATACAATATCTGCCACTAAATTACAGTGTCACGTTGATAATATATTTTCCCCACATTTGTAAACTTTAATTGTCTGTTTGATTTTATATGGTAATATTTTACAAGTAAACACAATCATGACAGCATGTACTGTAGATACACAAATACTTTAAACAGTCAAGCTGGATTACTTTTAATGGTGCAATATTTAAATTTGGTTTGTTTGCAACTTTACAGATAATACCCAGGATGTATAAAGCTCTAAGGGTTAGAATGTAATGTATTCAGTGTTCATTCATTCCAAGAATAATAATTGTCATAAGCAGACAAACAAACAACAGCTCAAATAAACAAACAGACTATAAAAAACAGACTATTCTCCTTACTCCCAAAGTTGCCTAGTGTGCAGAACAATTTTGTACGTCTAAAAAACCCAAATATTTAAGAACTCATATTGTTATAAGAAACAGATGTTCTAGTGGTAGAAATTCAGCTTTCAAGAAACTCCTCAGAAGATGGTACTGTTCCACTAGGATAAATACAATCACTGAGTTCAGTTATGCAAAATGACTCATTATTTCATCTTACCATGTGTAAATCATAAAGTGTATGCACATCTTGTTGTTCAATAAACAGCATCAAATAGATGATAAGCTTTTTTGTTCATTTTCTACAATACAATTTTTTTTCACTGAAACTGTAAAAACCAGCTTCACTCATGATTCACTCATGAGGATTTTAATCTGTAGTTACAATCTAACAGTTTGAATACGGGTCAATGCTTATGACTTCAATTTCCTCTCTTCTCAAAATCAGTATTTATCTCAGCTTCAAAACAACAGACACTGGTTAAAGTTTTGACACTGTGCCAAGACATATGCAGACACATATGCAGCTGTGTAGATATCTTTGCCCATATATGTGCAAATTTTAGCTATAGGTTGTCACTTTAATACTATATCATTTGGTACAATTGAACTTATCACTAGGAGGAACTATACATAAAAGAAAAAAAAAGAATAAAAAAGTAAAAGACAAAATATTTCATTCTTAGTTGGCAGCACACTGGTATGGACTGCAAAATGCCTTGTCCTATTCATATTCTGACAGGAGCTCAACTCATGTTCATAGATATTCATCACAGCTGGTGTATGTGGCATCAGTAATTGCAAGATCACAGTCACAACACTATAATCAACATTCTGTCATCACTTCCAATACAGGATCACATTTTCAAGGTTTGCAAGATTTATAAAATTAAAATTTTCTCTAGAAGTGTTTTGATGTAAATTGATCTAGCATAAAAGTGTTTGCTTTTATTTTTTTTATTTCAGGATTAAAAAAAAAGTCTTCAGTTTTGTTTCTGTATGACAGCAGGAATTCAATATATACCAGAGGGGAAAGAGAACCAAATCTTAAAGGCAAAGGATGCATCTCAGGGAACCCAAACAAGAAATAACACACTGTCTAAATCATGAAAACATATTGACCAACATATTAGTTAAATAAGGTGACTCTTTTGGGTGGTTGGTTTTGGAAGTAAAGCACTTCACAAACAAACGTGTAGTTCTGTTCTTTATTATGTGTCTTGGTTACATTTATTATGTTGTAAATTAAAGGAAAACAGAGAAGATGTCCCAAATTGTGACACCGCCCCCAGCTATACGCAGAATGTATCATAGCTCATAATTATATGTAAAATCAAAGTAGCTGTAACTTGGTAAATATAGCTGTAGCTTAGTATATATTCATTATTTTAGAAAAAAAAAATCTCTTTCCAATTATAAATATTTTTACTGATTTAGTCATATTAATGGAACATGCTTTCACTTTTTGCATTTTGTTTTTAGATATTCTTCTGAGAAGAATGAAATACAGGTGGCATTGTATTTTGGAAGTAAGAAGAATACATGTAGATCCCAAGGTTAGAGAAGAAAGCTGCAGGTGCTTTCTTTAATTTATATGTTGAGCTTTAAATTTTATTTTGTATAAAAAAAGTCTCAAACCTGCACAAAACGACAGAAGAGCTCTGACTCACCATTCTTGCTTTTATCTGAGATACAGGGAAGGCAATTCATTAACTCAATACCGATTTCATGTTATATATATAATAAAAATACCTTAATTTTTGGAGGAAACAGGTTAAAATACCATTCAGACTTTATTATAGCTGAATGTTTTAACATACTACGTTGAAAATGAAAAATGAAAGAGTATTTACCCTTGTTAAACTTTTACAATTTACATAAAATAAACGAATATATAATAAACACTATATAACAATGTCTGAACACCATAATTAGGTAATACATTTGACTCCCAGATACATCCTATTACAACCACCTATTACAGTGACTGAACAAATTTATTCTACAAGTCTTTTTTGCTATGTCAGGAACCTTAATGGAGCAAGAAATGTTTATCTCTTCTGGGATTTAGAGAGTGAGAAGCATACTAAGTTTCCAATTTTCTGTGCAAGGCTCTGAAATCTCCATTTGTAGGCATTTCATGTCCAAATTTGATGTTGCTCTGACAAGTCACTCTATACTTATTTCCACAAAGATACACGTTAGATTTTTAAGCATAATCTCCTAATAAGCAGTATTAACAAATGATTATCAATACCATTGCAAATAATTTCAGGGACAGAATTATATTATTGCAATAACTACCAAATTGTGATATTTGTGATTCTGAAGCAATTTAGTTTCAAGTCAAAACTAGATTTCTGAATCTAAGAGAAATGGTATTCAGAAAATTACATACATTAAAATAAGAAAGAAAATCTGGGCATTCTGGATCAAAGGAGATTATGTCACCTCTAACCTCTCTGAAATATTGCGTGAAAAAGAATATAGTCATAGCATAAAGATATCATGCACTAAAATACAAAAAACTGTTTAGAATAGGTTCAGTAAGTGTTAAATAATGAATTATGTTGTGTAGTTTGTTTTATTTAAATCAGAACACCATTATTTTCTTTTTACTTTCAGAGTACTTTGTTTGTCTCATTCTCTTTTAGACAGGAAGAATATGTTACTTCTTTTCCCTGAAACAATACATTTTACTGGTTTGCAAGGAAAGGATTAAGTTTGTTACATTGATTGTCTCTATCCAAGTACTTTGATGTTGGCTTCCTGAAAGGGGAAGATTTGAAGTGGGAAAATATTCTGGAGTCAACACATTGTTGCTGTAATTATTTCCATAGATTCACAGAAACATGGTATGAATGAGGTTGCAGGGGGCTTGTGGAGATAACCTAGTCTAAACCCCTCTGCTCTCAGTGGGAGGAACTAAAGTAGATGGCTCAGGGCTGTACCCACTCAGCAGCAATGGCACTGCATAGCCTCTCCAGGCAATCTTTTCAAGTGTTTGGCAGCCCTAACTGTAAAAAAGGTTTTTTTTTCAAATTTGAACGAAATTTCCTGCATTTGAATTTGTATCCATTGCCTCTTCTCCATTCTGAGAAGAGTCTGGCTCCATCTTCCTTACAGCCTTGCTTCAGGAGTTTATACAAATTGATAAGATACTCCTGAGCCTTCTCTTCTCTAGGTTGACTAGACACTGCTCTTTCTGCTTTCTCTCCTTGTATGAATGATGCTCCAATCCCTCAGTCATCTTTGTGGCCCTTCACTGGAGTCTCTCCAGTATGCCCATGTCTCTCTTGTGCTGAATAGCCCAGAACAGGACACAACATTTGAAGTTTGGCCTTACCAGTGCCGAGTTGAAAATGTCCTTGCTCATTGCAGGGGGATTGGACTAGATCACCTTTAAAGGTGCCTTCCAACTCAAACCATTCTATGATTCTATGATTCTATGATTCTATATTCTGAAGCCTATGTGCTCCCTATGACAGATGATGCCAGGTGAGAACTTCCTAGTTGTAGACAAATAACTACAATATATCTTTAATGTCACAATTTACTTTCAAGAAATTTTCTGCGAAATTCTTAAATAAACTCTGACCTTCTGTGTTTATAGTTTTCAAATGTTTTTATTAGGGTACCTCCAACTGAAGTGGACTCATGAAAGCAGTCTGTGGAAAGAATCTTTGGATCTTCCCAGTTATCACTTTAAAATCAAAGCTATTAGTTTTGTTATAATTGCTTGCATTTAGATAAAAGCTTGCAAAGTCTTTTTGATCTGAATCATTAAACAATATCAGAGTTTTCCAGATTACTTCATTGATTATTTCAATGGATAATGAAGTCAGCCATTACTTTACTGTCATTCTAGCCATCCAAAAAAGAAAAAAACAATCCTCGAAATCCTGAATAGAGTAAGATTAAACATTAGGATGTGGTTCAAACATATGTTATCCTGTAAAAAACCCAAATATTGTATAAGTCCACTTTAGAGCAGTAAGTTGTTTGCTCACTTCAAAAGTGAGGTAAACCTAAAATAGCTACATTTGTCATGCAACCTTGGATTTCAATTGTTCAGCTCTGGTACTCCTCATAAGAACGCAGATTTGCAGTGGATTCTAGTACAGGCTATCTGCTCAGATCTTCCCCCACAGTTTCCACTTGGCTTTTCAGTAAGTGACAAGTGTTTACATTGTTAGCTATATCTGACCTGGTTAGGTAGCAGCTAGTTCTGATATGCCTAGTGAGCCAAGTTTATACACTGGTAAAATGTAAAACTATAGAAAGATACACTGCTTTCTGCATTCTTTTTTAAGGAGAGAATAATACACACACACAAAAAAGTATGTTTGTTAAAATGTAAGTATATAATTGAATTTGTTTAATATATTTTAATTATAACAAGTAAGATACACAGTTATGGTGGGGACTGAATGAAGCACTGGGGAAGTTAGCTACATTTCATTCAGAAAAGTATGAGAAGTAATTTGATCTTTTTCTTCTTCTTGAGTAAACTAGTTGGAAAAAAATAGGCCATCAAGGATGTATGCTAAAAGACATTTGGCTGACTGGACATATCCATTTGAATGTGAGTACACAGATTGGTATACATAGTCATGGTAACTGCAAATACATATGGATAATCTTGCATGATCTATGTTTTTGTATTTCAAATGGTGTTTATTTAGAAGTCTTTTGTTACTTTGTTGTATGATTAATAAGAATACACAGCCTAAACCCATATCACACATCAGCTATCTTCAATAAAAATAATATGACAGTCTGTAGTTATTATTTTTTACATAAGTGTACTAAAACTTTCTTTTTTTTCCCCTTTCCATCTCCCTGGCACCCTGTGTGGATGCTTAATCTTACGAATCATCTTTGATTCCATCTTTTAATTAAAATAAAAAAAAATCCTAAGCCAGCATAAGGAAAAATCTGACTGAAGATACATAAAGGCATATATGCAACCTACTGTCATTAACTTCCATTTCCATAAAACAGGTGGAACTCTTGAGAATTTCATTTCTACAGACACATAATTCAAAAACATCTGAAGTGGTTTGCTTTTAAACTTGAAGTACAAACTACCCCTTGGATAGAAACTTAAATGCCAAGTCAAATTTTACCAAACAAAATATTTATAAATGCTAACAGGTGCTTAACTATCGTGTTGGTGGTTTTAGGGCAGGTTTTTTTTTTTTTGATTGGTTTGTTAGTTTTGTTTAGTTTTGTTTTAAATCCTACAAGAACATAACAGGAACTTTTACAATCAACAGAAATTCTTCTTGTAGTTTTCATTTGCACTGAAAAACAAGCAAACAAAAAATATGAGAAGGCAGTAGATTTTCTAAGCACTTGGATAAGAACAGTATTTTCCTGAGATATGAACCAGTAATAAATATGTAAATTATGTATTGAGAAGTCAACAGAAGTTTTAGATGTGACATTAGAAATATTTCTAAGAATACAGTATATCAGAAATATAGTTTGATTTCAAAACTATTTTGTTAAACTTAACATTTTGTTAACCTAACTAAACATCTTTTGTTTCCTATCTTATTTATCCTCAGTTTAATAGTATATCTAGTATCTTCAGTAACCCTCAAAAAAGTTATCTGAATTTTGTTTTTCTGTTGAAAACTTAATGGATTTCAATCTTTAGCCCCTTTGATTTGTCACAAAGTTTTCAGCTGAAGCTTTGCAGATCAAGACATTTTTATTCCCCAAAGGCATGCATTCTACTGAAATATATTTGAATAAAAGTGCGAGCCCTACTCTGGAGACCCTTGTAAAATTTTCATAAATATAGATGAGGTCAATGGTGTTTCGATAACAGCTGTGCTTTAAAGCAGTACATAGATATCCATGATTGTTTATCTTTAATAGTAAATATTGATTAGATATATGTGGGAAATTACATGAACATGTACTTTATAGAATTTTTATTGCAGAAAAATAGGCACTGATCTTACCACTTCATAACCAGAAGACTAATGAGTATTCACTGTGTAGAAGAGGCTAAATTGTTAAGAGAATACTAAGACTTTTGGAGTTGCTTCAAATATAGCAATAATCAGAGTTGGATAATTTAAAGATCTTTCTGAACGTTAGTGTTTAATTCTTTCATTTTAAGGTATTGGCTACTGAACATATCTATATTCTATAAACCAGAAGAAACAACATACCTCCTGAATCTGGTGGGACAGTTCTTATGAAGTACCTTCTGAGTTTTCTTGTAAATGAGCAGTTCACATCTGCATGTTATAATCACTGCATTACATGGTCTAAAGAACGTCCCCTTCTTTTCTCTCTGTCTTGCTGCTGGCAAGAAATAATGCAGTCATTTGCCATTAGCCTGAATGAAGACATGAGGATATTGTAAATGGCCAATCAGCATCCAACATCAATCAGACTGAAAAACGTTGGTATATATAAATGCTGACCAGGCAGCACCCAGGTTTAGAAATTTAAATTAGCATTTATGTTGAGCAAACAATATAACTTTTTAAAATTATTTTATTTTACTAAAGGGAGCTCATAGACAATTCCTTTTCAATACAGGGGATGGATGTCTCTGTCCTAACACAGGTGAGGTCAACTGTTTTACAGAGGTGCGATCTCTGGTTTTCAAAGGATGCTTACAGACTAATTTAGAATAAATACCAAACTGTAGGGGCCTGGACAGTGGGAAAGTTATAGAGAGAACATACCAGTACACTGTTATGTAACAGCATGAGATAGCAAGAAAGCATAGGGATGTGGCTTGCTTAAGTTTATAGTAAGTATCCAATTAGAACAGTAGAGGTGGCACGCAGCCAGATTATGGACAATACTTGTAGCCAATAGCTGAGTGTGTAACCGTTACATAAGAGAGTATGGAGGTTATAAAAGTGTGTGTTAACCAAAATAAAGAAGCTACTAGAGCACCATATTGGTGTGCTGTAGTTCCTTCCTCGTGCGGACCCCAACATTATGGCGACCCCGACGTGATCGTTGCATCGGAGAAGGGGGACCAGATGAAAGATGCGAGGGTGACTGCTGTGCCGGCGGAGGTAAGCTGGGCCGTCCGAGAGAGGCGGGGAAGCCATCCGAGAGAGACGGGGAAGCTGTCCGAGAGAGGCGGGAGGCCGTTCGAGAGAGACGGGGAATTGTAGGTCTACGTGATTAACGGCAGGATGGAGGGTGCAGTATCTGCACTGGAAAAGGCGGAGGTGGAATGTATTCTGCAGATAGCCGCGCAAACTGAGATTAAGATAAAAAGAAAAGAAGTAGAAACTTTGCTGGAATGGGGCCAGCAAAGAGGTTTTCTAAAAACCACCAATCAGTTGTTTTCTGCAGCTTGCTGGGATGATCTAGGACAAGAACTTTTGAAATTAGTCACGGTGGGAGATAAAAAGGCTAGAAAGCTAATTAAATCTTGGAAGAAAGTGAGGGATATGCTGGAGGCTATGTCCTCTGAGGTGAAAGTGCGATCCGCTCTCAAAAAAGCACTAATATCAGAAGAAAAAGAGCAGTTACCGGCGTACCCTGTAGAGGCAGCCCCTCCCTACGAGAACTTTCCGATACCCCCCCCCCCCCCCCCCCGCCGGTTTGGCGCCCTCCACCGCCCCCCCCTTCCCCCCCCTCTGGCTCAGTGCCAGCTGTTTACCCTGCGATTGAGGAAGAGTTTTGGGGTGGAGAATCAACAGTCCCGTTAGCCCCGTTAGTGCCTTATGCAGTGGGGCCGGAGGTGACATCTGGGGTCTCGGTACCCGCTCCGGAGGCTGACGGAGGCAAACAGCCACCGGTGAATCCTGAAACTGTACCCCTCCCCATGGAAGTAGAAACAAATGAGTCAGACGCCGCTCCTGAAGCGGACAGTAACGCGCCTTTGTGAGAGTTGCTGCAGCGACAAGAACAGCAAATGCAGGAACTATTGAAAAGAATGGAGAGGCTAGATGGAGGAGCTAGTGAAACATAGTGGCAACTCGCTTACAATGAAGCCTCTCAGGCGATATCTGGCGGGTTAGAGGCTCTCGGACAGGCTATCGAGAAGCAGGAAGCTCCTCCAGCAGAACTGGAACTTACTCCGGCAGACCTAAAGCACAAAGAGGAAACAATCCGGAAGTGGACACCTGCCAGATTGTGAATACCTCCTACTTCAGTATCCACAAGACCTGGGAGAAGAAAATGATGCACGGGGCTTGGACAAAGAATTCAGAGCCCCTGCTAAATCACTCTGGTGGATGCTTTGATAACAAAGACACCTTCCTTCAGAATCCCCACAGGCAAAATTAACAGAGGCTCGACAATCTCATCAATTTTTTCACCAATCTGCAGCAGCATTGCGATCGCAATTCCAATTGACAAAGACTGATGCAAGGGCGATTATACCTTCTTGCCCCGATTGTGCCAGAATACCTGTGTTACAGATTGCGGGAGCAAATCGCAGGGGACTCCAACCCAGACAGATTTGGCAAACAGACATCACCGAATATGCTGCCTTTGGCCGACTCAAATATATCCATGTATCCATTGACACCTGCTCCGGTCACATGTGGGCTACAGCCCTGACCTCCATGACAGCTAAGGCTGTTAAAAAACATCTGTTGCAAGCTATTGCAGTAATGGGCCAGCCAGAACAAATTAAGACTGATAATGGCCCTGCCTATCGATCTGAATTGCTTGCAGAATTTATGCAGAAATGGGGTATTACACATGTATGCGGTATTCTATATAATTTTACAGGGCAGGCAATCGTGGAACTTGCGCATCACACATTAAAAGAGCATTTAGAAATTATTCGAAAACAGGGGGAGATGGGACCACAGGATGCACTACATAAAACATTGTTTGTATTAAATTGGCTAAACCCTAAGCAGAACTCGCAAACACCACCTGCCGTAGCTCACGGTCAGGGAAATCAAAAAGACTTCAGTAATACAAACGTACCAGTAAGGGTATTTATCCCAGAATCAGGCACTTGGGAAGGGCCAAAGCAATTAATAACCTGGGGCAGAGGGTATGCTTGTGTCTCCACAGGAAATAACTGCCAATGGGTTCTGGCCAAATGGGTGAAGCCGTGGCTAGATGAACCAGCTACAGGACCAGACAACACCAGAGGCCTTGAGGAGGTGTGATCACCGCCTTGCACGTATCATCTGGCCGTGACTCCAGAATCTGAATCCAGAACAGAAGATGCGGGAACATCATGGGTTTTTTGGACGAACTGGTTGGGTGGTCTGGGAATTGGAGAGTGGATAGCCAGCCTAGTGAAAGGCTTGGCGCAAGTATTGCTATTCATTTTGTATTGGTATTCTGTACTATAAAAGGTTTTGCAGGGAATGATATCAAGAACCATTGCCATTTATATTAAGAAAGAAAGGGGGAGATGTAGGGGCCTGGACCGTGGGAAAGTTATAGAGAGAACATACCAGTACACTGTTATGTAACAGCATGAGATAGCAAGAAAGCATAGGGATGTGGCTTGCTTAAGTTTATAGTAAGTATCCAATTAGAACAGTAGAGGTGGCATGCAGCCAGATTATGGACAATACTTGTAGCCAATAGCTGAGTATGTAACCGTTACATAAGAGAGTATGGAGGTTATAAAAGTGTGTGTTAACCAAAATAAAGAAGCTACTAGAGCACCATATTGGTGTGCTGTAGTTCCTTCCTCGCACGGACCCCAACACCAAACTTTTAGATACCTTTAGTTAAGTGAGGTGATTCTTAATTTGACAACCAAACCAAACAAAATTACTATGAAAAAATGGATTGCATCATATTATAAGGAAAAAATGAACTAAAGGGAAACAGAAAAAATGTGACATACAACACTCTGGAAGAAAAATAGTTAAAAATCCTTTTGGTAGCAAACCTGCAAATTTAGTTCCTGTTTCAAATTTATATATTTCTTGGCTTCTTGCATTCTCTTTTCTGGCTGGAAGTATGTCCCTATAGCTCATCCCTTTCCAATAGCATTTTCCCTTGCCATAGGAATATTCATATGTGATTTCCCTTCTGATTTTCTCACTGCTACCGCTTCTCAAGTAATAATCATTTTTTGGCTTAGTGTGTTTTTTTCCTTTCTAAGAATGTACAGTGGGGACACAATTATTATTGTTACTTATTATTTGTAAGGAGGCTGAGGGGAGACCTTCTTGCTCTTTACAACTACCACAAGGAGATTGTAGCGAGTCAGGTGTTAGTCTCCTCTCCCAAGTAACAAGTGATAGGATGAGAGGAAATGGCCTCAAGTTGTACCAGGGGAGGTTTAGATTGGATAGTAGGAAAAATTTCTTCACTGAAAGGGTTGTCAAGTGTTGGAACAGGCTGCCCAGGGAAGTGGTTGAGTCATCATCCCTGGAGATATTCAAAAGATGTGTAGATGTGGCGTTTAGGGACATGGTTTAGTAGTGGACTTGGCAGTGCTAGGTTAACAGTTGGACTTGGTGATCTTAAAGGTCCTTTTCAACTGAAATGATTCTATGACTCTATGAATTTTGAATGTAACATTGTCATAAGAAAATATATAAAAGTAAACTCCGACTCAGTATTCTGAAGCCATTTAGAAGTCGTTCTAACAACAAATAAACTGAAAAAAATAGCAACTATGAACATCAATCTCCTAGTGAAGACCTCAGGGTCCTGGCAGCTCATTGTAACCCTCCCCAACTCTGCTTGAGGAAGACTGAAGTGTCAGCCATAAGAACCCAACTGGTTCCTATTGGTCTGACAGAACAGGGAAGGAACTCCAAAAAAAGCTCACTAAGTATAAGGGAAAGAACAAATTAGTCTGGTTCAGAACAAAAATATTATCTTTCATTTCAAATGTTTTGGTGTGGTTTTTTTTTTTAATTTTTATAGATTATACATCATTGAGAATGATTGATTCCGTTGCATGAACTTCAGAAAAGGTGCTATACTCTAAAGCAATTAGATACTTCAAAGAATAGCTACAAGATTAAAATTGTTTCAGGTATTTTTTGGGCTACAAGACAGACAGAAAATTATTTTAAGATATTGGTACATGAAGAGTGACTTTGACATTTTCTATAGGAACAGAGAATTGGATTTCATGTCTTTGGAGTCTATGCAACTGTTTTCCACAAAAGCTCAAGGTGAGACTATCTGGTCTCTTCTGATCTGTATAGCCATCTCTAAAGGCAGACAAAGTGGATTAGTTCAGGAACATAATTTTGGAGAGCTTATTTCTCAAGGTACAAGGAGGAAGAAGTTATAAAAAATGGGAGCCTTCAGTAATGTCTTATGAAGACTATCTTAACTTTTTATTTTTTAAAACACGCCATGGGAGAACCACAATGCACAAAGAAGGATTAAGACAGTAAGATCTGGTGATAAAGAGCTTTAAACGGTTCTGGCATAACACCTGAGTTATGTCTATTCAACTCCCAGTCCTGGAATTTGATTCCTTTGTTGTTTTTTTTTTTTCTCTCCTCCCTCCTTTAAAAATAGAACAAGGATGGATGAGAACCTGCCTTAGCAAAGAACTGAAATGAAAGAGGAAATAAGTGGCAAAACTTGGCACATGCATGGAACTTTCGATTTTCCTCTAAATGTTAAGTGATACTGGCCATAAGTAAGCTATCTGACAGTACAACAATCCTTGGTACTAGATGCTACAGCTATAGCAGGAACCAGAGCATGGACGTCCCAGATCTTTCCTTTCCATGACCTCCTTAGTCAGCCTCAGTTTATAATGGGCAGGGACAAGACTTTTTCTTCTACTCTGTCAAAAGACACCCACAAACTTTGCTTTCACAAACTCGAGCTCCACATAGCCCCCACAAAAGTATGAAGGTCGTTCTTTTTCACAGTTATTCGTGTTTGCAGGTGTGCAAGGTAATGTATAATCAGGTCCTAGACTGGAAAAGGAATGAGCATATTTCAAGGAAAAAAAAAGCGTTCGTACAGAAAAACAGTGTCATGGCTTTGGAAGTGATAGTGTCAAAAAGTACATTTTCACACTTTTCCTCGCTAATGAGGATCAATAAAGATAAAAGGGAATCACAGCTCTCACTGCAGTAAAATATGTTGCATGAAAACCTATTATTTTCCACATGTTCTCATTGATCAAAGCACTGCATTATTTGTCTGTGTGTTCCTTCCTTACCCCAGAAAATATATCTATTTTGTCTACTTAACTTGTACAACTGCTAAATAAGCTGTTCAGCTATATTAAAGAAACTGAGGTAACTATTTGCTTAAACATACTACCTGTGAAGAAAAGGCTAAAACTATTTAACTAGTACATCTCAATATGGAAAAATAACTGAAACATCTGCAATATATTGACACCAGAAATACAAATCACTTAGGGTTTGGAGAAGAGTATTTTTTTGTTTTGTTTCTCTTATAAAATTGTGCTGTCAAGGTTTTAACAACTCAGAGATAACTTTTCATTGATTTATGAGATAATACGCAAGAAAGCCTGAAATAGATGATATTGACTACCAGATTATAATAATGTGGAAACATTATTGATTATTTGTTAAATAACAAAAATATCACAAATATACGTGTTCACAACAAAATACCCAAGACAGTTAATTTCTTTCTCTAAATTAGAATCAATGTCTCATCAATGTCACTGTGTCAACAGCTTTTCACAGCTTCCAGGTTCAGGTTCAATCGTATCTTTATCATATGGCAAGGCAACCCTTCTCCCTTTTATACTGTTATGTTCACACAGAAAAAAAAATCCATCTACAAAGACTGTGGAGGAAAAACAGTGTGTCTTAACAGGTATCCGAGACAAGAGCTGTGATCTTGCCTTGAAGCACTCATGACCTTGTGTTACTTGTACCCAAAATCCACTGAAAAGATTCAGCTCTCATGCAGAGATCCTCTGAAACTGTAAAGGTGAAATCCGTACTGCTGTATCTCTCTAGACCTTGGCAAAGAGGTTTATCAGCAGTGTCACCTGATAAAAGGATCTGGAGCAGAATTTAACTCCAGTTTTAAACACCTAAATGTAGGCATCTGTATATGACTATGCTAGATCTCCATACCTAAATTCTCTTTATAGACAAAAGAGATCGGTTAATCTGTTCAACAGAGACTAGCAAGATACATACGATGGAAATGAAGCATTTCTATTAGGTTAAGATTAGTAGCTCTATATATTCCATTGACTATACTGACTAGATCTGCAGAAACTATGATGGAAACTTACAGATTTAATTCATATATAAATATCTACATGGCAGACACCTACATTTAGGCACCTGAATTTAGAACTGTCTAAATGCCTTTATCTTGTTACTTTAACCTTTTGCCATAGTTTAATGACTGACAACCTTCCTGTTAACATCTTCTTTGTGATAACTTGCTAAATTAACAAGTAACTAAAGCATCTGCACAGGACTCAAATCTTCAACACAATAAAAAATAAAACTGTTTTGAAAGACAGTATAAAGTAGTTTGCCATACTATGTCTCTAATTTTCTAAAAGTCTGTTCTGTGTCTGAGGTGGATTTTACAGGTTCTTCTCCTGAGTTTGCTGTGGACAAGGAACCCAAGCAGGTCAGTACTCAAGTGACAAGGAACTTTCAAGCTTTAAAACAAAAGAGAAAATGGTATTACATGCTGATAGGAAACTCTAGATTGGGAATGGCATTGCTTGCTGCAAAGCTAGAAGCCACAGTTCCACAGACATATGTTCCTCAAGTATGCCACTTTGGAAACATGTCTATAGACAGGACAGAATATTAACTACATGCTGTAGCAGAAAAAAAAAAAAACAAACAAAAAAACATGCCTTTATTATGATTTTTAAGAAAATGTGAATTTCTCTGTGTTTACTGTATCTACTCCTTTACCACAGAAATAAACTCAGCATTCATATTTGCCACCATGAAGTGTTTGTTTTCCCCAAGTCTTAAAAAAAAGTTCCAAAACCAAATCAAGTGGAATAACAACAAAACAAACTTAAATTATTAACAGCCTGCACATTACTTAGAGGACCATAGTGATGATGGATGACACGATGACAGATGAGTCCTCACTTCTATTTTAAATTCTATCAACTACATAAATTAGTAATGTCATCAATATGATTACTAGCTGTTCCCTCACCTTCTGCAGCAGCTGTTGCTTTTTTCCTGGCTTTGGTCGTTTGATTACTGCATCTACCTCGGTATTACAAGTCAGTGCAGGACCTGCTTGCAGCAGATGAAAACCTACAGGTGACTGGGAGAGAAATGTGTTAAGGAATCATTGATACTGTTTTGGCATCTGACTTGGCTGTTTCATTGGAAAACATGTGCGGTTCCTCCTGCTAGTGTCTGAAAGTGGTTGTTTTTTTGTTTTGTTTTTTTGGTTTGTTGTTGTTGGGTTTTTGTTTGTTTGGCTGTTTTTTTTCCTGCTATTGTCCATAAGGTGTGCATGATGTGGGGCCTCTTACAGCTTCGTGAGACAAATTCACATTAATGTTCATCTCAGCTGTTTGGTAATGTCAAAAGAGTTAATTTAAGCAATGATTTCTAAAATATCTCTAATGAATATTTTCTTCTGCTAGTTTAGTTTGACCAGCTGGGGCAGATGACATTCTGATCAGCATTTAGTTCCGTGAAACTAACAGAGAGCAAATAGGCTGTGACAAAGGCTGTGTTTCTTTGATCTGGTCTGTGATCCCATTGATAATCAAACAATAAGCAGTGTTCAGGTCCCTAGGGAATTCATTAAATGTATTGAAGTTATTTTATTAATTAATTCTGAAGATTTCAAGAAGAGAAAAAGATTATTGTTTTTTAATTCTTTCCATGTACCAATCTCATAGAGAGCAGCAGAAAATAAATTCAAGCTTCAATGAATATAATCACCATAAATACTTTGTGGGATCATGACCTAGGTTATTAAACTAAGTGTGTTCGTGTTTACGAAGAATTTTGAAGTCTTCAGAGATATACAAATTTATTATATAATTTCTGATATACTGATCTATACACCACACTTTACGTATAAAAACATTTTAGACTATATGTAATTTCTCAGAAAAAGATTAATGACTAAATATTTCATTGCAATTTATTATTTCTAAGACTTAATTACAGTACATTTATGCAACGTACCAGAGAGCATTTAATAGCAAGACATGAAAGATTATCATTAATAGTTGAAATTGAATGATAGTGATCATACAGATAAAGCACATGTTGTGATGAAGTGTCATTCCCTTTTATTCTTTGTTAGCTTACACATTACTTTGGAAGTTCAGAAACTGAAATGGGTCTGGAAAACTACTGTAAATTAGTAAGGTCTCATTCTTCAAAACGTAAAGTTACAATTGTCAGCATAGAATACATATATATAGATAAGGATACTTAATAGTATTAATAATTTTTAAGTTTTTTTTTTCAGCAGAAGCACTGCACAGGCTAAATGCTTATCTCTGATACGTAAACTCGATGTACATACTATAGAACACAAAACTGCACAAGGATATTTCTTCTCATGATAATTCTGTAAGTTTTTTCTTGTTCTGTGAATGGAAGTTTCAAAACTAGATTAAACTAGATTCGAAGGGGGATGGGGTAGTAGCTGGGCTTGCACCACTGGGGCAACGCTCTAGTGTTGAGGTAGACCAGGAGGCCCCCCATCCCCCTGGGGTGAAATCGGTGTGCTCAGCTCGCTCCCTGAAATGCCTGTACACCAATGCGCGCAGCATGGGGAATAAACAGGAGGAGTTAGAAATCCGTGTTCGGTCGGGGGGCTATGATCTAGTGGCAATTACAGAGACTTGGTGGGACGCCTTGCATGACTGGAATGTGGTCATGGATGGCTATGTCTTGTTCAGGAAAGACAGGCCGCTAAGGAGAGGTGGTGGAGTTGCTCTTTGTGTGAGTGAGCAGCTAGAATGTATTGAGTTCTGTCCAGGGGCGGATCAGGAGCGAGTTGAGAGTTTGTGGGTGCGAATTAAGGGGCAGGCTGGCAGGGGTGATACTGTTGTGGGTGTCTATTACAGGCCACCAGATCAGGATGAGGAGGGTGATGAGGCCTTCTACAGGCAGCTGAGAGCAGTCTCTCAATTACAGGGCCTGGTTGTTGTGGGGGATTTCAACTACCCTGATATTTGCTGGGAGGCCTACTCGGCCAGCCATCCTCAGTCCAGGAGGTTCCTCCAGTGCATTGATGATAACTTTCTGATGCAAATGGTGGCTGAGCCAACTAGGAGAGGAGCGTTGCTGGATCTTATCCTCACTAACAAGGAGGGTCTGGTTGAAGAGGTGAAGGTTGAGGGCAGCCTTGGTTGTAGCGACCATGAGATGGTAGAGTTCAGGATCTTATGTGGCAGGAAGAGAATAGCTAGCAGAATCACAACCCTGAACTTCAGGAGGGCCAACTTTGGCCTTTTCAAGCAATTGCTAGGGGAAATCCCATGGGACAGGGTACTAGAAGGTAAGGGGGCCCAAGATAGTTGGTTAGCATTCAAGGACTGCTTCTTCCGAGCTCAAGATCAGAGCATCCCAACAAGTAGGAAGTCAAGGAAGGGTAGCAGGAGACCTGCATGGTTAAACAGGGAACTGCTGGGCAAACTCAAGTGGAAGAAGAAGGTGTACAGATCGTGGAAGGAGGGGCTGGCCACTTGGGAGGAATAGAAGTCTGTTGTCAGAGGATGTAGGGAGGCAACTAGGAAAGCTAAGGCCTCCTTGGAATTAAACCTTGCAAGAGAGGTCAAGGACAACAGAAAGGGCTTCTTCAAATACATTGCAGGTAAAGCCAACACTAGAGGCAATGTAGGCCCACTGATGAATGAGGTGGGGGCCCTGGAGACAGAGGATAAAAAGAAGGCGGAGTTACTGAATGCCTTCTTTGCCTCTGTCAATACTGTTGGAGGCTGTCCTGAGGAGCCCCGGACCCCTGAGGCCCCAGAAGAAGTCAGGATAGAGGAGGAGTCTGTCTTGGCAGATGAGGGCTGGGTCAGGGACCAATTAAGCAATCTGGACATCCATAAATCCATGGGCCCTGATGGAAAGGTGATGGAACAACTTGTCCTTGGTGCTGTCTCTAGGCACATCAAGGATAGGGGGATCATTAGGGGCAGTCAACATGGCTTCACCAAGGGGAAGTCATGCTCAACCAACTTGATAGCCTTTTATGAGGACGTAACCCGGTGGATAGATGATGGTAAAGCTGTGGATGTGGTCTATCTCAATTTCAGTAAAGCGTTTGACACGGTCTCCCACAGCATCCTCGCAGCTAAACTGAGGAAGTGTGGTCTGGATGATCGGGTAGTGAGGTGGATTGTGAAGTGGCTGAAGGAAAGAAGCCAGAGAGTGGTGGTCAATGGGACAGAGTCCAGCTGGAGGTCTGTGTCTAGTGGAGTCCCTCAAGGGTCGGTACTGGGACCAGTACTATTCAATATATTCATTAATGAGTTGGATGAGGGAATAGAGTGCACTGTCAGCAAGTTCGCTGATGACACCAAACTGGGAGGAATGGCTGACACACCGGAAGGCTGCGCAGCCATTCAGAGAGACCTGGACAGGCTGGAGAGTTGGGCGGGGAGAAATTGAATGAACTATAACAAGGGCAAGTGTAGAGTCCTGCATCTGGGCAAGAACAACCCCATGTACCAGTACAAGTTGGGGGCAGACCTGTTGGAGAGCAGCGTAGGGGAAAGGGACCTGGGGGTCCTAGTGGACAATAGGATGACCATGAGCCAGCAGTGTGCCCTTGTGGCCAAGAAGGCCAATGGCATCCTGGGGTGTATTAGAAGGGGTGTGGTCAGCAGGTCGAGAGAGGTTCTCCTCCCCCTCTACTCTGCCCTGGTGAGGCCGCATCTGGAATATTGTGTCCGGTTCTGGGCCCCTCAGTTCAAGAAGGACAGGGAACTGCTAGAGAGAGTCCAGCGCAGAGCCACGAAGATGATTAAGGGAGTGGAACATCTCCCTTCTGAGGAGAGGCTGAGGGAGCTGGGTCTCTTTAGCTTAGAGAAGAGGAGACTGAGGGGTGACCTCATCAATGTTTATAAATATGTAAAGGGCAAGTGTCAAGAGGATGGAGCCAGGCTCTTCTCAGTGACATCCCTTGACAGGACAAGGGGCAATGGGTGCAAGCTGGAACACAGGAGGTTCCACTTAAATATGAGGAAAAACTTCTTTACGGTGAGGGTGACCGAACACTGGAACAGGCTGCCCAGAGAGGTTGTGGAGTCTCCTTCTCTGGAGACATTCAAAACCCGCCTGGACGCGTTCCTGTGTGATATGGTCTAGGTAATCCTGCTCCGGCAGGGGGATTGGACTAGATGATCTTTCGAGGTCCCTTCCGATCCCTAACATTCTGTGATTCTGTGATTCTGTGATTCTGTGAAAATATGTTTTCCGAAATTATTTAACACTTCCCACCATTATTCACTTTAATATCAAAGGAATTGAATGATATGAAAATGAAAAATAAAATAAACATTCGCAGTATTGTTCAAACTATGAAGAATAAGAAAAATCCTCTGTCCTCCTCCCCCTTTTTACTCTGACCTCATTCTCTTCATTTGGCATTTCTCTTAACATAATAGTCATTTTAGCAAGAAATATTTTTTCACTCTTTGGCAGTCTTAAAAGGAATGAAAGGCGAAGGTGAACAAAATCAAATTATTCCATATATTTGTTGTTAGTAACTGTTCACTCTTACTGAAATACCTGCTGCTGAGATTCATGAAATTCAATTAAAAAATTGGTATTGAAAATCTGGAGATGCTCAGAAACTTTTTTCTAAGGGACCTAAACTTATCAGATTATTTTCCTATTCAGATACTTCTGGAAAATTGTTGCAATGCAGAAATAAAATAGAAGGATGTTTATGACAATTAAAAACCATAAAATGCATGTGAAAGAGCTGTATACTCTCAGTTCATCATTCTGAAACAAATGAGCCAATATTCACCTCTTGAATCTGGTCTCATAAAAAAAAAAGAGTCTTCAAATTAACAGAACATGTAATTATCAACCAAAAAAAAAAGTGACATTATCACATTTCCTTAAATTATGTCAGTTTTCATGACAGACTTTTACGAGTAGCATTTAGCATCTATAACCTGTGGTCTCAAAGTAAGTGAAATACGCCTTTCCTGTTCTATTAATAACTACTTTCAGTCCAAGAATTAGAAGTATGTTTTTTCAATGAGGTCTTGACTTGCCTTGGCAATATACACAATTTCAGGGTGACTAAAATAATGAGGGTGATGGGGAAAGGTGAAGTACAATATATAGTTTTAATCTTGCCAATCATTCTGCACCAGATATTCTGTGTTAAGGAGAAATGACAAAAAAAAAAAAAAAAAAAAACAAAGAGAAAAGAAGAGAGGAAAGAAGAGGAAAGAAGAGGAAAGAAGAGGAAGGAAGAGGAAAGAAAGGAAAAGAAAGGAAAAGAAAGGAAAAGAAAGGAAAAGAAAGGAAAAGAAAGGAAAAGAAAGGAAAAGAAAGGAAAAGAAAGGAAAAGAAAGGAAAAGAAAGGAAAAGAAAAGAAAAGAAAAGAAAAGAAAAGAAAAGAAAAGAAAAGAAAAGAAAAGAAAAGAAAAGAAAAGAAAAGAAAAGAAAAGAAAAGAAAAGAAAAGAAAAGAAAAGAAAAGAAAAGAAAAGAAAAGAAAAGAAAAGAAAAGAAAAAGCCTCAAAACTAAAAGCCTATTTTTGGAAGTTGTACACAGTCAAGCAGGGTTTTTGCTTTGCCATTTGACATTGATTTCTTATTACTCTGAATTTTGCAAGTTAAGACTGAAATTTTGAAAAACAGTCCCTAGCAATAGTCTTGAGAAGTGAGTATATATATATAAACTTTTTTTAAAAATCTGAAAGACTTGTATCCTTTCTCTTACTGACTTTTAATGTATTGTGGCATTTCTGGAAACATGAAGCTCTTCATTTCATTATAGATAATCAGATTCCAATGGGTTTTGTGGAATGCAGGCTAGTTCACAAAGTAAATATCACTCAGAATCCTCCATATGCTTAAAAGACTTCATTACAGATAAAAATTTGAATGAGAGAACTCAACACTTTCTGTAGAAAAGCCCTGAAGTGGAAATGTATTTACATAAAACCTGAAAGCTAATTAGTCAGAATCTAAAGCTCCATGTTTTTCTATTGTGGTTAGCTTCAGTGGAGAAGTACGAAATATAAAATAACCAGAGAAGACCAGTCCTTTATTCTTGTGACCAGATGTATGAATTTGAAGTTATTTTGCTAGCACCGCCAGAATTTTTATTACTTCTTGTTTCATAATGATGAAATACACTCCCTATATCTACCTGTCTACTCAAAAGCTGCTTCTATTTGAAATTCCTAACGACAGACACATCATGCTGGGAAGCACTGAGGCCACTCACATCAAAAGTCTTCCATGTAATGCGTTATGACTGACTGCACTAGATGTTTTGCGTTGCAGCAACAATGTGTCAGCAATCAGACTAGTACATTTAAACTCATTTTTTCTTTCCTTTTTTTTTTAATACACATGGTTAAATAAAGAAAAATAAACTTTTTCTGTGCCATCCCTCTGTGATGGTATCTGATTTTTCTGTATTTTTCGGGGTAATAAGTGTTTACAAAAAACTGGGGCAATCATGTGTATTTCCTGCTACATTAGGATGAGGAGAATTGCTTGGCTTTTTCTCCAAATAACTGTGTTAAAACTAAAGAAGTCACACACTTGTATAGTATCCATAAAATTAATTCTGTACAGAAGTTTAAGCTTAATCTTTACTTAAGTCTCATTTGAAGTTTATCAGATAATATTTAAATGACTCATGGGCATTGGGTAGTCGTTCAAATTGAAGTGTTTAAAATTGTATAATATAAAAATATAAAATATTATAAATTGATGCATATTTATTCTAAATATTGATATGTATATAGACCTGTGATAGGTGTCAGATTGAGTTAATTTCCTGTTCAAATCTTTGAGATGCTTGTGTAATAAACATCTTAACTCTGCATGTTTTTGTAAGTGACTAGCCAGCATGTTTAACGACAAGAAATCTCTCACTAATAAAACAGTGGAACCAACAAGTTTTTAGGATTACAACGTATCCCTGGGACAGGTAGTGTGGATGTTGGAATGCACTTGATCTGTTTTTCATAGTATTGAAAGAGGTAGTATCAAACTTGGTAATTTTTTCATGTTTGCATCCTACAGATTCATTTTTAGATTGTATAATTTTCTGCCTTGAACTGTACTCTTTGAGACTGCATAAGGATATACCTTCTGCATCTTGAAAGATAAACCGCTAGCACATTGATTTGAATTTCCAGTAATGCAAGTCTAACTACTATCCCACCTCATTTGTGAATTGATCAGTTCAATGAAGGTTAGAAATTTACAACACTACTTTACCATGAAGATTGACCTATTTGTAAGTGAATATTTTAGCCTACACATACAGAATCTAGTTGTTTGCTCAGGCAGCAAAAATCCTATATTCGTAGGATTCGTAGCTGATTGATGAACACTTCTAGGCATGAACTGGAATATGTTGCCATGGGGCACAACATGACAAATATCTCTTGCTTCCTTGCACTTTCTCACACATGTAAGGCTGCATTTATATACCATTTTAACGTTCAGATTAGGACAACGAATGTCAATGAAAGGTTTACACTTTTCTTCAGTGGATCAGATATACAGCCTGCATATATACATATGCATACATACAAATAAATAAATAAATAACTTTGTATGCGTTTCTCTTTTCAATGAAATTGTGCAATTCATCTCCTAATTAATTTTTATTCTTTACAAACATGGGTCTAGGAACAGAACAAAACTATCTATACACAAATGTCTAAGTAACAGATGTGCATGCAACATCATCATCATTATTATATTGTGAATGATTATTCTAGACTGTTATGAATAAACCACCTCATCCCTTGTGACAGCTTTCTACTGGAAAATAGTATCAAGTCATTGTAAATGGGGATTACCAGGAAATAAATCAGACCCTAAAATGAGCAAACTTAGATTTCATAACAGAAAGAACTTTTGAACATTGCATTTTCCTTTTTTTAAATCGAGTTCAGTGGAGACGCTCTGCTTCTATATTCTGTTAAAGGTCAAATTTATCTGAAGAAGGAATTGAAGGCAGTCTTACACTAAACCAGAAACAAATCCACTTCAAAATGAGGCTAGAACAATGCCTTGGAACTTGGTCAGGAACTCTCTTAAATATATTTAAGAACACATTTTGTATCAAAAAGATACATAAACAGGTGACATTCTCTGCAGTACAAAAAAAAAGAAGATCAGGTTGTCTGTGGGTTGGTCTCCAGAAGCCATATGTTTGTTTGGGAAAGGAAAAAAAGACATAAGCTCCTCAAAAGTCAACTCCTGTTTTCTAGACCTCACACTGCATAACCAACATTCAGTGACAGGACAAGGCTGGTATTTAATGATATCTTATCTATCTTAGCCAACCCAAAATATCACACTTTAAATCTACAGCTAAGATCAAAATGCAGAACGAATGATCTACTATACTTTCAGGGCTTGTAATACAGAAATTTGTTTTATTCATGGTATAACTAGGTATGCAGACGAGTCACAATTCCTTTCACATCCAAACAAAACTGCAGCAGTGGGCCTCGTGACAAGAAAAATGAGTTAACAGCAAAAACAACTGTGTCTCATGACACATGCTAATACACAGAACCATACATCTTGTTGTTTTTTTTTTCTCAGAAAACAATGGACACAATGTATGTGAGGACCAAGCAGCTGAAGAACAAGCATCAATCAGACTGGCACTTCATACTGCTAGGCCTCCTAGCAGAGACTTTGGTAATATCATGGTAGGATAGATTCTTAGTGAGAGCATAGTCCTATTCACACCTAACATTTGCACATGCTTTGACTTCACTGGTATCCTGCACAACAATTTTTACAGCTTCATCAGCTTCTGAAAGTAAAATTACTATAGAGAAACCTGTTTTTTTTTTCTATTTTCAAAGTATAGAAGAGAATATATACATTTATTTCCCACTAACAATTAAATTGGTATTTTATATTCCACGTGGCAGGAGGTAGAATATTATTTTAGGAAAGCTTAACTATTCCTGAGCAAATAGGAGTAAGAGAACCAAGAGCATTGGATGTCTGGAAATTACTGTAGCATATATATTTGGAAACACACATTTTGTTGCTTCAGTAATAATCTAAGTATCTGGAAAGAAGTCAGACAGGATAATACTTTTAATCTCAAAGACATGAGCTGGACCTGGGCATTCTGTGTGTAGCACAGGACAGAGTCATCTCCAAGCTGGAGATAATCTTCCCAGCTGAGCATTTGGAGCTACTTCCTTAGAAACAGTCTTTCTTTCCTCTAATTTTTTCTCACACATCTATAACTTTAGTACTCCATGTAATAAAAACTACTGTCAGCTTTCCCACAGCATTTCCAAATTCGTTGAATTTCATACTGTTTACCCAGTTGGAAGCCTTTAAGACCTGCATAACTTCCTTTCTCTTCTCTTACAATCATTGCTGATATAAACTATAGCTGGCATTCATGTAAAAATACTTAAAATTCTAATGTGATATACAAATGAAAAAAATGCATTCTACTGAATTCCACCTTCTTATCAGCAAATAAGATCCTTCTTTTTTTTTTTTTTTTTCTGGGATGAACTGCATCATATAGCATGCATTTATACAAATAATAATTGTGATCCTTGATTTGAGAAGTTATCTTTGGACAGAATTGAGTTGCACTTTCATTTTTGTCCTTCACTTTTCACACTGGAATGAACTGAACCAACACTTAGTCTTTTTAAATACTCTCTTTCATGGGAATGCTCTCTTCCCTTTTCTACAAGAAATGTAGTTACCTTTTTTTGTCATAGCATGGGTTTCCTTGGTGATAAGCTGTTGAAAGAACAAAAATAATATGGGTGTCTGAGGTAATTTTCCTGGAAAACCTATAGTTCTCAGAATACTTTGATATTCAAAAATGTGATGATAGCTAGATATAAGAGTATAAATGGGGAATTACTGTATGTAAGAGAATATGGAAACTATCTTTGGAATACAGTAAACAAGGAAGGAACTTATAAATACAGTGAGCAGCTAATAATTTAAAAGCATATAATTTGCCTTGAATTATCAGTTTTGTTAAGAGAAATTTAAATTTATGTGAAACCAGATGCAATTTTTTGAACTACAAAAAAATGAAAAAAGTACTTTGAACATTCTCATAACAGAGACACTGGCTAGCAGAAGCTCTATTCCATACATGACAGATTTGGCATTTGAAACTGTCTTTTGTTCAGTATAGCAGTTAGAGATATTTTTAAACATTTCCAATGTTTTTCTATATTGGAATGCCAATTTCTGAGTTAAAAAAAAATATTTCCTTATCAAAAAATATCCACAGCAGACTAAAAGAAAGCCATAGGCATCTTCTAACACAAATTATTTTAAAACTGCTTTGATTTCAGAAAGATGTTGTCTTTGATTAAAAAACAATTTACTAGGATTTTAAATTTTGTCCAAATCCTTCACAGTTCTTAACATTCAAGATTTATTTTCTTAATGGTTTAATTTTTCTTTCTGCTGAGATCACTTGCATAAACTCAGAAACTGATCAGATAAAAACCTGTCTCTGAACTATGCACACCTAATTAATGGCAATCAAATGCCACTGGGGATATTGTATAGAACACCACATCTACAGACATTCCCTTGTCCTGGTTGCTAGAGAAAGAATAAGCCATTAAAAATAATAAAATTTTTTAGATCTGCAAAAGTCCATACTGCGGTGTTTCAGCCGAAGGTATCATAAAATATCTGCTTAATAAAAGAGGTATTATAGAATTATGATGTTAATATCAAATAAGCAACAAGAAAACACCTAATTATCGAAAACATGCACAGCACAGCCATGACACAAGCTAACTGAAGCTATAGATATGAACTATTCCTAAAAATATTTATGCCAATATGAAGAATAATTATACACCATCTTTTTTTTTTCAAACAATAAAGCAAATGCAAACTTCTATTTTTGCTATTCTTTTCTGTTGAAAAATAATTTCCAGTGTTCAGCCAGCTAGATGGATATTGTTGGACTTTGTATTTGCTAAATTTCCCAAATTATCTTCTTATCAATACCAGAATTACAATGTGCATACCATGAGCTAGACTGGATTATTCACTACAGTTTATTTTAGTTTCGGTCTACATAATATGCAAATTTTTTATTCTCGTCTAAGTTAAACTACCTGAAGGTTAGACTTCTAAGCAATTTAGTGACTGCTTCCATAAACAATGAAGAGACAAACACCTTCAGAAATTCATTAATCTCATTTTAAGAGAGTTTAAAAGTGTAATAACTGAGGTGTCTTCAGAGATTTTATTTTCTAACATACTTACTGACAGAGTGATCATTGTTCTTTTTAACACTCTTTGGTCCGCAGTGAGCTGTACATCTAAATACAGTAATTTTTCTTTTCATTATGGGCATGTTAAAAGGAACATTCCACTATTGTGAGATTATAATTTAAGTGAACATAATTATGTTATCAATCACTAAGAAACAGTGATCTGCTTAAACATGCTAAACACATTCCTTATCTACCAGGATTTAAGTGAAATGGTTTTTGTCACTTCCTTTTTTAAACTCTTGCTATGAAAGCATCAACCAAAAGAAAACTTCACCGAGCACTTGTCAATAGCCTCTGCATAACACGTTCTTTGAACATGTGAATTCTCTGTCCTTCATATGAAGGTAGCTTGTCTAAAAGATTGCCTGAATTTTAAAGCTGAATAGCATGCATATGTAACGATTGAACAAGGTCAGACACTTTTTCTTTCCCTCCCTTTTCTTTTTAAGCGGTTCCTGTATGTAAACATTTCTTTCCTTTTTTTTTTCTTCTTTTCTTTTTTCTTTCCCCACTAAAAGTGGTTATATTGTACACTTTTTTTTTTACATATGTCATAAAATCATTTTTAAAAAGAAGGGTTTTTTTCTCAGATTGCACACTGACTTCGAACTGCTGTGATTGCAAAAAGACACCTTGCTATTTAATGTTCAAGCAAAATAATTAAATTCATAATAAGGTGTAGGTCTAGGTACAAAGATAGACTTCTCTGACTTTGCTCTGGTAAAGCAACTACAAGTAGTTCTGTAACTAGGATTACTTAACTAGAGAACCCCTAAGTATAAAGTATTTAACAATACACTTCCAAAATGACGAGCACATTCAGAACTAATGGTGGTGGAAATAAAATTATAAAAGCAAAATACACATACAGCTTTATATTTAGGTTTTAAATTCTACATACATATTTCAATACAGGATTTAAATAACGCGGAAGTGTAGCAAAGCATTTAGTTCTGCAAATTAGATAAATATTGTGCAAAGTACAACTCCTACCACCCTGTGGCAGTTTAGAATCATTGCGTATTAGCATACATCATTAAACTCATTAAGCTTAATTCGTACTTCCTTAATGAATTTACTCACCAAGCAACACGAGAAGAACCCAAATCAAAGGATGCCTGCCCAATTCAACATGTGCATGTGCAAATAATAAATTGCATTAAAAGTGTATGTTGTATTGGAAATGTTGTCTTTTTAGCAAGCAGTGCCATTTTTAGGAAAATGAAAATACATCATTACATGGGCTTGTCATTAGAAATTTCTAGCAACAATTATATTGTTAGAAAAGTAATAATTTCTGCCCTCTCACCATCTAATAATAATTAGGTTAGAATAACTGTCTTGTAATTTTACAACACTGACAGTCTGAAGCAAAATCATTCTACTATTATGAATCAATATCTATTATTTTCATTCTCTTGTATATGAAAATTTTTTTAAGATGGCCTTTACTTGCATACATTTTCCTTTTGCAAACTCTATACTCAGTGTCAAGATCATATAAGGAAAGTTATATTTAGCCTCATGTTTATTTTGCCCTGTAAGGTGACACACATAAAAAATTAATATTCACATAGTAAAATTAACTTCATAATTATTCTTATTTTCAGCAAATATTCTAAGTTGTTATGTAGTTTCATTTAAATTTCCAGGCTTTATTTCAGAGAGATTGTTAAGAACACTGTAGTTTAATCTCAGCATAACATTAAAAAATTTACATTTCTCCTGTTTTCATCAGGAAGCTCTGGTCACTTCAGCAATTTCAGTACTATGCTAATAAGTTCTGCAGTTATGGGGATGTACCTTCCTTTTCTCCATAAAGATCTTTCATTGTAAGAAAGTGCTAGTAAATCAATCAAAACCAGTTCTGAAAAACATACTCCTTTTCTAGAAATGAAGCGCAGACTGCACATGAGGCCAGTTCTCGAAAGAAATTAAATCAGCAGTTGTGAGCCTGAAGATATACTGCCTGCATTTTATCACACTGGAAGCTTTGAACCAAAATGTTGTTGTCAATTTTTCTTGAGTTACAGCCTAGCTGTTTGAACATTTTTAGCAAATTCTGAATACTTTCAAAAGGTTAAGTCATCCGTGATATACACTGCTATGCTTACAACCTTAAAGAGTGAGATGAAGTGTGAATTTGATATGATTACAAGACTGTGCTTACAGAAAGATAAAGATATTATTAGCAAAGCCATATAGAAAACTTGAACTGATCCTATTCAAAAGAAGAAGCTCCAATGGTGTTAGCAGCGATATTTTAGTTGAACAGACCTCAGAGGTAAAAATTGATCCTGATCTTATTTATTTTATAGTTATAAGAATAATGTAGATAGTTATGATCTCATTCATACAGTAATACATTTACATTCATTATAGACAGGATGAATGATCTTCTGAACATCTAGGTGGTGGATATATTTTCTTCTCAAGTAAATTTGCAGCCTTTACCTCTCCGACCAGTGTTTTCTATGTATGCAGTTTTGTTTAGTTTCATTTAAATATTTCTCTATATTAAGTAAAATAAGTTTAGTGATTCATATTCATGTAGAGAGATTTCACTAATGGCTAGGCTGGCTCAAGCTGGTGGTTTGTATGTGTGTCTGCATTTGTACTACATATGGTGTGAAACTACCCAGGTGTTAAACTGCAGAACAATGTGACAAATTACATTTACCATGCACCTGTGGCTCCCTCACCTGCTTTGTAACCACTGAACCCTGTCCACCAGGATTTATGCTAACATTCCAATTCTCTAAGCAGCTTCATACGGCATATAAAATACCTAAAAACCCTGACAGAGAATTGCTACCATGTAGTATTCCCCTCCTGATTTATGTTGATGTGAACTTCAGAAATGTCAAAGAATTATACCTGTTAGCTAATCTGAAGTATAATAGGATGTCTATCACAGAAGGATGAATTTCAGCTTTCCAGTTCCTCAGTGGGTTGTAGGAGCGTAGAATGAAATGAATGTTGCAACATGGATATCTTGAGATCATTTGTGTGTCTACCATTTATTTTTAAGGAGTGGTTATATCCTTATCTTGCTCTTCCTTTACATTGTGTTAAGCAATGCGACATCCTCTGCAATTTTGATTTCTGGATGAAGTCTTCCTGTCCTTACGATCTATTGCCTCATTATCTTCACAGATATATAGATTCTTTTGAGTCTTGCTGGCAATGAAGTAAAAACTACAAGAAGAAAGGAAATTTATTCCTGGGGTTGGGAGGGAGGAAGACAATCATCTTTCAGTCTTTTCATGTCCACAGAAGCCATGATACATGTGGAAACAGAAATGACACTTTTCTTTTTTCCTTTTTTTTTTTGTTTTATAATTAGTAGAGAAAAGACCAGTTTCTTAGGGCAGCGATCATTCCACTTGATTCATAGCCATTGTTCAGAGAGGTAGAAAAGGAGGATTTATAAAATCATGGAATCATTTCGGTTGGAAAAGACCTTTAAGACCATCAGTTCCAACTGTTAACCTAGCACTGCCAAGTCGACCGCTAAACCATGTCCCTAAGTACCATGTCTACTCATCTTTTAAATACCACCAGGGATGGTGACTCAACCACTTCCCTGGAGAGCCTGTTTCCATGTTTGACAATCCTTTCGGTGAAGAAATTTTTCCTGATATCCAATCTAAACCTCCCCTTGCACAACTTGAGGCTGTTTTATCTTGTCCTATCATTTGTTACTTGGGAGAAGAGACCGACACCCACCTCACTACAACCTCCTTTCAGGTAGTAGTAGAGTCCGATATGTGTTGATTGATTCTTGATTTTGATATTTATGAGAAACACCAGGTGTTTTTTAAGGTGTCAGCTCACCTATCCAAACAGCTCTACCTTGCTGAATTGCAGACTGTCATATAAAATCTCCCTCTTTGTTACATACTTGAAAGTCCTGTGAGACAGATGCATCTTTGTAGATGCTATAAAAGTGACACTCTTCTTTCTTAACTGCTTAAACATATGGCACCGAGGAAATCTACGTGAAGTTCTTTGCACAATCTTGTTCCCTTTGCAGGCTGCTGTAGGCTTGCAACTTGAGCTGTTGTTCATATAGTGCTAAAGAAGCTATTCTTCAGCTGCTATTAACTCTATGGGAGTTTGTACTGATTTTGACTGGGACAGAGTTCATTTTCTTCCTGGTAGCTTGTATGGTGCTGTGTTTTGGGTTTGGGAGTAAAACAACATTGCTGATTCAGGGATGTCTTAGTTATTGCTGAGAAATGCTTACACAGCCTCAAAGTGTTTTCAGTTTCTCACCCTGCCCCACCAGCGAGTAGGCTGGGGGTGAACACAAGGCTGGGAGGGGACACAGCTGGGACAGCTGACCCCAACTGACCAAAGGGGTCATGCTCAGCATGTAGAATGGGGAAAAAAGAAGGAAGGGAGGACATTCGGAGTGATGACATTTGTCTTCCCAAGTAACCATTATGCGTGACGGAACCCTGTTTTCCTGAAGATGGCTGAACACCTGCCTGCCAACGGGAAGCAGTGAATGAATTCCTTGTTTTAATTTGCTTGTGTGCACGGCTTTTGCCTTGCCTATTAAATTGTCTTTATCTCAGCCCACATTTTCTCACTTTTACTCTTCTGATTCTCTCCCCCATCTCACCGAGGGTGGAGTGAGCGAGTGGCTGTGTGGGGCTGAGCTGCTGGCCAAGGTTAAAACACAGAAGTCCTAGGGTTTTCATATTTAACAGGTACAGAACTGAATTGTTCCTTACAGGACAGAAATAGGTATATCTACCAGAAATCCATACAATCAACATTGTTACATTTGAACAATTACCTACAATTTCTGAGATGTTGTTCTTAATTTTTATAGTACTTTGTACCAGGACTGACTTAAAAAGCTAAATATTGTTGTGTTAAAAATTTAGTAGCTTCAAAAATATTTTAAATTAATTTTCAAATGAATGTTTTGAATGTAAAATTCAACTCAAAAGACAGTCTGGAACCTCGTTTCAAATGGGGAGCTCAAGAAAGAATTCAAGAAGAATTTCAAAATTAGGAAATTCAGAAAAGATTCTCAGTTCCCATGTTTAATAATTAATTTCAGATCAGAGTGAAAATTGGGCCCATCTTTCCACACTGGAGGATGTCCTTGGTTTCGTGCAAAGGGGACAGGCACACAAATGAGGCAGAAGCTGTGCTGTACTCCATATGAATACATAATCCTCTTTCAAAGGTTCACTGTCATGTGTTCCACAGCAGTCTAGACATAGTCAGAGATGTCTGCTGTTATTTACCCATTACTCCGTTATTATACTGGAAGCTTCCATCCCCATCCTAATGATACTTTTTCTCTCTTCTGTACACAGAGATTAGGGCTGGGGCAAAACAAGCCACACATCTGAGCTAAATCTGTGTATAATAGGATTGTAGCTGTCTGTTTCTTAGGTTGTACAAATAAACTTTGCTTCTGGTTAATGTATAGCACTACAGAATATTTCATTGAGATGTGAGGTGGCTAGAATCACAGATTTGTACCTGGAAGGATGGAAAGATATGTTTCCATGCAAAAACTGAAGACAATTACCAGAACATGTATCTTACCAGAAGATAAGTATGCTGTCATGATTTCAACCAATTTATCTGGTGTATCTGTTAAATATTGACCGATTTATATTTTTCTGCGGGAATTATTGGTAAACTTAAAAAAAATTTTTCTTTTGTCAAATTGTATATTACAAAGTATTAATGATCAACGTATTGCTTAAAAGCCACAGGCAAAAGTCAGTTTCAAAGGCAGTTTTTCTTAAGTGTTCATAGTATCTCAGTATTTCCTTGGTTTTTCTAATTGTATACTAATTATGTTAATTAACGAAGAACTAAGATTGGTATCAAATATGCTAAATATATATTCAAACAGAATGTAAAAGAACATGATAATGGAAACAGTAGTTCAACAAAGAATTTCTGAAGATTTGGGTGGGGCTTTAGGAAGCTAATTCCCTTTATATAACCAAAATGAATTAAAGAAGCCTGTGCATAAATGAGAATCAGTTTCTTAATGTCCACCTTTTCAATCACCAAGCAGGACGAGTCTTGTAATTAGAAGATATCAAGAAGTTAAAAACTGCAGTGTCTAATAAACCTTATAACAATTCTGTTCTCATTGGAAGTAACAGTCATTTTATCCAAAAGTGACTACAGTATGTATATAATCTGTGCAAGGAAAGAAGGGAGAAGGGAACAGATACTTACTACTTATTTGAGAACTTGAAAGTATCTCTGATCATTTAGGATTGTTAAAACTCTGAAAGGCTTCAGGAAGCATAATTTGTTTAGCAAATGCATCCTTCTACAGGTCTACACACACAACGACAATTTCTACCTGGAGCAAATTCTAGGTCTTTTTTCTAATGAAATAGTTTGTCATGTTTACCAGAAAGAGACAGTGCTTAAGAAAAAAAAAAGGCAAATTACACTTTGAATCTAACATCTGAGTAGCTTATACTTCCTTAATAAAGGGAACAGATTAGCTCAATTCAAGGTATAAAACGGATAAATACATGGAAGGCTAGAAATGCAAATATCAAAGGCATACACATCGTGTATTTCATCAGTCCCTATTACACACGAAAACTGAGAAAAATGCTTGAAAGATAAAAGATCCTTTCAGAAAAACAAAGCTGTGTGGTTTTGCACAGAAGTTTGGAAAATATGTTGGGAAATTGCTTTGCTATCTAGACTTGCAGCTGGAGAGGGGAATTTGCTGACTATCTCTATATAGGATGAAAGATGAAGAGTCTTATTTCTCAGATCAGGTCATCGCTAATAATCATGTTGTGTTAAATCATAAAGTTTAAGATCTTACCAAACTTGAAAAATAAACTTAAATGTGCATTTTGGGTTGGATCCATGTTACAAATGTCAGTATCTGCAGCTCATGTGATCACTCCAGGCTTCTTTTCAGTGATAGAAAGACTAAGATGTTTTTAAGACAAGATTTATCTTGTCCAAAACTAGGGATCGTAGAATCATAGAATGGTTTGGGCTGGAAGGGACCTTAAAGATCCTCTAGTTCCAACCCACCTTTCCACTAGACCAGGTTGCTCAAAGCCCTATCCAGTCTGGCCTTAAACACCACCAGGGAGGGGCATCCACAGCTTCTCTGGGCAACCTATGCCAGTGTATCACTACCCTCACAGTAAAGAATTTCTTCCTAATATCTCATCTAAATCTACCCTCTTTCAGTTTGAAACCATTCCCTCTCATCTTATCACTACATGCCCTTGTAAAAAGTCCCTCTACAGCTTTCTTGTAGACCCCCTTCAGGTACTGGAAGGCTGCTAAAAAGTCTCCCTGGAGCCTTCTCTTCTCCAGCTGAACAGCCCCAACTCTCTCAACCTGCCTTCATAGAAGAAATGCTCCAGCCTTCTGATCATCTTTGTGGTCCTCCTCTGGACTTGCTCCAACAGCTCCATGTCCTTCTTATGATGGGGACCTCAGAGATGGATGCAGTACTCTAGGTGGGGTCTCATGAGAGTGGAGTAGAGGGGCAGAATCATTACCCTCGACCTGCTGGCCATGCTTCTTTTGATACAGCCCAGGATATGGTTGGCCTTCTGGGCTGCAAGCGCACATTGCTGGCTCATGTTGAGCTTCTCATGAACCATCACCCCCAAGTCCTTCTCCTCAGAGCTGCTCTCAAGCCATTTTCCACTCAGCCTGTATTTTTGCTTGGGATTGCCTCGACCCACATGCAGGGCCTTGCACTTGGCTTTGTTGAACTTCATGCGGTTTGCGGAGGCCCAGCTCTCAAGCCTGTCCAGGTCCCTCTGGATGGCATCCCTTCCCTCCAGCGTGTCGACCACACCGCACAGCTTGGTGTCATCAGCAAATTTGCTGAGGGTGCACTCAATCCCACTGTCCATGTCGCTGACAAAGATGTTAAACTGGACTGGTCCCAATACCAACCCCCGAGGAATGCCACTTGGACATCGAGCCAATGACCATAACTCTTTGAGTGCGACCATCCAGCCAATTCTTTATCCACGGAGTGGTCCATCCATCAAGTCCATGTCTCTCCAATTTAGAGATAATGATGTTGTGCGGGACAGTGTCAAATGCTCTGCACAAGTCCAAGTAGACTCTTCCCTTGTCGACCGACACTCTTCCCTTGTTGACCGACACTCTAACCCTATAGTAGAAGACCACCAAATTTGTCAGGCATGATTTGCCCTTAGTGAAGCCATGTTGGCTGTCAACAATCACCTCTTTGATTTCCATGTGCCTTAGCATAGTTTCCATGAAGGTCTGCTTCGTGATCTTGCCAGGCCCAGTTGTGAGACTGACTGGCCTGCAGTTCCCTGGGCCTTCCTTTTTTCCCTTTTTAAAACTGGGGGTTATGTTTCCCCTTTTCCAGTCAGTGTGAACTTTATCTGACTGCCACGACTTCTCAAAAATGATGGATAGCGGCTTATCAAGTTCACCTACCAGTTCCCTCATGACCCGTGGATGCACCTCATCAGGTCCCATGGACTCATGCACCTTCAGATTCCTTAGATGGTCTAGAACCTGATCTTCTCCTACAGTGGGCTGTTCTTCATCCTCCCAGTCCCTGCCTCTGCCTTCTGCAACTTGGCAGTGTGGCTAGACCACTTGCTAGTGAAGACTGAGGCAAAAAGTAGTTGAGTATCTCAGCTTTCTTCTTACCACGGGTAACCAGGTCTCCTGTTTCCTTCCAGAGAGGGCCCACATTTCCCCTAGTCTTCCTTTTATCACTGATATACCTATAGAACGGTGAGACTAGGTATCTAAAAATGTCTACTTGCATTCCATGATTATATAAGGCAGGCTATAAAGGTGTCTAGCTCAGGGAAAAGACATTTAAACTGCATACATAAAGTCTGGAGAAATTAAATCTTCTATGTGTGATGCATTTGGGAACTGTTTCTTACTTTAGTGCATCTTCCTAATTTCGAGTAGACAGATAGTCATCATTCATTTTGCCAACAACCACAGAATGGCTTAAGTCTGTTCTACTCAGGCAACCAAACACTGAGGCAGAGTAGCTACAACCACTTTGCACAGAAGTCCTCTGAACTCTGTGTCATGTCCCTACATCTCTAAACCATATCTTCTGTATACTGTAAAGGATACCTCTTCAGTGTGAAAGAACCCAGTTACCTGGGCACTGATCTTGTGTTTGTCTAACTTATAAATGCATATATTCTTATTGCAATTTGCATGAATGGTAATTTTCTACAGGACTGTTTTGTTTGGTTGTTTTTTTACAGTGAACTAATTTTTCTGAAAGAAAACTAGTGGTGTGGATTTAGAGGTAACTAACTTCAGAGATCACTTTAAAAAGTTGGTATGTATGACACTGTAGCCAATTAACTCCTTCTACCCTTTACAACTGTCAGATCTACCTCATCCAGCACTGTAACTTCTAATACCTCCACAAACCCTAACACCAGATGCCAAGACATGTAACACATCATTTTTTACGTGCTGTAAATACTGCTTGCAGCTCCTCAGGGCTTCATCACAGCATTCGCAACACTGCAGACACAATGAAGGTTAAAAAACAAACAAACAAACCCATTAAAAATAATAACTATGTCTCTAGGCCATAAATCCACCATATAGGCTCAAAGGAAAACTACATTCAAAAGGCATGGTTCATCCACTTTGCTCAAGAAGTGACAAGCCTGGGGCAGAATAAACACATAACATGTTTTATCATTCAGTATCTTGTCCACCTAAGAGCTGTGTTGACATATCCCATACAACGTAGAGGCAAGTTTATGCCTCTTAAATAGATGCTGGTGCGTGTTGTGCTGTTGGGTGTGCCATAGTTTCTCTTGAAGAAAACTAGAGGGTTGTCTTCAGAATGAAACCAGGGAAAAAAGTTGTATGTGCTTAATGCAGACTGTGGTGGGCCCGGGCTCTTGCTGTGAAATAGTGGGGCAATTTGACAGAAAGTCATCCACATCAACTTCCACAAGAAAAGACAAATTACTCACTTTTTAGACTCATCTACAGTATAATGACTAGTTGTTAGGGAGCAGCAAGAATGGGGCTGATCCAGGAACAGAGTCAAGAGTGACACCAGTGCAAGGAGTGTCCCCACTGATGGGCCACAGTTCCACAGGACCTGAGCACAGTGGGCAGAGCCAGGGAGTGGTAACAGCGTCCATTGACAACCTTGACACAGTAAGCGGTGCACAAGGGCCAGAGTCCATCCTGGGCACCCAGTCAGAAATAAAAGTAGTCAGGGCCAGAGACAGGGCTATAATATAGATCTAAGGTCCATCCAAAAGGCAGAGACAGAGACAGTGCTGGAGACTGGCACTCGCACAGCATCGCTGGGACATGGACTGATGGGCCTGGGTTGGGCTGAAATAGGGTCCTGGACCATGGGCAGGGTGGAGGGAGGCCCCAGGGGAGCTTGGGCATTGACCATGAAGCATGTGAGTGTCATCAGGGCCTGGACAAGTAGAGAAGTCTTTCAGGATATAGATAAGTAAGACCAAGCCTCATCAGCCTCTGTCTGGGGACAAAATTTAAATCTAGATCTATAATTGCCTTTATGAGTAGTCCCACTACTAAATTTTTATGCAAAAACTGTTGTCCTTTAATTCCTCTATCTTAAAAACAATGAAGTTTATATATTCTCAGAGGAAAATAACAAATTTTATCTCCTAAATGGACCCATGAGCCTAAGCTGTGGAATAGCAACAAATCAGACATGCTGTCATAGCCGAGGTTTCCTTTTGCTAGCTTTAAGCAGCTGCCTATTTTCTTACAGGTTTTCTGTTTTCTTCTGTAAAAGTGTTTATCATCTCTCTCAATAGACTCTATGATGAGTGTAAACACTTTACATAGTCTGTTTGGCTCATTCTACTGATGCTCAGGCTTTTAGTTGGAAACCTAAAACAAGCAATCCGGATTTTCCTGTACAGCAGATATTATGAAATGTGTGGGTTGCTGTAAAGTTTATTGAAGACAAACATAATTTCTTCTTTGGAATCCTGTTTCATGTTGGATTTTTTGAATGAAAAGTGATGGACCATCTGACATCTCAAACAGTATTCCACTACTATAACAAAATTAATTGGTTGTATCTAATTGATGTAAACCAAAAATAGTCAGTGTTGGCAAGGCAATATTTTAAGGAAACAGTCATAGTCATGCCATGACCTCTCATAAGTACTTTGCTGTTAGGAGTCATACATTTCTTCACCTTATTATTCCCTTACACTTCTATAGTCTATGTTTTGAAGGATTTTCCATTCCATTTTCTTTTAATCTCCCACTTGTGTGCTATGTAAACCACTATCCTTGCTACTGGCAAGAACACTTTTATGTAATACAGCTTCTGCTCCTGCTGTTGCTACAATTTACTCTGAAACCAAGGTCTGGTTTTGAGTTTGCATCAGGATCATTTCCTTTGTTTACTTCAGTTCTGCATTGTTTCTTATGTTTGTCAGCTTCTCTTTTGATCATTATGATATAATCACTATTTGTGGCAGTTCAATAGATGTACTTGTCACTTACCTCTCCTATTTTGTTTCTGTCATGTTACCCATATTTGTTTTTCACAGTACTTACATTTACTTCTCACAGTTAGAGTTGTCAAAGTCTCTTAGGCTTGTTGTTCATCAGCTCTCTGGTATTTATTTTATTTATATATATTTTTAAAATCTGTTGCAGCATCTAGAGGGTATACTAATTTTAGGGAGGGTCTGACAAGGAAGAGGAGAGAGGAGAAAGAGGAGAGGAGAGAGGAGAGGAGAGGAGAGGAGAGGAGAGGAGAGGAGAGGAGAGGAGAGGAGAGGAGAGGAGAGGAGAAGGGAGGGGAGAGGAGGGGAAAGGAGAGGAGAGGAGAAGGGAGGGGAGAGGAGGGGAAAGGAGGGGAAGGGAGAAGAAGGGAAGGGAGGGGAGGAGAGGGGAAGGGAAAAGAAGGGAGGATTTTTTTTTGTCTATGTCTCAGATCCAGACACTTTCTCTTCCCATTCTGACCCCTCAATGATCTTTGTCTTTTTTTCACTTATAATTGTAAAGGCTCTTTATGTCTTGTGGGCTTGAAGACCTCTCCAGATTTAAAAAAGGGTAGTCAAAGTAGTGCTGAAAACACTTTAAACTGAGAATTTCTAAACTACATAGTATTTGACTAGTATTACAGGAAAATGTATTCAGGGGTTAAAATGTTATTTATTAAAAGTTGGTAGAAGTGCTGAAGGAGGCAAAACTGAAAGCAATATATAGACATAAAAAGAATGGAAAGCATAAATTATTGATAGAAAAGATAAAAACCAGAAAACAACAACAGAAAAAAGACAGACGAAAAGCTATTGGAATGTTGCAAATCTTTACAGTATATATGTTGTTCCAGAAGTGCTTTTCATTCAACTTAGAAGTCGTGGATAGACCGTACATGGATATATGACACCTTTCAGGACCTGAAAAGGATAATCAAGTCCACATAGCTGGGGTGCTCTCTCTCTGTGTACTGTAATAAGAATTATAGAGGCTGACACTACAAGCCTGCTCTAACTAAGAGTCAGTGTGTTTTCCTGAGATCCTTAAAAAAAATAAGAATGTTTGATATATTCACCTACTTGAGCTCCACATTGTGTAACACAAGGATACTTGCTTGTGAAAAGGAAATGCGTGGACTTGCGGCTCAGGAGTAGATTAAACTTATTTTCCAGGGATACACCCTAATCATGGTGCCAACAGCTTTCCGTCCTATCTCTTGAAACCAAGCTACACAATCTAAGCGCATGCAAATGCATATAAGACAAATATGCTTTTCATTTGGCCATAAACAGACTAAAAAGAATAATAAGTAAAACCCATCCTGGAGAAGTAGCAAAAAGAATTAGCAATGAAAGCTTGCAAAAAGTCAAAAAGATGGTCTGAAGGAATCTCTGAAGGTCATCTACTCCCTCCACACTGAATATAACTACTTCCTGCTCTAGATCATGTCAGCTGTGGCTTTTTATTAGCAAGACCTTGAATTCCTCCAAAGAACGAGATCCCATCACCTTTCTTCATAACCTATTCTTTTTGCTGCAGTATTCTGCTACTGATTTTTGTTCCTAATGTCCAGCCTGAATGCCCCAAGACACAGTTGTCCTTTGCCCTTTATTACGTGTCCTGCTACTGAGAAGAGTTTGGTTCCATTGTCTGTGCAACACCAGTCAAATACCTATAGGCGGCTTTTAATTTGCCACTGTCCTTGTCAGAAGAAAGAAGTCAAATACCTCAGCCTCTACTTGCACTTCATGCGCTTTAAGTCCCAATCACCTCAACAGAGCTCTGCTGGACCCACTCCAGTGTTATGATGACATCTATGAGCTTTGAAAGGTCTTAGCAATCGGGGTTCCTAATGAAGTGAAAAATCCAGCTGTCACTATCATCTTCATATGCCTCTCAAGTAAGAGGATCTGGGGAGCTACAGGCCAGTAGCTTGATTCCTGGGAAGATTATAGAATCATAGAATCATTTAAGTTGGAAAGGACCTTTAAGATAATCAAGTCCCACTGTAAATCTAACACTGACAAGTCTACCACTAAACCAGATCCCTAAGCATTGTTTGGTCTGTTCTTGAGAATAGACAGGGTATCAGATACTCTACAAGATCTTAATAATACACTCTGAACAAAGGTAGAAACTTGCATTTTTCCTGGCAGAATTATAATCTTTTTAGCCAGAATATTTCTTCTCTTTGTTATCTGAATTTTAATGTTGTTCTCCAATGTATTTACATTTATTCCTCCAAATACACTTTTCAAACCAAATTGGCATTTATCTGAATAACTTAATTTAGATAACAGAAGAATTCCATGGAGAATCATAGAAAACAGGGCTTCAGAACCATCATAAAACATTCTGGTTCATGTCAATTCATGTCAATCCAGTACCAGACATTCCACTCTTCCTCTATGTGGGATTGCGTTACTCAACTATCTTTCAAGTGGAAAGGTGTGTGTGTATTATCTAGCCAACATTTCTTCAGTTTTATGCCAATACTTCTTGCCCAATCCACAATGTAAATGGAGAAGAACCTTTAACATGTCTGAACACAAAGAAAGAGAAACTTTCAGGTTCAGGCTGCATCTAAGTTTAATGTGTTTTATTTATCTTAAGCAGGTAGTTTAAGAGTCATCTCTAGGGACAGTGTCAAGTATGAACTTGTGGATGGCAAGTGAGAATAACTCTTCAAAGATGACAGAGATAATAAATTTCTACTATAATTGTGTTTTCATTAAGATTTAGTCTATTTAAAATAAGCTGTTTTTAAATGGTGACTGATGCTTTCTTCCAAGTTCTTTATTTTTCTTTACTTATAATCTGGATTGTCAAGATATTTTTATGTCTGTAAATTCAGACAAGCCTCCTGGGATGACAGACAGACCTAACTCAAAATTACCTGTGTGCAGCATGAAACTTCTCTGCCAAATTTATGAAGGTCTTAGTTTCTAGCATCCTACAGCACTGGACTGAGGAACGGGCATGGGAAAATCACAAAAGCATAGCTGTTTAGCATGTTCTTCCCAACAGCTTCCTTGTGGAAGCCATCAAAAGCAGATGTCTTTTCATTATAAAACAGAAATTAAAAATAAAATCCTCAAATACAGGTGAGAATGATATGTCAGATTTCCCTTTGTCTTGTACAGGGTTTATAAATTAACAACATGTATTAAAAAAAAAAGAGCAAAATAGACACTCTAATCTAGAACACATCAAGCAGTCTTCACAGCATACTGCATGTACACTCAATATTTATATTGGCATATCATTGGAACAACAACGAAACAATACTAAAACCTACAGAAAAAATGGCCTATGTTTTTAGCTTCAGTTGAGATGAATAATAACTTTTCTCTAGAAGCAACATTGTAATAGATGAATAAATTTAATTTTTTATAGGCTTTATCAAGTGGTTATATGGCTAATATTGAAAACACCTGTGCAGATACTCACAAAAACACACTTGTAGAAACTGCACTATTGTGAAACAACAGTGAATACAAGTCTAGCATGTTTGTAATGCTCTGACATAGGTACATCTTTTCAGAACTGTCAAAGTCTGTTTAGGATTTTCAGAACAAAGCCTGTGTATTAGACATTTCTGAGAAGTATACACAACCAGAAAGAAATCCTGGTAAACAATAGCTAGCAACATTTTTACTTCCTCTTCAGGGACATGTTTCAGCAATGAAATAGCTACCCACATGCTGATTGTTATCCAGTAAATCCTGGGTTTTGGGAACAAGCAGACAAAAGCCCATAGAACTCAACTAATGCACAAGGAAAAAGGCATTTTCTCATGAGCAATGTGAATTTTTCAAAATTCTACTAATGTTCTCACGGATTAAGAAGAATTAGCATATATATTATGGATAATGGACTACTAAAAGCTTTGTAAGTAGCTTTTTTTTTTTTTTTTTCCCAGGTACATGAATACTACAAAACAATCTCTGACAATTTATCTTGACTTCTTTAAGTTATAGCTTGATCTCATGGCTATTTTTTGTCTCTTCTGAAAGAAAGTCAGCTGTTCTACAATAAATGTGTTATATCTGATTTCAGTAAGAATTTCTATAGAGACACTCTTTATGTGCTACTGTGTCAATGACATATTTTAGCAATATAAAAGTGAAATTATACACTTCACTAAAAATAATACATTTACTTATTTAATATTCCAAAGTTTAATTTAGTAAAGTTATAGAGAACTGTGTCAAATTTAAAATTAAGGGACAATACCTGTTACTAACAAATTTATTAGCTGAATTGTTTATAAGATAAATTCTCATAAAAATATGCTTTACAATATGAGATAACAATGATAGTAAATATTTTTCTTAAAGTATAAATGTACTCAGAGGAGACCTGTTGTTGAGGTTTTTTCATTTATTTGTCATACAGACTAATATAAAGAAATTTTAAAGTAGTCCTATGAATATTACATGTGTACAGTGGAAGTAAAAAAAATGTGGCTAGTACATGCATTATTGAAGACTACTTTGGTAAAAGCTTGCTCGTTGAACATTTTTCCTCTTCAAATTCACCTCATTTTCACGTTAACATCTTTAGAAATGTCAGTTCAGTACTTTTGCTGTTACAAACTTTTCAACAAGTAGCCATAAATAATGCATTAGTGGCAATATTGTTTTAATAACTTATTTAGGGCATAATTAATTCACAGCTTTAGGCATATTTAAATAAGGGTCTGCTTTTAAGTTTGCAGCTTTCAGCTGAGCTTGTCTTAGGCTGGCAAACATGAGAATCTGGGGGAAAAAGGAAAAAAAAAGTCAAGACAAGGAAAAAAATCACAGTTCCTGTTGTCTCATTTGAAAAGTCTAATCTATAGGAAACATACACTGCAAAATAAATTACATTAAATATCTGAGCCCACACAGCAAATCTCTTTCACCCCCTCTTTAATTTGCTATCAATCAAGTTTATAATAGCCATTTCTGGGTTCTTCTCTGCTATTCCCCAATTCCTGTTTTTCATGTAAAGGAGTTAATGGGGTTATAATTTCATAATTAAAGCAGATAATTTTAATTTCTCTGATGACTCTATTATGATAATCTTGTAAGATTATGGTGTTCTTTTTTTTTGCTGCATATGATCATTTGACTTTTGTAGAAGATGTCTGTGCTACTGAGCCACTAAATAATTAAAGAACATTCCAGCCAGCAAAGTCTTACTGTTAATGGAAGACCAAAGTCAGAGTTAACTCTCTGTAAACCTATTAAGAGATTCAGGCAGAGAACACACCACAGATTTACTGTCAGTCATCAAACATGAAATAAAGCTTCATTAACTGAGTATCTAATTTCACATTTAAGGAAGAGTTGGCCTTCTAGATTGAATGACGAAGTAGGCTTTCCTAGGACAACAAACATAAAACGAAATGCTTCTGAGCTAATTAGTTAACTATGAAGAGATCAATAGGAGACCCAAGAAGGAAGGTCCTGGGGAGGAATGCCTGATACATAGTCCTGACTAAAATGCTACCTCAGTTGCTTTAGTTGTCTTCTGCAGTATAGCATCATGTATGTTCAAGATTGAAATAAGTGAATCATTCTCTTTCATTCTGTTGTTTGCTGAGTTTCTGTGCACACGGCTGCCCTTTACATTAAATCTTGTAGTCAAAGACAGTTGAAATAATAATTCTGGTACATCATAGTGTGACAAAACATGCCTGTGCACTATACACAGAGAGAGCCTTTGCAAGCTTTGAATATATCGTGTCAGTATAACTACTTCTATTTACTTGAGTGTTTTTTCGAAGTAAACACTCACATGATTTTTATGAAGCTGCTTTTATGTTTATGGAGGCATAAACCACAGAAAATTCAAGCCATCCAGATGCATTAGCTATCTCTTCTCTAATGTGAGATGTTTCAGATGGGTCAAATTTTTATTAAAAAAGCATTTGAAACTAAATTAGCCTGTCTTTCTAAAAGCAGGGTGGGACACACACACACACACACACATAACAACAGTGGAAAGGGATATAGATCAAGAAAATTCAGTGCAATAGTAAACATTTTGCCCTTAGAAAGCTGGACAAAGTCAGGATAGATATTTTCAAGAGTGGGGAGAAGGAGAAATGACAAAAATTCTGAGATGGAATTTCTGCATTTATAACAACATTGTTATAATAAATGAAAGTATTTCTTGAGGTTGTACATATTCACCAAGATTTTAAATAAAATTTTACGTACATGACATTTTTAACAAGTTCATAATAAAAGGGAAGATATTGTTACTTTGAATTAAACTACATAAATATTTTTAGGACAAATGTAGCATTTAATAATATAAATGTATAAACTTTGAATAAACATCACAGTTACTATTGTAATTTCAATACATCAAGTACAACGAAGTTGCATAGTGAAAAGTCTATCCCCTGGTCGTATATTAACTGGGTGTAGTTCTCACTTTTTGTCAGCCTACACTTGGAGCTACATTCCAAGGTGTCCTGGTTTGGCCTAAACCAGGCCGATTTTCCTTTCAGTGATTTTTGCTTTCAGCTAAGTCTCCTCTAAGTAACTGCATGTTTGCAGACAGTGTCTGCCTCCAAGACTGATAACGCCCGAAGTTTGTAGTTATCGCTGAGGCACCGGTAGGGATGTTGTGCAGTAAGGCTCTTGCTGTACTTATTCTTAGAGAAACCAAGGTCACTGATGAATTCCTCACTGCTTACAAGTGAAAAGCCGAAGGGGGGGGTCGCAGCTGCAGGGGGGAGCAGACAGGGCAGGTGACCCAAAATTGACCAACGAGGGTATTCCATTCCACACACGTCATTCTCGGTATAAAGGGGGGGGATCACGAGGGTCGCGCCCTTTTTCTGCTATGGCCGGTGTCCAAGGAGGACTCCGTCTGTTTTCCTGCTGCCCCCGATCCCGATCCGTGCATCCCTGAATCCAGCTCTCGACCGTTGCTAGGCCCAGCCTGGGCCTTCCCGGAGCCTGCCCTGCAGTGCCGGTGGTGACGTGGCTGACTTCAGGGGAGCTCAATCTTGGTTTTGTATATATATTTGTATATATTTGATTATTTCTATTATTATTATTATTTTTTTTCATTATTATAGTTTATTAAAACTGTTTTAACTTTCCAACCCGGAAGCCTCTCTCCCTTTTCCCTTTCCCTTTCCCTCTGGGGGGAGGGGGGGGGGATAACAGAGGGCATCTGCCACAGGTTTAATAACTGGCCCAGCTTTAAACCGTGACACAAGGGAATTACTATAATGAGCTTATAAAGAAAAATATTCACACAACCAACATTTTTGTAAATATTATACACATTTCCCTGAATATTTTTTTATGAGCATAAAATAGCGGAAATTCAATGAAGAAACATACCAGAAAAAAACTTAAGCTGGAGATCGTGCTTTTTATGTAGTGCATGTCTTACACGTTATGATAACAGAAGTTCAGATCATTTTGTTTCTTTCTTACTGAGTTCCTTGTATTTTAAGATCCTCAACATTTTTCTTGCTCCTAATGAGGCTATCAAGTGTCAGTGTTTACTGCTATCTTGAGGACGCTATCTCTTTTCCTGTGTAAATCTAGCTTCTATGTGGATCTGCTATCCCTTAGCCATAAAATAAATCTGCCAGTGATTCCACAAATTAAGAAACTGACAATGGAAAGAGAAAGTCTTATATTGGTTTTTATGGTATGAAAAGTTGCATTAACAACATTGTGACTACTCTGCATGTAAAGATTCACTTCTGGGAGGGGCAATATCCAGTCTGTGAAATAACTGATGTCAGGATCATAGATAATGAAGACTGAATGGATTTCTACTGAGTGTTCGTAATTCACCATGTTGACTTTTGGCCCATTATAAATAGCGTTTCCCCATGTGGATCCTTAGTTAAAATAGAAAACATCTTCTCAAAAACTAAAGATATCTGTCTCCCATATTATATACATTACAGCCAAATTGGCACAGGCAGGTCTTACTAGTAACTGTTTATGGGATCTGGGAAAAGAGACCTATAAGAAGAGCCAGAAAGTAAGCTGCATCTACCAATCTTACTTCCCTGAATTATATGCAGAAAGAGACAGATTGATAAATGAATACAGAAAATGACCCTTTCTTGATTGTGGAACTTTCATTCTGGAGGCTGTTTATAGGTTTCAGGGTGCACTTTGTGTCTCTTATCCCTGTTATGGCTGCCCCAAATGTTTCTGTAAGTATAAATTGAAGTCCTATAGAACTTCAATGGGCTTACCTTGAAGCCTATGTGGAGAGAAACAACCACAAAGGTATGGCACAAAAAATACAGAGAGGAAACTGGATTTTACCCATCAGATTATTTTCTTCTACACTAAATGATGCTTGTGTAAAATATTACCATATTTCTGAAAGCTTTTATCCTTATTTGACAGGGCATGTATCAAATGACACATCTGATCACAATATCTGCCTATCAGGTAGTAAATGCTTTGCTGCTAAAGCCAGATTATGACACTCTTATTTACAGGAGTTAGAATTGGAATTAGGAGGAATTCTCAAGGTGCAGAGACTATTCAGCATGTATAAGTGAAACAGACTAAGGCTTGAGGATGATACATCCTCTTGTGCATGAATTAACATGAAGGATAATTCATGGAAAACTAACTCAATCATTTTTCAGATTAGTTATTTTAAGTCATACAGATGATTAACCATTAAACTTTACTTAGCATGTAACTGCAGGAAAACCTATGCCTGCATGAACAAATTACCCAGAATTATCCCTATGTTTCTTGTATACTTAAAAGGTCCCCAGACTGCTACCTTTCAGAGGTCTACCCATTTCTTTCAGTAATGGTTTGTGTTCATGATTCTGAACAAATAAATTAGTATGTCATTTTTGCAAAGACAGACAATGAGGAAATTACTTTGAACATAAGGTAGTGGGTTTAGGTCTGCATTACCTGTGAAAACAAGTATAAGATGTAAGTACCAGGGCAATAACTAGACAGAAAAGAGAAAGTCAACCAGAAGGTTAACAAGGGAGTGCATTGCAACCTGGACTCTCTACAGTTCCTGCTGCAAGCCTCCCACACAGATGTTTTGCAGCTGTTTGGCTAGATCCAAGATCCACCTCAGACATGGCACTGCTGCATAACTTTAGCTCAGAGCACTGTGAAAGGCTTGTCAAAAAGTCTGTTGACAGATAAGAAATGCAAAAATTACAAACTGAGGGAGACGTGATTGTTGTGTTAGGAGAAAGTATTGGGCCAGATCTGACAGCACAAAAGAGGTGAGGTGCTGCAGCCCCCTGGCCCCAGGTCCAACAAGTTGTGAGGCTGAACATGTATTCCTGGTAAACACATACACACAGAGCACAGATATATACTATGTATATATGTATATACAGGGCCAGCCACACAGATCACAACTGTGCACAGAGTACACGCATGAACACAGACAGCACCAACAATGTCATCCTACTCGTCTCTATGGCTGAGCAGGATAAAGGTCCATTACTGGGAAATATTTGTGTGTGTGTGTATATATATATATATATGTGTGTGTGTGTACGTAAGTACAGTGTGGACCCCTCCAGCAGCTGGGCTCAGACACTCGTTCTGTCCAGTAGCTGCCCCTGAATCCTAGTTGCTGGCACCTCAACATAGGGCCCCCAGGGCCATCGCCCCACTCCAATTGCTCGTACAGTCTCACTCATGCATGCATGCACACACACATATGAATAGCTGGCTGAGATTCCTCTGGTCCCCCAGTAGACAATTGCCCCTATGGTCTCACCCTTAGAGGCACACACACACACAAGGGTTGCCCCTTTAGACCCCCTGGCCCCACAGTTTCTTTGGAAGCTGATTGGGACTCCTTTGGTCTCCCCAATACCCAGCTCCTCCCATGGTCTTGCCCTTAGAGTCACACACACTTGCCTGACTCTCAGATCTCTTCACATACTCGCTGACTAGTCCTGTTTGATATTCGGTAGTGATCGCACACTCCCTCACACACCCAAACTCTCTTGAATGTGCTTTGCTTCCCAAACTGGGCATTACTGTTTTGCAATTCAATGAGGGATAGGAAAATTTTTCCAAGAATGTTGTTTTTCCTGCACACATTTCATACTTCCACATCTGTACCTCCGTTCCTAAAACCATCCCTTGAATATTTGTCAGAAATATTAAGAGGTTCTTACTTTGCAAAGTAAGATTACTTTGTGATTGTCTTAGTTTGGCTTGTCAGTGTATCTAACAATAGTTTCCAGGCATTTCTTTTGTTCTGCTGTTTCTGTATTTATTTCTGTCTTTCTGTCTAATATTTGTTCCGAAAAGAATATTAGTAAAAACATATCGATATAATTTAGAAAATTATTACTCTTTTCAGTTTTCAGAATCACAATATCACAGCATGGATAAAGTTGGAGGTGATCTCTGGAGAGATCATATAGTCCAACCCTCCTGCTCAAAGCAGGGTCAGCTGGAATAGGTGACTCAGGGCTGTGGCCAGTTAGGTTTTCAACATGTACAAGAATGTAGGCTCTGCAACCTCTCTGATCAATCTGTCCAAGTGTTCATCCTCACAGTAAGATTTTCTCATACTTCAATTTGTGCCCATAGTTTTTCCACATCCAGGGGACTCAGAGGCCCTCTTTGGCAATCAGGGCACTGATCCTATTCTGTAGTTGTGGTTCTGCAGGTAGAGCAGGAGCATCCTTCTGGTGACAGAAGTCATAACTTCCAGTCTTCACTGTCACAGGAGTCTTCATTTCTGTTTCCAAAGCTCAGATTCTGCCTACCCCTCCCTCAGTACAGCTGGAGGTCAGGTTTTTGAACGTGCAGGGTCTTAGAGAAGATCCAGTCAATTTCTTTCTTATCATCCCTGATGTTGCACAATTTGCTGACCTCCTCCCACAGCTCCTTTACTTGGCAACACAGACCACAAGCATTCATACCTTTCAGGAAGGAAGACATTAACCCTGGTTCTGAGTGCAGCAAGAAGCTTCAGGAGTCCTTGCAGCCCCAGACCTGCAGAGTTGCATTCAACCTCAGGAGCTTCAATTGGGTCAAGGCTTCTGGTATCATAGGGACAGTTGTTGCAGTGGCTGCCAGGGACTGTGCCCTGTGCTGCATTACCACCAGGAAGCACAAGCTCTTATAAACTGAGTTGTTGGCTCTCTCTTGTGGTCCCTTCTATGCAAAGTGGTGCACAAACTGCTACGCTGTTTAAACTCCCGTTTAGCTTTTATCCAGATGATCTCCAGAGGTCCTTGAACAAACTAAATAATTATTTGGTGTTATGATTCTTTATCTGAGAACACAATTTTATCCACCGAAATGGCCCTGCTCTACATGAAATGTCTTTTGTCTAGTCATCTCAATTTAACTGTTTGCAGACTCAGGATTTGTAGATTGTTTTGTAGACTCATATCTCAGAAAAAAAAAGAAAAAATAAGACACTAGCAAAATCATATGTTCTGTGACTCTGTATTTTATCTATATTCCGGCAGGAGGGGAGAAGAAAAGAAAGGACTTCTGAGTTAATAGCAGAAGAATATGACTATATCATGCCAAACAACTGTAAATGAGTAAGTGGATAATGGATATTGCAAAGAATGAATGGTCAAAATATTTTGAAACTTTATTTTTGCATAAGAAGGTTGTATTGAAGAGTACAAAAGTCCTGATGCATGTCAAGATTCATTGATTTGATGGAGTATGGTTTATAGAAAGAACATATTTCAGAAAAGTATATTCATTGAGGAAGAGAGGGAGAATTATTTTTGAAGATGTTGAGAAGAGGCAAGCTTTTAGGCATTTTAGTTAGTGAGATTAAACTTGTCATGGAATTTAGGATGTTTGACTAGACTTAAGTAAAACACATAACTAAAATCTGGTCATTTTTATGAGGTTTATTTAGACTTTTTTCCCTTGGACAGCAGGATTTATTTTGTTAATTTTCTAAAAGTAGGGTTTATTTAATCCAACCACATGACAAACAAAATCTTACCTCTAATTAAACTGAGAAGCTAAAGGACAGACATGGAAGTTTGAAGTCAGTTCCTTAATAGAGAAATTTTTACCTTGGGGGAAAAAAAAAAAAGGAAAAAAGTAAAGCAAGCTAATATTGTCTCTCTTGAATGATTAAAAGAGAATTAGAGTAAATATTAAGTTGAATTTAGAACCTCTCATCTCCTTCATGGATGAGTACATCTTTTTGAATCTCACTCCATAAAAGTGTTACATGTAGTCAGTCATATGTATCAATATACGGAAAGCATGTACATTTTCTGCAGTTAAGCCACAGTGCTTCTGCTTTGCCAGTTTTGTTTGCAAAAAATACCTATGAAGTTGATTTAAACAAAAATTATTGGCACCTTTTAGTGTTAACAGCTTTCATGATACACAGATATTTTACACATAGAATCATGTCTTAGATCTGACCCACATCCTATTAAAATCAATGGAACCTTTTATTATTTTACCAGATTAAAATGGAAAACAAAGCTGTAAGCAGAGGGGACCACAGAAATACATTGTCTGCAGTTACTAAGGAAAATGGAGAATAAAAGAAACTACAAAAAGAAGCCTAGTGTTTGGGTAACAGACTCATTGGAATTTTAGACATTGATTTTATTGAAGAATTTTTAATCAATGGCAATGTAGTCCATTCATGGGGTCCTTCTTAAGAGATCAAGACTGCACAGTACTAGCTGTGGGACACCTAAAGGGTTATTCATTCTTGAATATGGGACAGTGGATTTTGAAGATGTGCTTTCTTTTAAAATACAAGATGATTCTGTACATTATGTTTTTTTCCCTCTTATTTTATCACTTTCCTCCCTAGATCAATAATGTTCACAAATGTAATTTGATTCTCTCCCCACTTATGAGTAGAGAATTTTTTTGCTTGGGCTTCAGTAGATAAATTTTCATATATGACTAAGCTACTCAAGTTAAAAAATATTGTTTAAGTAACAATGACAAGAAAAACTCTGGACCAAGCAAGATCAGCTTAGGTCAAGGTGTTTCTCAAGCAGTGGAGATTCCACAGCCTCTTGTGGCAACCTGTTTCATCATTTGACTTCTCTAAATATAAGTTTTCCTTATACCTGATCATAATCACGGAATCACAGAATCACAGAATGGTTAGGGTTGGAAGGGACCTCTGGAGATCAGCTAGTCCAACCACCTGCCAAAGCAGGTTCCCCTAGATCACATTGCACAGGGTCATATCCAGGAAGGTTTTGAATATCTCCAGAGAAGGAGACTCCACAACCTCCCTGGGCAGCCTGTTCCAGTGCTCTGTCACCCTCAAAGAAAAGAAGTTTTTCCTCATTTTCAGATAGAATATCCCATGTTTCACTTTGTGCCCATTGCCCCTTGTCCTGTCACTGGGCACCACTGAGAAGTGTCCTTTTGACACCTGCCCCTAAGGTATTTGTAAGTATTTATAAGATCCCCCCTCAGTCTTCTCTTCTCCAGGCTAAACAGATCTGGCTCCCTCAGCCTTTCCTTGTAAGAGAGATGCTCCAGTCTGGTTGGAATTTTCCAGTCTTACAGCTTGTGTCCACTGCACCTTACCACATCTCTGTGCCTTTCCAGGAAGATCCAGCACAATCTTCGACAGCAGTAAGATCCCCATTTAGCCTTCTCTTTTCAAGGCTAAAGCCACCCATCTCTTGAAGCATCTCCTTGTATGCCACATTTTCCAGCCTCCTGACCAACTGACTTCAGTATATAAATATTTGACTTGTACCGGAGAGCCCAAAAATAAACACAGCACTCCGGATGCAAATTTCACAAGTGCTGAATAGAGGCAAAGGGTCATTCTCCTGAAACTGCTGTGTCTACAATCTTGCTAGTACAGCCAAGGATACAGCTGGCCTTTTTCACTCTCTGGGCAACTCTTAGCTCATGTTCATGTTCAGCTCCCAGGCCATTTTCTGAAAAACTGATTTCTTGCCAGTTGACTCCAGCATGTATTGATACATTGGGCTATTCCTCTCCAGGTACAGGACTTTACAATTTCCGTTGTTGAACTTTACATTCCTGTCAGCCCATTTCTCCATCTTGTTGAGGTCTCTGAAGAGCAATCATATCCTCCAGTGTATCAACCACTCCCCCAGTTTGGTATCATCTAAGAACGTGGTGTCAGTGCACTATAGTCCATTGTCCTTGTCACTAATAAAGACACTAAACATTACACACACTGGTATCAACCCTTTAGGACATCACTATTAAACAGACATCATTTGGATTTTGTGCTGACAATTTTCCACCTGCAGTGTAGTCCTCTTGTTCAGACTGTATCTCAACAATTTGGCTGTAAGGATACTATGACAGATTATGTCAAAGGCCTTGTTAAAGTAAAGATAAAAGACTTCTGCTCTCTCTTCATCCACTGAGACATCCATCTTGTCATAGAAGGCAATCAGGTTGGTGAGGCACTATTTGCCCCTAGTAAGTCTGTGCTGACTGTTCCAAATCACTTTCTTACCCTTCATGTGTTTAGACATGTCTTCCAAGAGGATTTGTTTCATTAGTTTCCTATGGATTGAGGTTAGACTGAACAGCCCATTGTTCTCCAGATTATCTTTCTTTCCCTTCTTTCTTTCCATGCCCACCTATTCTCAAAAGAGAATAATGAAATCATTGTCTTTAGAATTGCTTCTCTTTAGAATTCCACTCCAGGAAGCAGGAGATTGAATTTGAATTTTTATAAGTCTGAGAAGTTAAAAACATAAGTGCCTTTTGGCTCTGTATCTCACTCTTCATTCAAACTTAATCTGTTTTTTATTCTGCAAAACGTTGTCAGGTCATGGTGTGGATTACTTCTTTATGTTTGTTTTTGAAGGGAAAATTACTTGAACTCAAAACCTTCTTCCCTTGATTCCACCCAGGTCACTTTATATTTGTTTTCTTCCTTGACCTGGAAACAGAATAGACTTTTCTTTTTGTAGGACAGTTACTTATAGCTAGTAATGGTTTTGATCCATGTCTTCTGTTATGTGCATTCAAAGATCACATAAATGCAGACAAATAAATAAATGGTTAGGGTTTATTTCCACTTACATTAAATTACTTCATGCATTACTTAAACATACGTAAAATGTCATGAATTTTACACACAGTAAATTCAGATGCAACATAGATGTGAAGACCAACAAAGAAAAAACAAGGTGCAGAGCATGTTAGCAACATGCAAAAATTATTACAATCTGATTCTGGAGCAAGAAGTTAGAAACCGTCATTATCATCGTACCTCTCCCAGCAAAAGACTTGGGATGCTGACCACTCACTGTAGAGTCAGTCCTCTCTCCTCCTTCCCCTGCACTGAAACCACTGTTCTTAAGACCTTCTATGAAATGAAAGCATGGACTAGAAGTGTTTTTAAGAGAACTAGGATTTTTACCACACATAGATAAATTATTTGATCTGTGGGTGCTAGCATCATTGTGATTGGACTGGGATTCAAAAATTTTGGAATTAGCTACAGAAGGGTCTGTAGAAATTTGTAAGGTTTTATTAATATTTTATCAGTTTCTAGTATTCTGATTTATTTACTTTTTCATTTATATTAATCCTGGATGTGTAGTTCACTGACTGCTGATGAATTACATTAACAAATTTTGTTAACAAATCCATAAATTACTAATCCAAATTTGTTTTAAACCATGTTACTTAATATATATGAAGATACTTGAAAATCCCAAAAGTATTTCTTTGTTTTGCTGTAACTTTGATTTTAGTTTCTCAATGAATCAAATATCTGCTTAGACTCAGCCACTCCTTTGACCTTTTCTCATCATACATCAATAGATCATTGAACCTTTCTGTGTCTCAGATAACAGGTTTCCCACAGATGAGGAAATACAGATGTCTGGTGACCCACTGATTTGCTCTAATAATGGTAGTGATAATTTGATGGTACATTTTTTCAGCTTTCTCCAGAACTGTTAGTACTTTCTCAGACTCTTGTAGTCTGGACTGTAAGTGACCTGCCTTTCTTGGCTACTAATTTATATAGCTCTGCCCAAGATAAGCTGTGGAACGTAGTTCTCTTAACGGGGCCTTTCTCTTCCTGCTTTATTTCTAACCGCCACCACAGCAACAACAAAAAAGAAGTTTTAAGCAAAGTTCTATTTAGATACTGCCGAAGATACAAATGTGAAGAAAGCACTCTAAGGAACTTGCATTTAAAATTATGTAGGTTTGCTTTAATGGTAGAATACTAATTTTATTTGGGTTTTATATCATTTCATTAAAATAGTAGATCTTCAACAACGTTTTAATAAATTCATAGATATATTCCCCATGTATTTTCTTTTTGACAAGTAATAAGATATATGCCATATGCATAGTATTTTAAGGCAAAACTGTTGGGAAAAAAAAGGGTCGTTAGAGAATATTTACAGTAAAGCTTAAGTATTATAACAACAATGAACTGTGAACTTAACTATAAAGTTACTTTCACAGCCTGAGGTTTTGGTTGAGAACTCAATGTTTTGTTTACTGCATGAGCTAAGTAATCAACAAAAACAATTTTGCTGCACACACTACAGAACATTTCTGGTTCTGCTTGCTGAGAAAAAATTTGTCTTTACAGGAGTATCACACTTCTCATAAACAGCGTGATAGCTGCAGCTGATAGCCTAGTAGTTTTCCACAAATTCAAAACAGTGTGTCTAAAGACATTCGCAAACATTTTTTGTACTGTGGTTAATGAACCACAGCAAGCCATTGTTGGAGGCAAGGAAGTTGGCTATTGGGTATGTTTTAACATCGTTAAATGTGTAAAGGCAAAAATTACATTTTTCACTAAATTGGCTATAAGCAATGCTCTATGCTGTGGTGAAGCTATTAAGTCTCTTGTTCAGACCACAGTCAAGAAATTTGTAAGCTTTGCATTCTTTTTGGATAAATATTGATATAATGAACACAACCCCCCTTTCTCCCCCCCACATAGAGGAGAACACTGTTAGGGCTACAGAGTTAGGCAAGTAACTACGCCACTGACTAGGATCTGGCCTGATGTTAAGCTAACTGAACAGGATATGAAAAACTACTGGGCATGACTGCGAGGGACCAAACTGGCAAACAGATGTCTGTTTGCCTGTGTGAGTATACCTAGACACTTGTGTGCAGAAGAACTTTGTCCAGACATGTCCAGGCAGCCACTTGTCCCTGCCAGTCAAACTTATTACACTGGAGCGAGCACTGGTCCCCATCACCTGCCTGCCAACACTCAGGCCTGGGACACATGGACACATCCATTGGATGGAGAAAGCGCAGGCACACGCCCATTGGACGGGACAGGTGCGCACGCCCACCCTCACTCCCCATGAAAAGAACTGAGCAGACAGGCCTGGGAGCTCACCTTTTCCACGGCTTTTACCTCATCTGTGCGTGCTGCTGCTTTCAACCTGCTGTGTCACTCACCGCTGGAAGACATCGCTGGACCCACAGTGGTGACCACCCCCGCACAACTCTCTCTCTCTCGGAACGCTCGCTTACTTTTCCCTTTATATCTCGTCTTTCCTATCGCTCAGTTTTTTTTCAATAATGCGGCTTGTTTGGCAGCATTTGGCCTTGTTTGTACCTTAATCTCACCTCTTGGGATCACAATGAATCTTCCCAGGACCCAGATTTGAACCCGGGCTCTGACAGTGACATGAGAAATTTTTGGATGTAATAGATAACAGTGCAACAGCTGGCAAATGTTAATTGTTGCACTATGAAGGATGGTTAGATTTCACAGGTGCTTAGGGGGCAGTTATGTGAGAACTGTCTAAATATCACAGATCGCTGGCAGGGGCTATTGGGAACCCTTACAAAAGTAGAATTTTCTGAAGCCAATGGCACCTCAATAACTAGATCAGCAATGCCATAAAAGTCAGAGATTACTTTGGTAATGGTATTAGAAATAGAAAATTTGGATACAGATGTAGCAAAATCGAGACTAAAGGGGAAAAGTAGTTAAGTGAGAGTTACACGTTTGAGAAGATGCTGGGAAGGAAAAAGGGAGCTATGAGGACAGCTAGAAGGAGTGTCAAGAAATGGGAAAGGGATAACAAGTTATGTGATCAGTGCTGTCTGCGGTTACCCATTGGACAGCCTTGCTTTTAATCTTGAAGCCTAAATCAGGGTGATAAACCAGACTTGTTTGTCTGACTATACTTGTTTCCACAGGCAGAAGGACCAGAGAGCAAAGTGCTGGTCAACGCTGATATCTCTCTACCACTTCCTAAAAGAAGTTAACTGCAGATATGTAGACAATTAACTTTGGAAAAGACAAAAGAAAACTCAGCAAACAGAACCTCTCAGTTCATAAGCACTTTTAATAGATTGAGGGGGGAATGCTCCAGAAACTCCATTAATGCAAATCTGTAAAAAATAAATTAATTAAATATCTAGCAAGAATATGAGAAATATAGTTGACTTTGCTTTAAAGGAATGGATTTGATAACTTCTTCTAATTTCTTTCTGTCCTGTTTTTTTCATAACTCTGTTAGTATTCTTATGTCATTATTAACACAAATTTATTAAACAGATATAAGGAAAAATATGGCTTAACTACTGAGGACACTTTTATCTGCTGGTGTATACGGAACTATGTATTTTGTGCCTGTCCACTCGTTTCCTTATAAATGTTAGTTCAATTTTCATCCAACATGTGCATTTCTATGATATGATCTAAAAATTAATTGCAACATTTCAGCACATGTTGACCTGCTGAAGCAGAACTTCTTCATTGATTTATCAACAGGACTATATAATGGAAGATGAAAAGACTCACATGGGAGTATCAACAGCATGGCAGTGAGGAATACATGTGTTTTCTGCCTATAACATCTCAATCTTGAAATATCATGTACAAATAAGACCCAATGTACAGATTTTTCTTTTTTTCTGTCACCAATGTCATCTTTTTTTTAAATCTTCTTGTCTTTCAAACACAACCTGTCATGCAATAAACTTTCTCACTCTCTTCATAAAGATTTCCTGAAATTAAGATTTTTTTTTTGCCGTGCATCATTGTCATTTTGGAGGTATTCGTTCCAGCTTCCCTTCTTCATACACACTTTAATGAAAGGGTGTAAGGGACCAGCCCTTGGTCACATTAGAAGTTTTTTTGTTTAGACAAGGAAACAATCACAGTTAACAGCAATGCAAACAAGAAAGAGGATTTCGAATAAGTTCATTAACTTCCTTTTGGGATCAAAAGCCTGTCAGAAGAATTTCAGGGTGAAATTGGAATCAGTATGATTCCAACAAAATTGTAATGTAATTTTTAAACAGTTGTGGAAGATCAAAAGCAAAAACACGGGTATAGATTCAGTACCTTAGGTTTACGATCAGATGCCAGCGAGAAAAGCTGACAGCTATAGAAATTACCAGCATTCTTTTCTTACTTGTTTTGCATTAAGATATTTCAAAAATTTCATGTCTTCAAATGTTTTTCCTAAGAAGGTTTCCTTAACACATCACTCCTCCACTGGCTCTTCTCTTATCACCTAAAAACCGTAAACTAAGCCAGTTACTCCTTAGAGGCCATAATGAGCTTGTGTGTGTATGGTTCCCATTTACATGAATGGTGGTGGTAAAGTGTTTTCTGATTCATTCATAAGTATTTTGTTTGTTGTTTAATCTCCTTTTGTCAACATATTGGTTTCTTCTTTTATTGGGTGCAAGTGCCCAGTGGGGGGCTGCAGGGGCGGCCTCTAGTTCCAGCTGGCTCCAATGTACCCACCACAAGGCACAGCTGAGCCCCTCAGCCAAGGTGGTGGCGCCTTGAGGAAAAAGTGCTTAAGAAAGAATGAAAAAACACCTCCTAGCAGTGAGGAGTGAGGAAAAATGTGAGAGAAACAATCCTGCAGAGACCAAGGTCAGTGAACCCTGCAGACACCAGTGGGCTATTTAAGACAGTGGTTCAGAGAGTCCCATGTGAAACAGTTCTTGATAACAAAGGGGTCCAGGAAAGTTGGACATACTTTAAGAAAGAAATCTTGAAGGCACAGGAGCAGGCCATCCCCATGAGCTGAAAGACGAGCTATGGGGAAAGAAGTCCAGCCTGGTCGAACGGGGAGCTTTCGCAAGAACTTAGGGAAAAAAAGAAGGTTTACGATCTTTGGAAAAAGGGGCAGGCAACTCAGGAAGAGTACAAGGATGCCACTAGGTCATGTGGAAAGAAAATTAGAAAGGCGAAAGCTCAACTAGAACTCAATCTGGCCACTGCAGTAAAAGATAATAAAAAGTGTTTTTATAAATACATAAACAACAAAAGGAGATCAAAGAATATCTCCATTCCTTATTGGATGCAGGGGGGGAACAGTGTGACCAGGGATGAGGAAAAGGCTGAGGTGCTTAAGACCTTCTTTGTCTCAGTCTTTCACAGTAAGACCAGTTATCCTCAGGGCAACTGACACCCTGAGCCAGTAGAGAGGGACAGGGAGCAGAATAGACCCCCTGTAATTCAGGAGGAAGTAGTTAGTGACTTGCTGTGCACTTGGAGCTCTAGCCTCACCAACCAAGTCGCAGAAGGCAGAGGCAGGGACTGGAAGGATGAAGAACTGCCCACTGTAGGAGAAGATCAGGTTCTAGACCATCTAAAGAACCTGAAGGTGCACAAGTCCATGGGACCTGATGAGGTGCATCCACAGGTCCTGAGGGAACTGGCGGATGAAGTTGCTAAGCCGCTATCCATCATTTTTGAGAAGTCGTGGCAGTCTGGTGAAGTTCCCACTGACTGGAAAAGGGGAAAAATAACCCCCATCTTCAAGAAAGGGAAAAAGGAAGACCCCGGGAACTACAAGCCTGTCAGTCTCACCTCTGTGCCTGGCAAGATCATGGAACAGATCCTCTTGGAAACTATACTGAGGCACACGTAAATGAAGGAGGTGATTGTTAACAGCCAACATGGCTTCACTAAGGGCAAATCATGCCTGACAAATTTGGTAGCCTTCTACGATAGGGTTACAGCGCTGGTGGATAGGGGAAGAGCAACCGATGTCATCTATGTGGACTTGTGCAAAGCATTTGACACTGTCCCGCATGACATCCTTGTCTCTAAATTGGAGAGACATGGACTTGACGGATGGACCACTCAGTGGCTAAAGAATTGGCTGGATGGTCAAACTCAAAGAGTTACAGTCAACGGCTCAATATCTAAGTGGAGACCAGTGATGAGTGGCGTTCCTCAGGGGTTGGTATTGGGACCGGTCTTGTTTAACAGCTTTGTCAGAGACATGGACAGTGGGATTGAGTGCGCCCTCAGCAAGTTTGCTGATGACACCAAGCTGTGCGGTGTGGTCGACATGCTGGAGGGAAGGGATGTCATCCATAGGGACCTTGACAGGCTTGAGAGCTGGGCCTGTGCAAACCGCATGAAGTTCAACAAGGCCAAGTGCAAGGTCCTGCATGTGGATCGGGGCAATCCCAAGCACAAATACAGGCTGGGCGGAGAATGGCTTGAGAGCAGCCCTGAGGAGAAGGACTTGGGGGTGATGGTTCATGAGAAGCTCAACATGAGCTGGCAATGTGCGCTTGCAGGCCAGAAGGCCAACCATATCCTGGGCTGCATCTAAAGAAGTGTGGCCAGCAGGTCGAGGGAAATGATTCTGCCCCTCTACTCCGCTCTCGTGAGACCCCACCTAGAGTACTGCATCCATCTCTGGGGTCCCCATCATAAGAAGGACATGGAGCTGTTGGAGCAAGTCCAGAGGAAGACCACAAAGATGATCAGAAAGCTGGAGCATCTCTTCTACGAAGACAGGTTGAGAGAGTTGAGGTTGTTCAGCTGGAGAAGAGAAGGCTCTGGGGAGACCTTCTAGCAGCCTTCCAGTACCTAAAGGGGGCCTACAGGAAAGCTGTAGAGGGACTTTTTACAAGGGCATGTAGTGATAAGATGAGGGGGAATGGTTTCAAACTGAAAGAGGGTAGATTTAGATGAGATATTAGGAAGAAATTCTTTACTGTGAGGGTAGTGAGACACTGGCATAGGTTGCCCAGAGAAGCTGTGGATGCCCCTCCCTGGTGGTGTTTAAGGCCAGACTGGATAGGGCTTTGAGCAACCTGGTCTCGAGGAAAGGTGTCCCTGCCTGTGGCAGGGGGGTTGGAACTAGATGATCTTTAAGGTCCCTTCCAACCAAAACCATTCTACAATTCTATGATTCTATGCTTAGACGCCCACAAGTCTATGGGACTGGACGATATTCACCCAAGGGTACAGAAAGAGCTGGCGGAAGAGCTTGCTAAGCCTCTCTCCATTATTTATTATCAGTCCTGGCTGACCAGGGGTGTCCCAGATGACTGGAGGCTGGCCAATGTAACGCCCATCCATAAGAAGGGCCGGGAGGAGGATCCCAGGAACTACAGGCCTGACAGCCTGACCTCGGTACCTGGCAAGGTCATGGAACAGATCATCTTGAGTGCAATTACACAGCACCTAGAGGACAACCAGGGGATCAGGCATAGTCAGCATGGGTTTAGGAAAGGCAGGTCCTGCCTGAGCAGCCTGATCTTTTTTTATGACCAGGTGACCTGCCTAGTGGATGAGGGAAAGGCTGTGGATGTAGTATACTTGAACTTCAGCAAAGCCTTTGATACTGTCTCCCATGGCATTCTCCTGGATAAGCTGGCAGCCCACAGCTTGGACAGGTGCACTCTTCGCCTGATTAAGATCTGGCTGGATGGCCAGGCCCAGAGAGTGGTGGTGAACGGTACTGCATCCAGTTGGCATCCAGTCACTAGTGGTGTCCCCCAGGGCTCAGTATTTGGCCCAGTCCTGTTTAATATCTTTATTGATGATCTGGATGAGGGTATCGAGTGCACCTTCAGTAAATTCGTGGACGACACTAAGTTGGATGGAAATGTTGATCTGCCTGAGGGTAGGATGGCTCTGCAGGAGTGATCTGGACAGGTTAGATAGATGGGCTGAGACCAATGGCATGAAGTTTGACAAGGCCAAGCGCTGGGTCCTACACCTTGGCTACAACAACCCCATACAGTGCTACAGGCTGGGGGAAGAGTGGTTGGAAAGCAGCCCGGTGGAAAAGGACCTGGGGGTATTGGTGGACAGCTGGCTGAACATGAGCCAGCAGTGTGCCCAGGTGGGCAAGAAGGACAAGAGCATCCTGGCTTGTATCAGGAATAGTGTGGCCAGCAGGACTAGGGAAGTGATTGTCCCCCTGTAGTCGGCACTGGTGAGGCCACACCTCGAGTACTGTGTTCAGTTTTGGGCCCCTCACTTCAAGAAAGACATTGAGGTGCTGTAGTGAGTCCAGAGGAGGGCAATAAAGCTGGTGAAGGGTCTAGAGGGCATGTCCTATGAGGAGCAGCTGAGGGAACTGGGATTGTTTAGCCTGTAGAAAAGAAGGATGAGGAGAAACCTTATCACTCTCTACAACTACCTGAAAGGAAGTTGTAGTGAGGTGGGGGTCAGCTTCTTCTCCCAGGCAACTAACAACAGGACTGGAGGACATAGCCTCAAGCTGCACCAGGGGAGGTTCAGGTCAGACGTTAGGAAAAATTTCTTCACAGAAAGGGTTAATAGTCATTGGACTGGGCTGCCCAGGGAGGTGGTGGAATTGCCATCCCTGGAGGCATTTAAGAAAAGACTGGATGTGGCACTTAGTGCCATGATCTCGTTGACACAGTGGTGTTAGGTCAAAGGTTGGACTCGATGATCCCAGAGGTCTCTTCCAAGCTAGTTGATTCTGTGATTCTGTGAAGAAGGAGAGAAGAGGTACACCAGGTGCCAGAGCAGAGATTCTCCTGCAGTCCATGGAGAAGACCCTGGTCACTGAGTATGACCTCTTGTAGCTTATAGAGGACCACATTAGAGCAGATAAATAGCCATACTACAGTTTGTGCAGGACTCCGCGCCAGAGGAGGTGGATGTGGCCTGAACAAAGCTGCAGACTATGAAGATCCCATGCAGAGGCAGGCTCCTGGAAGGAGCTGAGGCTCGTAGAGAGGAGCCCACGCAGGAGAAGGTTTTCTGGCAGAACTTGTGACCCATGAGGGACTCACACTTGAGCAGTCCATTCCTGAAGGAAGGTCCTGCATGTGGGTCGGGGCAATCCCAAGCACAAATAAAGGCTGTGTGGAGAATGGATTGAGAGCAGCCCTGAGCAGAAGGACTTGGAGTTGATGGTCAATGAGAAGCTCAACATGAGCCTGCAATGTGCGTTTGCAGACCAGAAAGCCAACTGTATCCTAGGCTGCATCAAAAGCAGAGTGGCCAGCAGGTCAAGGGAGGTGATTCTCCCCCTCTACTCTACTCTCGTGAGACCCCACCTAGAGTATTGCATTCAGCTCTGGGGCCCCCATCATAAGAAGGACATGGAGCTGTGGAAGCGAGTCCAGAGGAGGGCCACAAAGATGATGAGAGGGCTGGAGCACCTCTCCTATGAAGACAGTCTGGGAGAGTTGGGGTTGTTCAGCCTGGAGAAGAGAAGGCTCTGGGGACACCTTTTAGCAGCCTTCCAGTACCTGAAGGGGGCCTACAAGAAAGCTGGAGAGGGACTTTTTACAAGGGCGTGTAGTGATAGGACAAGAGGAAATGGTTTTAAACTGAAAGAGGGTAGATTTAGATGAGATATTAGGAAGAAATTGTTAACTGTGAGGGTGGTGAGACACTGGAACAGGTTGCCTAGAGAAGTTGTGGCTGCCCCCTCCCTGGCAGTGTTTAAGGCCAGGTTGGATGAGGCTTTGAGCAACCTGTTCTAGTGGAAAGGTGTCCCTGCCTGTGGCAGGGGGGTTGGAACTAGATGATCTTTAAGGTCCCTTCCAAACCAAACCATTCTATGATTCTATGATTCTATGAATGCTATTTTTCTTTAGTTTAACTATTTCTTTGCTAGTTATACATGGAACACTAATATCCTGATAAGAGAAACAGGACCTATTGAAGAAGGGGAAAACGGGGGCGCGGCTCGCAGGTGTTGGGCGACGGTCCAGAGTAACAACACATCTCAATGTGAGTACGGAAGTTCTCCGTTTATTCGCTAAGCACGCAGCGGTTATATAGGCTGTAAGCTGAGCACATGCTAATCACGCGTCCCGATCGCAATTGTGATTGGTCTATAGATTTACATACTCAGAGCCGTGACCGCCCCCCGCCCGGACGCGGTTCTGTTTCTTGTGGATGCAGGCACCGCAGGGTTCCTTGTTTTGCACCGTTCAAGGGGAGTCCAAGGTCTCTAGCTCTGGACTTAACTCTTGCTCAAAGCCTGGGTTGCTCAGACTGCTCAGTGGCACAAGATCGTGCCCCTTCTCACTTAACCATGCCTCTACAACCTATAAACAGAGCTTAGTCATATCTAATCATCTGGGTTAATATAATTGGTGAGCACTCTTAAGTTCTCTGATAACTTCAGAGAATCAATCTCTATTCAGAATGTTTCTGGTTTATTTTTGTTATAGAAATAGTGAGAAAAATCTGTGATTTTATCATGACACATCTGATTTTTTAAGATTTTTATAATAATATTCTACTCACTCTGGAAAAATTACTCAGATATATGAAATAGCCAATGATCATTCTTTCACTGTGTCTTAAATTAAACCTAATTTCAAAACGCATTTGAACAGAAGGAGAGAAAACATAGCTCAAAACCAATAAGCTATATGCTTTTTTTTTTTCTGTTAAGCTAGAAAACTTGGAAGGGTCATTTTTTCCAAAATCTCTTACGGTCTTTTTCTGTTTCCTGCTATGCATTTTATTCTTTACACAGTGGTGATAAATTAATTCATTCCCTTTGACTCTTCTACCTCTCAGAATGGCTTTTAAGCCTCATAGTTTTCTTTCAGTTTCTGCTATTCCATTACAACAGAAAAAATTTTGCAGCTCATTGGAAATAGACCAAAAGGGAAAAATCCTCACCAAACCCCTCAAATCTCTTTCTAGCTTTAAAAAGGGTATTGAGAATCTTCTAAAATCAACGATATGTCATGGATGATATAACAGGAAACTTCATTCAATGGTGACACTATTATTCTTACGTTGTTGTACATCTCCTTTGACACTTGACTCCACATATAAAATACTAGAATTGCTGCGCAGAAATGAACTCCCTGAAGGGTTAAAAACACACTATTTTTATATTTTAAACTGTAAATTTGCACCAAATTTCTTCTTAGTACTGTAATTCTATTAACATCAGGAGACGTGCTATTAACTTACTCTACAAAATGAGAAATGACAGTCAGACTCCTTGTCTCTGATAACTTTTTTTTAAACAGTAGCTGAAAGAGAATAGTCCCTGTGGGTGACAGCAAAATTAACAAACCCTGATGTGTACATGTGGAACAAATTCCTCGTGTGTCCTTAGAGTCATCATTATACAAGTTCTCAGCAGAGTGCTTTCTTTTAATCTTCTTGCAATCTAACAACGAGTTACATATTTTTATCCTGTCCTAAGGCATAAAAGCCTTTATTGGATAGGAAAATTACAGCAGTTTGGGGTTCCTTTGCGTTTTTGGGTGTTTTTTGGTGTGTGATTTCTTCCCCCTCCACTGAGCGGTTTGTAACCTATGAAGGAAATATGAATTTCAGGCTAGGAATTCAGACTAAAGAAGATCAAAAAAGTGTCATCCTTTTTCAAGCTATAACTTGCATTCCAGTGTAATGTACTCACTAAGCCTAAACTGTTAGATTGTTTGGACCTCTGCATATGCATTGGCAATATTTATGATACAGTTAACTGTAGAAAATTTATTTACAATAATGTTTCCCTCCTCCCCCCACCTTCATGAGTAGGTCTAAACATACTTGATAAAACAGTTCTATCCAGAAGACTGAGTATTTAGTTTTTTAAGTCATTTATTTCTCCTGGAAGACTCATTTGGCCTATATTTGAAAGAGCTTTGCAAGGTTTCAGAAATTAGTTCTTCTCACTCTTTTCTGGTGTAGAAAAGAGAGCTATAGAGAGAACCAGGAATAATCTGCATGAGGTGACTGTACAGAATGGATAATTCACTTTAATTCTATCTATTTCTTGAACCAATAGGTATTATCCATCCAGAGTCCAGCTGTTATAAAACAGTTTATATGACACAAATAAAGAAATAACCAGATACTGGCCACAATTGCCTAGAACAGGCTTTTTTGAAGACAACGTCTCATATGCTTTTGGTTACAGCATCTGTAAATACTTGGAAAATAAAACTGCAAGCTGCTGTTCAGAATGAAAAATAAATGATATGTGAAGCCAATGGTTAAGAAACATGTCAGTCTGGAGTAAGTAAGTGCAGCCACTGAGTAGGAGAGCAGATGCAAATTCAGATGACAGAAGTGCCTCAGTCATAAACAGACAGTATTGTGTCAGGGCTTACAGTAGTGGTTCATTCAAGAACATTTAAACCGTGGTTTCTCTGCTGGCATAACGAATTAACGGTAGTTTTGATGTTGAGTTTTATGATTTGTGCTGGGAAATGGACTGAGACTACCAATTCATTCCTCATTAATCATTGAAAGATAATTACTTTCAGTTACTGTCATGTGAACTGGACTTGAACCAATGTCTTTAAGGGTAAAAAGGAGTGTACTCTCTAAACCAATACTAGGATCAAAATTCTGGTTCATTATTTTTGTCAGTTTTGGTTTTATAATGCACAAAGCATCTGGGTAAAATAATAATAATATGTTTTGAAATGCATAGAATAAGATGCAAAATTTTCGTCATTACCAGAATACTGAACACAAACTTGTTTTTTTTTTCTGTTTTATTTTCTTTTTTTTTTTCTAATTTACCAGTATCTTCATTTTAGGTCCGGAGAGATAGATGGTTACTATGTAAGCAGCTGGTTAAAATTATTTACACCATCACAGTCTAGAATGCACTTAATAAATTTCTGTGTCACTTTTTCCAAAATCCATTTCAGTAAGTTATGCAGTTTAGTTTTGAATCAGTTTATTTGAATTGGTGCAATACTTGCCAATAAAAATAACAAGTCACTGTTGCTAATGTGCAAAGGAAGCTATGATGACAGGGTTTTCTAGGACTGGTAAACAGCACTCCTGAAATTTACAGTAGATAGTATTCTAGTACAATAAATCATGATATATTATAAAAAAAAGGGTTAATTCTACTTTAAAAATGAAGTCCTCTAGTAATTGATTTTGAACAAGGTTTCCATACAAATAGTATGAAAAAGATGAAAAATATTTTCCTAGCAAGATGACATTTTGTTTCATTGATGCTAAAATGAATAAAATGAAGACATATTTTACATAGGTAAGTAATAGAAAATCCTATGCAGGAAAAGTCATCAAATTCTGTGGCAATGCCAATTACATTCCTGAAAACTTTACACTTGAAAAGAGATGTAGAACTCCCAAGCTCAAACATCATCAACATTGAAATGACATTTTATGTCTAAAAGATATTCCACTTCCAGTGTTATTTCCACACATATACTGCCCCAGGTTGCTACAGAGAATTGAAGATAGTATTTGTATAAAGAAATGCAGTGCCACCATATGCCCAGCAGGCTTAAAGCTGTTGAAAACTTGGCCTGTGGAATTCATTAGAGTAAAACCTGTTTTAGACTATCCTGAATGAACAGCAGCAATAATAAAACAGCTATGGTCTCATGATACAGAAGTGCAATTTTCTCTTTGTTATGAACTATAATTGGTGAATATATTAGTATTTACAGCTTGCAAGGAAGACAGATACTGCCTGCTATTGGCTTCACAAATATTTGTAACTGCTTTGCATCCTTTGCTTTCATGAAGGGTATGACATTCAAGTGCCATGGAATGGAAGGAAAGAAGTGTGATACTGTTCATAGAGAGAAAACTAGATGTTCCCCTATCTAGAAGGACTGCAGCCAGGAATCTTTCTCAAGGACAAACTTAGAGATGCTTATTCATTTATCTGTTAGAGGGTTTTCTATAAAATGTACCTCTTCTCTATAGGTGGCACAGAATGCAATTAATTAATTCCTAGCATTAAAATAAAGCAACATTTATCTAGGACATTAATAAATAGCATGCAGACTTGATGTATTGCCAAAGCTTGCTTCAGTTTATTCTTGAATGATATACTACCTTTTCATAAGTACACAATCATTAGTAAAAAGCATTAAACGAATGTTGTACAGAAGTGAAAACAATTCTGTTTGCCAAATTGGTTGTGCTTGAGGCAAACACGAGGGTTGGATTTTTTATTTTTATATTTTTTATTTTTTAAATAGACCAGCAATAGTATTCCTGCTGGTTTCATTTTCATTTAAGCATTTTCCTGGTTGCCTTCTGCGATATTATTTTCGAAGCAATAAGGAAAAAAATGCTGTAGCTTTGATAATTTCTTTCATGAGTTGTGCAATGGGTGTTACAGTAAAACAGTGTTTTTAAAACATATTTTCCTTCTTTACTTTCCTCTGTAAATTAGCAATAATTTGTGGTACTTTTATTACATATTCTCTAAAACATTAGCAAAAGGACAGAAATTTGCTTTTGTCCATGTCTTGGTTTTGGCTAGGATAGAGCTAATTTTCTTCTTAGTAGTTAGAATAGCATCGTTCTTTTGTTCAAATGGGCATAGGAATTTTATATATATTTTTGAATTTTACAAAGAGAAGAAAGTGAGTAGTTGTCCTTTTACTTACCACCTCTGACCAAAGTCTGAGAACAACCTAACTTTTGTTTCTGGCATTCATTTTGAAAGCTTTTTTTATCCAATAGTTCTCACTAAAGCTCTCTTAATGCAGAGAAGTACATAAGCAGGAAGAAACACTGTAATTTTAATAAGTTTTATTGTACTGTAAACAGCTGAGCCTGTGTTTCATGAAATTATTAAGATCTAATTAAAAATGCAGAACACCTTTTTCTTATCATACCTTGTTGAGCACTCAAAGATAAATTGTGACTAAGTGAATTAAAAAAAAAATTACTCAGAAGCTAAAAAGCTTCCTGATTCCCAAGCCTATACTATTCATAAATGTGCCATATAGTTAACCATATTGTTTACTACTGTTTGTTCAATGAAATTATGTGCAATCACATCAGGCTCTAATGTCTTTAACACTTCTTATTGTTTAGTAATCAAAATGACCATCTGCTTGCTTACTAATGTTTTCCTAGTCAACAGGAATATTTTAGTTCACAAACAAAACAATAGAAAAACAAACAATACAAATATTTCTAAACGCATCCTCCCTATCCATCAACAGCATGGACAAGATATAGATAAACTTGTGTATATTTAGTTTTTATGCTTTGTTTTCGGTACTCTGTGTGAATAATTATTCCAGCACTTATTTGAATAACTTGACAAGAGCTTTTCCTGAAATTTGAGTAGAGTTAGAAAATAATTTTATAATTAAGCCATTAAGCTATAAAAAAAAAAGCCTCAAATGAAATTAATAATTTTCCTTCCTTTAATTTAACACAAGATAAACGAAGCTGTATTTATAACAGTATTAGCCGATGAAATTCTTCATGGCATATACAGTAAGTTCTGTACTGGAGTTTAGAAACATCAGAGATCTATAAAATACTTTATCTAGTCAGGAATACAAACAAAACCATGGCCACATACAACTAAAAGTAAAATTCAACAAGAGCAAATGTAAACACAGAAATTAGAAAGTGAACAGAATGATAGGGACTAATATTTACCATCCCCATAGGTACTGTCCTGGGAACTAGCTCACACTGCTAGAAAAAGACGAAATGTGCAAAAGTGACAGTTATTTTTTACTGTCCTATAAACAGCAATCACTAAGGACTGCCATTTCTCACACCTCCAATTCACTGTCATTACATAGCACGACTGCTATGGATGACAGGATACAGCTCACTAACAGTCTGTTCTATACATATATCTGCTCCCTGGAGACAGTAAATGCTCCTCAGACTGTTTGTACACTAAAATGATATTAAGTAAGATATGCAAAAGTTTTTATAAGCTGAGGATGCTGAGCATCCCAGAGACCCTTATGTCTGCAATGGAGAGTTAAATTCTTGCTTTTTTCTTTCTCTATCTGGCAAGCTTTGCAGCTGTTCATTTGCATAATGGCCTGTCTTCATTAAGAATGTTGTAGAACAGCCCTAGGACAGCCAGGTTTGGCACCTACTTAAAAATTACTTAATAAATAAATAAACAAACAAACAAACAAATGCTTTGGATTTGAACTCCACTTGATTTTATAGTTCTTCTGCATTCCCAGATCTTCTGTATCCTGGGAAAGCATCTTATCCAATAGGTAGTTACACAAATGCTGCTGATGCTGCTACCTCCTCAGTGATGGCTTCAGAAAAGGTCTTTGTATTTTAAGTTCCAAGTGGATGAAGTCAATCAGTGTACATTAGAGACCCTGGCCAGAGGCACAACTTCATACAATTCAGTTGCCTAAACATAGCTCTCTATCTGTATAGTGCTTTTGAGATGCCCGTGAGTGCAATGGTTAGCCTCCAGCTATCGCTTCTGTTGCAGAGATATTGATGAAGAGACAGTTTGTTTAACAAAATAAAATAAAAAATAAAAGCTAATCTACCTATCATAACTCTGGGCAAGATGATCAATCGTTGTCTGAATGGTGACAGGATTTTGATTGCAATGGCATCTTCATCTGGACCACGTGAGACTTCCCTAAAATGTTGTTCTAGTGAATCCCTGTAATCCAGCTGCCAAATAGCCCTATGTGATCACTCCAGTGAACACAAGATCCTTTTTTTAATTTCAGTATCTTAAACTATGTACAAAGCCTCTCCTAACTTGGCTATGTATAGAAGAATCTGTCCTATATAACCATTCCTGCACCTGCTGATTATTTACAAGGATCTTAGTTATATACAGTTTGATAAGTTCTGCAACAGGAACCTCATAGGATAGTCTCCAGGGTGGCTTCATTGTCTACACAAGATATTAGTCAACACAATGAAACAAAAACCTGTTACCTTTCAATCAGCCTAAGCACAGCAAGAATTGGGGAAATCCCTGGGGCTGTCCAACGTTTCCGCCTGGAGAGTGTCTGTGAAATTCTTAAATGTGAAGGTGGGAGGAGTTCAGGTGATAGCTTGTTTCAAGTCAGTCCATTGTCTCATCTATAAAGAGACTAGCTGAGGTGTTTCTGGACCAGCCAGGGAATGAAAGATTAAGTGCATTGGCTGTGCACACTAACATAGCCCTGATAAACAGCTGCACTGTAATTATAAGACAAACATGAACTTTATCCTGGTATGTCACAACTTAATTTCCATCACTGTTATCATACTTCAAAATGGTACATTTTTCCTTGCACGAGATCTGTTATTTTGGAAGTCTTGGTGCTCTGCAGTCTCAGATTACATTAGATCTTATTAGATCTGCTATCTGAGCAGAACAATTTATATAAACATTTGAAGTTGGGTGCTTTCATTAGGAATGTCAGGCAGCAGCAGGAGCAGCTCTCCTTCACAAGGGAAGATAATCCAGGACCGAGGAGGAGCCACAGGGCAGGTAAACTGGGGCTATGACTGGCAGCTCTGGGCTGAGTTGAAACGGGGTGCTGGGCCCCCTTTATGGCAGGGCCATCAAGGCCTGTTGGTGCCTTCAAGGTCCTGAAAAGCAGCTAGTTTCTCCACACTACCTATATAGTCAATGAAAAAATAGAAGCTTAAACAGAGAATGGTGCAGAGCAGTAACTTATATTCTCCACTTTTGGAAGGAACCATTTTTCTCCATTGACCATACAGGAAATCTAGCAAGACACAACTCTTAATATAAACACCTACTTACATAAAGAAAATAGCATAATTATTCTGTAACATTTCCTAAGGTAAGTCATAACAGCTCCCACCATAATATTCAATATAGTTTAATTGACCTATGAAGGTTCCCAGGCTTTTTGCAAAGTCGCTGAAGACATGTAAGTGATTGAATTTAGATGTTTGGCTCCCTTTTAAGAAAAATTTTATTCTTAAATTTTAAAACGTCTGTAGATATCCAACTATGGTATATGTGAAAAGATATGTGATTATACTATAAAGTGATTAGCATGAGGCAAAAACTATTTGGATGTTTAACCACAAACTTGTCAAAAAACCTGAATGTGCTTGAACATATCTATGTATGCATTCCTATCAGTTGTCCAATTCTCTCACCCTACTTTCTGCCTTTAAGACATATAAATTAGGTTCCTGAAGAGAGTGAAGTGAAACTACTGGTAAGAATTTTATCTGGGCTTGTAAATTTCCTTCTGACTAGGTGTCTAATTACTGCTTTGTTAAACATTGTGAGGACTGTTTGGATACATCCCATTATCTTCTCAACACATCAATGCTATGAAAACCGACAAGCATGAGACACTGCAGACTTTGGTTTTCCAGGGTTATACCTACACTACTGAGTAAGAGAATTCCCAGAACAGGGGATTGTCTAGGTGCCAAGCATCAGGTAGTACGAAATAGTACAAACAATAACTGATCAGTTTCTGAGCTCATGTCTGAAGTAAGGGGAAAAAACGGGGGGGGGCGCGCTCGCAGGTGTTGGGCGACGGTCCAGAGTAACAACACATCTCAATGTGAGTACGGAAGTTCTCCGTTTATTCGCTAAGCACGCAGCGGTTATATAGACTGTGTACATGCTAATCACGCGTCCCGATCACACTTGTGATTGGTCTATAGATTTACATACTCAGAGCTGTGACCGCCCCCCCCCCCCCCGGACGCAGCTCTGCTTCCCGCCAAAGCAGGCACCGCGGGGTTCCTTGTTTTGCACCGTTCAAGGGGAGTCCAAGGTCGTTAGCTCTGGGCTTAACCCTTGCTCAAAGCCTGGGTTGCTCAGACTGCTCAGTGGCACAAGATTGTGCCCCTTCTCACTTAACCAAACCTCTACACATGTCTTGACATTGTTCTAGACAAACAGTTTAGAGGTTATCTAAGAGATGCAAGTTCTCCCCACAATGATATTACAAATTTTGCACATAGTCTTCTCAGTGTATTTCGCTACAACCAAAATAATCTATTTCTATACAGATAAGCAAGGAGAGTCTCATTCTGGCATGGATTTATGATACGACTTAATCACGGATCTAAACTAGAAACTGTGAAGTTCCTACTCCTTCCTATTCTACTAGATACAGCCTGCATGCAATTTCTACTTACTAACAAAAATAAAGCCAAAAACTTTCTTGTGACATTTCTTATGGAAAAAATTATATTAATCACTGTGAAGCTACTATGGTAATGGTTGTCAGAGAAAAGTCTATGAAGGGGAAAATACATAGAAGAAATATCTCACAGATTGCTTCTATTCCATTTCTATGCCGTATTTCCCACCGGAAAATTGCAAACTTGTTACTTTCCATATTTTGTTGTGATTTTAAGTATGTAAAAGCCATTGGCTATAATGTTGATTGAAAAAACCCCACCCCACACTTACTATATGGAATGGCATATTTGTCATAATCATTACTAGGCATTTATTATGCCTCGCGTTGAAAATATGGAAAGCCACCTTATTTGGTTTTCATGTTGAGTCACACACAAATATAATAAGGATATTGCAGAACTTTTTATAATTATGCATTTGTTACAAAGATTTTTAAATAAATTCTTTGCTTCAGATATCATTAAAATTAAATATGCATTATTTCACTCAATGAAATAGTTTCTCACCAAAATAATGGAAACATATGTGGAAAACAGATTAATTAAAAACCTTGCTTTTTTTAAACTTTTCATTATAATATGCCTCTAACAGCATATATATATTAATACTGTGTTTAAATTGTTTAGTTTCACAAAAAATGACAATTGTCATATTTACAAGAAACTTTTGTTCTTCTCTCATTTGTATGCATTTATTCTGTTTATTACAAACATATATGAGATGTGATATGATGGAGGGTTTTTTTGTGTTTGGTTTTTTTTTTAAGTTTAATTCTATCAATTTTACACATTAAACTTGATTATTACTTAAATCAGTAAACAAGCCTGCACATTACAAGCATAAATTCTATAGTTTTCCTCTGCTTGTAGAAGAAGACTTTTTTCATTTGTTCACATTCGTAATGAATGAAGTCTTCTGTAAAATCTCTGCTTCCTCTTTTTATTTTACCATTATATTGTCATCCTTTAATCTTCTTAGACTTGTGTATATCACCTACAGGCACATACTGTAGCCATAAAACTCATACATTATTAAATAATAAATGCTAATGGCTATGATATATTGTTACTCCCTTGGATTAGTGCTTCCTGGCAATTCTTTTACAGGTCTTAATGTTTCAGGAGCTGTTCCCAAGTCATCACAATTGGATGAGATTGACTTTTCCTAATTTAGGTACCTAAGTTAGAAACCTAAACTTGAGTTTATCAAGTTAAACGCTACTTTGTCCTTTTACAGACATCAGAAATAAATAAGCATCTTCAATAACTGATTTCTCACTGTAAAATAAACACCTGTGATGAAACACCTTCCAAAGGTACTTATTTATCTCTAGCTATTACAGAAAAAGCCCACATTTATTATCTCAGACTTATAATAATACAGTTTAATACTTGATTTAAGGCTGTTCAGTACCTGCACTATCAGCACTATGGTAATGATGCTCAGGGTAGATAGGTGAAAACTAGATTACCCTGTGTGAGCTACAGCCAAGTCTTCATCTACACAGTATAGACAATTGAAAATACAAAATGAAGTCTTTAAATCTGTATACTGTAAATTACATTGGATTTTGACTTACACAAATGGATTTATTAGCAGCATTTCTTATGTAAAATTGTACAAAAACATTTTATCCTATTATCAGATTATTGTTCTTTCATGCTGATATTAGCTACACCTCATTCACTATTTGTGATTTAATATGAGGTTGATTGTTTGTTTTTTTTGACTTCCAGAGCAAAATTGTGTATGTCAGGTTTCCAAAATGACATATGATTAACACAATATAGAAATTCACAAGATCTTTAAAAAGGCAAGTTCTTCATAAAGGCTTTCTTTCCCAAAGTAAGCAAAAAATACAAGAACAGAACAGAAAATTAATTATAATATGGATCTTTAAAATCTGTAATATTTTATGGTTTCTGCATTTAGCTTCAATAACTGCCAAAAGGAATTGCTTTCTGTGTGTAATTGAGTTTTAAATGTGTTCTAGTATTTGAAGAAGAGTTTTTGGTCTGACTCTGTAAGCAAAATGTCTATATATTTCTTGATTTTTTTGAAAAGGGGGTAGAAAATATAGGTTAATTATGAATGCCTTAGTGTAGACTTCAGTCCATGTCTAAGTACCTAAAGATACCTATCAAGAACTATTCTATATTGATCTAAACATTATAGAAATCACAATCGGTTTTGTTCTTTAACTCCTTCATCTTTCAACATAATATCTTTTTGTTGCTGTTTACATAAAAATATTCTCATAAGCTGCCATCACTGGTCCCTTTGCAAAACCCGTAAACAAGTATTATTTTTAGAAGCTGTACATAACACTTTTTATCCTTCCATGGCATTTCTTCCCCTTCTGGCTTGCATGGAAGAATGAATGAAACCAGTAATATCTTCAGGGTTGTACTCCACTTCTTCCTGCTGGCTTGTAATCAGTGAAGAATTTGCAAACCATATAATGATATATCAGGGAAATGCCTTTGTTAAGATCTATTTTTAAGAGCTAATTATGTGAGAACGTGAAGCTACTACTGTAGAAATGTAGCTCATGTAGCAAATAATAGTAGTGAGAAGCAGACTTTACAACACTACTGTCACGGTTTAAAGCTGGGCTGGCAATTAAACCTGCAGCAGACGCTCTCTGTTAACCCTCCCCCCCTGCACCCGAATGGAAAGGGAAAGGGAAAAGGGAGAGAGACTTACGGGTTGGAAAGTTAAAACAGTTTTAATAAACCTATAATAATGAAAAAGAGTATAATAATAATATTGGAATAATCAAATATATACAAATGTATATACAAAACCAAGATCGAGCTCCCCCGATGTCGGCAACGTCACCACCGGCACTGCAGGGCAGGCTCCGGGAAGGCCCAGGCTGAGCCTAGCGACGGTCGAGAGCTGGATTCAGGGATGCACGGATCGGGATCGGGGGCAGCAGGAAAAACAGTCGGAGTCCTCCTTGGACACCGGCCATAGCAGAAAAGAGCAAGAGGACCAAGAGGAGCAAGCCCGAGACCCTCGTGATCCCCCCGCTTTATACCGAGAATGACGTGTATGGGATGGAATACCCTCGTTGGTCAATTTTGGGTCACCTGCCCTGTCTGCTCCCCCCTGCAGCTGCGACCCCCCTTCGGCTTTTCACTTGTAAGCAGTGAGGAATTCAGCGGTGACCTTGGTTTCTCTAAGAAAAAGTACAGCAAGAGCCTTACTGCACAACATCCCTACCGGTGCCTCAGCGATAACTACAAACTTCGAGCGTTATCAGTCCTGGAAGCAGACACTGTCTGCAAAAACATGCAGTTAGTTTCAGAAAGTGCAGTTATTTAGAGGAGACTTAGCTGAAAGTAAAAATCACTGAAAGGAAAATCGGCCTGGTTTAGGCCAAACCAGGACAACTACCAAATTAATCTTAATCAGCTTTTGAAAAATGCAAGCATAGTAGATTTGCAGAACAGTTTTTGAGGTCATTTTAACTTGCTAACTATCATTGACTATCAACTCATGCTTTGGCATCTGCTATAGTATCATTCAAAACAGCCTTTTTTTTAAGGAAAAATGCTGCCTGCAGGAGGTATAGATCTGGCCTATTACAAAGCAATTCTGTAACTACATGAAAATTTTTACACTACAGGATGCAATTTGAATCAAAATCCATTTTTTTTGATTGTCTATTCTTTACCAAACAAATTTTGCTTGCTAACAAATCCTATTAAATTTCCAATAGAACCTGGAAAAGGAAATGTCTTTTTTTTTCCGAAAAGAAATGTAAAATTTAATCCTATTGGGTCGCTTTGTCCAGTGGCTGGCTTAGGCCTGAGTAATTAACCATAATATAAAAGCTAACAATATAAAACCAAATCCCATATTTAGTTTTGAAATGTAAGCTGTGATTAGCCAGGATGAAAATATTCATAAATGTTTGTCTATCCTGAATATTTTTTTTCAGGATGCATTTTTTTCAACTCAGAGGGGAAATATCATTTAATATAATTTAGTTGACATTTACTTTCTCCTGTGGCATGCAGTTTATTTCGCTTTCCTTAGAAATGTGAGTGGCAGTTGATTGTCCATTTATCTGCATTTTCCCAACCTTTTATCTCTAAGCAATGAAAAGATATAGTTCTCTCTTTGTCCAAGGTGAGTGATAATCTTAAATTTCCTAAATACAAGTTTACACAGTATTTTAACAGTCGTCAGCATTTAAGACACATAGACATTCTGTTCCATGAAGCCATTTTCCATTTTCAAGCATCTTAAGTTTTTATTCAGTCCATAATTTTATAGCATATTAAGTTTACACACATGGCAGGTGATTCCCCAGTGCTAACAAAATCTTTTGTTTCTAATGACACATTCAACATTAGACAAAGATCAGCCAATAATCATTGGCTTCAATAAGCCTCAGGGGAAAAATGTCCATTTGGCTGGTAAATTACATCTACTTTGCTAATTATATCAAACCGTTACTTCCAAAATTTTCTGAAAAAACTTACCTCATATAGATGGTTCGTTGTTATGCTAACACTGTATTTATCTTTTGGTGTAAGGAAAATAAACAACATCCTACTTTTTCATGTTAGAGATCCAATGAAGCCATCCATATAAAGAAGTTATCAGGAGCAAATAAGCTTTGCTTACATAGGTTGCATTGTGATGCAGGAAGTCCAAAAATCATCAAAGGAGATTTAAAGAAAAACTGGAAGTTTAATGCATTTATAAGAGTGAGCAAGGTATCTAGGTTAGGAAAAAAAGTGTGTTGGGTGCATTAATAAGCTTTTTATCACTTTCTTTACATGAACAGAACATGGCTTCGAGTTGTTGGGTTTTTTCTTTAGCACTGCTCCTTTTAAATGTTGGCAGGAATTATAAGAAATTATATAATTGTGCCATGGTTTCATTGCTTCCAGAAGGCCAAAACTGCTGCCCAGAATTCATGTCTTCAATGATTTTCTGAGTGTGTGTGTGCATGAAAAGGATAACACTACAATTTCAAGTACAAGAGAAGTCAGTCATAATTCTGATCCCTATATGACCTATTTTTAGGTTACTCCTAGGCTCCATTCAAATTCCCATTAGCTATTGGATGGTTCCATTCCATTTAACTCTTTGTAAGACAAAACCGTGTCATAGTTCTCTTTAAGGACGTCTTCCAAAGGCCACTATGGTTAAGACTATATTGGATACTGCTTTTTTATTCTGTTTTTTCAGAGCTCATGAACATACAAGCACAAGATTATAACAGGCATCAATAGAAGTATAACCACAAATTGTACATAGTCGGTTACCAATCACTAAAGAAATGCAGCCTTGAGAGTTGCATAGAATTGCTTTTAGGGCTTGAAAAAGAAAAAAAAGAACATCTCTGTATATTTTCTGCATATATGTATATTATCTCATATTTAGGAAAAATTAAAAGCTGATAACAAGAAGATATAAAAGACAGCTGCAGTCACTACACAAACAGAGATAAATGGAGATCAGAGAAAAAGGAGTTACTCCAGCAGTGTCTTCCCCCAGTTAAGGACACTGCACTTTATCAACACTGCTGCTTAGACATCAGCAGGTCTCCCTTCACCTCAGCAGAAAATTAGCATTGCTTTTTGATCCTCTACACACTACTGTGCAGATGAATCTGCTGGTGGGTTTCTGGGGTTATTTTTGTCAACATTTCTTCTACTTGATGCTACGTTATAAAGAACCAAAATCCTGGAACCTTTCCTGACCCCTGAAACCCAAGGTTTAAAAAGGTTAATAAACTCTAAGAATTTAAAATCTCTGTAGCCATAGTTAATTCTGAAATGTTATATTTAATTTTTTTCTAACATAATTTAAATAATCTTGTAAGCAACTAACAAATGTTTAGTAAGTTATCATTTGTTTTGTGTATCAAGATAGAATAACAGGAGATGAAGCCACATTTTAAGCAAACAAAATAGCAATGAAAAATAACTTCAAAAAAATACATAGTTATCATATCTATAGGAATATACCTCAGTGACATTTATAGTAGAGATTAATTTGGAAAAGCAGTTTAGTTCCAAAGTTGGAAATTAAAATCACAGTACTAAAAAGAAAAATAATATGCAGAGTATTGTGAAAAACAAAGGCTAAGAATGATGCAGATTGATTTATAATATTATTTCACATACGTTTCCAGCATTTTGTTGTCTCCAGGAGAATACTGCACTTTGAATTATTAATCTTTTCAAAGCATAAGGTCTGTTTTTCTGTAATTTGTACAGCATCTGCTTTAATAAGTCTGATTGTGAATAATGCCTACAAATGTCACCAGGATGAATTACTGGTGGAATTTAAACTTTAGCCCTGGTTCTGTAAGATATTGTCCATGGGCTGATAATGAAGAATAAAATCCTTTTGTTCTGCTCAAATGTGAAAATCTTGGAACTTGAATTGGAGACATATTGTGAGCAATACTGAGCACTTGAAATTCTCACTGATCACAGCATTTCTTCTGATAAAAATCAGACTCAAATCCCCATTTGACTGAGGTTATTGAAAGTTTTACCGTTGAGTGCTGTGTTATCAGAATTTGTCCTATAATATAAGTTGACACAGTAGTTCAGTTTTAAGAAAAAATACTTCTAAATTGTGTGGGAAATAAAGGTTCATGTAATAGACCGCCACATAACAAATCTACTGTTTTACTTTATTCAGCCTAATGATTTCCATTATCTCCTTAGTTGATAGAATCCATTTCAAAAACCAATAATCACTTGAAATCCACTGAGCCACAAATTAGTCATTAGAGAAAATTTTCAGAGATCATTACCTTTCCCATAGATTTTAGCTTTTCATTTCCTGAATACCCACATCTAATGTTGTTCATAATAAGGTGAGGGTAGATTATTCAGTTAGAAAAGAATGATTCTAATGTAATTCAAGCTATTTATTTGTTTATTATAAGAACTGCTGCATTTTTATTAAAGGTCAACTCTGTATCACTTTTAACCTTGAATTTATGACCTAATATACTATTAGTTTGTAATGAAAAGACAAATGCCATCAACACTGTATTGTGTGCCACATTAATGAGGCATACAGCTAACATTTTCTATAGGAGGAATTTATTGTTTTTCTAATTAGTAAAACACTCTGTCACACACACACACACACACACACATACGCACAAAGAGAGGCATAATTTCCAACATAGAGGGGAAAGTAAGGAGTGCAGTTCCACTCTTTTATTGCTTTGGTTTCATTTGGTTTTTTTTCCCCTAAGTTATATCTTAAGAGTCCAGGCTTTTTGAGTGGAAAGCTGGGCTGAGAGCAATTGACTTCTGGTTTGGTTCAGAAAATGTTCAGCCCACAGTAGGTAATTAGAAGATGACAGAAATCTGAAGTATTTCAGGAAAACCCTCATCAAAGCAATTTTAAAACAGAATTAACTACAACAGAAGTTAAAAAGACTTTAGAGGAATCCAGACATAATAAGCAGTATTAAGAAAACCTGTTCTGCATAGATCTGAATATGCTGAAATTAGTTATCAAATTGTGAGAAACAGACTCATAATCCTTCAAGTCTCCCATATTTGCTTCAATAAATGTTTTTTCCATCACAGTAAAGAGTACAAAAGTTTTGGTACACGAGTTGCCAAAGTACAATCTCCCTGTAAGCAATGAAATAATACCAGTGACAGCTGTGCAATCACTTGTGATGATTTATGTGCCGTGACTACATCACTATGTTGTTTACTGTACGCTTATACTGTTTAAATTGGCAACTAGTTTCTGAGGATAAGTATAGAGCAACAGGGAGTTGAATACTGGTAAGGCCATCTCTGCAAATTATAAAAGGGCAAAGCAGAGCAATTTGATTTGAAACCTTCGTGTGGTCCTCCACTGAACCAGAAAGGCTTTGGTCAGGATAGATTTAGCTCTTAATAGATGATAAGATTAAAGCTCTAGCAATGCTTGACAGTCTTTTGAAGAGAAGCCAGATGGTTAAAGAGGAGAGCTGTGGAGCTTGTGGGGAAGTTTGCCTAGCATTCACCACTAGAATGAGAACAACACAAGAGAAATTTTAGATAAGATGTGTATACGCATAGATGATATAATGTTTTCTCTTTTTGTCATTTTTTGTCGCACTTTGTTTTAAGAAAATAATGTGTTCCTGCCTGTTCAAAGGTAAGACCCAAGTATTCTGAATTAATTGCATCTGGCAAGAAAATGGATGGTAGACAAGACATGTAGCCTATCACTTACTATATGAATGGAGGAATTGCTTATATCTCTTTATCAATGTTACACAGTGATAACTCAGGTCATAGCTGAGATGGATCAATTTAGAAATCTAAGGAAAATATCAGAGGTACAGACTGTTCTGACAGCCTCAAGGCAGTATGTCTTTTAAATAGCTATGCAATATCTCAAAACTTATTATTTCTTAGATATAAAAAATTAATTTTTAAGGTCTGGTGCCAGATGACAAAAACGTGGAAACATGTGATTTAATTTTTAAAAATATTCTGAATCTACTTTTCATTTTGACTTGAACAGGTACTCAGAACTCCTGAATATCAATCATATACCTCAAGTTGGACATGCAGAACAAGAGGCGTCCTGTGAGAAATTTGGACTGAAGAAATATTAAAGGAATCCTGGAAATGTTTTTCTCAATTTTCCTACTTGTAGCAGACTGAAATCACAGAGGCAAGGAAGAAATAGTGATACTAGTATTAGTATTATTAATGAAGGAGGAATAACTATCCATATTTTTAAATTACTCTCTTTCTCATCTACCATCATTATGATTAGCAGCCTTCTGAAAAAAAGAGAGAAATAACCTGAGTATCTGTTTAATTCATTTAAACATAAGCTGAATTTATTTGTATTCTTTCATATCTGTTGTGAGTCAATAAATAGAACGAAGTTTCACAGGTTTCTCATCTCACCTATTGAGTGTCTTTTTCACTGAGATTATAAATGTGTCTGCCTGTTATCTTCAGAAATTTGCATGAATCACATTTACGTGATAAGCTGTTTCTACTGATAAGTCAGAGCCCTCCAGAATTTCCAAAACTTATCAAAGCTGCCTTAGAAACTGAATCTCATAACTATATTAAAAAAAAAAAAAAAAAGAGAGTGAAAAAAAAAAGACAACTGGCTGACACTATGCAGCTGGTGCTATATATCATCCAAACTATTTCTAATGCATGCATTTTATTTTAGAGTAGCTCTTCTTCCTCTTTGCAGCTTTAACGGTGTTATCCTGGTAAGTCTCCTCATTTCACGGGGCAAAAGTATCTTTACATGCTAGCCACTCATTAATGACTAGCAGACATGTAAAAGTTGAAACTTTACAAATAGGTTTTGTTTGGAGAAAAAACGCTAACTCAGCACAAAAACCTGTAGCATTCATTTGACAGCAGGATACAGTGTTTCTTTTCAACAGGACCAAAATCTTGCCTCAGAATTAACGTTTTTTCCTAGAGGCTCCTCAGCATTTACCATCGGGAAAAATGTAATCAATTCAAAGCCATTACCTCGGGAGATTCATCCTTGCCCTATTTTTTAAAAATGGACAGAGATGTGCGAATCTATAGCCATGCCTGTGCCGCATGACACAGGAACAAATGCTGCACTCTATGAGGTGATAAAGTAGTAAAAAATGACGTCTTTCCCATCCTCTGCTAAATCCATCCTTTGTCAGCATTGGCTAGTGGTGTCTATAAAAAATACTTGGTCATGTGAGTTGCCGTGATATATCTGTGTTCTGTTCTCAGAAGGATATACATAAAAGGAGAACAGCCAAGTGAAGTGTTAAGTAGATATGGCTTATTCATGTGATAGCTGTGGGTGGACCTGCTGTCACCAAACATTAGCTAAGCTTTCACAAAAAAGGAGCAACAAGAGTACCCAGATACGTGGATGGTGAATCTCCACATATGAAGGCATAAAGATAGATGTCAAAGTTATGTAAACAAATTTAATTCCAGAAATACGTATTTATTTCCATTGCTGGGCGTTAGATTACATACTCATCTTTGAAACCACTCAAGAAAGGTGACATAAATCCATTGCCACTGTTGTGTTGCTGACATTTGAGAGAGTGCTTCAGAGAAAATCAAAAGGGGAAATCATAAGGGGAAAGCTGGGAAAGCACATCAGTTATTTCAATTTGAATTAGAAAGAGATATCCCTGTTGCTCTGGAAATTAATCGTCCCCAAATAACCAGTTTCTCACTGCTGCTCCCTTTATTTTGAAAACGCGTTTCGAATTCTTAATACTTGTTTTAGTCTTTTTGTGTCCTTTAAGAAACTTCTTTCAGGAACTAAATCTTTGTTTTTGAATTTATGAGATGTCTGTTCTGAGAACTCATCTTATGGGGAGAACCTTTAAAATCCATAAAGTGCAAAGGATTCTGAATCACTCTTCTGTATGGAAAAAACAGTGAAAAACATGATACCATGAAATGGCCATCCTGCCAACTTAGAGAAGTGAAGCTACTAGAAAAACTCAAAAGCAACGCACTTGTTGTGGTTGTTATTTTATCACTTGCAAAGGTATCCTAGTAGTGTGCTTTTTAAGAATTGGTCTAGCCCTCCTAAAATGTTACATATGGCAATAATTTAATAAGATGTCTTGAATAAGAATAAAAGGGATACTCTCCCCAAACAATTAACTCTCTTGGAGAAAGAACTGTCTTGGCCAAAGTAAACATGCAAGAAGAAATAGGAATATTATGTGATTTTGGGGGTTTTTTTGGTGGTATCCACCCGGTATGGCATTGTCATATATGATATATACACTTCAGAACTTGGTTATTCACTTCAAAGGATACAGTGTTGATTAGTTAGTGACAAGGCACCAGGACCTACATGACTGAAATGATCACATTAAAAATAAGAGTTCAGGAAATGGGAAGAGCAGTGTTTAAATCTTTCATTTAGATTATATCACTAATCTGATGCTCAGCAGTTATTACAAACAGCACTATGCAGGCAAGAGTAAGCAGCAGAAGGAACGGAAGGTCCTTAAACTAGCTTTGCTTCCAGGTAAAACCTGCTATTGAATAACTATTTCAAGTAGGTTAATTGTATTACCCTCTGGAGGTGTTTGTCTTTCTCTACTGAATATAGAAAAAGTTCAGATGACTAGTCTGAGTTAGATAAATTTAGGGGAAATTAATTCCACTATGCACTGAATTTGGATCAAATTGTATTTGCTCTCAGCTATGTATGTATTAGGAGTTAATAACTCCACTGATTTAGATGGAATCTTTGAAGAAAAGCAATATAAGCAAGCCTATAATTTTTTTCCTAAGAAATGCTCACAGCAATGTTGCACACCTTATTAAGGACTCATATGTACAGGTGGAAAACTCTTACTCCCATTTTATTACTTGTTAAACTCTGTGTAAGCCATATGATGAACTACTATATTCCCACATATTCACATACACATAGACATAAATATATAGATACATATATAAAATGGGATGGTTTGGGGTTTGATTACTACCTAGGCAAGCCCAGAATAACTTCATAAGATGCTTATTCCTGCTCTTTTTGGCAAATCAAATGGAATTTAATATTTACTGAATTCACTGAGCTTAGCTGATGCTTTAATTGATACCACTTTAAAATGAAATGTTTTGAGTGCATCATCCACAATTCTTTTGATTAGAGTGCAAAGTTATGCTTCCAGAGTATTAAATAACCTCTTTATTTGCCTTTGCCAGTGCATAAATGCACATGAATATATTAAATCTTGATTTCCACATTTATTCCCACAAAAGACTGCAATAAATGAATAGTGAATGTTTAAAAAAAAAAAAAACTGATTTTGATTTTTTTTTTTAGATTCATAGACATTATTTAATTAGTTAATTGTTTGCTATGTTATCAAATATTTTTCATTGTAGAAGTGATTTTTTGTTATCTATCTGTGGTATATCTTCACCTTATTGCAAATTAATCACAGGGTACTTGAATTGTTGTATAAAAAGAAAGAAAATAATACCAACCAAACTCAGGAATATCAATTATTTTGGTTTGAGCACTGATTGGAAACCAAGCCAGCTGGAAGATTACTATGTTTGCTATGTTCTGTAGTTACATTCAAAAAAAATGCATTGCTAGTATCCATCACGACCCTTATTAAGGAGTATCTGCCAGCAAAAATAATATTAACCTTTCTCAAAGGAGTTTACTAACTTCAATTAACTTTAGTTAGTATTTAACTAGTACACTTCTGTTGTCTAAGTGAAAAGTCTTTAATCTTCCTTTGAAGTATTTATTCACTTTGTGAGAAGTTGAGGCAGAGATAAAGCAACTCGTCTGTCACTGTCCCTACATCTACATTTAAACAATTAAATTCATATAGGTTACTCTATAAAGAATATTCTATTCATTATTCTATAAAGAAAAATATTCATTATTCTATAAAGAAAAGTTTTCCAAAATGTTTTCCTGTAGAATGATATGTCATATTACAGTTTATGAAGTATAAATTTGAATTTTAATCTTTCCAAATAAATTATGTCGTAGTGGAAGCAACAGAAACATCTTTTAGGCCTCTACTCTTTTCTAGGTTTATATATGATTTAGTCATGAAAAAAGTGTGCAATAAAATATCTTTAAATATGATAAATAATAACTTAAAAAATAGAATAATTTAATGTCTCAAAACATGGTATATGCCAGAGAACATTTTAAACCAAGCAAATGTTCCTGGGAAAGGAACTCACAAAGGCTATATCTATACTGCTCAGTGAGTCAGCCCCCAGCTGAGGGAGCAGAATGATTTGTTCCACACTGTTCGGGAGTCTGTGGATCTCTAACTTATGTCACCTCAATGCACTTGGTCTTCTGTCTTCTGTGGGGTTTATATGATGATTTTGTGCCCCTGAGGAAAAAAAAAAAATCTTATTTGTTTATTTATTGATTGATTCAATACTAAGAGTCTGAAGTAATTCAGTTCATCAGAAAGGTGTGTTTTTATCATGAAACCGAGGATTTGCTTTGTATGACCTATGTTGCAATGTCATGAGGGAATGCTGGAAGTTACAAAGCCTGCAGAAGTAGTGTTAAAAGACTATGCAGGTATAGGGAGCCCAGCCTGAAACAATCTATTCTTATACTATCTGTTGGGAGCAGCCATTGAATAAACAGGGACTCTGAATAAAGTCTTGTATTTCAGTTTGAAGGACATTAGTCTGTTTTCTACAAAACGAAGGACAAGAATAAACTGACATTTATGCTGTGTGTATAGAGACAACTAGAAACTGGCAGTATATTAGAAAGACAAGTTGTTTGACATATGTCAACTTTTATTTTCTTTTTTTTTCTCCTTATCTTTTTACTATAACTTTAGAGTACATATTACATACTAAAATATTTCTAAGATTAAGATTAATTAAACCATTATAAAATAATAATATAATTAAACGATTATAAATATATAATATAATTAATCCAATTAAATTATATAGTAATAATTATATATTAATAATATAACCATTAAATTCTAATTATTAATAATAAACCCCTTAAATTATATAAATAAACCATTATAAATATATATAATTAAACAATTATAAAATGGTTTATGCTTTGGAAGAGATTTCCAGAATTACTTGACCTCTCAATTAAATTCTTCTAAACAAACACCACCCCTGTGATATATGAATAATAAAATATTCTCTATTCTTACTAAATCTTTGTGCATCATGACTGCATCTCAATTAGCTAATGAAACTTTTTTTTTCCTCCTTTTGGATATGAAGGAAATAAATACTAGTCAATGTGCAGATAACAGAATCCAGATCTGTGAGGTAGAAAATAATACTCAAATTGGTTTTTTGTGCCTTGAAAATGCCAACAGCAAGTGATCAAGATTGACAGATAAATCTCTCTCTATACGTGTGAATATTTTAACTATTTCTAGCTATCAGAGAGTCGTATTTAAGAGTGCCTGTTATACAGGGATGTTGCAGTGTGGCCATGTGAAGCAAAGTGACTGATGGACATTAAAATTCTTTTTGATTCAGTGTCATTGTGTTTTATGTTTTGTTCTTTACAGGGAGTGTAATAAGAAGACAGAAACAGCTTCTCTATCTTAGCAGCACAAAATATGCTTGCCTGAGTGAACCCAACACGTGAATGTGTCAGGAAAGATAAAAATATACTAGATCTTCTGGCACTTGACAATTACAAATACAACACAGAATTAACAAAAACAAACAAATTAAAAATATTCATTAAAATCTGTGGCCAACAATCTAGACATCACCTAAAACTTAAGAGTTGCCTTATTTAATTTTTGATAGCTCCTCAACTGTTGATAGTGCTGTTGATAGTGCTGAACTATCTGTCTACGCTTATGAAGAAAGAGGACAGTAGGACTGCTTGTGCATTTGCCACAATTATGTATTATTTTGCCTTTCATCATATTTTTCATCTTAAAACAATTAAATTCTGTCTGCATGTTTCCTCTCCTTAATGACTATCAAAATTAATAACTTTTCACAGATAATTGCATATATCTTGCTAAGTTGTAGGGGAAAAAATCTTAACTCTACAAATTCATAGAAACTTATTTTGGGACTATTAAAGTCACAGATTATTTCTTTAAAAAGAAGCAGTGTGAGAGAATGTTAGAGAAGGTAAGAAAGTATGAAAGGATATAAAAGATCAATTACCACTTCCAAAGTGTGGGCGGAGGAAGGAATACACAAGTGATGCGATTTTTCAGTTCTAGCTGGAGGATCTGGAGTTGTCTTTCAGCATTTATCTATCTGATATTCACTGTGTGAATTCTACACTCACTATGAGTGTTGCTCTCCTTTATTAACTGTTGGCATAGTTTCTTAACATCCTGCATTTTCTGACAGTCTTCCCATTCTTCCTTTTCTTGTTCTGCAGCTCAAGGAATAATTCATCTTCAGTTATCTACCTCCTCAGGCTTTTTAAAGACTTGTTTCTCTTCCCTTTCTGTCTCACTGAGGTGTTATTGCTCAGGTTGGGAGTGACACCTCAGGAGGTAGATTCTGTATTTTGCACACTACTGAGGCAGTAGCAGATAAGAAATTAACATTATAACTTGCATCTGAAGTGTACACATATTACAGTTTTGTAGGGCAGTTATGAAATGCACAGATGATATTTAAAAGAAAACTTTGTTAAGGCTATTCTCATTATGTCCACAACAACTACAATTACTAGCCTGTAACTTCTGGATAGAAGATACAGCACACTGAACTGGTATGTAGCTAAGTTAAAACTATCACTACCAGCACTAAAGTTAAATCAATAAGTTAATACTATAAAATTATATTCCATTCATGCAGTCATTGTCTGGAAATTTTCATTTTGTTTTTAAGGAATACAGAAGTTAAGACTAAAGAAATCAGTAACTTTTTCTCGATATTCTTTTTAAATGCATTTAATAAAATCCAAACTCAGTTTAAAATGTCAAAATGAGATGCACTTTCCTCTATTACTTTTAATAGTTGAACTTATTGAAATACACAGTTTTAGGTAAATCTAAATTTTTGTATTTGATTTTGTAAGTAGTGTGTGCTTTTAGAAACATTTTCCTTTTTAATTGAAGCTATACTCAGATTTTTTTTTTGAATGAATGTCTTCCTTCACAGTTTCATCAGGTCTTTAATCTTATTTTCACTAGAGTGACAATAAAAACTCAGTCAGTTGAAACTACTTGTCTTGTTAGCAGCTTCTATTCACAGTATGACAGACAGATGATAATGAAGTCAGTGACATTCTCTTTCAATTTTTTCATATTGCACAGAAAATGTGATAGTTTTTGTTTGGTTTAAAGTGAATATAGGCCATATTTATTACATTACACTTTGATGTGAGTATGAATCTGTTTTGTATATTTAAAGTGATCTATCTGACACTACCTGAATTGAAGTTTGCATTAAAATATAAAATCCAAGCATTGTTCAGCAATAGTACTGTACTAAGACATAAACACAAAGTTATAGTTAATTTGGAACTTAAAATGCTAATCATAGGGGACAGTATCTAATCAACAGCTTAAAATATTTTAACTCAGTTTTCGTTTTACATGGTCATATGATTACATGAAGAATATTTGGGGGAGACAAATCTGATAACTCTTAGAGAATTCCATTACTTTTCTTTCCTATATTGTTTGCAAGCAGGTAAATCATTAAAAATATTTAACTGAACTACTTATTACGGTTTGTTGCATTTTTGGTTATACTGGTCAAACAGCAATTAGACTAACGTAAAGTTCTTGACTGGGCTTACAAGGTGTATTCTCTGTTGCCTACAATAAGGTTTTAAGTGAAGCAAGCTGTTCCCTAACCAATTCTTCACGGTTCCGCACACTATAGACCTGTTGCACAGGGCCTTTCAAAGGACTTCATGATGTGAAAGGTTAAGTTGAATCCAAAGTATCAAGAATGTAGATGAGTCAGAAAGGAACTGTACAGTCTTCTACTGGGTCCTAAGTAGTTAGCAGTTGTCCTCCCCAAAGACGACCTCTTGCAATCTGCTTCTAGAGCATATATAACCAAACCCAAATGAGATATACATGTCTCTTATCCTGTCTTCTCAGGGTAGCCTGAAATCTTATTGGCCATGCACAAGGCTAAAGCGTGACATGGGCTTCAAAAGGATCTAGAGGGCCATACCTTCCCAAGCCTGCCTGTGGGGTCAGTATACTGTCAGATACGGTCTGTTACTTCACAGAATCACAGAATCAACCAGGTTGGAAGAGACTTCAGGAATCATCGAGTCCAACCGTTGCCCTGACACCACCCTGTCAACTAGACCATGGCACTAAGTGCCATGTCCAGTCTTTTCTTAAACACATCCAGAGATGGTGACTCCACCACCTCCCTGGGCAGCCCATTCCAATGTCTAATAACCCCTTCTGAAAAGAAATTCGTCCTAATGTCCAACCTGAACCTCCCCTGGTGACTTGGCTGTCCTTGGAGCAGTCATAGAGACAGATATCAGCCACAAAGCAGAGGATACTTTTTTGGTAGCTGCTTCAATAAATAATCACCCAGATTGAGTTAAAAACACTGTCATTGAGATTGGGAACAGGCTGCTCCTGTGGAGGAATAAACCTCTGACAAAACTCATCTTCCAGACAGAAAACAACATTAATAAAATACTACCATAAAATGTAACCAGTTGCTGGGAATATGATATTCGCCTTAGGAATGGAACTAAATATCTGCATTTCAATTTTCTGAACATGGTCAACTTGACCTTGACAAACGATGAGTTGTCTAATGGAGGGAGGATGCCAAAGCTAGATTAAAACTGAGTGACATGGTGGTTTTGCAGTGCTTTTTGCTGAAAAACTATTGATCATGACCTAGTAATTCAGCAACAAACCTTCCAGGTAAAATTCCAACTATCTCCAGAAATGGCTTTGTATTGCTTTGAAGATTTACTTCACTGATTATGTTGCTCTGAATGATTATCTTTACAGTGCCTAATATAGGTCAAATCTATATCAGCAAAGCAAACTTTTATCAGTAGATTTTGTAGTGTTTAACTGTTACTATAATGAACTGCAATGGTTACTATAGGTCTGGAGAGTGTTATTTTATGTCCTGGAGCAAAAATAAACCAGAATTATCATTGGTATCCATAGTAGCAAAGAAAACAGAAACAGTAGATTGTAGTATTATTCTCAGACATGCTAAACTCCTTCTGAAGCTGGGGCTTTGCTCCAGCCCCACCTTTTTTGTACTATAAATAAAACAACATTCTCTAAATTAGGAATCTGTTCTCAGATTATAATTTTCAGTTAAGCAATCACATTGCATTGCATTGTTAATAATGAAAGCATACTTAAATTGGCAAAATATCTAGCATCACTGTCATATTTGTGTTCATGTAATAATTAGGTAATGAATCAATGTCCACTTTTCTTAGGTGAATCTAAAAATGTTGTGAAGATGAAGTTAGATTAAATTTTTACTTAAAAGTTAGACATAAACTTTTTTCTATGGTTCCCAAATTAAAACGTGCTACTTAATTTCTGATTTGGTAATTTGAGGAAGGATGTAAGGAACTCCTAAAGATATGCTGGTGATGTTAATATCACAGAATCACAGAATCAACTAGCTTGGAAGAGACCTGTGGGATCATAGAGTCCAACCTTTGACCTAACACCACCCTGTCAACCAGACCATGGCACTAAGTTCCATGTCCAGTCTTTTCTTAAACACATCCAGAGATGGTGACTCCACCACCTCTCTGGGCAGCCCCTTCCAATGTCTAATAACACTTTCTGAAAAGAAATTCTTCCTAATGTCCAACTTGAACCTCCCCTGGCAAAGCTTGAGGCTATGTCCTCTTGTCCTATCGCTAGTTGCCTGGGAGAAGAGGCCTGTAGAGGTTTGGTTGAGTGAGAAGGGGCACGATCCTGTGTCAGTCACTGAGCAGTCTGAGCAACCCAGGCTTTGAGCAAGGGTTAAGCCCAGAGCTAGCGACCTTGCACTCCCCTTGCACGGAGCAGAACAAAGAACCTCGTGGTGCCTGCTTCGTGGGAAGCAAAACTACATCCGGGAGGGGAGGGGGCGGTCACGGCTCTGAATATGTAAACCTATGGACCAATCACATGTGCGATCGGGGCGCGCGATTAACATATGCATAGTCTATATAACCACTGCTTTCTTTGTTAATAAACGAGAAGCTTCCATACTCACATTGAGATGACATAGCTTACTCCGGACCGTTCCCCAGCACCCGCGAGCACGCCTCCCCCGGTTTTCCCCCTACTACAACTGGTAGCAGAGGATGGTTCCCTTCGGCGTGCTCTCTCCGAGACTGCGGTAAGCAGCGAAAAGGAGGTGTTGGCAAAAAGGCGGCTGGGAGCGGTGATGTTCGGGTCAAAAAGGGCAGAACAGACACTGGAAGGGTTGGCCACCCAGCTCCCAGGGTTCAGGTGCTGTTCGGGTCAAAAGGGCAGAGCAGACACTGGAAAAAGGGCAGCCATGGAAATAGAGGCTGCAGTCGTGCTGATTGCATATATCCTCTCTAAGAGAGGGAGCAAGACAGCGGAGAAACAGCTAATTAAGCTGATAAAGTTGGGCCAGCGCTGGGGACATTTTAAAGACACAGCGCTTGTATTTTCTGTGGAGGAATGGAAAGAAGTGGGAGACATTATGTGGGAAAAGACTGTTGAGAGGGACCCCGAGGAAGAAGAAATTAAGGAGGTGCGTGAACTCTGGCAAAAAGTGATAGAGACTTTAAAAACTATGAGGGCAGAAGGAGAGGTCGCCCGCACGGCTGCTGAGATGCGGCCGGCACCTCCGGAGCCCAACCCCCCCGCTAAAACAGAAAAACCTGGGGTTCTGGCTTGTTTCTTCGGGTTACCGGCAGTTAAGGGCATGTCAGCAAACATAAAGCCATCCGTGGCTGAGGTCCGTACGGCGGTAGAAGCGGCGAACTCCCGGGAGAAATGGCGCAGCAAGAATTTACGGGAGGAGGTTGCGAACAAAGAACCACGTGGCGCTCCTGGGACCGCGTGGCAAAGGGAGCGGAAACAAGAGGGGGAGGGGTGGTCATCCCCTCACCCTGCTCAGCCGGCGTCCGGAGAGGGGGGGCCGGCCCCTCCCCTCCGCGCCGCCGGAGTACCCGCCCCTCCCGCCTTGGCCCTGTCAATCAAGATCGCCGAGCGCCGTTGCGAAAGTGGTCTATCTGCTAGCATTCTCGGTTTTCACCCCGGCGGCCCGGGTTCGATTCCCGGCATGGGAATCACGTGATTGGAAAATTCTTTAACAAACAAAAGCTGCAGTTACACAGTATGGAGTAAAATCAGACGCTGTAGCAATACCAAATATACAGGTTTAGTACTTTTTTTTTGCCTGTTAGTGAATGTTTTACATGTGTAAGGTTTTGGTTGAGATGTTAAATGGTGGAGGAGTACTGTGGATGTGAATGTGGGAAGTAATTTTAGTCATGTGTAATTGGTTATAGGGCCTAAGTTGCAGTAATTAACTTGTTGCTGATTTATTCAACAATGCCTTGTTGCTTTGTATGCATTAATGTTTGGGTGTAAAGAGTGTGTATATCCAAGAGGGAGCCACAGTATTTAAATTGACCAACCTAATGTTACAACTGCTTTGAGGTGGCCTATGACTGAAGAGCGACTGCAGATTACTAAGGGACTGGTGGAGGAACAGTTAAAAGCAGGACATATCAAACCCTCAGTTAGTCCTTGGAATACACCCATTTTTGTCATCCCTAAGAAAAGTGGAAAGTGGAGATTATTACATGATTTACGGAAAATTAATGAGCAAATGCAAGCAATGGGAGCATTGCAACCAGGTGTTCCGTCACCTAACATGTTACCAGCAGGATGGCATATATTGATTGTAGACTTGAAGGACTGTTTTTTCACCATATCTTTACATCCTCAGGACACCATGAGGTTTGCCTTTTCTGTTCCTGTTATCAACAAAGCGGAACCAGCTCAAAGGTATGAATGGGTAGTTCTACCGCAGGGCATGAAAAATTCACCTACGTTATGTCAGCTTTATGTGGCATGGGCACTGAAACCATTGCGCCAGCTCTGGCCACAGACTATCATCTATCATTATATGGATGATATTTTGTTATGTCAGACCGATCCTTTTTCAGAAGAAAGTCTCCACAAACTAACAACAACGTTGGCGGAGAAAGGTCTCGTGATTGCACCAGAAAAGATTCAACGAACTGATCCCTGGAAATACTTGGGATGGACAATTTCGGATGCTCAAATCCGACCTCAAAAGGTGGAGCTATGTACAAACACTTCTCGGAGATATTCAGTGGGTCCGTAACTGTGTCGGTATCTCGAACACTGAGATTGCCCCCCTCACCGAACTGCTGCGACGATCACACCCTGCTGACACCATACGGCTGTCTGAGACTCAACAAAGCGCGTTGCGGTCAGTCATCGCCAAATTACAAACTGCATGGTCGTCGCGACGCATTCGTGAACTACCTGTGTCTCTGCTTGTAATTAACAGTGAAAATATGGTTTGTGGTGTCATTTGTCAGTGGCAAAACAAAAAGGGGGAACTCCCCCAGGGCTATAACCAATGCCACTACAAATGCCACAATAAAGATGAAGCTTTTTGGGTGTTGGAATAACAGAAAATGAAGCAAAATGTATTGTTCAGGCATGTCCGAGGTGTGGGGCTCAGGGACCAGGCATTGGTATTGGTGTAAACCCGAAGGGTTTGGAAGCACTTGAGCTATGGCAGATGGATGTAACACATATTCCAGAGTTTGGGAGACAAAAATATGTACATGTCACAGTAGATACCTTCTCGAGGTTAATCTGGGCATCTGCAATGTCCGGAGAAAAGGCACAACAGGTTTGTAAACATTTGTTGGCGTGTTTTGCCATTATGGGGGTGCCAGAACAGATCAAAACAGATAATGGGCCAGCATATACCAGCCAAAAGTTTCGTGTATTTTTAACACGCTGGGGAGTGAAACATGTTACTGGTATACCACACTCCCCGACAGGTCAAGGGATCATCGAACGCACCCATAGAACCATAAAGGAATATTTGAGGAGACAGAAGGAGGTAGATACTGATCCAACATCGCGGTTGCATAAAGTGTTGTTTACTTTGAATTTTCTGTGTTTAACAGGGGACCGAGAAGAACCACCGGTTGTTGTGCATCACCAGCAGTTGAAATTTAATAACAACACCATTATACCTCAGTTACAGGTGATTTATCGGGAACCTGCTACAGGGGAGTGGAAAGGACCGGTGCCAGTGATCCTTAGTGGCCGGGGATATATGTGCGTGGCCACTGACCAGGGACCACTTTGGGTGCCGAGCCGATCAGTAAAACCACACCTCCCCGAGAAATCAGATGGGTGATGGAACTGGTAAAAATGGTTCTTACAGGAGTTCTTGTGATTGCAGTTATATTGTTAATGTTACCATGTTTATTTTCTTGTTTGCAGAAAGCGTTAATGAAACTTGTGAATCAGGCCTGGCTTGCTCACAAACAAGAAGGGGGAATTGTAGAGGTTTGGTTGAGTGAGAAGGGGCACGATCCTGTGTCAGTCACTGAGCAGTCTGAGCAACCCAGGCTTTGAGCAAGGGTTAAGCCCAGAGCTAGCGACCTTGCACTCCCCTTGCACAGAGCAGAACAAAGAACCTCGTGGTGCCTGCTTCGCGGGAAGCAAAACTACATCCGGGAGGGGAGGGGGCGGTCATGGCTCTGAATATGTAAACCTATGGACCAATCACATGTGCGATCGGGGCGCGCGATTAACATATGCATAGTCTATATAACCACTGCTTTCTTTGTTAATAAACGAGAAGCTTCCATACTCACATTGAGATGACATAGCTTACTCCGGACCGTTCCCCAGCACCCGCGAGCGCGCCTCCCCCGGTTTTCCCCCTACTACAGAGGCCGACTTCTGCAAAGCTGTGAGGAAAAGCTTCTTAGTACATAAACCAGGATTTTAATATGATTTTTCAGAAGACAAAATTTTATTCATTGACTAACAGTAGGCAATCCTTTATTTTCTGCCCAGCAGGTGGAAGAGGATCTGGACGACTTGGTGTTCCTAACAAGGAAGTTAATGTTAATATACTGTTACACAGAGTAGAACAGATATTGAGATGTGTCTCTTGATAGAAGGATGCTATGGAAAGCTAAATACTTTTTTCATCTCTTGAGAAACTTAGTGCCTTCTCTGTTGTTTGCAGAAGTCCTAGATAATATTATATGAAGTGATTTTTTAATAGAGCATTATATGTAAAAAAAAATTATAGAATCATAGAATGGTTTCAGTTGGAAGGGACCTTAAAGATCATCTAGTTCCAACCCCCCGCTGCCACAGGCAGGGACACCTCTCCCGGGTTGCTCAAAGCCCCATCCAATCTGGCTTTAAACACTGCCAGAGAGGGGGCAGCCACAACTACTCTGGGCAACTTGTGCCAGTGTCTCACCACCCTCACAGTCAACAATTTCTTCCTAATATCTAATCTAAATCTACCCTCTTTCAGTTTAAAACCATTACCCCTCATCCTATCACTACTTGCCCTTGTAAAAAGCCCCTCTCCTGCTCTCCTGTAGGCCCCCTTCAGGTACTGGAAGGCTGCTAGAAGGTCTCCCCGGAGCCTTCTCTTCTCCAGGCTGAACAGCCCCAACTCTCTCAGCCTGTCTTCATAGGAGAGGTGCTCCAGCCCCCTGATCATATTCATGGACCTCCTCTGGACTCGCTCCAACAGATCCATGTCCTTCTTTTGTTGGGGGCCCCAGAGCTGAACTCCAGGTGGGATCTCATGAGAGCAGAGTAAAGGAGCAGAATCACCTCCCTCGACCTGCTGGCCATGCTTCTTTTGATGCAGTCCAGGATACGATTTGCCTTCTGGGCTTCAAGCGCACGTTGCTGGTTCATGTTGAGCTTCTCATCGACCATCACCCCCAAGTCCTTCTCCTCAGGGCTGCTCTCAATTCATTCTCCGCCCAGCCTGTATTTGTGCTTGGGATTGCCCCGACCCACATGCAGGACCTTGCACTTGGCCTTGTTGAATTTCATGCAGTTTTCACAGGCCCAGCTCTCAAGCCTTTCAAAGTCTCTCTGGATGGTGTTCCTTCCCTCCAGCGTGTCGACCACACCGTATAGCTTGGTGTCATCGGCAAACTTGCTGAGGGCGCACTCGATCCCACTGTCCATGGGATTGAGTGTGCCCTCAGCACTCAAAAATCCAAATTGTTTTACTTAAGTAGATTTACTTTAATACTTTCTGAACCAATTTTATCAATGTCATAGAATTCTGTATTTTCTCCAGCAATTTGAATTTTCTGTTAACTATCTTAGAAATCTTATTTTAAAAATTTTCTCCTAAATATTTTTTGGCATACTAGCAGACTAGAAGCTGAGGAATAACTCCTAGATCCTTATTGGAAAGAGTTGTGTTTTTTCAGACCTATTAGCCAATTAAAAAACAGACAGATCCAGAAGCTAAAATATATCCACACAAAACAAGATTTAGGAGGACTTTATATGTTTGAATTCAATATTCTGTAAAATCTCAATCAGTGATCACTTTACCTTGAAGCTATCTGAACAAAAGCTAATTAAAAAGTGTCCGATTATCTAGTCTTTTGGTTAGGACAATCGATTAGGTTAGGATGGTGCGCATCTGAGCCTTATAGTGAGAATATCTATTCCATGTTCACCAGCATAGAGTAGCCTGTGGTGCCCATCTCTATTTAATCTTCACAAACTCTTGTCCTTGAATAGGAACTGGGAGAGTAACTTTTAAGTTATCTATCAATGTAAAGGAACTGAGATTTAACTTGCAGTGATGTGTGTTTTTACATCCTTCTCACTGAATTTTTTCCATACACCTCTGTGGAGAGGTGCATCTTTACCTTACTTTTGAAAAAAAGGTCAGAGGACTAAAGAAATAATTGTACTAGCTATCTTTACTACTTCTACACCTTTCTCCTTCAGGACTGGAATGTTAGTAGCACATTTAGCAAGCATAGAACCCAACAAATAATCAGAAAAAATATCAAAGGTAAAGTATGAGATATATCTTTTTTCAAAGCAGACTTGGAATCAGATCCTGTAAAATGGGGGATAATTTTAATGTGGCTATCATCTTATTCATTTTGAATTGTAATTTGCAGCCGTTCTGCATTCACACACAGACCTTTATATTCAGGTTCTACGTCATGAATTTACTTGCTACAATATATTTGAAAATATTTTTGCTTTGTTCATGAGAAGATTTCATAGTAAATACTAGGGTAACATTTTGAAAAGTGATTTAAGGACTCATATCCTAACACCAGAGAGATAAAGGACAAAATCCAGAAAGGGATTTAGGTAGAATTTGGGAGTATTGGCTCTTTTAACAGCCATAAGACCCTAAATGTTTCAGCTCTTTAAGTTTTCACTGGTGAATTTCTTAAATGGCCTGGGGCAAGGCTAGCTCCTGAACTGCTATACTCCAAAGGATCTGATCTGAAGTATACATGAATACCATATATAAAGAATATTTTTTTGACATCAAAATACAGACAATATCTTACTGTGTTTGTTAGTATTTTAAAACAATGATCACATAGTATTTATATTCTTCTTATTATTAAGTTTGTTGTTATTGTTTTTACTGAATATTTGTGACTTAATATCTAGCTTAAATTAGTATTCTTACCAGCATAGGAAATTCATAGAACTGCACTAGTTCACCCCAGGGTATGTTTTCAGTGTGATTTCCTGGTATTTATTACAGTCAAAATCTTTTTTTGAACAAATATTACATTATTGTTAATATAATTGAAATCTTAAAGATCTAATAAAATAATTATTAGCAGTGCAGATCTAATTATTACAGAAAAAAGAAAGGAAAGAAAATAACTATGTTCTTAGAAAATATATCTCCTTGTCTTTTTGCTTACCTCAGGGGCTACAAAGAAGACACAGAAGTCAGCATTATGATGTTTAATATCATTCATAGTTACCTTTGTGTAGTGGCAGGCAGTGTGGTGATGCTGTGCATATGGCTTATGATACAAATGTTCAGATACAATTCACACAATGGAGATATATCTACTTTTTAATCTGTCGTAGAACTTGCTGTCTTCTTTCAAAATGCTTCCAGAGTGCATGCATATATTCTCACAGATTCCCATTGCTTACTAAAAGGAATGTCTGTTATAACTAATGTTGCTGAGTAAAGTCTAAATACTTAAGTGCTGTCAGGTGAATAGAACTCTTCATCTGAGAGAGGAAATGCAGTCATTGCTGTTCACCAGATTTTTTTTCTTCTGTCATGCAGTGTAACTTCAGTCTTAATGGGGAAAAAAAAAAACCTAACCAAACAACACAAACAAAAGTCAAAACCCAAAAATCTAAAACCTATCAGTTTTTTTTTTTTGTTGAAGTTTCTGATAACCCTTGAGTGAGTAAGTAAACATGCATTTTAGGATAAAAGCCAAAACAAAGTAAATATGTCACCATTATAGCCCATCCATCATAACAAATTACTTAGTGATTTCTTATAAACACAGAACTAAAAAGGTCACAGTGAAGAGCTCTCAGGTACTCCAGAGCTTCATAGCTACACACTGGACTTATTGCCACTAGTTCTGAATTGCCTACGTAAGCCACTCATGTGAGTGACACAACTCTATGAAGAACAAAAGCTTCAGTTAACATAAGATTATGACTTTTAAAGTGTAGTTTTATTTGGAATGAAAATAACACATATATTTTAGAGGAAATTTCAAAAAAAAAGAAGCTTAGTTTTAAGTGGATAGAAATCTTTTACCTTGACAGGCACCCAACTTTTTCATTTTTAGTTGAACATTTTTTATTTTCTTTTTTTTTTTAGTGAATATCAGAGTAAACAGTGTTTTCAAACTGAATAATCAAAATAATATATTCCAAAACTCTAAAACTGGCATACCTCAACATCGTGGGAGTTTTCTGAGGATTAATTCCAAATGAAATTCCACATCAAGTGACCCAGTTTTGTGAAGTTCTGTGATTGCAGTGGAAACCACATACACTCTGCCGTGGACTAAATAAACTTTCACAGATATGTTATTCTATTCATCTTCCAGGTTGCTTTTTTATATATAATAAAATTTCATTTTTTCTGACTTCTGTATATTTTCTTCGTTGCTTCAGGGTTTTGGTCATTTTATGTATTCATGCTATAGCTCTTGTGTTCAGAGCTGGAAGACAACATGACTTGTTTCCTCAGTGTTTCTCTTAATATCATGTCTTCTACATTGTTTAGCTTTAAAGTGAGTAAGGCCGTCATATGGCTGCATATGCAGCAAGCTGTTCTTGGGTAAAATAATGTATTACATCCATGAAAGCTGCCAGCTTTGCTAATAGGTAGGATTAATTTCCTGTAAGGTAGGATTAATTTTCAGAAAAGTTGTGCCTTGAATTTGCGTTTTACATCCTTGTCTTCTGTAGGTAGTTATGTGTCAGTTACTAAACAAACTTATCTTCCTAATATGAACAATTCAGTACCGAAGCACCTGTGGTTCTGCCATGTTCATAATGAAAAGAATTTCTATTTGACATAAGTGTCACGGTTTAAAGCTGGGCCGACTATTAAACCTGTGGCAGATGCTCTCTGTTAACCCTCCCCCCCACCACCAAAGGGAAAGGGAAAGGGAAAAGGGAGAGAGGCTTCCGGGTTGGAAAGTTAAAACAGTTTTAATAAACTATAATAATGAAAAAGAGTATAATAACAATAATAGAAATAATCAAATATATACAAATATATATACAAAACCAAGATCGAGCTCCCCTGAAGTCAGCCACGTCACCACCGGCACTGCAGGGCAGGCTCCGGGAAGGCCCAGGCTGGGCCTAGCGACAGTCGAGAGCTGGATTCAGGAATGCATGGATCGGGATCAGGGGCAGCAGGAAAACAGACGGAGTCCTCCTTGGACACCGGCCATAGCAGAAAGAGCGAGACCCTCGTGATCCCCCCACTTTATACTGAGAATGACGTGTATGGGATGGAATACCCTAGTTGGTCAATTTTGGGTCACCTGTCCTGTCTGCTCCCCCCTGCAGCTGCGACCCCCCTTCGGCTTTTCACTCGTAAGCAGTGAGGAATTCATCAGTGACCTTGGTTTTCTCTAAGAACAAGTACAGCAAGAGCCTTACTGCACAACATCCCTACCGGTGCCTCAGCAATAACTACAAACTTGGAGCGTTATCAGTCCTGAAAGCAGACACTGTCTGCAAAACATGCAGTTAGTTTCAGAAAGTGCAGTTACTTAGAGGAGACTTAGCTGAAAGTAAAAATCACTGAAAGGAAAATTGGCCTGGTTTAGGTCAAACCAGGACGATAAGATACTCAAATATCACTAGGGATAGCAGCAGTGAGAATGTAAAACTGATTTTTAGGCATTAAGTTCAGATCTAAGAAGTGGGAAACAGAAATATTTTGATTTGTAAAACGAGCAAATTTGATGTGTGAGCCATTTAGAAACAACTGAGGTGGAGTCTCAAAATATTATTCTTTGCAGAATCATTTGTCCAACCATAGTCGTAATTCAGTTTCATACCAGTTTACAACAAGATAATTAAAATCTCCCACAGCACTGTTTTTCCCTTTATCACCAACCTTTTATTACTTGATATTAGAGAATTACTTTTCCTGTTTCCTTCGAAGCTTAGTGAAAATATTTCCATTTACTTCAATTGGAAGTGGTTTGGGCTCTAAATTCTCACTAGGAAGGACTGTAAGGTTTCAACTATCCTAAAGATATTGACTATTCTCTCAAGAAGTTTCATTCACACAGCAAAAATAGGCTAGATAGACTAAAATCTTTTATTTAAATGTTGTGAAGTAAAATACACATTTAATTTTAAACCTTTTTTCTGTTGTAGTTCAGTGGAGCTCATACTTTAAATCGTTTTAAGGTAGGCTTGCTATCTTCCCATTATTTTCTTCTAAGATAAAACAAGCATATTTTTCTAACTTTCTGGAGATCTTTGAAGAGAATGATGACAGATAATTTTTTGTCACTCTAAATGACATCATGCTGCCAGTTGTTCCAGTGGCAAGCAAGACTTGTACATCTTGGGAGAGAAAAAGAAGAGAGATAGAGACTTTTGTTAGCAGCAGAGCCATTTCCATCCTACTTAGTAACTTTTGCTTAAAAACATTCCATTAACAAAAAGTACTGAATACCTAAGCTATTGACTTTGTATGTCTGTGCCTCTACAACCACATTACAAGATAACCAGAAGAAGTTAATATAATTTTTTTCCACAAGTAGGATTGGACACCACTGGTAGTTGTGTTCCAACAAAATAAAAAATCATCATTTTGATCTCTAACAGAAATCCCATTAGCATTCAAGTCAGAAAGAAAACCTACTATCAGTCCTAATATTTACAAATAAAACCAATATAGTTGGCTTTTACAAATTAAAACACTGACTACAATTAAGCACATAAAAGAGATGAATCTAAGAGCGGTGTCTGATTTTGCTGAGATTTTACATCTATCCTCATCCAATTGTAAGACAAGTTAAGAAAAATAATTCCGATAACTTCAAAACAAATTGAATAAAGGCTATATCATAGCAAAAATATCTATTTTTCTGTTTACAGGTTGGAGACAATGTACTGGTGCTCATGGAAGTGTTCTGTTGAAACATTAATGTATTTATGAAGCTAAGCTTTGAGGACTGTTAGAAAGTTTTTATTTATGTTTCAAGATTTTGTCCAGATGAAGAATGAACACTGAACATGTCTCTGAGGAAAGAAGAATGATATGCCCTGAAAGGAAAATAATGAGGAAATGTCTAACATTAAGTAATGAGAAAGTATTTACATTGTGAATATAAAATTCTAGATGTTGAAATGTCTAAAACAGTTACTGTTTTGTGTTATTTTTCACACACTATCTAGAACATGTAAAGTCTTAAACTGTATCTAGTTCCTGTTGTTCAAAATACCAAATACTAATGGCAAACTAGAAATAATACAAACAGAGTTAGCTCTGGTTAAGATTGGAGGGACATAGTGGCTTATTTCTTATTCATGACACTCTGTGTTTTTGTTAAATGCCAGAAACATAAATTCACCACAGGAGAAGGCGTATCATTCACTTCATCCTCATTGCAATATTTTTCTCATACAATGCTGTTCTTTTTTCCTGTTGAATCTCTTATTTGTTTTGAAACACAGAAAAAAATTCCAACATCCTTAACATAGAATTAGCAACACACAATCAAATTACTAAGGAAAGAAAACAGTTTTCATTTAATTTTGTAGCTGATAAGAACTTTCTTGCCCAGAACCTTGCCCTCTCTTTCACAATTCCTTTATCTGTAAATTAAATCATTTAAACACTGCTGGTACAAAAGCCCACATTTACATAACAAGGAAAAGCAGGTAAATTTCAGCAGTGCCCCACCTACTGTAAAGTATTAATAATACGCTTCAGCGGTCTTAATTACTTTGGTGACCTTCTTAATTTAACAGATTTGACTTTCCCCATTTGTAATTTTGCAGCAATAATTGGATAACTAGGCAATGCATGTACCTAAACAAATTAGGGCTTTTTTAATAAAACTTGATTATTCACAGTTCATTAGACAAAAAGCTGCAGTTTAATATTAATTGCAATCACTACTGTAGAATGTTCTTCAGAATTAAATATTATGCTCTATTTTTTATGTTAAATTTATTCAGAACAGTGAAGAGCTGTATATAAATTAATACCTTTGAAATATATTAAAATTATAAATATAAATGTATTTATACTTTGACCCCAAATCTCCTTTTTGACCTCATTGGGAAATGCCTGTTCATTTCAGTGGTACGGAATAAGTTAGTTTAAGATTAATTTTCCTTCTAGTCATCTACACTTCTGCAGTAATTTTGACTTGGAATTACATCACTGAAAATCATAATATCAAAAATAAGATGTCCTTAGCTATGAATATCAAGGTGTAAAGTGATATGATTAATGGATTAAGGTGTCAAACATTTCTTATGAAGCTGAAATTTTTAAACATATTTCAAATAATGCAGTTTTATTCCCACTAATACTGAAAAAAAGTATCACTTGCATCAGTAATAGGAATATGAAAATTCCTTTCCTTAGTATTGTTTTTAAGAACATGTTTTCCATCAAGTATTTTGTTAATTTACAATTATCTCACAGGGCCAGTTTTAACATTGATTACAGGCTTATTCCCAAGATTTAAACTTGAGTGAGATGATACAAAGTTTGTGCTGTGTCAAAAATGTTAGTGTTAAAAGAGGAAAGGAAAAATGTGGAGAAACACCTCTCTGACAGGAACACTCTTTTTCACTATAAATCTCAGTCTTCTCTTATTCTGTATGTAGTTTTTTCTGAAAGTTTTAATCATTCTCTGAAGATATTTTCATATTGGAAATTTGCTGTATTGTTTTATGGATATTTAAAGCATTTTCTAAACTCTTGAGTATCTCAAAATGAGGTGTGAGTAAAAAAATCCCACGCATCCTAAAGCAGGCATTTCTGGAGAATAAATAAATAAATAAATAAATAAGCATAGCTTGCCAACTTACTGTTGAGAAATTACCAATATACTTTTTCTTAACTTAACTTTTGCATTCATATTCATGAGACAAAGGGTCAGTTGCATATATGACTTAACCACAGGACATTTTTATCCTAGATCCAGATCTAATTGAGGCAGCTGAAATGTGAGCTTATCTTGCTCATCTGTGACCTACAATTTCTGTCTTTTCTAAAAGAGAGAATTAGTTTGGTCACCCTGCTGTCAGCCCAGGGCATCTTCTGACAAGAGATTTCTAATAGACTGAACAGCACTTTACATTAAGTGGTACTAATTACTGGGGCTGGGTAATCAGTTTGACCAGAAGTTGGAAGCGTAACTACAGACGATTTGAGGATTCCAGCTAGAACTGCTGACATAGTAGCTACTGTTTACTTTCGTATTTATGAATTGCATCAGAATGGAAATTCTTAAAGGCCAAATGTTCCCCAAAGTGTATCTATGTATTTAGTTATAATAAACAGTGCATTTTAGTTACTATTTGCTAAAAGAAAGTCAGAATTTAAAACCATTTAATAAATAAGGACTAGGAAAAGTTGGGGAAAAAGCCTCAGGAAGTTTCTGCTCCCCAAAACTCTGTCCTTCCTGAAACGTTGCATCATTGTATGGAAACAAATTATATCCTTGGAGGAGTGGCAAGAAAGCAAGTTCATATTTAATTTTTACCTCTGTTCTAATTTACAATTTGGTATCACAGAATCACAGTAGTTATGTGTATTTGTGTTGTGATTGCTTCTCTATTGATATAACAGCGATGGTAGCACCTGACTTCACAGAATGTTATGTCAATACATTTTTAAAGAATCCTGACTCTGAGGATAAAATAAATTATTCTTAACCAATGTTAATAGTATTGCTATGTTAATGCTGTTTCCCTTGGGGGGAAGGGGGTGTGTAAGTTGGAAAAAAATACAGTTTCTCTACATTTGTTACCCCTGAGAACAGCTTCTCCCAGAGTATTTTCAGTTTTCTATTGCTTCTGCCCCATTCACGTTCTAGCTGTAATTTCCAGTTGCCGATGTACTGTGAAGGAGGGTTCTAAAGGGTTCCCCTGAAAGAAGAGAGGCTGTTCATCTTGGGAGGGCCTATGGAAGGGTTTTTTTAGAAATTTATGGATTTGAAGGCACACAAGAGTATGTGTTATTATGTATACAGGGTTCAAATTCTTCTGGGGAACTTTTTACAAAGTTGTGGAAAAAAACTGTCAGTAAAAGAAAGACCCTTGGAGCTGTTGTAATAGAAGTGCATAGTTATTTAAAAATTTATTTATGAAACTCTGGCTTTCCTAACACAGTTGAACCTTCTACAGATAAAGTACCTTTCAGCATAGCGTAGTTTTCCCTGTCTTCAGGAGTGTGTGCTTTCTGCATCTTTGTCTATTTTACTTTCCTGTCTCTTCCACCTAACTTTTCCAAGGTGGTTTGCTTTTTTTATTATTATTTTTGGTGTTTCTGTCACTCTATGAAACTTAGATCTCACGTTTTATTTCTGCTGCTGATTCTGCTTTAAGTAACTTATTACAATGCAAATTAACAGTAGACTTGAATTCAAAAGGATACTTTGTATGGGATTCATCTGATAAAAGCAGATTATTTCAATGTCTCTGCCTGAGACACCCTAAGCTGTCTTTACAGCTAATAAACTGGAATGAGCACTTCTACAACATTATTCATTTTATCCTGAGATAACCATTTACAATGGATCAGGTGACTTCCTCCCTAAAAGAAACAATTTCCAGCTTGGGAAAGAGGAACAGCGAGGTCCTGAACATGCAGCTTAGCTATGTTAATACTGCAAAAGTGAAAACCAAAAAGTCTGTTCTGTGAAAATGAAGGGTATACTCTGCCTTTGCCTGGGTAGTGCAACCATCAAACTTTTCTAAGTTACTAGCTATGTGGTTTATATGACTGAGAAACTGCTGAATATTGGAATAGAACACTTTCTTCTTTCTTTTTTCTTTTTCTTTTTTTTTTTTTTTTTTTTTTTTTTAAGAGAATAGCATATTTGGTCATCTGAGTTCACTATGCTCACTTGTAAAACAAATAAAATTGTTGTATATTTTATTTGTATTTTCTTTTGTAAAAAATACCCATTGTTCTTTAATGTAAGTGAAGACTGTTTGGGATTTTTGAATTTTCCTAAAAATGGTAATCTGATAATTCAGTTTCCTAAAAATGGTAATCTGATATTATTTGAGCTGACCTAACTTAGCAGACTAAGCCTCCATCTGCTGATCTGGAACGAGAAGGTTATTTCTTTTTACTGTGTAAGTGGTTATATTGAACAGAATTCAGCTTCTCTCAAGACAGGTATCTATAATAGCTCAGATAATTCTGTCTGCATTACAGCTACCTAAAGACAGATGACAGAATTAGATCCTTCCTCTAGATACAATAGAAATGTCTACTGTATCTAAATTGGGTCACGGAGGGAAATTAGAAACCTAAATCTGAAATTAGGAATTGAAAGATTCTTGGTTTAACAACTACTTCAGTTTAGCGTTTCCTGAACTTTTTAAATTGCTCAAATTGTTCTCTAAAGTTTCACTAGCATCTAAAATTCTGTGCATAGATACAGAGGAATCTTGGCAATACTGATCAGCTAAACTTAGAATCATAGAATTATAGAATGTCCTGAGTTGGAAGGGACCCACAAGGATCATCAAGTCCAACTCCTGTCCCAGTACAGGACAGGCCCAGAATTCACACCATGTGTCTGAGGGCATTGTCCAAATGCTTTTGAATGCTGTCAGGCTTAGCGCCATGGCTGCTTCCCTGGGGAGCCGCTTCCAGTGCTCCACCACCCTCTGGGTGAAGAACCTTTTCCTAATATCCAACCTAAACCTCCCCTGGCATATCTTCCTGCATTCCCTCGAGTTCTGTCACTGGTCGCCAGGGTGAAGAGGTCAACGCCTACTCCTCCACTTCCCCTTGTGAGGAAGTTGTAGACCGCAATGAGGTCTCCCCTCAGTCTTCTCCAAGTTGAACAGACCCAGTGACCTCAGCCGCCCCTCGTATGGCTTCCCCTCTAAACCCTTCACCATCTTAGTGTCCCTCCTCTGGACACTCTCTAGTATCCTCATATCCTTTTTACACTGGGCGGGGGGGGGGGGGGGGGGGGGGGGGCGTTTAAATCTCCCACGGTTGCTCCTGGCAACGCCTCCGCCGCGCCAGCCCCGCCCGCGAGCGCTGCCCGCTCCCCGCAGGGTCCCTGTGCCCGCCCGCCGTCTGCCCCGGCTCCGGGAGCCCCCCGGTCTCCTCCACACTCGCTCAGCCGCGGGACTCACCGTTGCCGCCGCTGTGCTCCTCGCCGACACTGAAAAACTCTGTATCCATCCAGGTTCATAACATAAAGTATTCTTTTCCTTATGAGTTCGGTAAGGAGATTTTAAAAACATTCATAGGAATTAAACGCTGTGCAAAATACAGACACATAAAATTTGAGATTTTTTTTTAAATAGTGCCATATATGAAATTGTCCCTGCTTCAAATATTAATCAAATTATTATAGCATGTGTCCAGTGCCACTCCTTCAAAATGAGAGAAATTCAAAAGCTTATCTTCCACTTGTAGAATGGAACAGTAATCTAATGAACATTAGATTAAAAAGTCTATTAAGAAGGGAGAGTGAGAGCAAGGAAAGGAGGGGGAGAGAGATGGTTTTTATGCAAATACACAAAGTCATATACTTCAGTGAACACATGGTAATCAGATACTATAATAATGCAAGGTATGTACAGACCTGGTATTTTCAAATCCAATGCATACAGGTCCCAAACCCAATACATATATACAATAGCAGTGGATGGTCTATTAGAACTTGAAGGCTGATCTATTCAATCTCCTTTGTCTCAGGTAAAATAAATACTGCTATATCTCCCTGACTTATTTTCTCTAAAATGTTTCTACACATCTTCAAAACTAATGATTCTACAGCTTTCCTAACTAGCCTCATCTTCTCCTACTTTTGGAGCTAGGAACATCTGAGTTTTTTATTGGTTTGCTTTGTTTTCCTCTAGTCTGAAACTTTCTTTTTACAAAGTATGTATCTTTCTTGTTCCTCTGGTAGTCATAAAGAGTTTACCACTGTCTCTTCACAATAAACTTCTATGAACTAGAATGTCTATTATTCCTCTAGTCTGCTAGAGTGGGGAAAACAAACAGAAGCATCTTGTCTATTTCAACTTTTCTATTAGTTAACTTTTTGCAAAGGTTTAACATCGTTGATATTTTTATTCAGAATGTCATTCAATAAAACACTCATACTACTATATCTCAGGAAAAAAAAAATAAAAAGAGAAAAAAAGGAAAGAACCCAACTTTTGAAGTACTGTTTAGTTATGGTAATTCTAAGTACTTCCTCTACATGAGAAAAAATCTACAGCTGACCTAAATGCTGACAGATCTTTTGCAAGTACCATGGAAACATATATTTCAGGAACTATAAAAATAATAATATTTTATCCACAGTACAACACTTGAGATGAGTGGCAAATGGATACAATGTCAGTTTACATAGCAAGAGTGTTTCTTTGAATTGAATAGTATTTATGAAAGTTGATAATCAGTTTAATTTCTTTCTCTGTACTTTGCCACAATGGTAGAAAAGAGAATATTATGTAACAAAGTTCTTTAGGCAACAACTATCTACTTCGGCATCAACCTTAACTTGAGATCATTTGCTTACAATCTTGTTGTAGACTAAACTCTTCACCCATTTTTAGATTTGCCTTTGTCCCTGCCAATCTCACATTTGCTCTCCTGATGCAAATCTGCTTGTTGTGCAGACAAATCCCAGCAAAGGCACATTTTCAGCAGGGCTCTGAGCTCACACATCCTAGCTGAAGAATATAACTCACTGATAGCTGTTACCATGCTAATAGGAGACCATATAAAACAATGAAAAGCAGAGAATTTTCTGAAGAGAATAAGTAATTTTGTTCTTAAATATGACTAATGAGGAAAGAAACCTGGATAATCTGTTTTTCTTGTCTCTCAGTGACCCAATGTATGGGTGCAGGTGTCAAGGTTTTGGCAGTGGAGGGGGCTGCAGGGGTGGCCTCTGTGAGAAGAGGACAGGGGCTGCCCCATGCTGGACAGAGTTAGTTCCAGCCAGCACTAACTTCACACTAGCTTCTGTGTTGTACAGTGTAGATGAGATTGAAAATAGAAATAATCACAAAGAAGGGCTGTGATCTGATAAAGCAGGTGACTAGTACCATTTGAGATGCCTTTAGTATCCAAGACACCTGTGCAGGTCTGTCTGAAATGTTATCAGACTTCTAGGATTGCCAGGTGTTACTGGAAGTGTTACTGGAAGTTGTGTGTGAAGTCACAGTGCTTAAAATGATATCAGCCAGCTGTGTCACAGGACACAGTGATGCCAGTTTATGGTACTATACTGTTGATTCCCTTCACAATATGTATATAGTCTTATAATATTTCCCTTATAGATAACAAAAGTCCAGCGTGCAGAATTATAATTATTTTCAGATATATTTTCAAAGATACATCTATTAGTACTATCTATTACTACTATCTATAAGTACTATCTATTATTACTATCTATCTAGTATCTATTGTTTAAGAAAAGACTGGACATGGCACTTAGTGCCATGGTCTAGTTGACATGGTGGTGTCAGGGAAATGGCTGGACTCCATGATCCCTGAGGTCTCTTCCAACCTGATTGATTCTGTGATTCTGTACTAATATTTTAGCCTTTCTTTGAATATTCAGAACTTTTCTCTATGCCACCTGTCAGACTACTGCTAGGTGAAATATCATACATGTCCTCAACCCTAGGAAAAAAAGAAGAGAATGAAAATTCATTATGCAGACATCAAGAATTTTTTCAGTTACCTGAGATACAAAAGTGATTTTGCAATTTTGTATTGCATGCACAATTTTGTAACGCATTTAAAGAGTATATAAAATGTTCTCATTATTTGATATTACAGCTGCAGCAAAGTTGTTTTAAGCTAGCATATGGAGTGGATAGCATACTCTTAAACCTTCCTTCCCTCATTGTCTTCAAATAGGAATTCCAGGAATAAGAAAGAGGAGGTGAAGTGTGACTTTGGTTAACACAGGAACTTAAAAGCAAAATAGCACTGGATTTCTCTATCTCCCTTTTCATTCTGACAGGGAGAGAATAGTGGTAGAGGTAAAAGGCCAAGGATAAGAATCCCCACAAGTGGGATGATGCAATTTTCTAGCTTTTTCTGGCATCACTATTTGCTACATTATCCTAAGGAAGATAAAACCCCAGGTCCTGAGGAACTGTAGGTGATTAAAAGCTTCATGTTAGTCTTTTCACAGAGGGAGAATTTACACCAGGCACACTGGCTGAGTCTCTGTCAGATCAAGCATCATAGACAATATCTCACCACTAGTCTCCTTGTGGGACTTTGTGCTGAGAGTTGTGTTTACTCAGCACACTTTTGTCTCAATGAAAGGGATAAAAAGGCAAAGAAACAATAAAACAATTATTAAAATGCTGGCATAAAAGAATGCAATTATTTGACATGGTCAGATGCAGTTGTGGAATTAATGGGGGAAAACAGTAAAAACTTCATGCTGTCATATGGCGAGGAATATGCATGACATAATGGAAAGCTCTAAAAACGGTGGGAAGAACAGCTAGCCCTTGTACCTATGACTTTCAATATCCATAGTTTTTACAGGTCTGTAGGCATATACTGTGTTACACATCAATAAATAACTGTACTGTAAACCAAAAAAAACCCCTCTGTGTTTATCTTGGTAGAAACAGAAAATAACTCTTCATATTCTATTAATTTTCATAGTCATCCCCCTCCCCCCGTATATTATAGAGTACGTATATATGTACATACATACCGTTTTAGAGATATGTAAAAAAAGTAGAATTTCATACAATCTGAATATCAAGCTAAAATATAATTCAGTTAACACACCTTGATTTGTATTTAAATCTTTATTATAACATTGAAATAACATTTTCTTATGTCCTAGGAGACGTCATGGGAAAATCTTGTCAGAATCTTAGATTTTGTAGCAACTTCTAGCCTTAAATGAACAATCAGTAAGGTTTCAGAATTTTTTGAGATTTGATAAATCTGATTTCTCTAAGAATGACCTAGACTTTATAGTCTAAGCTAGTGACACATTATTCATCTGCATACCTTGCTGTATTTCTTAAATCGCTTTTTGTTTCAGAGGTGATTTGTGGGTGAATTGAATTCATTGGTTTTATAACTAATGTACACAATACAGATTACTTAATTTTAATGAGCTTTCACTTTCATAATACTAGATAATCAGTAGACTTTGAGCTATACCATAGTTACCTTAATTCTGCTAATTAAAAAAGCCATTAATTCAGTGATGTTACAAGTCATCATAGCAAAAAATACACTTCACTGCTTTTTACATCCTAACATTAAACCTCATATACTTTATATATGATGTTATTAAACAGATATTGCAACAACCTTTTCCAGTGGAAGTGTAACTGACTTGACCATACACTTTCACTTAATTTAACTATATGGAAAAGGTAGTACTCCCCCATGATTTTCCTATTCACAGTGAAAACAGTGGGGCAATATGAGGGTAGAGATTATGTTCCTCAAACAAGAATTTTAAGGAGAACATTATTCCATCAAGTCCTACACAGCAACAACCCCCCAAACCTTCTTACTATTAGAGAACTTCAGAACTTGAATAGTATGAGCTTCATTATGTTTAATAGGTTAAAGAGAGGGTTGAAAAAGCTTTAACAGGGAAACAAGCTGATGTTATTGCTTAAAAGTACTTTACTAACAAAGTATCATTGTTCATAACCAACTATTTTTAGCAGTCGAATTTCACTGCATTCCTTTCTAGATTTAACTTAGGTACTGGTTACTTAAATTAATAATAACAATATTCCTAAATACTGAGTGGAATCTATAGAGATGGGTAAAACTAGTTCTTGCTTCTGCTCCCTCTGAAGTCAGCCAGTATTGAATAGAAATGGTCATTGACATTCAAATAACCCAGACCATACATTAACAGAAACTACACTGAATTATTCCTGCATGTGTTTTAAGTGCACCTTTAGGTTACAAGCAGTGAACAGTAAGCATGCATATAACATAGAGTGTCCTGTAACTAAAATTCACAGGTCTACTCTAGTCACATTATTTTAAAAAACTTTCCCCTGTTATGATGGTTCTAGTGTTTTTGCTAGACTTGCTGATATGCTCCAATGTAATATCATATATACTGCAATTTGATAGCATTACTTTTTTAAATGCTGAGCTCATGAAAGCTATGTGAGTTTTGCAGTTCATAGTACACAATAATTTAAGTTTAGTGGAAAGCATAGGCAGATTTTATAAGTGCTTTTTTTTTTTAACTGCAGACAAATGCACCATTTACTATGAAGCATTTTAAAATTAGTACCAGGCAGTGTCTAAAATCTATCTAGCTTACAGAGCTGTAAATCACGATCCACTTAAGTGTTACAGAGAACTGTATTTATTTCTATGCCAAGTAATAGTGTAACTAGTATCAGTAAGCATGTCTAAATTACAAGTCTATTTGTTTCAGTGTTATTTTCATTCTGATCTAAAAAAGGATATAACAACTGCTACATTGTAGGAAGCAGATCTGAAGAAAATCAAGCATAAATACACTATTTTTCCCTAAAATTAGATTAAGTATATGCTTACTAAGAACGTAGAAATTAGTGTCTAGTGTGACTCTTCTGTGGCTCTCAGAAGTCCTTTGACTGTGCAAGAAAAAAATAATTGTTCTATACAGATATTCTTTTGGTAAGTTCAGATATCACATTTTTACCAGTAGAATATTTTGGAAGTAATGCAATTCTGGCCTTCTCTTTGATTTTGTTTTGCTATTTTTGAGACAGTTCCTTCATATTTTCCCTGCCCAAAATTATCAGTTTTCCTACTGTTTCACATCAAAGAACTTCGTGAAAATCTGGTTTACATATCTTTTTTCATGTCATTAAAAAAGAGCATGTGACTGTACAGAAATAGTAATGGTCGTCTTTGCAATCATAGGTGTGCACGTTATCTTTTTGTTTATTGTTTTGTTTTGTTCTTCTTAAACTTTAGATATATAACCACTAAAAGTAGTGAGAAAATTAGGATCCTTTACTGCAACTAAATCCATGCCATTACCAAAAATACCATTTTTTCTTTTACATCAGAATACACGGCAATATTTTGTAAAAAAAAAAAAAAAGATCCATCATGCCAAAACATCCAATAACCCAATGGTTAAGGAAATACCATAGGATGAAGCATTTCCAAACTGAATTCTTAGTCAGACAAAGCAGGGTTTAAAATTGCTTGTTCTGTATTTAAAGAGAATGGCATTACTAGTTTTTGAAAATATTTGTTGTTCCTTGTTCTTCTTTTACTTTATTTTTTCTTTTTTCAATAGACCTGAAAAAAATTCCTTATGAAACAGTTGATTTGTCTTTCATTTAGTGCTCAGGAGTTTTGGCATTAATTCTTTTTAATGCAGAGCCTCAAACCTTTTTGTCTGCCTTCTCTCTCTAATTTTAAAAAGGAAATGTATAGTCTTTTGTCTGTATGGGTATTATTTAATTTGTTGTTTTTCTCTTAATATCCTGCCAATATTAATTTTGGTCTTCAATTCTTGGCCATGGTTCTTGTCAAATTTTCACTTTTGAGGAGGAGTTGATTGCACTTCTTTGTAACTGTGTCTTTTAACTACTTGCAATTCTTCATTTTCTAGAGCCAGACTTTTAATCCTGCTTTATCCTTTACTACCTGGTATCTCCCGGTGCCTTTTTCCTGTTGCACACGCTTTTATGTGTGAAGAAGTTTACACTTTTATGAAAATTATACACAAGATGTCTTGCATACAAAGAGTCTGCAGACTTTAAGTTGCTTTCACACTTTGTGCATCTAGTTAATTTGATTGCCTCCCTTGTTCTTTAGGCCACAACCTGGGCTACCTCAACAGTCATAATTACCTTGTGATTAACAGTATTTAAAACAATATGGATTTAAAAAATAATTCAATCTTCTCTTCCAACCTCTCTGTGTTCTGCTTTCCATTTAGTGACTTATTTGAAATATGGCTATTAATTAAATGAGCAGAGTCAAAAAGTTGTACAAGGTTTCTTTTTTTTTACTCTGATTTTAAAATTATTTTGTTACTAATTCCAGTATTTTTCAACTGCATTTATCTTTTGGAAAGACTGTATATGTTATACAGTATTTCTTACCTATGTATATATTTCTATTCTACTTCTATATTTTCTTCTCTTGTCTCATTATCCAAAAGTCTTTAGGCACGGGAAAATAAAAATATTTTTTCCCTGTATTTTATAGACTTGAAATTTTCAGAGAAGCCTTAGATCTCTAGTAATCCTTAAATTCCTTCTGTGCAAAACTTATACTGCTAGACACATACTGATAACAATGAACTATTTGCAAGTGAGGTTGGTTGTTCTCTTAGGTGGTGGAAGACACGCCCTGGAGGGCAAGCCCAATGTATGCAGGTCATGCACTAATAGCTTTTTCTATGTCTTGTGACATACTAATATATGTACGGCACCTTACAAACAGAAAAATTACTTATCTTCTTGTGCTCAGCTGGAGAAAGGAAAACAATTTTACAGCCTAAATGCACTGTTTTCCTTAGTGTTACTCTGTTTATTCCAGTTCTTACTTATATGTTAAAATTCTGCTTGCAAAGATCTAAAATATGCAGTTCTTGAGTTGAATTGAAAACCTTCTATCAGCTATTTAAACTTATGATGAAAGAAATGTTGAGTGCACCCTCAGTAAACTTGCAGATGACACCAAGCTGGGTGGGAGTGTCGATCTGCTGGAGGGTAGGAAGGCCCCACAAAGGGATCTGGACAGGTTAGATAGATGGGCCAAGACCAACGGCATAAGGTTCAACAAGAACAAGTGCCGGGTCTTACACTTCGGCCACAACAACCCCATGCAGCTCTACAGGCTGGGGGAAGAGTGGTTAGAAAGCGGCCCGGCGGAAAGAGACCTGGGGGTGTTGATCGACAGCAGGCTAAACATGAGCCAGCAGTGTGCCCAGGTGGCCAAGAAGGCCAATGGCATCCTGGTCTCTATTAGGAATAGTGTAGCCAGCCGGTCTAGGGAAGTGATCGTCTCTCTCTACTCGGCACTGGTGAGGCTGCACCATGAATACTGTGTCCAGTTGTGGGCCCCGCACTTCAAGAAAGATGTTGAGGTGCTGGAGCAAGTCCAGAGGAGGGCGTCCAAGCTGGTGAAGGGTCTGGAGGGTCTGACCTATGAGGAACGGCTGAGGGAGCTGGGGTTGTTTAGCCTGGAGAAGAGGAGGCTCAGACGTGACCTTATTGAAGTCTACAACTACCTGAAGGGAGGTTGTAGTGAAGTGGGAGTTGGCCTCTTCTCCCAGGCAACTAGCCATAGGACAAGAAGACATAGCCTCAAGCTTCGCCAGGGGAGGTTCAGGTTGGACATTAGGAAGAATTTCTTTACAGAAAGGGTCATTAGACATTGGAACGGGCTGCCCAGGGAGGTGGTGGAGTCACCATCTCTGGATGTGTTTAAGACTGGACATGGCACTTAGTGCCATGGTTTAGCTGACATGGTGTTGTCAGGGCAAGGGTTGGACTCGATGATCCCAGAGGTCTCTTCCAACCTGGTTGGTTCTGTGAAACCAGCACCAGACTAGAAAGCAGAGAAGCTGCCTGGGAGAAGAAAGATATCAAAATACAAATAAGTATTACTCTTAAACAGATCACCTTCTGATGGCCATTAGAGGGAATTACAAGCAATGGGTTTATATGCATGCACTCAATATTTTCTAAGTTCACAGCACTCCTTTGAAGTGTCAGAAGGAAATTGAATAGCTATCTCTTACCAGTGAAATCTGAACTACATTCAAATATTGGATACTCTCTAAACTGTACAGGAAGTTTGCATAATATTAAAGAATACAGAAAAGGTAATTGTGTTTAAGAAATATTGTTATCTGTACAAAATAAATAAAAATTATATGAGATCTAAAGGGGTAATGAGCACTGAAACACTGCAAAAGAGAGGGCAAGAAGGCAGTCTATCAAGGGAGCATAAACTAAAGAGGAAAGAATAAAGGCTTTCAGTGTCAGAAGCTGGGTCATCCTGCCTTATTGGAGCACATATGTAAATAAGTACCTATTAAAACATCTGAAGCTACATGAGGAGCAGGAGGTGAACATTGGGCTTCTGAAAGAGCAGTGGCTTTCTGAGTGGTTCTATTTTCACACTGCTCTCGATAAAAATGAAATGTTGCATTTAAAATGAAAAAAAACAAAGCTTATATTTACAGACGGACATCCCATCCTTGGATCCCATCAGGGTATAAAGTCTGTTTACCAAAGAGACAGAAGTGATCACCATACAAAAGGAAGGTATAAAAGTCTTAATTACGATCTTTAACATACATGAAACAACAAAAAAAATCCATAGAAGGACAGACATAGGTAACAAATACAAAGTGAATAAAATCAATATATAACTGATGAGTGAATATTTCTATTGCCTTTTGCAAGTATGGAATAAGATAGAAGGCTGATGTAAATACACAGCCAACACAAAATGTGAAAATCTCTTATTAACTTCTTGAGTAAGGAAGATTTGCTAATGTCTATTTATCTCTTATCTAGTAGATTGGGATTTATTGGAAAATGGAGAAACGACCAATGTACTGAAGATTAGCAAACTCTTATGACTTTAAAAAGTTCTGAATATCAGGCAATAGACAAACTGCAGATTTGGAATTCAGAAGAATACTAAAACAACACTTACTGCCTTTTCAGAGAAAGAGCTAGGCAAAATGAGAGACTGGATCCAAATGACCTGTGAAGGCACTTTGGAAAGCATTTCAGTACAGAAACCTTTGTAGAATCAAAGCTGAGAAATGGACTGGGTTATAAAACTTTTATAAAAGATTCATCTGAAATACTGTAGGAGCAATTGCTGGCTCTAGGGAGGCAACTTTAAAAGAAAGTTAAAAACACTAATCTATTTCTTTTTATTCTATATACAAAACAATGCATTACTGAAGTTATTCCATGTGGAATGCAGAGCATTTTCTTTAATGGAAAAGTTAAACTGAGGTTTTATAATCCAGTAAAGACTGCATTAGTTGAGCCCAGGTGGAGGACCTCCTGCAGCAGGTGGCTGAGCTGCAGAAGGCAGTGGGGAGGCTGTGTAACATCAAGGAGGCTGAGAAGGAGTTGGATAACGGCGTCCAAGTGCAGTCTGCAGGGACCTCGCAGTCCATGGCCAAACAGCCGAAAACCGCTCCAGCAGCACACACAGAAGGAAGGGGGGATAAAACTGCAGAAGAATGGAGGGTCGTAAAGGCAAGAACCAGCAGGAGGAAGAGACTTCCCCCAAAGCCCAAGGTGCCTCTGCAGAACCCCCCAGTGGCAAACACAGAAGGAAGGGGGGATAAAACTGCAGAGGAATGGAAGGATGCAAAGGCAAGGAATAGCAGGAGGAAGAGACTTCCCCCAAAGCCTGAGGTGCCCTTGCAGAACCGCTTCAGTCCTCTGCAGGCTGAGGAAAGACCCGCCGCATCGGGAGAGACGTTGGAGCCCAGTAAGGCAGCCCAGTGTGCCCCCGGTATAAAGACCAGTGCTACTAAGAAAAAGCGACGGGTGATAGTGGTAGGTGACTCTCTACGGAGAGGCACAGAGGCACCCATCTGCTGACGTGATGCACTCTCTAGAGAGGTGTCCTGCTTACTGGGGGCTCACATCAGGGATGTCACTGAGAGACTACTGAGCCTAGTACAGCCCTCAGACAATTACCTGCTGCTTCTGTTTCACATGGGCACCAGTGATACAGCTAAGAGCAGTCCGAGGTGTATCAAGGAGGACTACAGAGCCCTGTCAGCAGTGGTAAAGGACTCTGGGGCCCTGGTAGTTTTCTCATCAATCCTCCCAGTCAAAGGGAAGGGGACTAAAAGGGACAGTCAAATTAGGCAAATCAACACATGACTACAGGACTGGTGCCACAGCCAGGGGTTTGGATACTTAGACCACGGGACTCGTTTCGAGAAACCTGGTCTTCTGGCAGCTGACGGGGTCCATCTGTCAGAGAAGGGGAAGACCATCTTGGGTCATAGGCTTGCCAAGCTGGTAAAGAGGGCTTTAAACTAGATTTTCCAGGGGAGGGGAACCTCAGTCAATCCCAATTCAACCAGTCCGATGCCAGGGCCAGCAACAGGTGCCCAGAGACTGGAGAAGGATGGCAGGTCAGCAGGAGAATGCTGGAAGAGCAGCGGAAAGAAATTTCAGGCAGTAAGGCAGCTTCGTCAGGGGCCCAACTGAAATGCCTCTATGCAAATGCATGGAGCATGGGGAACAAACAAGAAGAGCAAGGGATGTGTGCAGACCTGCAAAGCTACGACCTTATTGGCATCACAAAGACATGGTGGGATGACTCTGATGACTGGAGTGTTGGAATGGAGGGTGTCCTGGTTTGGCCCAAACCAGGCCAGTTAGTCTTGGAGAAACCAAGGTCACTGCTAAATTCCTCACTGCTTACGAGTGAGGAGCCGAAGGGGGGTCGTACCTGCAGGGAGGAGCAGACAAGGCAGGTGACCCAAAATTAACCAACGAGGTATTCCATCCCATACATATCATTCTCACTTTCCTATTTATCACTAACCCACTGCCTCCTGGAGGTGGGGCCCAGGAGGGAGGGGCCCTCCTGTCTCCCACTGATTGGTACCAGCTTTGCCAATTCTCCAGTTAAAAGCCTGCAGGTGTGATGGCAGGAGAGCTACTGCATTTTCCCCTCTGCCTATGCTGGGGGGAGCAGCTCTGCCTGAGGAGGATTTCCAAGCTCTCAATCTTGGTTTTGTATATATTTGTATATATTTGATTATTTCTATTATTACTATTATACTCTTTTTCATTACTTTAGTTTATTAAACCTGTTTTAACTTTCCAACCTGTAAGTCTCTCTCCCTTTTCCCTTTCCCTTAGGGTGTGTGTGGGGGGGAGAGGGTTAACAGAGAGCGTCTGCCACCAGGTTAATAGCTGGACTAGCTTTAAACCGTGACAGATTCATTGGTGCCCAATGTGGGGCTCAAGAGAAGCTCCAACAGGTTGCTCTGATAAGTTGAATCCTGGCTCTGGTGGGAGGAGACCTGGAGAGCTCACCTGAGAGAGTATCAGATTTCTTCCTTTGAGATTTACAAGGGGTTGGAAATTAAAACAGATAGTGAAGATGGTGATGTCATTTTTGAATGCTGTGTTATCTCATCTTTTTATAGAGTTTCTTTCACAGTTGAGTATTGCAATGATGCCTTACCTGCCGTGGGCACTGTGTTATTGCTTGCTTCTTATGAATGTTTACATGCAGTTTAGCAGTGGGCGTTGGTAGAAATGTATTGTTTTGGTATGGGGTTTGATAGTGATTTATGCTGTGATAAACTGGGCAGTTCCTATTCCGATCTCTCATCTCTATGACACAATGATGGGTAGCTTTAATCGCGAATCAGTAGCAACGACTTCATCTGCATGCTCCAGGCGTCCTTTAGCTGATCCTGTTAATAATTACACTTCCAGTTTTACTTTGGGAAATAGTACCTTCTCCTTTTCTGCCAAGCTGATTCCACTAGATTTTGCGAAATTAGGATGGTGCTGTCTAGGTGGCATGTTTTTATTTTTGGTTGTCCTGAATGTGTTTCTGATGTGGGATAAGATTAAATATCGGTGCAGGGACAGTTGTAGGTGTTATGCAGCCACCTCAGATCCTACAGTGTGTACTGCCGCTACAGCCACTAAACCCACTGAAACCTCGGCAGCCTGTACCACAGCTGCTACACCCCCCAAGATGGCCACTGCAGCTACTCAGACTCTCAGCACTCCCACGACAGCCACTGCATCTACTCAGACCCCAGCATCTATCGAATCTGTACCAATTGCTCCTGTAACCAGGAAGAAATACTGAAAGAAATCAGCTTGTGAAGAGAAGGATGATGACTCAGAGTCTTCTAAGGCAGAGCCATCATATGACCCAGGTGAGGGCCCTTCTCAGGCAGAGTTAGGGCCTGACACAGATGGGAGTTTCCTCGATCATCCTTTTAAAGCAGACCCATCATAGAAGAAAGGTCCTTCTAAAGCAGAACTATCACAAGAGGAGGACTCGGATGTAGAGATAACCTACCACTCCTTATCCCTGAAGGACCTGAGAAATATAAGGAAAGACTTCAGCCGTTATGACGGTAAACCTATTATTACCTGGTTGCTCCGATGCTGGGATAATGGGGCAGACAGCATGTAATTAGATGGCAGAGAAGCCAGACAGTTGGGATCCCTGTCCAGAGATGGTGGTATTGATAAGGTGCTCGCAAGGAAGTCCAACACTATCAGTCTCTGGAGGCAACTCTTGTCAGCTGTAAAGAGCAGATATCCCTATAAAGATGATGTTATGAGACACCGAAGCAAATGGACCACTATAGAAAAAGGTATTAACTACCTTAGAGAACTAGCTGTGCAAGAGATCATTTATAGACACCCACGGGAAGTTGGAGATCCTGTAGATCCTGATGAAGTGGAATGCAACCGATCCATGTTCCGGAAGGTTGTGAAGAATGCTCCACCGACATATACCCATACATTGTCAATATTAGTATGGGGAGAAGATGCTATGGCACGATCTAGTGTGGGCGAAATGGCTAACTGTATGCGACAGTATGAAGATAGTAGTTCTTCCCCACTGCAGGCACGCATCTTGGCTGTGGAAAAACTGACTAAGGAAAACAAGGACTCATTTAAACAACTGTCAGACAAACTGTCCATGATCGAGAATAAACTTGACTCTCTACCTACACAGGCGCATGTTGCAGCTGTTAGGAGAAAATGCTCTCCTACAGGACCAGCTCAAAGGAAACGGAACACATCACGAGGTATCCTGTGGTTTGCCCTGCGTGGTTATGGGGAGGACATGAGCAGATGGCATGGACAACCTACCAGTACCCTACAGGCATGAGTACGTGAGTTGCAAGCTAAAAGAAATACCAGAGAGAATTTTTCTAGAAGGATGGCTGCTCCAGTTACCAGTGAGCAGGACCCCAGTCAGGGGAGATGGGCCTCAAATCCCTTTTTCCCAAGTGTGAATAGGAGAAATGAAGGTCCAGTCCCTGTGAGCAGCACAAATCCATTTCTTGATTAGGGGGGCCCTGCCTCCAGCCAGGTGGAGGAGAGGGACAACCGAGTTTATTGGACTGTGTGGATTCGATGGCCTGGCACATCAAAACCACAAAGGTATCGAGCCTTGGTAGACACTGGTGCACAGGGCACCCTAATGCCATCGGATCATAAAGGGGCAGAATCTATCAGTATTTCAGGAGTAACAGGAAGATCTCAAGTGTTATCTGTATTGGAGGCCGAAGTGAGCTTAACTAAAAATGAATGGAAAAAGCACCCCATTGTGACTGGCCCAGATGCTCCGTGCATCCTTGGCATAGACTACCTCAAGAGAGGGTATTTTAAGGACCCAAAAGGGTATAGATGGGCCTTTGGTATAGCAGCTGTAGAGACTGAGGACATTAAACAGATGTTTACCTTGCCTGGCCTCTCAGAAGATCCTTCTGTTGTGGGGTTGCTGAAAGTTGAAGAACAACAGGTGCCAATTGCTACTGCCACGGTGCACCGACGACAATATCGCACCAATCGAGACTCCCTGATCCCCATTCATAAACTGATTAGACAATTAGAAAATCAAGGAGTGATTGGCAAGACTCGCTCACCCTTTAATAGTCCTATATGGCCAGTGCGAAAGTCTGATGGAGAATGGAGATTAACTGTGGACTATCGTGGCCTAAATGAAGTTACGCCACCGCTGAGTGCTGCTGTGCCAGACATGCTAGAACTTCAATACGAACTGGAGTCAAAGGCAGCCAAGTGGTATGCCACCATAGACATAGCTAATGCATTTTTCTCTATTCCTTTGGCACCAAAGTGCAGGCCACAGTTTGCTTTTACCTGGAGAGGTATCCAGTATACCTGGAATCGACTGCCCCAGGGGTGGAAACACAGTCCTACTATTTGCCATGGACTGATCCAGACTGCACTAGAAAAGGGTGGAGCTCCAGAACATTTGCAATACATTGATGACATCATTGTGTGGGGTGATACAGCAGCAGAAGTTTTTGACAAAGGGGAGAAAATCATCCAAATTCTTCTGAAAGCTGGTTTTGCCATAAAAAGAGGCAAGGTCAAGGGACCTGCCCGGGAGATCCAGTTTTTAGGGATTAAATGGCAAGATGGGCGTTGCCAGATCCCGATAGAGGTGATCAACAAAATAACAGCCATGTCCCCACCAACTAACAAAAATGAAACACAAGCCTTCTTAGGTGTTGTGGGTTTCTGGAGAATGCATATTCCAGATTACAGCCAGATTGTACACCCTCTTTATCAAGTGACCAGAAAGAAGAATGATTTTCAGTGGGGCCCTGAACAACGACAGGCTTTTGAACAGATTAAACAAGAGATTGTGCATGCAGTAGCCCTTGGACCAGTCCGTACAGGACAAGATGTTAAAAATGTGCTCTACACCTCAGCTGGGGACAATGGTCCTACCTGGAGCCTCTGGCAGAAAGTGCCAGGGGAGACTCGAGGTCGACCCCTAGGATTTTGGAGTCGAGGATACAAGGGTTCCGAGGCCAATTACACCCCAACTGAAAAAGAGATACTGGCAGCATATGAAGGAGTTAGAGCTGCCTCAGAGGTAATCGGTACTGAAGCACAGCTTCTCCTGGCACCTCGATTACCAGTACTAGGCTGGATGTTCAAGGGTAAGGTTCCCACTACCCATCATGCAACTGATGCTACATGGAGTAAATGGATTGCATTAATTACACAGAGGGCTCGAATAGGAAACCCTAATCGCCCAGGAATCTTAGAAGTGATCATGGACTGGCCAGAAGGCAAAGACTTCGGAATGCCACCAGAAAAGGAGGTGACACGTGCTGAAGAAGCCCCACCATATAATGAACTACCAGAGGATGAGAAGCAGTATGTCCTGTTCACCGATGGATCCTGCCGTCTTGTAGGAAAGCATCGGAAGTGGAAAGCTGCTGTATGGAGTCCCATACGACGAGTCACAGAAGCCACAGAAGGACAAGGTGAATCAAGTCAATTTGCAGAGGTAAAAGCCATCCAGCTGGCTTTAGACATTGCTGAACGAGAAAAGTGGCCAAGGCTGTATCTTTATACTGACTCATGGATGGTGGCAAATGCCTTGTGGGGGTGGTAAAGCAGTGGAAGCGAAGCAACTGGCAGCGCAAAGGTAAACCTATTTGGGCTGCTGAATTGTGGCAAGATATTGCTACTCGGCTAGAGAAACCAGTCGTGAAGGTACGTCATGTAGATGCTCACGTACCTAAAAGTCGGGCAACTGAGGAACATCGAAACAACCAACAAGCGGATCAAGCTGCTAAAGTGTTCCAAATAGATTTGGACTGGGAACATAAAGGTGAACTATTTTTAGCTCGGTGGGCTCATGACACTTCAGGTCATCAAGGGAGAGATGCAACATACAGATGGGCTCGTGACCGAGGGGTGGACTTAACCATGGACTCTATTGCACAGGTTATCCATGATTGTGAAACATGCGCCGCAATTAAGCAAGCCAAACGGTTAAAAACTCTGTGGTATGGGGGGCGGTGGTTGAAATATAAATATGGGGAGGCCTGGCAAATTGACTACATCACACTCCCTCAAACCCGCCAGGGTAAACGCTATGTGCTTACCATGGTGGAGGCGACCACCGGATGGTTGGAAACATACTCTGTGCCCCATGCCACTGCCCGGAACACTATTCTGGGCCTCGAAAAGCAAATCTTGTGGCGACATGGCACGCCAGAGAGAATTGAGTCGGATAACGGTACTCATTTCAAAAACAGTCTCATAGACAACTGGGACAAAGAGCATGGCATCGAATGGGTATATCACATCCCCTATCATGCACCAGCCTCTGGGAAAATTGAACGGTATAATGGGCTGTTGAAAACTACCCTGAAAGCAATGGGGGGTAGAACCTTTAAAAACTGGGATAAGCATCTGGCACAAGATACCTGGTTAGTGAACAGCAGGGGATCTATCAATCGAGCTGGCCCTGTTCAGTCAGACCTTCTACATACAGTAGAAGGAGATAAAGTCCCTGTGGTGCATGAAAGGAATCTATTGGGAAAAACTGTCTGGATTCTTCCTGCAACGGGCAAAGGTAAACCCATTTGTGGGATTGCTTTTGCTCAAGGACCTGGATGTACTTGGTGGGTGATGTTGCAAGATGGTGAAGTCCGATGTGTCCCTGAAGGTGATCTGATTCTGGGTGAGACTACTTAATTCTGAACTGTATGTTGTTGCTGCATAAGTGTCTTTCAGGTTAAGACAGTGGTCATGAGACCGGAGCTAGCTGCAAGTGGCGTCCAGTAACCTCCTCTAGACTGACATTTTGAACCTGCAACCTGTGGGCATGAGCTGTGGCAAAACTCATACCATGTCTCCTGCCCTGAGAGACTGCTAGCCAGATGGAAACCCACAATCCTGAACTAAATGAACTTGATGAACTTTTTGCATAAAGATGAATCATAAGCTAGTGATATGTGTATATATATTTGAAAATGAAAAGGCAGTGGTGATCTGAGTATGACGTGAATGGTATGGAATAATGGGTGGAATGTCCTGGTTTGGCCCAAACCAGGCCAATTAGTCTTAAAGAAACCAAGGTCACTGCTAAATTCCTCACTGCTTATGAGTGAAGAGCCAAAGGGGGGTTGCACCTGCAGGGAGGAGCAGACAGGGCAGGTGACCCAAGATTGACCAACAAGGTATTCCATCCCATACATGTCATTCTCACTTTCCTATTTATCACTAACCCACTGCCTCCTGGAGGTGGGGCCCAGGAGGGAGGGGCCCTCCTGTCTCCCACTGATTGGTACCAGCTTTGCCAATTCTCCAGTTAAAAGCCTGCAGGTGTGATGGCAGGGGAGCTACTGCATTTTCCCCTCTGCCTATGCTGGGGGGAGCAACTTTGCCTGAGGAGGATTTCCAAGCTCTCGATCTTGGTTTTGTATATATTTGTATATATTTGATTATTTTTATTATTACTATTATACTCTTTTTCATTACTATAGTTTATTAAAACTGTTTTAACTTTCCAACCCATAAGTCTCTCTCCCTTTTCCCTTTCCCTTTCCCTTAGGGTGTGGGGGGGAGAGGGTTAACAGAGAGCATCTGCCACTGGGTTAATAGCTGGCCCAGCTTTAAACTGTGACAGAGGGATACAGGCTTTTTAGGAAGGACAGGCAGGGGAGACGAGGAGGGGGTGTTGCACTCTAAGTCAATGACCAGTTAGAGTGCATGGAGCTCTGCCTAGGGATGGAGGAGGAGCTGACGGAGAGCTTATGGGTCAGGATTAAAGGGCAGGCAGGGACGGGGAGAAATTATAGTGTGTGTCTGCTACAGGCCACCTGACCGGGAAGACTAAGTGGACGAGACCCTCTACAGACAGATAGATGTAGCCTCACGTTCACAAGCTCTGGTCCTCATGGGGGATTTCAACCACCCCGATACCTGTTGGAAGGACAACACAGCTGGGCACAAGCAATCCAGGAGGTTCCTGGAATGCGTGGATGACAACTTCCTTCTCCAAGCGATAGAGGAGCCAATGAGGAGAGGAGCCATGCTGGACCTTGTTCTCACCAACAAGGAGGGGCTGGTGGGGGACGTGAAGCTCAAGGGCAGCCTTGGCTGCAGTGACCATGAAGTGGTGGAGTTCAAGATCCATAGGGCAGCAAAGAGGGCACACAGCCACCTCACCACCCTGGACATCAGGAGAGCAGACTTTGGCCTCTTCAGGGATGCTTAGGAGAGTCTCTTGGGATAAAGCTCTGGAGGGAAGAGGGGCCCAAGAAAGCTGGTTAGTATTCAAGGACCACCTCCTCCAGGCTCAGGAGTGATGCATCCTGACAAAAACGAAGGCAGGCAAGAATGCCAGGAGGCCTGCATGGATGAACAAGGAGCTTCTGGATAAACTCAGGTACAAAAAGGAAGGCTACAGAGGGTGGAAGCAAGGGCTGGTAGCCTGGGAGGAATACAGGGAAATTGTCTGAGCAGCCAGGGACCAGGTTAGGAAAGCTAAAGCCCTGATAGAATTAAATCTGTTCAGGGATGTCAAGGGCAACAAGAAATGCTTCTATAGGTATGTCAGTGACAAAAGGAAGACTAGGGAAAATGTGGGCTCTCTCCAGAAGGAAATGCGAGACCTGGTTAAGTGGGATATGGAAAAGGCTGAGGTACTCAATGACTTTTTTGCCTCAGTCTTCACCGGCAAGTGCTCTAGCCTCACCACCCAAGTCACAGAAGGCAGAAGCAGGGACTGGGAGGATGAAGAACTGCCCACTGTAAGAGAAGATCAGGTTCAAGACCATCTAAGGAACCTGAAGGTGCACAAGTCCATGGGACCTGATGAGGTGCATCCACGGGTCCTGAGGGAACTGGCAGATGAAATTGTGTCCTGGTTTGGCCCAAACCAGGCCAATTAGTCTTAGAGAAACCAAGGTCACTGCTAAATTCCTCACTGCTTATGAGTGAAGAGCCGAAGGGGACTCCCACCTGCAGGGAGGAGCAGACAGGGCAGGTGACTCAAGATTGACCAACGAGGTATTCCATCCCATACATGTCATTCTCACTTTCCTATTTATCACTAACCCACTGCCTCCTGGAGGTGGGGCCCAGGAGGGAGGGGCCCTCCTGTCTCCCACTGATTTGGTACCAGCTTTGCCAGTTTCCAGTTAAAAGCCTGCAGGTGTGATGGCAGAGAGCTATTGCATTTTCCCCTCTGCCCGTGTTGGGGGGAGCTACTGCATTTTCCCCTCTGCCTGTGCTGGGGGGAGCAACTCTGCCTGAGAAGGATTTCCAAGCTCTCAGTCTTGGTTTTGTATATATTTGTATATATTTGATTATTTCTATTATTATTGTTATTATACTCTTTTTCATTATTATAGTTTATTAAAACTGTTTTAACTTTCCAACCCATAAGTCTCTCTCCCTTTTCCCTTTCCCTTTCCCTTAGGGGTGGGGGAGAGGGTTAACAGAGAGCATCTGTCACCTGGTTAATAGCCAGCCCAGCTTTAAACTGTGACAAATTGCTAAGCCGCTATCCATCATTTTTGAGAAGTCGTGGCAGTCTGGTGAAGTTCCTGCCAACTGGAAAAGGGGAAACATAACCCCCATCTTCAAGAAGGGAAAAACAGAAGACCCAGGGAACTACAGGCTAGTCAGTCTCACCTCTGTGCCTGCCAAGATCATGGAGCAGATCCTCTTGGAAACTATACTGAGGCACACGTAAATGAAGGAGGTGATTGTTAACAGCCAACATGACTACACTAAGGGCAAATCATGCCTGACAAATTTGGTAGCCGCCTATGACGGGGTTACAGAGCTGGTGGATAGGGGTAGAGCAACTGATGTCATCTATGTGGACTTGTGCAAAGCATTTGACACTGTCCTGCACGACATCCTTGTCTCTAAATTGGAGAGACATGGACTTGATGGATGGACCACTTGGTGGATAAAGAATTGGCTGGATGGTCGCACTCAAAGTGTTACTCAACGGCTCAATGTCCAAGTGGACACCAGTGATGAATGGCATTCCTCAGGGGCTGGTATTGGTACCAGTGCTGTTCAACACTTTTATTGGTGACATGGACAGTGGGATTGAGTGTGCCCTCAGCAAGCTGGCTGATGACAGCAAGCTGTGTAGTGCGGTCAACATGCTGGAGGAAAGGGATACCATCCAGAGGGACCTTGGCAGCCTTGAGAGCTGGGCCTGGGTGAACTGCATGAAGTTCAGCAAGGCCAAGTGCAAGGTCCTGCAATGGGTTGGGGCAATCTCAAGCACAAATACAGGCTGGGTGGAAAATGGCTTGAGAGCAGCCCTGAGGAGAAGGACTTGGGGGTGATGGTTGATGAGAAGCTCAACATAAGCCGGCAATGTGTGCTTGCAGACCAGAAAGCCAAGCGTATCCTGGACTGCATCAAAAGAAGCATGGCCAGCAGGTCGAGGGAGGTGATTCTGTCCCTTCACTCTGCTCTTGTGAGACCCCACCTGGAGTAGTGCATCCAGCTCTGGGGCCCCAACATAAGAAGGACATGGATCTGTTGGAGTGAGTCCAGAGGAGGTCCATGACTAAGATGATGAGAGGGCTGGAGCACCTCTCCTATGAAGAGAGATTGAGAGAGTTGGGGCTGTTCAGCCTGGAGAAGAGAAGGCTCTGGGGAGACCTTCTAGTAGCCTTCCAGTACCTGAAGGGGGCCTACAGGAGAGCGGGAAAGGGGCTTTTTACAAGGGCAAGTAGTGACAGGATGAGGGTGAATGGTTTTAAACTGAAAGAGAGTAGATTTAGATTAGCTATTGGGAAGAAATTCTTTACTGTGAGGTTTAGTGAGACACTGGAACAGGCTGCCCAGAGAAGTTGTGGATGCCCCCTCCCTGGCAGTGTTTGAGGCCAGATTGGATGAGGCTTTGAACAACCTGTTCTAGTGGAAAGGTGTCCCTGCCTGTGGCAGGGGGGTTGAAACTAGATGATCTTTAAGGTCCCTTCCAACCAAAACCATTCTATGATTCTATGAACTGTAAACTCCCCATCCCCTCTTCTGTATAGAAGTGGGAAAGAATGAATATTCTTTCTTTTACCTTTTAGAAACCTAGAACTGAAGAGTTACATTGACCCACAGCTTATTTAACGCCTTCATTACAAGGAAAAATGTCTTACTGAACTCCTACTGGACACCTGGAATGTTGCCCAGCTGGATAATTGTTCTACAGCTGTCAAAAATCTTCTTCCACTGTTTTTGGGAATAGTTTGTGAACCTCACCTCTTCCTGTTTCCCAAGTTTTGTGACAATACTTGAAATATCCAACACATACAAAAGCTTGTTTGTATCAGGCTCTTCCTTTAGCTGAGGGAGAGACTGTACTTAGACTTGATAGATATTGGGGGAAAAAAAAAGAAGAAAAAAAAAATGTGTGTTGCCCCCCATCCCCGAAAAAGCACGTAGCTGTCTAATTTATTGAGAGCAGAAAAAATATACGTTGTAATTTCCTGATCTCATAAGGCAGTTTTATTTAAACAATAAAATTGTGTGTGGCAGTAGAGCAGAATTATAGTTAAAACCTTAAAACACAGTGAAAGGTCTGCATAAGTTGTGAAAGAAATTAAATATTTATTTTCTTTGAATACATTTGAGCTTACTACAAATTAGTATAAGCCATCTTTCTCTGAACATCTTAACTCTTTACTGCACTTGATTCGAGTTCCTCTGATTAGGCAGAAATTTTCTTTCCTCAAATCTCAAGGAAGAATTTGTATCGGTAAATTGTGTTCTTTATTATGTGCTGGGTCCACCCTTGAATCCTCATTTTAAACTGAACTGGCCTATGCTAAACTACTGATATGAAACCTCAGAACATTTGTTCTGAAGAATCATAAAGAAAATGGAGGCATGGTAAGCTGCATGGAGACATCATTTGTATAAGTAAGTGTCTCTGGAAAATATGCAATCATAGAGATGCTCATACTGACACAACTCAGGACCTGTAAACAGTTAAGAGTTAATAGGTTCAGTCATTTTTTTTCTACCTGTAAAACTGGATTCAGATCTGTCTAAGGTTACAAATGAATTTCACATAAATGAATTTTAGAGGGCATTCATAGAGAAAAACACCATGGAGAGGTGCCCAGGTGTGTTTTGCATAGTTCAGCGTGAAATAGATACTGATGAAGGACAAAGGGACATCTGGTGTCTTTATAGATATATACATTAATCTTAATACTCTGCATAGCTGTCAAAGAAAATTTAAGCTACAGAGAACTCTGTCTTTCCAGACACAATTGTAACTGCCTATTTGAATAAAATATGCAAGGATTAATATAATTGATCACATAAAAATCAAATACTGAATAAATCACTTTTTAATGAAATTCCATGTCTTAGAGTATTTCCTGAACAAAACAGCCTGTCACAGCTGCCTTATACAAGCACATGAAGGAATTGTGTTAGTGCTTTACCCTGTGCCTCAATATGGACTAGAGCAGAAAGTTTTCTTCATTAAAATCTCTTGAATGTCATTTGTAAAAAACACATTCTTCATCTGTATTGAGGAAAACCACATTTTAATTGTATATTACATTCAGTTTAATAAGACTAACAGGGCAGTTACAGGATATCTACATTCCCTTTGCTCAACTTAGAAAAAATATTATAAATGTTTGCTGCTGACCTCTAGCTGTTGAGTTCTTTCATGTTTTAAAGTATGCTCTCTCTTCCGTACCCTAGGTTGTATGCAAGTGACAGCTGAACAGATATTCTTTGCAGTTTCTAAACAGTACCACTATTTAATTCATTGATTTTTATGTCTCCAGTCTCGAGTACAGAAAAAAGCTACCGCTCGTATAAGAAATAGTATATTTTTTTTCTGTCAGATAAAACTCAAGCAAGCATCATTGTTCCCAGATAGTTTCAAAATATAACATTTCTTTGTAAGCACTAATATGCATTCAGCATATTTTCTACTGTAGGAAACAAAATGCTTATAGATCAAAAATTTCTGACCACTGATATTGGTGAAATCCAGCACAAAATTAATTCTCTTTCTTCTCCCTCTTGTAAGCCTTCAGCTTATTAATGAATAGCAATGAAGAACTGCAGTTAAATGCAACAGTGGAGCTCTGATCTCAGCTATTAATACTCATCAGCAGTGATTACACAATGCTAAGTATTGTCATTACAACATTAGTTTGTGTTGTTAGGCCACAGGATAGGCTGCAGAAAATCTTTAAAAAGTCAAATGAATAAGACTATACAAGAGTCTGATTTCTTTATTTCTTTTTAGCTACTTAACACAGCAAAATGTTTTCTAATGCATAACATTTAAAATATGAATTTTAGAGAAAGATGATGAATGAAAGCACTAGACAATAGGAAGGAAATCACTGAAAAAATCCCATAATATTGTTGCAATAACCATATGAGCTGTATTAATTATCTCCCTTGAACAATAAGTTGTAAATGACATTCACACACTTTATTTTATCCAGATTATTAATTAAATGCTCTCTCCAGGGTCCCAAAATTCAGCTCTTTGTTTTCAAGTTTCCCTTGATCTCAGTAAACCCCAGTTCTGACTTTCCTTAGTCCTCATTATCTCTCCCTCAAAACCTTAATCAGGTGCACTGTTTCCGAATGGGGACTTTCCAAATCAGGTATCTAGCCCATGATCAAACTCGTTTTCTTCCCCAACCAGACACATGTTCATTACTTCCAAATAACTATATCCTTTCACAAGTACCCCACTATCCCTCTCACAGATCCTGTAGTTCATAATTCTACTTCAGAAACAATAAAGTTGAAAAATAATTTGAAGGCTTCATAGAAAAATAATTTTTTATAATGGTCTAAAAGAAATAAGCATACGTATTAAATAAGGAATATTTATATGTCATTCTCTTCCTAATCTTTTGTCAGTGTCCTTTCTGATTTTCACATGTCCTTTTCTTGACTCCACCATAGCTTTCATTTTTATTGCAGAGAAAGGGCTGCTTTAAGCAGTTCTGGTGCTTTTCCAGTATCCACTCTTCTTCCCTATTTGACTTTTCTTAATCAGCCACAAATCCTGTCTCAAGTTCATCTTCTCTTGAGAAGATTCTTTGACCTATCAAACCTGGTTTCCCCAGGTGGTAACAAGCTCTTTGTCTATTGTTTCCTCATTTTGAATAGGTCACTAGCATTTAATGACCCTCTACTTTTACGTTTTTACTAGTGACATAGTTTCATGCACTGTTAGTTGATGACTTGATTCTGCAAAGCTAGGTCCCATGATTCCCTCCACTGGCCTTTTATTTTGTTGCTGTGCTGCTGTACTAGCACAGACAGTTATTTTGTCACCCAGTGAACTGAGTGAGGGAGCAGATCCAGCTGATGAAAAACATACCCCTGCTTCGAAGCCAGGATATGAACTACGCCCTTCAACAGACTCTACAAATGCTGTCAGCCTACAACAATAAGAGTCTAGTGAGGAAGTGCAAGAGAAAAGAACAACTGTGGGGTTTTTGTTTGGTTGGTTTATCTGATGATGTGGGCTCAAATACTTGTGAAATTATAGTTTAACTATTCTATATTTTAGGTTATTATGGAGGCTACTAAAAGAAAAAAAAATGTTAACATAAAGGGCTGTAAAATGAAATCATCTTCAAGAACAAAAGAGGGGTTATGGATTTATATTAATACTCATATAAAGATATACTCTAATCTATTAGATTATTTTGTGTCTTTTTGTGACTGCAGAACTGTTATTTTAACAAAAAGAGAATTTCTATTGCAAAAAATCCTCAGTAATTTAAAAGTAATCAATTTATCTCAGAAAAAATATTATAATGTTTTTAATTATAGTGATTTGAGGACTTGAAAAATAAATGTTTTAAGGGTATTGAATTTTATTTGCACCATCACCTATTTTTTTGTTTCCAGAATGAGAAGGAAAATGTACATTAAGATTCTAGTTAGTGTTGTTCTCTGAGTTCAGAAGCACCAATAGAAATAACAAGACACACAGAAAGACAGACCTTTTTTTTTTTTTAAATAGAAAAATATTACAAATGGTAACATCTTAAGAGGAGAATCATTTGGTATTTTATTTAGCCTGCAAGACCACTGTCAGTGATCACAGGGTAGTAAACTGAATATTCACACATTCAATTAGTTCGTAGCACAAGAAGGATAAGAACAGAAATAGTTGTCAAAATGGAAATAAATGGACTCCCAGAGCATGTAATATGCAATCGAATCAGTGCAGATACTTATTTTACACTCATAATTTTGTGCCAGTAAGCAATGAGAAAAAACAAGAAAAGCACTAAATTTCCACCAAAAACAAGAGTTGTACCCCAGATTCATTCTGTTCTTCATTGAAGAAATCGTACACTTTTTCGAGGAGAAGAAGTACCAAGGGCATGAAAAGTATTTACAGAAGTTACACAACTGTGATGTTTTGAAATCTCCACTTGTGGTAATACAGGTAATATAGGTATGGGTTGCTAGAAGAAAGGAATTTTGGCTCCAGGACAACATAAAGTATCAGTCATGGTGAATTACTTCCAAGCAGTGATTCTGATAACTCCGTAAGACTTACTAGTAAGGGCTAAATATCTGACATGCCTCTGGAAAAGTCCATTTCATAGAGACAGATGTTAAGAATTCTGTGATTTGAAAGGAGAGGACTTCTTAAATGTGTTTACAAAATCCGAAGATCAGGTTGAAAATATATGTGTGAATGTCGAATACATAATTGCAACATTTTTAATATGTGGGTAGGTGACATCTACCTTTATGGAGACAGTCACATGCATCAGAAGATTTGGGAATCTAGAAGTTTGAATACTTTGAATGAAAATAATTTAGAAATAAATTACGCTAAATAAAATAAGAACATTAAAAAACACTCCTTATGTAAGTTATTAATTAAAAAAATAAAGAAATATTGACAGCTAGAAAATCAGTTCATATTGTTAAAAAATACTTTCAAAAATTGTTTCTAGGTAATTTTATAAACTATTTCTAGTGCCAATGTCATCACAGTTAGGAAAATGGCTCTAAACAATCAGAGTATAGCAATAACTACCTGTATAAATTAAAGAAATAATGATAGTGAGAAACGACAATTAATACCCTGTGCCCCATAGATAGCACTTCATTCATCATTAATATATTTTTAAATAGAGAGATAAAAAACAAAATAGGTCTGTCAATATGTCTGTTCATTTACTTCTTTCTACTCCTGCTGCAGTTTCTTTTGCCTTTCTCCTTCTTGACCCCACTTACTGGCGTTCAACACTGAATCTTACTCACTGTGCCAGTAGTACTAAATAACATCTATTAACATCAGGCAACTCAAGGACGTAGACTGACTAAGGCTAACAGAAATTGACAAATGACACATCGCCTACCTGCGCAGAAATTACTGTCACAAAAATAGCCTTAAAATAAAAGGTAACTATTGGCTTTTTAAATTCCTTATGCAGCAGATTCATCTGAGATGGAGAATTAAACCATGGTCAGTACGTAACACTAGAGCAATAGTATTCTTACTTAAAGAGGATAATTTGTCTCTTATTCTGATTTTATGGCTCTGGTTATTGACAGGAAAGCAAGAAGAGGCTTTTTTACCAAATACAACTACAAGTCCCTTAAGAATGCTTGCCAGTTCTTCTACAATTGCTGTCATGATTGCTAACAAATCGCAACTCTACCACCCTGGGTAGGCACAGCTGCAATCTGAATAGGATAGCAGGGGCTGGTGAAAAATAGGTGTGCTGCCACATGGCCTCAACTTTATCATATAAAGAGGAAACATGCATCACCATCTGGTTCTAATGATGGGGCCGAAAAATGCATTTTGCTTCTTCAGCAAACATCTCCCTCTTTCTCTTGATTTGTTATTGACCTTGAAAAAGTTACTTTAATGTCTTTGTGACTCCATTTCCTTGTCAGTAGAAGAGGGATGTTAACACCTCCAGTATGTTCTTCTGATATTGTGAGGTTTACTTAATGTAAGTGAAGCACAAATGTATTTATCAGCAGTTATATGCCTCTCGTCACCATGGTGTGAGAGATCTGTTCAATATTGAAGTTAAACTTGAAGCTTACATTACTCTGCACATGCTAAAAGTACCAGCAGAGCTAAAGTACAAGCAAGTGATGATGTATAATGCCCTTGCCACCTTGGAAGGCTGCTGTGATCAATACAAATTGAAGGTTGCACATATTGCAAACTTGGCTGGGTTACAAGATTTATTCTACATTTTCTTCTTGATAGGTGCCTGAGATGAGAAACACTGCAGAAGTCCCAGTTATTATATCAAGTACTAAGTATCTGTATCTTAGCATTTTGAATTTGAAAAATAGCTTCTGCAAAGATATTGAGAAGAATTTTTTGTTCTTTTCCATAAATTCCAAAGTTCAGCTCCTCACCTAATGTAAATGATTTTTATTTTACTTAACCTCAAGAAAGCATAAAAAGTATCAAAGGTGTCAGATGCTGACATGAGCATCAACAAACTCCTGGGTTATTACCCTTGAAATTCTAAATGCATGAAAATCTGCAAAGATTTGAGTGAAGATGAAGTTTGAATCTATCCCTAATTTAAAGATCATAGCCAATTTTCAAAGTCATTATTGCACAATCACTGTAAAAAGCTAGAGAAACATTCTTTGTTTTTCTGATGGTATAGTATAGTGTTTCTGCAATAGGATTAGGGACAAATAGAATATTTCCTCTGAGTAAAAATAGAAAAGGACTGACAGCTGAAGATCAAACAACAGTTATCCATCTTTGCTTTTCATAGATACTCTTCATAGAGATTATAAATCATAGCAGAATCCTGCATTTGGTAGCTAAAAACTTTTGGCTACTGGTCATGTGTAGTATATCAGTGAGATAAAAATGGGATACATCTGGTTGTCATCCCTAAATATCCTTTTGTAATCTTTAACCTTTGAGAAGAAATTCTACTGTTCTATTTTGAGATATACTGGGGAAAAACACTTTCAGCAAGTAATAAGGCTCAGTACAATTGGTTTTAATACTGCATCTTTTAACATTACCACTGCAACCAATGTACACAGTTGCTGAATAAGATTTTTTAGCACTAAGGGCATGTCAGACTATCCTTGCTGCTGTTGGAATGGTGGTATAGGGCTTTAGTTAGTCTTCTGTTTTCTTTTTTGTCTCTTCCAGGTTTTCACACTTTGTTTAAAAACTTCCCTTTATCCTATGGTCTAACAGTAAAAGGTACTGTTCTATGGGGAGCACTTGCCGAAAGTTCATCAGTTTCTCTCCGCTTCGTGCAATGGGGCTAGGGACAATTCAGCTTTCAGAGTTGTTTCTACATCCTTTTACTGTTTTGTTGTTGCTGTTGTAGGAACAAAGTCTCACTTTGCATACAAACAAGTTTCTGTACAAAATCACCTTCACCTATTTGTCGATGCAGTGTATTGGTATAATAGAAGATTTCCTACATGTGGTATTGTAATTAGCAGTGAAAACTAGGGGTGAGTGTTTAAGGAGAAAAAAAATTTTTTAGAAATGGGGGAAAAAAATCTGGTATTCAACAGTATTAACTCATTTCTGTCTCTTCATACTTGTACATGTAATATAAGCTTCTTTTATTCAACTTCCCTTTAGGTCATATGCTGCCTCTGTGAGCCCACAGTACAGATTGCATTGTGCCAGGCTTCATATTTTGCACAGGGATTGGACTTTTAGAGGAACTAAATGTTTAACTACATTCATCTATTAATGCCACTAAGAATGGGAATATTTGAATCTCTATAAATTTATGTCAAGATATATCGGTTACATTCCCTTGTTTACCTTTATACCACAATAAATTTTCATACATATGTGTGAAGTTCTAGCTGGTGACCTCTTCAAGTTAATAAAGTTTGACATTTTAATAGTATAAACAAATGTTTTATTTGTACAGTGTGGAGTATTTTACCAATGATCATATGTGAGTTTGTTAGATCTACTGAAGGTAGAATTCATGTTTGCTAGATGACCTATTATTCTGCTGATTCATTGAATAAGTGTTATAATTTAAAGGTCAGGGCTATCCATTAAACTTGCCAACACGGTGCAAGATACTTTAAATCAAAAATGTTCCTGCATGAGCTTAATTAATTCTATGGCATGGATGCTAAAACAATAGTGAGAAAAGTTAATCCTCCAAGCTGAAGAGTTGCAGCATGACTCTTATGACTACAGACCTTCGACAGAGTGGAGTCACAGGTAGTTCACACAGAAAGTAGGTAAGTATATTTTCAATGGAACTTACGTTTTATTTCCCACTAAATAATATTATTAGGAAAAATAATTTGAGAGTAGGTTCCAGAAATGTGGGGTGTAATCACAGTTTTTTTATTGGAACATATAGTGGATCAGAGTAACACAATTCAAACTCGAGCCAGCTTTCTGTTCAGTTTTGTGAAGTTTAACTAACATTCAGGCTCAACTAATAGAGCAATAATGTACTGAAAACCCAAACTTAAAACTAGTGAATTCATAGACAATAATGAATTGGTCATGTACTACTGTGACTTTCTCAAGGATGCTATCTTTTTATTTCTTATAAGTGATAAAGAACATCTAAATAATAAGACATTATGCCCAATAATATTCCAGGATATACGATGTTATGTAGCAGCTATGTAATACAGCTGTGTAGAAGAGAAGACTCGATATCATCTTCATTTATACTGTTATATTAATCTGTTGTATAATATTGCTATTTATTGTGATTCTCTTAAATATCTAAATAAATGCTAAAAGTGTAAAAAGGCTCCCGTGACTTTCTTTTTTGTTTGTTTATTTTTTGCATCAAGATTTCCAAAAATCACACAGAATCACAGAATCACAGAATGTTAGGGATTGGAAGGGACCTCGAAAGATCATCTAGTCCAATCCCCCTGCCGGAGCAGGGTTGCCTAGACCATATCACACAGGAACGCGTCCAGGCGGGTTTTGAATGTCTCCAGAGAAGGAGACTCCACAACCTCTCTGGGCAGCCTCTTCCAGTGTTCGGTCACCCTCACCGTAAAGAAGTTTTTCCTCATATTTATGTGGAACCTCCTGTGTTCCAGCTTGCACCCATTGCCCCTTGTCCTGTCAAGGGATGTCACTGAGAAGAGCCTGGCTCCATCCTCATGATACTTGCCCTTTACATATTTATAAACATTCATGAGGTCACCCCTCAGTCTCCTCTTCTCTAAGCTAAAGAGACCCAGCTCCCTCAGCCTCTCCTCATAAGGGAGATGTTCCACTCCCTTAATCATCTTCGTGGCTCTGCGCTGGACTCTCTCTAGCAGTTCCCTGTCCTTCTTGAACTGAGGGGCCCAGAACTGGACACAATATTCCAGATGCGGCCTCACCAGGGCAGAGTAGAGGGGGAGGAGAACCTCTCTCGACCTGCTAAACACACCCCTTCTAATCCACCCCAGGATGCCATTGGCCTTCTTGGCCACAAGGGCACACTGCTGGCTCATGGTCATCCTGTTGTCCACTAGGACCCCCAGGTCCCTTTCCCCTACGCTGCTCTCCAACAGGTCTGCCCCCAACTTGTACTCATACATGGGGTTGTTCTTGCCCAGATGCAGGACTCTACACTTGCCCTTGTTATATATAGTTCATTAAATTTCTCCCCGCCCAGCTCTCCAGCCTGTCCAGGTCTCTCTGAATGGCTGCGCAGCCTTCTTGTGTGCCAGCCACTCCTCCCAGTTTTGTGTCATCAGTGAACTTGCTGACAGTGCACTCTATTCCCTCATCCAACTCATTAATGAATATATTGAATAGTACTGGTCCCAGTACCGACCCTTGAGGGACTCCGCTAGACACAGACCTCCAACTGGACTCAGTCCCATTGACCACCACTCTCTGGCTTCTTTCCTTCAGCCAGTTCACAATCCACCCCACTACCTGATCATCCAGACCACACTTCCTCAGTTTAGCTGCGAGGATGCTGTGGGAGACCGTGTCAAACGCTTTACTGAAATCGAGATAGACCACATCCACAGCTTTACCATCATCTATCCACCGGGTTACATCCTCATAAAAGGCTATCAAGTTGGTTAAGCATGACTTCCCCTTGGTGAAGCCATGCTGAGTGCCCCTAATGATCCCCCTATCCTTGATGTGCCTAGAGACAGCATCAAGAAGAAGTTGTTCCATCACCTTTCCGGGGATGGAGGTGAGGCTGACCGGTCTATAGTTACCCGGGTCCTCCTTCTTGCCCTTTTTGAAGACTGGAGTGACATTCGCTTTCCTCCAGTCCTCAGGCACCTCTCCCGTTGCCCACGACTTAGCAAAGATGATGGAGAGTGGCCCAGCAATGACTTCCGCCATCTCCCTTAGCACCCGCGGGTGCATCCCATCAGGGCCCATGGATTTATGGATGTCCAGATTGCTTAATTGGTCCCTGACCCAGCCCTCATCTGCCAAGACAGATTCCTCCTCTATCCTGACTTCTTCTGGGGCCTCAGGGGTCCGGGGCTCCTCAGGACAGCCTCCAACAGTATAGACAGAGGCAAAGAAGGTATTCAGTAACTCCGCCTTCTTTTTATCCTCTGTCTCCAAGGCCCCCACCTCATTCATCAGTGGGCCTACATTGCCTCTAGTGTTGGCTTTACCTGCAATGTATTTGAAGAAGCCCTTTCTGTTGTCCTTGACCTCTCTTGCAAGGTTTAATTCCAAGGAGGCCTTAGCTTTCCTAGTTGCCTCCCTACATCCTCTGACAACAGACTTATATTCCTCCCAAGTGGCCAGCCCCTCCTTCCATGATCTGTACTCCCTCTTCTTCCACTTGAGTTTGCCCAGCAGTTCCCTGCTTAACCATGCAGGTCTCCTGGTACTCTTTCTTGACTTCCTACTTGTTGGGATGCTCTGATCTTGAGCTCGGAAGAAGCTTTCTACTTCGGCTTGAAGCCTTTCAACCTGGCTTTGCAGCTGTGCCACTCGGCTGAGCAGATCATCTACCTGCTCACATCGCACACAGCCCCCTGACACCACAGAGACGGTGTAGCATTCCCTGCAGCCTGCGACCTGCACCATTGCCTCCTGCTGTGGGAGCTCTGTCTGGGTTCCCACATCCATTTTGGTCTTCTTCCGCCGGGTAGATACCATTGTTCTTTCAATGAGCTGGGAAATACCTGTTGGTGACACCCCTGGTTCACAGCTCCTTGGCACCTTCCTCGCCTTGTGCACAGGGAGGGAGTCAGCGCCCTCCCCAACGAGCTGCAAACTGCTGCGGCCTCTCCTGCCCTGGGACACACACAGTCACTGCTGACTCACACAGTCACTGCTGACTCCCCCTCTCCCCTCTGGGCAGGGACTAGTCCCTGTCCTCCAGGAGGCTTTTTATCACCCAATCAACAGGGGGTGGTGCGTTTAAATCACCCGCGGTGCCTCCGGCTACGACCCCTCCTCTCCTGATTCGTTGCCGGGAACCTCCGGGTCTGGGGTGGGGGGGGAAGCAGCTCGGGGCTGCTGCTCGGGGGGGGACTCGGGGGGGGCTCAGGGGGGGCCGAGAGTACAAAAACCGCCCGGTTACAGCCCGATGTCACCCTCACCCCCGCACTAACCTCAAGTCGCTGCCGCCGCTGTCGCTGCTGCCGCCGCTGTCCAAAAAATATGGAACGCTTCACGAATTTGCGTGTCATGTAATGTAGATGTAGATGTAGCTCCAAGGAGCATGCAAGTGACAAAAATATATTCACAATTCCAAGTCCTCTGGCAACATTTATTTGTGGGTGACCTTTAAAAAATATCTTTTGCCTCCAGCCACACACATGCTACTTACACTAATCCTCTTAAGATTCCCTTACGTCTCCGATATGATGCTGCTTACTCCAACATCACCTTCCATCTTTGGACTTCGTTTCTCTGTCTCAGATTTTTTTTGTACTTCTGATATCAGCTGCTAATGGAGCAATCTTTTTCTATAAAGTTTATTAGGAGTGTGCAGCTGATTTCACAAGGCTCAAGACTGGCTTTATGGAGTGCAGCTTGATATTAGAGGGAGGCATCCCAAAACGGTTTTGCAAATGAGTTGCTTGGATGTAGAGTGCAGACTATAAAGGGGCTAGAAAATCCTATCAAAAGTGATTAAGAGACTAAAAGAACATTTAGGTAAGAATAGATCTTTTTTGCCGTTGTTATATCTGCTGTCTTATGTTAATGTTATCAATAAGTGCTCTTCTAATAATAAGAAAATCACTTATTCAAAGCTGTATATTAGACAAGAAAAATGAAATAATTTTTCATTTACACGATTTTTATTTCCATAGAATGTGTTTTTAACCCCATTTTGATTGCTTGTACAAAGCCTAAATCTAATTCAATTGGAAATATATATCCAGATAATACTGTTAAAAAATCATATAAGAAATATAAACTTGCTCTCAAAAATATTGTAGACAGAAAACTAATTATGGTTATTTAATTACGAGTTAATAAGAAAGTATTTTTATGTTTTCTTTGGGATAATTAAGAAATAATGTCATTTTTTAGAGGGAAAAAAAGTATGAACGTGTAATTCTTGTTATATGCTGTATCAAGCCTCTTAACCAAACTCCTTGTTTATTCGTATAGCTGATACTGTAAAATGTATTAATAACTCACTTATCTGTCTTGGTGGAGAGAAATCCAAAATATGTAACTTCAGAAGAAGGTTCTTAAGACATCTAAGTGAACTCTTGTCATCCTAAAGCGGTGACAATGTTTTTCTAGATAATCAATTGAAGATCATCATGAACAGTCTGCATTCCATGGAAATATCACACTAGAGCATAATATCCTTGAAAGCAAAAATCTGGAGAAGAAAATAGGGATATATTTCAGAAAATAAATTTCTTCAAATCTGAAATAAAAATCTTAGTTGAATTTTACTTCATGACATTCTATGCACATCTAAATAATATTACTAATCTGTACTGTATTCCACTTTGATGTGGTAAAACAATTTTAATATTAATATAACTCTTTCTTATGACATTTTCAACTGCAAATCAGTAAGAGACTCAGGGTTGTAGACCTTGGGCAGAAAATTCTTCAAACCATAAATTGTCCTTTCTAGAGGAAAAAAGCTGTTCCAAATCCAGTGTGCTTTCCTCAGTTTTGGTATTTTCATCTGTGAATTACTAATTTAAGACAGTCTAAGCTAGATCTAGCAAAAATTAGAAGTGCCTAAGAATGAGATGATGCAGTTTAGGCATTGTCAAGTCCCAGTTAGGAATAGAGAAACTTTATTAATGTGTCTAACTCCCCAAACTGTGCAGTGGAAATGCTGAGTACCTCGGAAGGGCATCTCAATATGTAGGTGTCAACTAAAGTCACATTCAGTGTGCAACAACATAGTACTAGCCATTAGGAAATGCTGAGGACCAGGTCAGATCTTAAATATCAGCCTTCTATTGTTTTAATGAGACAACTATTTACTCATGATACCTTTTAATTATGAAGATAGTTGCTTATGTTTTTAAAATATGTGGAGAAACAAAAGTAATTAATTTATTTTCAAATAAAGACAAACATATAAATGTGACCAATAAAAGTCTAAAATACTACCTAAAAGAAAAGTACAAGTTAATTCACTTCCTTAATATGTCAGGGTGCAATCCTCTGTGTCCCACCAGTTACATAAGACTGGCTATAGCGAAGCCTTGTTCCTACAGATTTCTGTCTTTTCATTGACGGATTAATTTTCATAAACCAAATATTCAGTAAATATTTGTTCAGTATAATAAATTGCAGAATTTTATTATTTTTTTTTTCCACAGAGAAATATGACATCTTTGTGAAGGCTGTTGTATGACAGCTTGAAAGAGATTAGGTCTCAATCCCAGCACTAGCCACCCATTTATTTCTGTGAAACTATCAGGAACTTACACATCTTTGAGATATCTACTCCTCTGTTATATCTGCTTTAAATTACTCAGACGGTTGAAAAAATTCTTAGCAGGGAACTCACAGAGTTCCAGATGAAATACAGATGAAATAATACCCATTGCCGTTATTAAAAATCTAAGTGATACTTAGATACTCAGTCTACCACCAAGATTTGTCTCCCATATGGCATAGGTGAACATCACTATCGTGTTCAGTTGAAGTTTTCCATGGTGGGCAAATTATATCCCCAAAGGTCTAGTCGCACTCCTCTGTGTGAAATAGTTTCAACTCATGAAGAGTTGAAGAATGCCTTGGAAACTGGTATATGCCCTATCTCATTCTCATTTATTTCTCAGTGAATAGCTGATGCTCGGATTGTGGCAATGGCCTGCAACTGAGAGCTTATCTATTTAAATCTTAGGGTTTAAATGTTGTTAGGACTAAAAGAGTAAAGATTCCTGAGACTGCGAGTGCAAGGTGCCATCTGTCTAACAACATGGAAGAAGATGAGGAAGGCAATAAATCTTCACCGAATCTACAAGGATGCCAGTGTAGATGCTTGGAAAGCTCTATCTCCATGTTAGAGAGACTTGGAAAATAGAGGGTATGGGGAAGAGAAAGGAAAATCTTGCAATAAATATGAGACATGTAACTGGGATTTCATTTTGAGGAGGTGGGAGAACCAGAAATCAAGGTAGAAAGCATGACACTTTAAGGTAGGAGGGTACAGGTCAGGACACATGAAAACAAAGGAATGTGGATCCTCAGAAGTTCAGCCACTTCTGGTTTAAAAGTTCTCTCTCCTAAATCTATTCTCTAGTTCTTAGTAAAATCAACTTCAATGAGTGTTTTTCCCATTTGCAAGGGCCTTCTTTTTTAACCTGTGAAGCTTTGTGAAGATTGAAAGAACAAACAAATGAATTTAGAAACCTCACATCTTTGTCCAAACTAGTTGATATGAAATATAGTTTAAAAAAAAAAGTTTATGATCAAATAAACCATGTTTCTCTGTCAAAACAGGCTGAACAAAACCCCAGAAAATACAGAGTTCTCTTCTTTGAAGTAGATGTTCCGGCTGTAAGGATATTTAGCTAAACTCACTTCTCGGCATTCTTTCTAACCTCACAACTCTTCAATTCTTTCCTGCATAGTGACATAGCTTCAATAGGAGAAATGAAAAGTACTACAAAAGGCATGAATAACTTATAGCCTGGTAGTTATGGCACTTAAAAGTAAGTGATAGTTTGTAAAGAGTCAGATCCTGTCAATGTATATTAGTCATGCTCTAAGAGCACTTCTCTGATTGAGTCTTTGCCTTTGTCAAAGATTCCTGGGTTCAATGCCCTTTCCAGATGAAAGGAATTAAAATCTTTAACTTCTGTGATCCTAAAAATGTTTTTACCAGGAAACTACTACTCAGGCTGAATGTAAAGTTATAGACATATAGTTACTTAATTTTGACAGACAAGAAATAATAAAGCAAAAAAAAAAAACAAAAAAGGACACACAAGGAGGGGGCATAATTTTTCTAACCTGTTGGTCATGGAAGTCAGTGCAGGAACATGGTCTTGAATTAGGTTAGGCTAAGGAAAAAAAGGAACCTAAATGTCCCACTTTCTTTTTACATGCTCTAAGTATGATGTTTTGCACAAAGGGTAGTTGAGAGATCAGTATTTAGTGAAGAAATTTGAACCCTGGATCGAGAGCTGAGCAAAGGGCATATAAGTGGCTGAGGAAGGTACTTGCAACCTGAAAGGGGTAGACTCTAGCTGCAGCTTTCTCCACTGACTAGCTTCTGACATGTTTTTCCTTAGATTGTGGCTTTGAGCCTAAACAAGGCTCTAACTGTCTTTGCCCTGTCACTGTATCTTTCCTCATCTCCCCATCAATAACTTTGAAACTGAGCAATCTCAATCAAGTGTTTCAGAGAATGGAGGTCTCAAAATTAAAAAGCTCCTTTGGATTTTGAGAAAAAAATGACAGATTAATAAAAATCAATTACTTTATTAGACTGTCCAATCAGCATGCATAGTCAGGTTGCCAGTCACAGCAGGCAGAGTTCTGAACTCACTGAAACACAAGTAATCTCTGTCACTAGGAAAAAGAAAGTCTGTAAGTCAGCATTTCTGTGAAAGCACTGGAAAGAACAAGGGGAAGGGGTGTAAAGGGACAGTTCTGAGGTCAGGCTGTTGTGGGCAGTATATTATGTGGGAACATTAAACATTTATGCATGAGCTAAACTTTGTCACTGCAGTTTGCCATGAAAGAGGCTGTTTTTAGTGACATTTTAGAGGCAAACTTACACAGACAGAAATAGATAAACCTTCTAGAGTTTGCACCCCAAGCTTCTCAGATGCAGTCCATACAGCTAACACATCTTTCCAGACTACAACTGGCACAGAATGTAAGTGGGACGTGGTGGGTTGGCCTTGACTAAGGGCCAAACTCCCAACCAGCTGCTCGGTCACTCCCCTTCCTCAACAGGGTAATAATTTACAATTCATAAAAGCAAATAATTAGTGTTTTTATTTTAATATTCAGCTGTTTGCAAAATTGTTCATGAGCATTATGTCTCATAGGTGTTCAGAGTGCAACATTGCCTTACAGAGCGGGTTTACTTTTGTAAAAAGAAAAAAAAAGAATAATCAACAGAAAACTCTGAAGATTATCACATTTTTGGATGTTTAAAATATATGGAGGTGATTCTAACCTTTTATTAACCAGGGAAAAGTTGTTGAAATCACATTTGTGCTTTTCCCAGTCTGTTCATCACTCAGAACCCATTTACTAGTGAAACAAATTAAAATGGTTCCTGCCCAAATAAGATAGTCTTTGGAGGGACTTTTCTTCCTGATCTGAGCCTCTCCTTTAAAGAACATTTTCTTCACTGCTCTGAGTTTTAAATATAATCACCTGACTTAGACAAAAATAATTTAATTGCTTCATCCCTACATTTCTTCTTTGTCCATCTTTTAAAGTTTCTATCAAAGAGGCATTTTCACTCTGTTGTTCAAAGGAAAATGTCACATTTCTTAATGTATCTACCTTTGGAGCAATCATTTAAAAAGAAAAGGTGAAATGGAGCTGTGGGACTTTTTTTTAATTAACTTAAACTAAAAACCCATAGAAAATCTGAGATCCATGAATACTTATGTTGATTCTATTTCTTAACTCTGTTACTATTGCCTTGTCTTAGTTGCGTGATTCTGGTAACACTGATTCTTGGTGCTTTGTCTCAGATATTCTTCTTCAGAGATAGACAGTAGAGTAACCATAACCAATACTGTGTCTCTCGGTATTAACTTAATACAAAATTCTTGTAAGGTTCATTGTACAACAGTGCTTGCAAGATATCTTCCTTGGTTCACTGGGGAGCTATGAAGTGATCTGGGAGAAATGATGGTGCAGAGGTGGGTGAGAATTGGCAGTTTTTCTTTTCAGGAGAGTGTCATAGGTTTGAAAAATTGTCTCTCAGGTCTGAAAAGGAATTCTGATGAGGGAAAAAGATCATCAAAACTCTGAGACATTATTGACCTGCATGCTTCAGAGCAGAAACATGAACCTTGCAGACATACAAAACTCAGTGATGTTTACTGTTCCAGGCATCTTAGCTGTTATACTCAGTGTTTCATAACTCTGTAATGTCTCTTTTTTTTTCTTCCAATAAGGAATGAAAACAAGTCTTAAAATACTCTGTGAGAAGACTTTCCTCTTTTCTAGGCAGCCATAGATATCTATCCTTAGCTTATGCCCTAAAAACTTGAATGACTGAGATAACACTATTTGGATCAAAATGCAGATCTTTTGGAGACTGTTGGTAACATTCAAATTGGTAGCAGAATTAGAGCAATCCTATACCAAAAGCCAACAAACTATAGCTCTTCTAATATTTGTTCTTTGTGTGTAAGCCGTTCCACATCTCAGTTCAGGAAGAGAGAGGCAACATCTGAAAAAAGCACCGTAGCTTTTCTGCTTTGGAATACTTTTTAAGGGACCTGACTTCTTCCTTCTTTCTCCCAGCCCTCCCTGTTATACGTGCTATTATTCAGCAACCGACACGTTAAATCGAAGTGGTTAAAGAACAAACAGGCAACTATTAAAAAAACCTATACATTTTATTGTCATTTTAATATTCAATCAGTTATATTAAATGATTCAGTAAACATATGAAACATCTGGATGAAAGTGGAATCAGCTAAATCCATATTCATACGTGTCAATAAAAAGCACAGTCTAAACACTGATGCATATGCTTCTGAAAAAAAGCTTACCTTGATCCTTTTTAACATATCAAATGATTGTGTAAGGCATATAATTTTAAGTTTTGTAGCATGGAAAATTGGATTACATAGAATGAACATGAATTTATAGAAGCTAAGTATTAGCTCATTAAGATCTCCATGAATTTAAAACCGTACTGCATTGACAACACCCTTTGTGAAAAAAAAAAAAAATGTGCTCCTCAGAAAGTGAGAAGGCTATTGACACCATTTTTGGGGTGGGTGGGAATAAGGTTTTAACTGTACTGAAAGTATTTGTGATTCTGTGGTGGGTTGATCTTGGCTGGCCACCAGGTTCCCACCAAGTGACTCTATCACTCCTCCTCCTACACAGAACAGGGGAGAAAATGCAAATAAAAAGACCACGGGTTGAAGTAAGGACAAGGAGATCATTCGCCAGTTACCATAACGGGCAAAACAGATGTGACTCAGTTTAGTTTTATTTATTTCCAGTTAGTAAGAACAAATATAAAACCACCTTCCCTTCACAACTCTCTTCTTTCCAGGCTCAACTTTTCTCCTGACTCTTCTACCTCCTCCCCCTAAATGGCTCAGGGGGATGGGGAATGGGTGTTGTTGACAGTTCATAAAGCTTCATATCTGCTGCTCCTCCCTCCTCGCACTCTTCCTCTGCTCCCGTGTGGGGTCCCTCCAGTGGGAAACAGTCTTTCACAAACTGCTCCAACATGGGTCTTTCCCATGGGCTGAAGTTCTTTAAGAACTGCTCCAGCATGAGTCCTTTCCATGGGGTAGAGTCCTTCAGGAACAGACTGCCTCAGTGTGGGTCCCCCATGGGTCACAGGTCCTTCCAGAAAACCTTCTCCTGCATGGGCTCCTCTCCACAGGCCTCAGCTCCTGTCAGGAACTTGTTCCTGTGTAGGCTCTCCACAGGCTGCAGCTTCTTTCAGGGCACATCCACCTGCTCTGCTGTAGGGTCCTCCACAGGCTGCAGTGTGAATATCTGCTCCACTGTGTCCTCCATGGGCTGCAGAAGGACAACCTGTGTCACGTGGTCTTCTCCATGGGTTTCAGGGGAATCTCTGCTCCAGTGCCTGGAGCACTTCCTCCTCCTCCTCTTTGTCTGATCTTGGTGCCTGCATAGTTTTTTTTCCTTACATTTTCTCAATCCTCTCTCAAAGCTGTTGCACGGCATTTTTTACCCTGTCTTTAAAACGCTATCACAGAGGTGCCACCAGCATTGCTGATTTGTTTAGCTTTGGCCAGTGGTGGGTCCGTCTTGGAGCCAGCTGGAGCTAGCTTTGTCTGACATGGAGGTAGCTCCTAGTATATTCTCACAGAAGTCGCCCCTGCAGCCTCCCTGCTACCAAAACTTTGCCACATAAACCCAATACAGATTCTGAAGGCTTACATATTCACATTGGTATTTTTGTGCGATACCTAAGGCCTTCAGATATAGCTGCTCAGAACAGAGTCAATCCACTGTAAAATCTGGCTCATCTTCATAGAGGTATGACCAACTATTTTATCTATTATTCACATACCAGTCAAACATGATGATCTTCTGTTCTTCTGAACACTTGCATAACTTTTCAGTAATGTCTCATAAATCTAACAAATAACTTTTCTGCAAGGGGTATCATGGAACAAATACTGTAAAGGGTATCTGTTTTCCAAGAAAAAAATACTGAAAACCATAGACAAGAACATCAATTCACATATTACTTCTGACATATTCCACTTTTGATGATATACTTGGTTGACTTGGATTGTATTTTGTTTTCAAGGTCAATCTTCAGGAAAGGCAGCTATATTTGAGGGAAAAATGATAGTATCAAAATAATTTGTTGCAAATTTTTCCTCTTTTTTGAATTCTCCTGTGGATCACAGGGAGATGAATATTCAGTTTCATGTCCAATAAACTATTCAATTTGGCTCAGCTCTAGAAAGGAAATGAATTAAAGCACTTCTCATCCAGATGAGAGCAATACACAGAAAATGAACTTCAGAAGTCTTCTATTTCCCAGGTATCAAGAACTGTAGGAGGATGCCAGAAACATAGGTTATTTCAGGCTGAAACTATGTCCTGGGTTACTTTAGAACTCCCCTCTGGTGGTCCAGTTTTTTGGGAGTTTGAGAGTAAGAGCTTTGCTTCCCTTTGCTTACCACCAAAAGTGTTGTATGATAAAGCACTTAATTTAGAGATAAAAATGGTTAAAAGCTATGGAATCAAAGCAAGCAAAAAAACAAACAAACAAACAAAATCCCAGGTGAGCAAACAGAGAGAGTCAAAAGCCTGAGATAACACTCTCATCTCTCCTTCCAGAAAAGGATGTGTGAAAAGACATCAATGACTCTTCATGTCTAAATTTATATTTGATTTAACTGGAACAAGATAATTAAAAAAAAAGTCTGAACTGCTGGATGAGAAAGACAAAAAAAGGCTGGAAAATAAATTTTTTTCCTTCCCACTGCATTTGTGTAGTTTGAAGGTATTACTTCTACCCCTTTGCATATAAATTTCCTCTTTCTCTCCTTGTCTGTTTTTCTGCTGCAGACTCCCCGATTACTGTCTTTCTTCACCCATCTGTCCCTACCCTCTGGTCCAAAAAGTCCTCATCAAATCATGTTCAATTGTTTCTGTTGAAACATCAAAATCCTTCTCCTTCCTTGTTTCCTCAGGATTTAACCTGATAAAATGTGCTGTAGAAAAGATTATATGTAATGACAATCGTCCCCTCTGTTGCTCAGTGATAGTCTGTGTAACTGAACACTGGATGCCTGCTCTATACAACACCTGTGAATGGACTGCACGCTTTTACTATTTGTCATAGCTTGGGATTTATATATTTTGATACACCTATTTTTTTCCTCATCCCTGATTGTCAGCCAGCTTCAATAGAAATGACAATTTTATTAAGGGTTCTGTTTTGTGACCTTGAAACAGAAACAATTTGAAGTTTTACAGCATTATCAAAGTAGTGTTCTATTTTGTACATTCTCCTTTGGGATCCTTTGTTTCAGTAATATTCCTCACTAACTTACAGTGTTATGAGTGATTTTTTTCTGGTCATCACTGATCGCTGAAGACGCTTTCTCTCCTGACCCCTATAACACTAGCTCTCAAATTGATTTATGAAGCTTTAGTGGATGTATACCTTGTTACACTTTGGCCTCCTTATGGAAATTCGTAGGAGTGCCGGGCTCTGTGTACAAATGCTACAGCAACCTAGTTATACGGGTCAGCACAACTTTGGTAAGGCATACCTTAGGTAAGTTTTTTGAAACTACCTTTAACGTACAAGGTTATAGTAAGATGCAAATAAAGTGTTTATTTACAGCATCTGATAAAGACAACATAGAGATGCTTAGAAAAGACAAGTGAAGGAAAATCAATTCTTAATTTACACTAACATGAAATGTAAAAGATCTGTTGGTCTGCTCAGTACCTCACATTTCGACCTGCATTTGTCAAGGAGAATCACATCTTTACAAATCCTCCTGGCTTTAACAGACAGTTTTGTTCTTGGAGTCCTCTCAACATCACATTCAGACTCAAATCTTTTCCTCCATCCTTCTATTTGTCCACCTGCTCCAGTCCAACCTGCAGTCTGTTTGTTATGTTATTTCCACACCAGGTGACATCTGTGAAAACACCTTAAAAAAAGAAAAAAATCCTTATTCAATGGGGAATGTTCCATAAATGCTGTATTTATGTTTTTGGGAAAAAGAAGGTAAAAAAAACCCCAACAATTTATACCATTTTACAAGAGTGAGAGTTCATTGCTTTTTTTCCAGAGGAAGTGGAGAGAGCATTTACCCCAAAAGACAATCTCAGGTATAAGCCCTAGATTGGCACCTGGACTCTCCCCCTGCAAAAATACTTCTCGATACCAATATTTATATTGGCCGATTGTCTGTCTATGGCAAATCCTCTTTTCACTTTTTCTCTGATTTACCACTGCATGAAAGTTTCAGTAGATGACTTAGGACCTTGACTCAGTGACACAGACTTCAGTTTGGAAGTAAATTGTTTTGCAGATTTATCTTCACGATACATAAATTTCAGTCCACAGAGTCATGGTGTAGATATGGTAAGTTAATATAGTCTCTCCTCCATTCAGTAAAGCAAACTTTTTATAGGCCAGTGACTTGATATTTTTAGTTTTTTAACCAGGGTAAAGATGCTCACAACCAGTTGTGATGACTTTTTCTAGTTATAAATACGGCCAAACTATATTATTCTTTTCCTTTTCTACAGAATATTTTTGTTGTGTTTTGGGTTGTTTTGGTTTGTGGGTTTGGTTTGTTTTTTTTTTTTTTTAAAGACAAGCTATGGAACAAGCCTTTGGCTTTAACTCCAGAGAGAAGTAACCACTATTTCAAAAACAAACCGGTCAAAACAAACACACACAAAAAAAAACAAACCAGAACACAAAAACAAACAACCTCACACAAAGACAAAACAAACCATGAGCAGCTGCCTGGACAAGGCACTGTAGATCATTCATTGTCAATTTCTCACATTTATAGAATAAGATCTTTGAGCAAAAGCTTATTTTCAGTCCATGTGTGTTTGCACAGTTCCTAGAACAAGGGATACTGGTCTTGATGAAAGCTATAAGTACTAGAAGAATAACATGTTAAACTGAACTGCAGGGAAGAAGAGGAGAATCCATAAAATACAGTTTGCATCTTTCCCTCTGAGCAGAGATTACTCAGTACTTCTTTCTTTAGTATTGGTAATATAAATCTTAAAGAATCAGAAGCTTGTATCTTTCTGATCAGAATGAGACATCAAGTCCCCTTCTAAAATAGCACTAATTAAAAAATAGGTGGATGATCAACATCTTTAAAAGTTGATACTTCTGAAAATCAGGCTATAGATTTAGATTTTGTAGGCTTCTAAAGAGCCTAATACATAATAAATCTCTCATTAAATCAATAAACCAAATTATGATTTTATCCACATAGCAAATGACTACACTGACATCAGATGTTATATATCATTTTAACACAGAAAATCATCATCTCCCTAAGAAGCTGATGGAACTACACTGAATTTATTGCAAGGAGCTTATTCAGAATTATTTCTCAGAAGGACATAATAGGCTTAACTTTCTTTATGCTTCTACAACCACGTTTAACAAGTCACTGACAGACCTTGTAAATCTTGAGTATCCTGAAAACCTTTGTTCACCAGTTTATACAGTTCTTTCCCTGCAGAAAAAAAAAAAAAAAAAAAAAAAGAATATTTCATATAAAATATGATATGGAATATGAGAATAAAAAGATAAAAATAATCGGAATTAGTACCTTTGAAAACAGAATTTCCAAACAATTTCCATTTCTAAAAGGTGCAAGAATATACTCTGATCTTTTTTTTATCTTCTCTTTGTGACAGAATTGAGTTATGCTAAAAGCAACTTAATATGAAAAGTAATGAGTACTTTGTATTTTGGATTTTATTTCTACAATACAAACAAAGAAATAAAATTTTGATGCCATGATACACGGCATTTTCTTCATATGAATAAAAACTAAGACTAGAGAGTACTATTTTGAAGACCATCATTTTATTTAAGAACACATACTAACAAGAAATTCGGAGAAAGAAACCAAGGAAGTGTAATAAATAAATCACTTTTTTAAAAAAATTCTATTATAAAAAAGGAAAATAAGATTACGGTAATGGATAAGACCAGTTACACACAAATGCAACAAAAGGCTTTAGAGGAATTGTTTGATCCTTAACCTGGATGACTATGCATAACAGTCCAATGGCAAGTTTTTCTCCTTACTTCGCTCTTTACCACTATCGCATTCCCTCCTAGTTTCAGATAATTTCCTTAATCTAAAATTTACCTAAATAAGTTCACGTTGTCTTTTCTAGAGGAAAAATGTTTGAAAACATTTTAGATTGGTACCCAATGTCAATGTAAGTATAGGATTTGTACTTCCTTGATATTACCACATGAAACATCACTATCTTATAACTATACAGGAATTGTAATGCATTTTAGGTCAGGCTGACATCATTACCTATTGCTGAGATTACTAACTTTTCATTTGTTTATAACTTTGCCAGTCATTAGCCATTCCAGTTGTCATTGAGTATGCTTACTGGCTATCTTGATGAAATTCTTTCTGGAGGGAAATAAAAGGTTTAGAATAGATTCAGTTTGTGCACCGGGTTGTTAGGGAAAAAATGGGTTTCCATATCATTCTGTTTGTATTTCTATAATAACACATTCACAAAAAAGAAATGTATCTATAATGCATCAGCACGGTATCTTCCAGAATCTCCTAATTTCTAATCATATACAGAAAAATATAATTTATATGGGCTTTTCGGTAAGTATGTAGGAAATATTTGATTTAGATGTATGAATATGTCTATATAGTTTCATATGCAGTGCTGGGATAACACCCCTCCCCCCCCTCCCCAGATGAACTGGATGTCTGCATGCTATTAAGTTTTCGGTCTCAAGGCTGTGTAAGTGGTCTTCATGAGGAAAACTGCTGTCTCTGTTGAATTCTGATGGAATAAACTCTCATATAGTCACTACTTGTTCACTCTTACAGATAGTTGCTCCTTTGTGCAAAACTTAAGTATAAAACTTAGGTCATGGAACCAGAATTGATGTCAGTAGAAATACTCAGCAGGATAAAAAAGTAATTCCCTTAGAGTGCCTCTGTGCTTCTTTACCTTTTTTTATCTGCAAAATTTTCACTGGTTTTGACTGTTACTCAACAAAGTAACCCTTAAGTGAATCAATGATTTTCTTAACATTTCTTTTTCTTCCAATCACTAGTGGAATATAAGTAGACACTTACAACAAAATTATGGTCTTTTTCTTTTGAGGTACACTAGACCCTTTAGTGCAAAAAATCATTCAAAAGTGCTTTTAAATACTATAGTCTATTTTGTGTCGCATATTTTTGAGGTAGTTATTGATATATTTCACCAGTACACAAATAAATTGCGAGAATAGGCTACGCTTTCAAAATAGCATCAGGAGTAAATGAAAGAATGATAAAAAGATTCTACTTTGCTGTAATCAATTGAACTGTACACGTTATATTAAACTGGTCTGTAGGGAGTAGCAGAACACAGTACACACACACACAGAATATGGATGAATTAGAAAAAAAATGACATATCCATATTGCTAAATAAAAACAGGTCAAAAGCAAACTCCATCACTGGACTACTGATTGTCCATACAGCTTGTTAAAACATTCTCTGATACAGGTTTGACCCATAACTGTAGAAGCCAGAATATAACTGAATGTGGTTCAGGGGACAGTGTGTACCAAGGAATGCTCCCAACAGGTACTGCAGACAAAATTGGCCTGGTTTGACTTCCCAGTCTTCCAAAATTATACCATCACATATTACTTGCTCAGGCATCTCTATATGCTTTCACTCCATCCCAGGCCATACCTTTTGTGTCATGCTATGAAATATCAGTCTCACAAGCTTCCACACAGATCTTAAAATATTTCAGACATTTAAAACTGGAAAATAATATATGTACATGTATATGTGTATATATGTATGTGTATGTATATACAGGGTCATCATATGAGATCCAGAGGAGACCCAGAACCAATGCTATGTCATGTGACTAGATTCAAGCCATTTCTGTTGGCCTCAAAGCTAAAGAACAAATACCGTCCCTCTTTTATTTAGCACTATGAGACATAACTTATTGTACTGCAAGCATTAGTTGCCTAAGAAGGCTCATTGAAGTCAGTGGAAGTATTTGTATACTAACTGCCTGTGTGAGCCGAGATGCAGAAAATTTCCTGAACAGTTTCTGAATTTAGAACTGGTGAAAGTCTATGCCAGAAATAGATTAATTTCCACCAATACATTTCCCAGAATTACTTTCTGAATCCTTTCACGTTTAAAGGATTAAAATTATTTTATCACATTGAAGAAACTTTCTGTTAACAAGAGGAAAAAGTCAGCTATTGAACCAAAGTATACTCAGCACTATCTTTATTTTATTCTTTTGTTTTGAAAGAAATTTCATGTTATTCAGTTTACACAGGTTTAAATTACATCAAAGGCATGAGACAATGACAAAACCAGAGAGCATAAGAGAGGAAGTCACTTTAAAAAAATGAAATAACATTCCTGTTTTCAGAAGCCTGGAGGGAAACATCATATTACAAAAATAAAGAAAAAGGTACTGGAGGAAAGCCAGTGCCCAGGAGGAGTGTCTTGCTAATAAACATTTATTGTTTTTGTGAGCAGACTGAATTCTGACTTTGAAAGGAGGGCAGTAAAGAAAGAGAAATATGTTTTTGTAGAAAAGGAATATGGTATGGATTGTTTTCTTGAAGTGTAATGATCTCTATTCTCATCCAGATGCTGAACTGAGTTTACTGTAGACACAACTATATATCATGTCTCTCATGTCCACATATATCAAAAAGCAAGGTGTCTGCTCCTTTCTACTTCAGACAGAAAAAAAACTCTCATTAGATAATACATTAAACCTAAGATGTACATTTACATACCAGCTACTGCAAAAGTTTATGTAGAAGTATGACAAATTAGACCAAAACAGATTACTGGTTTTTTGAATGAGCAACATTTTGGGTTATTTTACTACTTTATATGTGTTGAGGAAATTATGCATGCCAGCCAACATAACGAGGTTCGACTCTAGGTTTCTACTGAATCAATAAGCTGAAAGATGGATTCCTCTATAAAAGTGCTTTTTATTAATAGTGCTACAGCTCGAGCTGGGTGCCTTCAAAGAGGGACCCTGAACAAAGAAATCCCTGGGCGATTATATCCTTACAATCTAAGTTCCCCACCCCTCACGTGACAGTTCAGACCAATAGTAACATTAGGGTATGGGGTCTTCCTGTTCTTCACTGGGTCCTTTCATTGCCTCTAGGTGAGCCATTTCTTTTCTTATCTCTAAGGTTGCAGCTTCTGCTGACGATATTGTACCTTCTTTATCTTCCATCTTGAACCGGCTCTGGGGCCTTCTTTTACTTGACTAGGTAAAAGTTCAACATATCTAGGTGAAAGTTCACAGCTTGCGGTCTAAGGCTTCAGCAAATTTGGCTACTAATGCTAAGCAAGTTATAGTAAACAAGTTCTATATAAGTAGTACACCAAATCGCACAACATATGCCAAAAGGCTTTCTCTTTATTATATATAAATATACAATTTATCAATTAAAAGAAATATAAATAATACTTAATTTAATTTAATGAGTGATTACCACTTTGACTAGTACTTGACTATAAATCTTTGAACTGAGATCAGTCAGTTCAGTCATCTAAGAAAGAACTTTATTTCCAAACCATTCTTTAACCTGGATAAATGGGTTCCTGCACAAAATATAACATAGTTTTTGAATGTATAAGAAATCCTCAGAGCTCTTGAAATTATGTATGATTTATATTGCTTCTGTCCATTTTTCTTATGAAAATCTTCTACTCAGTAAAAAATGCAACAGTAAATGAGGCATTGCTTGATCTAAAATAATAATAAAAAATCATAGTTTACAAAACCAGCCATTTGCACTAATTAATCCACTAGGGAAAAGACCTCATCTTCTACACATAAATAATACATAATTTAATGAAAGTACAGGGCACTGGAGAGAAGGAATTGCTTGTTTCTTAGTTTTGAGCACTTAGATTATTTGTTGAATCTTGATGTTTAGTTTTAAAATAGGTTATCTTACTCATGCAATGTATTTTTTTTTGTTTTATCTACAAAGAGATCCAAAAATATAGAATTTCAACCTGCAGACAATTCCCATTATGATATACAAAAAATTTGCAAAATTTTGTATCAGTTGAAAACTTTTCAAAACCTAATGTTTACCGATGTTATTAAGTTCTATGTTACTAAATTTCCATCAGCATTTTCCCTTCCCTTCCCTTCCCTTCCCTTCCCTTCCCTTCCCTTCCCTTCCCTTCCCTTCCCTTCCCTTCCCTTCCCTTCCCTTCCCTTCCCTTCCCTTCCCTTCCCTTCTCTTCACTTCCCTTCCCTTCCCTTCCCTTCCCTTCCCTTGACTTATAAGCCTTCTTATAAGTCAGATGTTCCAATCCCTTAATCATTTTTGTGGCCTTCTGCTGAACTCATTTCAAGATGTTCCACATCTTTCTTGTAATGGGAAGCCCAGCATTTGACCTAGCACTCCAGGTGTGGTCTCATCAGGGCAGAGCAGAGGGGAAGGATCACCTCCATCAACCCATTGGCAACACTCCTAATACCACCCAGGATGCTGTTGGCCTTTGCTGCAAGGTTGTATTGCTGGCTCATGTTCACTTCCTTGTCCGCCAGAAAACCCAAGTCCTTTTCTGCAGAGCTGCTTTCTATCTGGTCAGCCCAAATGTATACTGGTTCATGGGATTATTCCTCCCCAGGAAAAGGACCTTTCATTTCCCTATTTTGAACTTCAGCCTCTCAGCCCATTTCTCCAGCTTGTTAAGGTCCCTCTGAAGGTCAGCACAACCATGAGATGTATCAGACACTACTCCCAGTTTTCTATTATCTCTAGATTTACTGAAGGTGCATTCTGACTCATTATCCAGGTTATGAATGAAGGTGTTAAACCACATTGGCTGCAGTATCAACCCCTGGGGTACAGTACTAGTGACTGGCCTCCAACTAGAGTATGTGACACTGATCACAACCGTCTTGAGTCTAGCAGTTAGGCTAATTTTCAATACACTTCACATACCTAGTTCATGCTTCATCAGTTTGTCAGTGAAGTTGTTATGACAGACGATGTCAAAAGCGTTGCTGAAGTCGAAATAAACAACATCCACTGCTCTCCTCTCATCCATCAAACCAATCATCTCATTGTAGAAGATTTTCAGGTTGGTTAAGCATAATTACTCTTCACAAATACATGCTAAATACTTCCAATCACCTTATTTCCCTTCCCGTGCTTGGCAAGGTTTTCTAGGTTTATTGTCCTCATCACCTTCCCAGGGACTAAGGTTCTCTGGATCTTCTTTCTTGCCTTTCTTGAAGATAGGAGTTACCTTTGCTTTCTTCCAGTCATTCTTCCTCCAGTCATTGCGATCTTTCAAAGATGATCAAGGATGGCCTCATAAAGGCATTAGCCATCTTCCTCAGCACATTTGGATACATCCCATCAGAGTCTATGGATTTGTCTATATTCAGGTTGTTTAAATGTCTTCTAACCTGCTCCTCCTCCCTCTTTCTTACTGCTGATTTTCCCTCAGGTCTCAGGACCCTGGGATAACTGAAGATAGCTACTTTTGCCATTAAAAACTGATAAAAGGAAGGTATTGACTAACTCATCCATTTCCATGTCCTTTGTCACCACATCCCCTACCCCATTCAGCAGTGGGCCCCTATTTTCCTTCATCTTTCTTTAGTTGCTGCTGTACTTGTAGAATCCTTTCTTGTTGTTCTTCATGTCCCTTGCCAGACTGAATGCCAGGTGAGCTTTGTCTTTCCTAACAGCATCCTGCATGCTTCAGAAGTGTCTCTATGTTCCTCTCAGGTCACCCGTCACTGCTTCCATCTCCTGTGTGCTTCCATTTTAAGTCTGAGCTTTGTCAGGAGCTCCTTGTTCATCCATGCAGGTCCTTCTGCCATCTTTGTTTTGTTTTCTCCTCATCAGTATGACCATTCTTGTTCTTGGGGGAAGTGATCTTGAGACTCATCCAGCTCCACTATAACCCTATTCTGTCCTGTTTCCCATGGGATTCTTACAAGGTGATCCCTGAAGAAACGAAAGTCTGTCTTAAACTGACCATTTTTTAACAAGATGCTTACAATTACAGAATAATTGGGAAATATTTTCCTATTGTATAGATTTTAATTAAAGATAATGGGAAACGCATCGTTATTGTTCTTTGTGATAATGCTTACAGACTACATTCTTATAGGAAATGTAACAACAGACAATTTTTACCTGACAAAAGAAACCCTCACCACTTTCTTATTTCTACAAATAAAACAAATATGTACTAAGAGGAGAAACAAAAGAACACAATCAGCTAACTAAGCTCATCAGTTAAAGCAGGGTCAGAGGATGGAAATAGTGTATTAATAGCTTCTGTGTCAAACTGAAATTTCTTGTCTATGAAATAATTTTTTTAAACAAAAAATCAAGTTTAAAATCTGAAAAAACTGTCTAAATCTACTTTTTGAAAATAAAAAAGCAGAGAAATACCACTTGCCCAGTAAGATTTAGCCACTGAAGTCAGATTCGAAAGGTATTTATGGAGCTGGAGAAATTCTTAGAGATAAAGCCTGTATGTGCTTAGGATACTTTTAGAAACCTACCTGTAGATTTGAGAGCCTATTCACACTTACCTTTAATTCTAAAGACAGAAGTGGTACTACAGCAGTGCACAGAATGTATTTAAAGATATTTTGCTGGATTTCAGCTAAACTTCTGTTATTAACTGCAAACACACTTAAAGGAAAAATCATTGAAAGCGCCTTTCATGTTTTAAGACCATATTTTGAATAATGAAAAGCTTTTGAGATATAAGGTAACAAACTAAAAAATGTGGAATTCAATATGAATGGAATTGAGTAAAGCTAATAAAGCTTTACTCAATAAAGTAAAAAATAGTGTATTTTTCCACTGCATAAGGTATTGTGAATTAAGTAAATTAAGAAATAAATTTCCACTTCTGTAAAAAATACTTGTTTGAGCGCCCTATCAGTTATTAACAGGCTTGAGATACAAGGCCACTGTTTAGATGAGTATAAGGAAAAGTTGAAATAGAAGTATTCATCTGTACTGAATGGTTCCCTCACTAGCAGGAATGCTGATTGTTTAATAATAACCCTTAAAATAAGAATTCATTCAGGGCCTAAGATTACAACATGACAAGTAAATGAATTTAAAAAGAATCTGAATCAAGGCTGTAGGATTTGAATCTCAAGCTTGTTTATACGCACGCACACAAAAGACATAAAACATTAAATTAATACATTGAACTAAAAAATAATTTCAAACATACTTTGGAAAACACCAAAAAGTCAATAACAATGTGTCCTTCTTTCTTTTTTCTCCATTTTTTGGTAGCTTTTGCTACTCTTTTTTTTTTTGAAGACATTAGGAAAAAATACATATGAAAATACATATAACTGTTGTGTCTGCAGTTATAACTCTTCCTTTTTCCAGTATAATAGTATAGCACTCAATGCAAAAAACATGAATGACTGGCTGCTTGGTTAGGTCCTGTCAGAGTTTAAATATTTTTCCCTCATTTAAATGTTTATTAAGAAGATTTATCCAGTCCATGTCAAATTTTAGATTCAAATAAAGAGGAGCCAATCTCCTAATACTTAGGACACTCAGTGAGGATGAAGATGTATTCAAACTTCCCTTTTTCTGAGAGTTTTGTTAAAACTATTTCACTTCAAAAATAAAATTTAAGCCTGCCTACTGATTCAGTGGGGTCTGCCAGATATCAGCTGCACACTCTAAGTGATTCTGGTAGAATGGAGACTGAATAGTATTTCCTGCAAGAGTGACAGAAATTCTAGATGATCAGCTAGTTAGATATTTTATTGTTGTTGAAAATTTCATATAATATATCCAGGTTCACTTTAATGTCTGATTTTATTTTCTTCATAAAGATTAATGTTTTATTATTTTAATTTCTTATTTTCAGTGCAGATTCTTTGTTTCATGGCCTATTCTATCCTTGAATGCTGCTAAATAAAGTCCTGGAAGCAACATTATATATAACAGAATGAGAATACTGTGTGGAAAAAAGGAATCTGGTGTGGTTTTTTTTTTCTTTCCTCTTTCTTCTTTTTCATCTTCTAACCTTGTTCACAGCATGGAAAATTTAATTCAGAAAAGTGCACATGAAGGCGACATATACTCCCAGGCAGGAAATGGATTAAAAGGCCAGGCCGATGAGTCTTTAGAAATCTGTTAGTTTATAAATACAAGTCTCTCAATTATCATACCTATTTTACTATATTTTGACTTTTTGCGGATGTAAAATGGTGCTATGAATGTGAATCTGAGAACACTAATCACTGATGTTGCAAAATATATGTACTCTGACTTTTGTTATAAAGATCCACTCAGCCTTGTGTGTCTTTCCTGACTGTGTTAGAAAAACTAGAAATAGATGAATGCTGACATAGCTGTGATAAATCGGTTAGCTCTATTACGAAGAGAAATTGACAGTGGTATAAATAGCCTTTACAAATTCTACATATGCTCTAGACTCTATCAAATAAATATACCCTCAATAAAAATATGTGTATTTACTTTTTGATTGCTCATTTAAAAATTGTATTTTTTATCTGCTTCAATGAGTTACTTTAAAGCAAAAACTGTGGATTATTTTACAATTTATTTATTTACTTATTTATTTATTTAGAGTCTTAAATTTTAAAGTAAACAATATAGAAGTGTCTGTACTGTGCTCGAGGCACTTTAAGCAAACATTGAAAAGGCTGGCTGTAAGCACAAGTCCTGAAACTGCTCCCACTCCTGAAAAACATTTTTCAAGAAACGTTACAGGGTTGTATGGAAAGAGATACAGAAAAAGAGATTTTTCTTTCTTTCTCTTAGAAAATGGCTGCTTTTTTTTTTTTTTCTGAAACAGGAGGATTTTCTCTTTACTTCAAACTATAAATACTGGGAAGGGAAGAGAAGGGAAGAGGAGGGAAGGGAAGGGGAGCTGTTAAGCTTCAAGGCAAGACCAGGATCGAAAGCAAAGATCAACCAAAGACCCGTCTGAAAAGACAGTAGGGTTAATACATTGGGTTTGGCTCTTTTCACTTCCATAATCCTCCATATCAATACACTCAAGGCATACAACACATTTTCATACACTGGCCAGTTCCAACATATACACATATTTCACGTACACAGTGGAACAATGCATAGTGGCACTACAGGGTACCCAGTAGAGAATGCATCAAAAGAAGTGTGACCAGCAGGTTGAGGGAGGTGGTTCTCCCACTCTACTCTGCTCTCATGAGCCCCCACTTGGAGTACTGCATCCAACTCTGGGGCCCCCAACATGAGTGGGCAGACCTGTTGGAGACCAGCGTAGGGGAAAGGGACCTGCGGGTCCTAGTGGACAACAGGATGACCATGAGCCAGCAGTGTGCCCTTGTGGCCAAGGCGGCCAGTGGCATCCTGGGGTGTATTAGAAGAGGTGTGGTTAGCAGGTCGAGAGAGGTTCTCCTCCCCCTCTACTCTGCCCTGGTGAGGCCGCATCTGGAATATTGTGTCCAGTTCTGGGCACCTCAGTTCAAGAAGGACAGGGAACTGCTAGAGAGAGTCCAGTGCAGAGCCTCGAAGATGATTAAGGGAGTGGAACATCTCCCTTCTGAGGAGAGGCTGAGGGAGCTGGGTCTCTTTAACTTGGAGGAGACTGAGGGATGACCTCATGAACGTTTATAAATATGTAAAGGGCAAGTGTCATGAAGATGGAGCCAGGCTCTTCTCAGTGACATCCCTTGACAGGACAAGGGGCAATGGGTGCAAGCTGGAACACAGGAGGTTCCACATAAATATGAGGAAAAACTTCTTTACGGTGAGGGTGACCGAACACTGGAAGAGGCTGCCCAGAGAGGTTGTGGAGTCTCCTTCTCTGGAGACATTCAAAACCCGCCTGGACGCGTTCCTGTGTGATATGGTCTAGGTAATCCTGCTCCGGCAGGGGGATTGGACTAGATGATCTTTTGAGGTCCCTTCCAATTCCTAACATTCTGTGATTCTGTGATTCTATGAGAAGGACATGGAGCTGTTGGAGCAGGTCCAGAAGAGGGCCAGGAAGACGATCAGAGGGCTGGAGCACCTCTCCTGCGAAGACAGGCTGAGAGAGTTGAGTAGTTCAGCGTGGAGAAAAGAAGGCTCCGGGGAGACCTTTTTGTGGCCTTCCAGTACCCGAAGGGGGTCTACAAGAAAGCTGTAGAGGGACTTTTTACACAGGCATTTAGTTATAAGATGAGGGGTAATAGTTTTAAACTGAAAGAGGGTAGATTTAGATTAGATATTAGGAAGAAATTCTTGAGACTCTGGACCCGCTTGCCCAGAGAAGCTGTGGATGCCCTCTCCCTTGAAGTGTTCAGGGACAGGTTGGATGGGGTTTTGAGCAATCTGGTCTAGTGGAAGGTGTCCCTGCCCATGGCTTTGGAGTTTAAACTAGATGATCTTTAAGGTCCCTTCCAACCCAAACCATTCTATCATTCTATGATTCTATGATTCAGAGACAAGTGCTTTACACCAGCATGGATATAATTAATCCTAAAGAGGGTTCGTCCTGAACAATGAGTACCAATCAGTACCACAGGTGAGGACCTCTTTTGGGCTGACGAGTGTAGAAGCCTTTATGTAGGAGAAAAACATAATTTTAGATCTCAGTTACTGTTCTTTCTAACCTACTCAGTAAACCCATATTTATCATTAATTGGAGATATTTCTTAGATAGATTTGCCAAGAGAACCACTAGCTAGACTTCTATGAGCTATAACATTTTTCCTATTGGTATTTGGTTAGATTTAAACAAACTCAAAGACATATTCTTCTACACCTTTAATACAGAAGCAAATTTAACCCTTGCACAAAAGATCAAATATGATCCATGATTACTTAAAGCTGCATTTTCTGTGCTACTTTATTCTACTTTTTTCATCTCTTAGAATAAATAAAATTTCTCACCAGCTACTAAATGTGCCTTCACTACCTTTAAAGAGACTGATGATCCATTTGAAATTCAGAATATATGTTATAAGCATAGAGTGATATATATAGGTATGAAGGTGACATGTTATGCTCTGAGGCACAAATGCCTAGTGAGATCGCTTGAAAAGGGGTAACCCATCTCTAACCTTATCTAACAGTGAACAGAGACCACTTTCCTTTTCTCAGATAACATCTTTAATAATCTTCAACAATTTTTGAGAAGCAGACAAGACAAAGCAACCATAACAAATATAAAAATCATGTGAAGGTGACTTTGTAAACTGCATCAATCTTTCTTGCACTAGAAACTGTAAGAAACTTGATTTTGTGTCATTCCATTTTCAGCACTTTATTTTTTTGCCTTTTCTTGAAAGCAGGGGAAAGGACGAAGGTAAGTAGTGCAATTTTGCCAAATTAAGCAAAAGAAATAACTCTTCTGTATTTACATTTGTTTTGTCATATACTTCACTGGAAATCTAAAAGTACAAACCACTCAAATTTTATACTTCGCATGAGTGTCACCTTGGGTATAGATTTGTCTATATTGATCTTCACGATTCATATTGAATATACTGTTCTGACTAGGTTAACAATTGACTTTGCTATCAATAGCAGCATATTATCTGCATACAATGTGATGTGTTACCATTTACTGCCTCAACCCATCTAGTTTTGGAATTTCTTGACCATTTTAATCCATTACTGTATTAAAAAGATAGGTGAGAGTCAATCAATCATATATTGCTTTTTAATGGGTGGAAGAAAATAGAGAGGGGACTGAAGAAGTAGAAATTATGGAAATGATTAGTTTTGCACTAACACTGCAGGTATGCTGTGTACAATGTAACAATGTACCCCCCTTCCCCCCTCCCCCCCACTTCTCCATGGACATGTGATATTTTAATAGAATTAATAACTTCCGTTATAAAACAAAAAGTTGTATTTAAAACATACGAATTAAGGCTAATACTACTACTGTATCTCCCTTCAAGTCATAGTATATGCATCCTGGTTTCTAATGAGACAAACTGCTCCATTTCTTTCTACTACCGTAAGCACACTGAGTTAACTGTGGGGATATATTTGTAAATGTAACTAAGGATAAACAGCAGAAATACCAAAAGGGTAATCAGGAGAAAAGAAAAATGCATATTTTTGCCTCCAGGGCTTAGTGCTTCAGGGGATATGTAGACATCTTTTGATGTTTAAAAGTTGAAGTGCTTTGTTTATCAAACATGGAAAGTATACCTGTGAAACTTTGTGACATGTGATTATTTATCTGAAGATGCTTACCACATGCATACAAAATTAAGGGCTAATAAAAGAGTTTACTTGACGGTATTTGAATCTGATACTATCTGTTGTCCTTGACATGCTTTGGAATGTTCCTATATGAGGCAATGTAAAAGATAATTTTTAAAGAGACAGAAATTAAATTATTTGTTAAAATTTAACAAATCATTGTTCAAAGTTTTATGTCATAAATTAACCATTGTGCACTGGTGTGTGCCTTCATTTATCACACAAAACTTTACTTGAGAAGTATTGTTTTGAAACATTTTGAAACACCATTTGCATACATCCAAAAAGAAGTATAAAGATACATCTGTTTATATTTTCAGCTCTGCCATTATAGATACATTGTTCATATACTTTGAAAACTTTTAAATATAGGTGCATGTATATGTATATGCATATATATATGCATATGTATATAGAATCATAGAATCATCAAATCACAGAATTGTTTAAGATGGAAAAGACCTTTAAGATCGTCAAGTCCAACGGTTAACCTACCACTGTCAAGTCCACCACTAAACCATGTCCCTAAGCACCACATCTACATAACTTTTAAATACTTCCAGGGATGGTGACTCAAGCACTTGTCTCTAGACACTTCACCAGCTTCGTTGCCCTTCTTTGGACTCGCTCCAGCCCCTCAATGTCTTTCTTGTAGTGAGGGGCCCAAAACTGAACACAGTATTAGAGGTGCGGCTTCACCAGTGCCAAGTACAGGGGGACAATCACTTCCCTAGTCCTGCTGACCACACTGTTTCTGATACAAGGATACAAGCCAGGATTCTGTTGGCCTTCTTGGCCACCTGGGCACACTGCCAGCTCATATTCAGCCCACTATTGACCAACATCCCCAGGTCCTTTTCTCCCAGGCAGCTTTCCAGACACTCTCCCCAAGTATTGCATGAGGTTGTTGTGACCCAAGTGCAGGACCCAACACTTGGCCTTGTTGAACCTCGTACAGTTGGCCTCAGCCCATTGATTCAGCCTGTTCAGATCCCTCTGCAGAGCCTTCCTACCCTCAAGCAGAACAACACTCCCACCCAACTTGGTGTCGTCTGAGAACTTACTGAGGGTGCACTCGATCCCCTTGTCCAGATCATTGATAAAGATATTAAAGTGAACCGGCCCCAATACTGAGCCTTGGGGAACACCACTTGCGACTGGCCACCAACAATTTAACTCTGTGCTTTCTCTGTTCAAAAAGAGCTGTGAGAAAGCATTCAACTCTAGGTCCTCCTCCTGACCTTCGTCACCAGGAGGTTATATCTGACTTTACACCTTGTTGATCCTGAAGCTATATCACATTGTTACATATGGTGGTGTGTCCTGGAGCACAGTTGTTTCTACAAGGCTTAAGGATTGTCAGAGCCTGTGTTCGAGTCTGGGCCCTGGGAAGGTTCTTTGCAATCCCAAGAGGCGAGATTAAGGCACAAACGAGGCCAAATGATGCCAAACAAGCCACTTTATTGAACTGAGTGATAGAAAAGGTGGGAAATAGATGGGGGAAAATAAGTGAGCATTCTGAGGGAGAGATACACAGGGATAGTCACCACCATGGGTCCAGCAACATCTTCTGTCTTCCAGCAGTGAGTGACGCAGTGAGGTAAAGGCAACAGCACACACAGATGAGGTAGAAGCAGTGCAAAAGGTGAGTACCCCCACAGATGAGGTAGCGGCAGTGGTGAGCCCACGCAGATGAGGTAGAAGCAGTGGGAGAAGTTGGGGCTTGTCTGCGTGGTTCTTTTTATGGGGAGTGAGGGTGGGCATGTGCACCTGTCCCTTCCAATGGGAGTGTGCCCGCGCTTTCTCCATCCAATGGATGTGTCCATGCGTCCCGGGCCTGAGTGTTGGCAGGCAGGTGATGGGGACCAGTGCTCGCTCCAGTGTAACAAGTTTGAGAGACAGGGACAAGTGGCTGTCTGGACATGTCTGGACAAGTTCTCCTACACACAAGTGTCCCAGTACACCCGCATAGGCAAACTTTGAGACATCCGTTTGCCAATTTGGTACCTCACAAGGATGAGCTTCCATAATTTCAAAGATGATTTGGATTTCTGGACAATGATTTTGATTGACAAAGAGTAAGTACTCTAGAGGTCTTTATATTTATTTTTTTCTTTTTTTTTCTCCCCTCTGGAAGGCTATGTTTTTCTCCGCTTAGCAAATATACATAAGGAGTGAATTTTGTACTAATGAATAAAAGCTATGCTTTCTGGATATAAGTCACCTTCTCACACACATATTAACTATATTTCTGTTAACATATACCAGGAATGCAATGGTTAGAGAAGTGTCATTTTGGAAATATAAAACTATATAAAAACTAAAGTTAAACCAATCAATTATTTTTACCCTACTTACGGAGATAAATGTGCTTTTTTTATCATACAGTTCACTCAGTAAGAAAGTACAGATTTAGTTCATATGTGTAAATAGTCAAAAAAATAAAACTATTCAAAATTTTATTTATCTATCAAGGGGAACAATAATTTATATGGTGCATGTTGGAGTTTAAGAAGCTACAAAAGAGATTTTACAGAAAGCCCTGGCATTGAACTATTTAATTTGACTGAGTTTTAGGGAGGAAAAAAAAAAAAGAAAGGAAAAAAACCCCAGATTCTGTAGTGGAAAAAAAAATTTCTACTGTAACTTTCATCAGAAAGAGTCACTGAAATGTAATGAATGTATTAATAAGTAATAAAAATAAATACCTCCCAAAGTGAATAACCCAATTGTGAGGAACATCATGATTCCCCCTTTTCATTCCTTTCATGTATTATGTGCTTAATAGAGAGAATAATAGCAACTTCTTATTTAAGACTGTACTTCAATGTTGTCATAAAACAAGATGACTCCCTAGTCCACTCCCCCTTCATCCAGTTAATAATTTGCAGACTCAATTTAGTTCAAAATTTGTATAAGCTGCTGTTTTTCTGTTTTTTCTATGAGAGATTATTAAAAGATGATTCTGTAATTACTAGAGATGAAAACCTTAAACATAATGGTCTTCAAAAATTAGGTTCTTTTTCAGGAGAAGAAAAAAAAAAGATGCTTTATAGTAAGGAACATTGATTTTCAAATTCCAGATATTTTTATGTCTTTAAATTCTGACATCAGGGAAAAGGTACTACTACTGGAATATCTCCTAAACACCATTATTTATAAGTAGCATTATATACAAGGAAGTCTGGATACTTATATGAACTGAGTCCTACCCTACTGTATGCCCCACTTATAAACCCATGAGACATCTGTGCCAAGGATTTTACCACACAAAAAGACAAGAGTAATAAACTTGTAGTCAAAGAATATGTCTACATACAGGAGGCAAAATTCTTTAAATATTCTGAATGGTAATTCTAGATATGTATTTTCATCCCATTTTTTTTCTAGGTCTACTGATTTGTGTTATCTAATTAGAAAGTTGGAGTCTTCCACTCCTGATTCTTAACCTTAGGTTTTTTGTAGTGTCTGGTTTTAATTTTTGGTATCATCATCTTCATTCTGCTCAAACAAAAAGCTTAATTTTAAGTATATCCAACATTTTTTTTTTCTGTAGCCTATTCTGCTGCTTAGAAACTACTAGAGTACTTTATTTTGGCCACAGGCAATCCAAGCATGGGAGTAAAATTTGTCCCAAAGGAGTCAACCTAACTATCAAAATCCTTGTGGTACCAGTAGGCTGGAATCATGCAACATATGTAAAAGAAGCATACCAAGAGTTAAAAAGAAAAAAAAAAGGCTAAAAACTTGCCCATGAAGCAGAGTTCAGACTATAGAAAGCAAAACAAACAGGAAAACAATAACAAAATTTATACCATCTTTCTTTTTGTATACTCATCCTCTTCATGTTAAATAAAAAGCCATGTTTAAGCCCTTACGTACTGTTAGATATTGACATGACCTACAAGTCTCAGTGTCAATGCTTTTTTCTTACAAATATTTCAATAAATACCATTTCCTTTCTTAATCATCTAATTTTCTTTCATATGACAAAAGAATTGGGCAGTTCTCCACGGTATGTAAATGATGCAATTATTACTTCAGCCACTTATTGTTCTTATTTTCACAATGACTTCTATTTTACAGGGGGGAAAAATAGAAATTTTAATGACTGTAGTGATTAACCATTTCTGTGCTGTGATATTTTAAAATAAATGGGAAAAAAAGTTGGAAAATCTTAAGTTTTATATATTTATTTATCCCAAAGTTAGAAAATTATATCCCTTTCCAAAGACATTTTGTCTGTTGTCCTTTAGTTTGACACAGAAGAAGTAAATACAAAAAGAGTGCATTCCACTAGTTACCAATGTTTTCAGTCTATTTATGAACAGAAGGTCAAAGGCTATTACTCAGTCTTCTAGTGAGCTTAGTGTTCAGCTCTTTTTGTCAGAGAGCAGGATTTTCTCAGGCTAACTTGGTCCAACTGGAAAAAAACCAAAAACCCTGCTGTTGCATTAGGATGAACATGCTCATGAAAGAATCAGCTTTTTCAGTGAGTGTGAAAACATAACGTAGATATATATTCATGCATGAAGCGTTATTCCTTTCATAGCAAGATTTTCACTTGGTGCAAATCAACATAGATCTATTGACTCTTGTGGAATTTCAAGACTTTCTTCAGAATGTATATCATATAAATTATAACATTATCCATTTGTTTGCATTAAAATGAAGAGTGTTTAGCTAACCATACAACATGTTTATTCTGTTTGTTACATGAATATAGTACTGCATATTATTTGTTACAGTTTTTAGATATCAAGCTGTATAATATTCAGGTGCATTACTTCACACATAAGCAATATGCAAGCACTTCTGGCATGGGTTGTACAAGCTTTGAAATCTGCAAGTGAAGCAAAAGGAATCAATCTGTCCAGACCAGATCCAGCACTCCAGACGTGGCCTCACCAGGGCAGAGTAGAGGGAAAGGATCACGTCTCTCAGCCTGCTGATAATGCTTCTCCTCGCTTAATGCAGTCCAGGAGGTTTTTGGTATTCTTTGACTCAAGGCTGTAATGCTGACACATAGTCAACTTGCTGTGCACAAGGACTCCCATGTCCTTCTCTCCAGCTGATCAGCTCAAGTGTGTACTGGTCTGGAGGCTGCTCCTCGCCAGGTGCAGGACTTTCCTTTTCCCCTTGTTGAACTTCTTGATGTTCCTGTCAGATCATTTCTCCAGCCTGTCAAGGTTCCTTTGAATGGCACTACAACCATCTGGTTTATCAGCCACTCCTCCCAGTTTTATATTGTCTGAAAATCTGTTGACGGTGCATTCTGTCTCATTCTCCATGTCATCAGTGAAGAAGCTAACAAACGCTGACCTCAGTATTGACCCCTGAGGTACACCACTGATGACTGGCCTCCGACCAGAATCTGTGAAACTGATCATAACCCTCTAGGCCCAGACATTCAGCCAGTTTTCAGTCTGCTTCAATGTTCACTTGTCTAACCTTTCCTTTGTCATCTTGTCTGTGAGGATGTTGTGGGACAACAGCCAAATGCCTTACTAAAGTCGAGGTAAACAAAAACCACTGCTCTCCCTCCAGCCACCAAGCTAGTCATTTCGTTGTAGAATGTTACGAAGTTGGTTAAGCATTATTTCATCTTCATAAATCCATGCTGACTACTCCTAATCACTTCACTGTCCTTCATGTATTTGTAAATGTTTTCCAGGGTTAGTTGTTCCATCACTATCCTTGAGACTGAGCTGAGGCTGACTGCCCTGTTATTCTCTGGATATTACTTTTTGCCCTTCATGAAGATAGGAAAGACTTTTGCTTTCTTCTGGTCTTCAGGAACTTCTCCCCATTGCCATGACCTTTCAAAGATAATTAAAAGTGGTCTTGCAATGACTTCAATCATCAACTATCTCCCTCAGCACCTGTGGATGAAACTCAACCATTTCTTTAAGGAAATTGATCCTCCTCTGTAAAAGGTAAGTCTTCCTTGCTCCAGACTTTTCTTCTTATCTCAGGGGCCTGGGATTCTTGAAGAATGATATTACCAAAAGATCGAGACAAAGAAAGCACTGAGTGTCTTGGCCTTTTCTGTGTCCTTTGTCATTAGGTTCCCTGCTTTATTCAGCAGTGGGCCCATATCTTCCCCAGTCTTTCTTTTGCTGTTTAAGTATCTGTAGAATCCTTCCTGTTTTCCCTTCAAATCCTTTGCCAGATTCAATTATAAGTGAGCCTTGGTTTTCCTAACTCCATCGCTGCACAATTGGACAGCATCTCTCTATTCTTCCCAGGTTACCACTCTCTGCTTATGCCTCCTGTGTGCTTTCTTTTTATGTTTGAATTTAATCAGGAGCTCCTTGTTCATCCATGCAGGACTCCTGCCACCTTTGTTTGATTCCTACTTGTCGGAATGGACCTTATTTGAGTTTGGGGGAGGTCATCCTTGAATATCAATCGACTCTCCTGGATCCCTCTTCTCTCCAGCACCGTATTTCATGGAATTCTTCTAGAAGACCTCTGAAGAGGTTAAAATCTGCTCTCATGAAGTCCAGAGTTGTGGTCCTGCTTTTTGCACTGCTCCCTCTTCTCAGGATCATGAACTCCACCATCTCATGGTCACTGCAGCCAAGGCTGCCCCTGGATTTCAATCCACAGACAGTTCTTCCTCATTTGTAAGTAACAGATCCAGCAAAGAACCTTTCATTGTTGGCACCTTGATAACTTTGTCAGGAAGTTGTCATCAATGCACTGCAGATGCAATGTATTCAATGCAATGCATCCGTAGATTGCTTGTGCACTGATATGTCGTCCTTCCAGCAAATTTCAGGGTGGTGTAAACTCTCCATGAGGACCAGGACCTGTGAATGTGAGTCTTCTTTCTGTTGTTTAAAGAAGGGTTCATCTAATTCTTCTTCCTAATTGGGAGCTTTATTACAGATATCCGTCACAACAACACCCATGTTGATTTGCCTACTAATCTTGACTCATAAGCTCTCAGCTGACCCCTGACCTGTCTCAAGGCAGAGCTCCATGCATTCCCACCGCTCTCTCACACACAGGGCAAATCCCCCTACTCCCTTACCCAGCCTGACCTTCCTGAAGAGCCTGTATCCATCCATTGTAATTCTCCAGTAGTGTGAAGCATGACCATATTTATTTATCGATCTTATTCTAAATTGAAAGTATTCTTTAATTCATATGTCTTAAGCTTGATAAATTTTTCTAATTTATGACTGGATTCTGCTCAGGTGAAAGAGTGTATAAAATATAAATTTTGTCAAAACTAACTGCAAATTATGGGGAGAAAAAAGGTGACAGTAACTTAGAATCCTACAACTTTTGAGTTTTTTTTGTAACTTGGAAATATCTCATCGCCGAAAAGACTCCATTCAGTAATTTAGTTTGCCCTCAATGTCCACACAAAAGTGATAGACATGAACCTGATACATTAGCATCTCTTTGAAAAATCAACAATATATATTCTTTATTTCTGTTTTCTCAACACACATAACGGGTGAATATTCACACTTTGGAAATGAAACACAAGACAGGAGAATTCTGTAGTTATGTGTCTTAGATTTCTAATCCAGACTGTGGAGGTATTTTTCTTTTCTACTTGTACTATGAACTTCTTAGAACAGCAATGTAAAATCTTATTTCCTGGTAATAACAATAATAATAACATAACTTCTCACTCAACAACCACCCATTTACAAGTTTTTTGAAAGAAGAAATGTTCAGTCAAATAAATGCAAGTCCTGAAGAAAAGATCGAAATGCACATCACCCTTTAAACCCTAGAGGGGAAAAAAAATAATCAGACCTACATTTTACCCAAGATAAAAACTTTAATAGTAAAGGTAAACCTGACAATACTATTTATAATAGTAAACCAAAAAATTATCTTTACTCATGGCAGTTATATTAAATATACAAAAAGATTTTTGTGCAATCTGTTATGAATCACTGCCATGCAAAATGACAAGCCTAAGAAAAGTTTCTTATTTTCTAATGCCATTCTGATTTTTTTACATACTCTGAAGTTGGAAAGTAAAATCTTATTTGAAGAATTGAAATCTATTTTATAAAAATAGCAAGTTAATAAAGCTACTGCTAAGAATAGAATTTTTACAATAGAGCCTGATTTTTTAAACTGCTAAATTAATTTCAAAGAATATGGTCAATTTTTTGAATGTACTGGAATACATATAATATTTGATGAGGAGAATCCAATTAAAATGATATATCATTTGAATACTTTTTTAATTTTACTTATCTTGAAATGATAAGTATTAACACATCCTTTCAATTACATTTCGTCCACTGATTTCATATGCAGTCTCTCAGAATGAATAATGACATACTGACAGTGAGAGAGTACAGCTTTGCTGCATTCTTGCCTATTTTCTTCTTCACATGGGCAATGAGCATAAAGTCTTAATTGTTTCATAGAGTGAGAGAGCAGAGATTTGAAATATCTATTAGGGTATATTTCACAGCAGTTTCTTCTCAATAATTCAGAACTTCATTTGCTTGTTCCTTTGTTTTTCAAAATCAGTAATATTTTTCTATCACTGTAATGTTACAGTGCTTAGTGTGGGTTAAGTAACCTCTCAGAATCTAAAGGAGTTATGACTAGCTTTATTAGTTTTATACTGTTAAAGGTAACTTCTCTTTTATTGTTTTGTTAGAATTTTAATTCATATTTCTTTGTGTGACAAGAATGCTTAGAATATATTTTTAGAAAATTCATTAGTTGATTTCAGTGAGAAAAATGCTAGAGTTACGACTGGTGTGTTAAATGTAAATATTTAAATAAATATGATTTGGAATAAGCATTATTTTTTGATTAGTAGTAAAACGCCACAAGCTATTTATTGACCTGACAGTACACGGTGTCAGGACTTGTTTTGACCTGAGCTGATTTTTGTTTCTTTTAGCTGTGGTAGCAATTTTCCTGCACTTAGGTGACTATTGTCTCAATTGTTGGAGCTTAACTCTGTGGATATCACAGATAATAAAGGTCTGAGCAAGCTTACATCATCACTGAATAGCAAGCATTAGCTTTTTCTGTTCATTTTGGGAGGTATTTTGTAACTTTAATAACTTGTGTGGAGATAGCCAGACTTTATCTGCATACCAGTGCAGAAAGTGTAAGTAAGCAGAATGTGTCCAAAAATGTACAAAAATAATAATTCAAAGCAGATGCAGGACTGCAGAAGAGCCTCCAACCACCAACATCACAGTCCTACTCAAAGAAAAACTGAGATCTTTGCTACCTTGTTGTTACCTAAGTCCCACTCCATTTTACTCAAGTACCACTAACATTGGTGAACTTGGACCCAAAAGAGCATTGAAAAGGTGAGCATAACACAAGGGGAGAGGGTTAGACACTGGGAAGTTTATGTGTTACAGTTTTGATGGTATTGTTAGTGGGACTTTTCTATTAAAATTAGATAAGTTGGGATATGACTGCAAATAACACTGTAACTAAACTAGTGAGTTTGTTGTAGATTTGATTGCTAAAATATTAACTGGACTAACAATAAATTTTTTGCCTTCTTTTGCTCCTAACAGTATTCTGAGTGTAATTTCAGACTAATCCAAGAGGGGGAGGGTAGGAATCAATTCAGTAGCCCGAATAGCTTTGAAGGGTAAACGGACATTGAGACTCTAAAAGTTATTTTATTTGACAGATGTCTTGAGTTATGGTTCTATTTCTGGAGAAGTTAGGGGAGGAGAGCAAAGATGTTTGATGTTAGCAACAGTAGCTTGCATGTTGGAGGAAATCCAAAGAATAATAATTTGTGCACCTTCTCATTCAATAGGAAAAAACCCACTGAACCATACTTCCTGTATTATCAATGAATGTCACAAACACAACTGAATATTTTCTACCTTATTTTTCCTGTAAGGCTATGTCTTAGGCTTCAAGCCATTCAATCGACTGAGTTCTCTTTACTCCAAAACATGCTTATAAAAATGAGTGTGTCCTGGTCCAGAGTCAAACAGTGAGTGTGAAGAAGTTGGAGGATCTTTCTGGTTATGTAAATATATCCTAGCTCTTGAGTATTAGAGAAAGAAAGAGGGCTGGTCTATAAGTAGATGTATGGACTAGGTAACCTGCTTTGTTTAGGTTATTGTCAGATGTGGACAAAGGTATTGGAAAACTGCAGCAAATACTGAAAACGAAGCTGGTTAGCCCTTGTTATAGGCCTTTTTCAAATGTGTTTCACTAGTGAGGTGTGGATGTAACTTGATTAATGAAATGAGTCAGGCAGGAATTTATGAAAATTATTATGGCTTTCTAGGCTGGGTGTGATAAAGATGCTTTGACAGCAAACACAAAAAAAAAAAAAAAGAAGCTAGAGGCCTGTGGTCTTGACATAGAGAAGATGCAGCTTGAGTGACTTGGGCGCACTCTGACATTCCCACCTGGAGTTCCCTGAGAAGGGAAGTCCTCAGAAAGGGCTAGTACAGCAGCACAGGTGTGGATTTAGAGCCAGACCAAGCAGCAGATAGAAAATGTACATATTTCCTCGTTTGGTCAATAAGTACAGGATTTTTGAACCATAGTTTTGAAACTAAAGTAAGAAACATAAGATTTGCCAGCTCCTTTACTGGCCTATGCCCCATTTTCATGTTCCTGATCTCAGTCATGCCACTTTCTATCATTTCCACAAATAAACTCATAAAAACATGTAATCACAGAATCATAGAATAATTTGAGTCAGAAGGGACATTTAAAGGTCATGTAGTCCAACCTCCCTGTAATGAGCATGGGCATCTTCAACTAGATCAGGTTGTTCAGAGCTCTGTACAACTTGACCATGTATGTTTCCAGGGATGGGGCATCTGCAACCTCTCTGGGCAACCTTTTCCAGTGTTTCACCACCCTCAGTGGTGAAAATTCTTCCTAATATCTAGTCTAAATCTACTCTCTTTTAGTTTAAAACCATTGCCCCTTGTCCTGTCACAACAGGCCCTACTAAAAAGTCTGTTCCCATCTTTCTGATAAGCCCCCTTTAAGTATTAAAAGTCCAAAATAAGGTGACTCAACCCTATTTGGGTTCCTGAATTTGATTCGCAGGACTTCCCGATCCTCTCTCAGTTTTACTAGCTTTCTTTAAGGTGTAGTAACACCTTATTTCCTCATCAATAAGCTTTTCCACTAAAAAGACAACCAAAAGGGGTTTAATTTTATTGTTTCTTCATATGATTATCAACTCAGCCCTGCATTCTCAGCCTGCACCTGGTGAAAAACCTAAACTATATTCAGTGAGTAGAAACTGCTAGACTCCTCCACCAAGTCAACCTCACCTATGATAATATGATTTATCATTAAGCAGGTAATTACATACTTCGTCATAATCATGCTAGACTCCTGCATGTTAACGTCATTATGTTTTTAAAAACATGAGAATAGACTGATAATTCCCCGAGACAGGACATTTTAAGACTTGTGGAACACTTTTTTTTTTCAGTAAAATAGAATAGAATAATGATTATTTGTTATTTTAAGATGTTCTTGAAAACTGACAGATGTAGATATTTTAATCTTATTTAAAATGTCAAGCAGATATTACAGAAAAAATGAATATTTTAAAACCCTGAATACATAAAATTAGAAATGCGTTAAGTAAAACTGTGAAAAGAGAAATAACTTGTAGAATCTAATACCCTTCAAAAGTTTCACGACAGAAGGAAAAAAAACCAAATAAATAAAACAAACTGCTAAAAGAATACATTATTTGAACACAACTGAAGAAAGCTTCTTTCCATTTACAATGGAAAACTAGAGCTTCCGATTTCCAGAGAAAGAGGGTGTGAAGCGGTAGTTAGGGGAAAAAAATAGACAATATCTAGGTGAAACTTTATGAAGTTATGAGAAAAATACCTGTTGAAGGTGGAACTTTAAGGGATTATTTTCAAAGATTATTCATGGATTCAGGCATTCGAGAACTTCCCTGTGATTCTGGATGAAGTTCCCAGGATGTAACTATGTCACTGACTTTTCATACTGAAAGGCTATAAACTTTTATTTGCTTCCAGTGGCAGTTCACCACTCAGTAGAGTAGTTGTTTGATGTGCCAAATTCCCTCTGCACACTATGTATTCCAGATACTTGGTACAGAATTAGAATTCTACTCTGGGACTAAAAACAATACTAGATATAGAAGAAGATTCCTAAAAATGAAACATCTATGTTATTTGCTGTATAAACAAAGTCTAGCATGCAACTTATAAGACCTTGTGTTATTTCAGCTTTTTTGGTGAGGGGTTAATGAAAGAATTTATGCTAATAATGAAAATAAATTAATTGAAATCATATTAATTCAAATTAACTAACTGAAAGAATAAAGAAAAATGATTCTGACTATTTCTAGTGAGAAATTTAAGTATGGAAGTTTTGGCAGTTTTAGTCAAAATAAGCCAGTGACAACAAAAATATGCAATATGTTATTCAATTCTTAGACATAAATAGCTTCCAACCTACTCAATTTCTATTTTATTTTTATTAACTCCTAATATCCAAGTGTCCTTCATTTAGGTTAGTGAGTTAACTTTCCTTAAAATGATATTCATTAGGCTAAGATCTTAGACAGACCTACAGTTTCAATAAAAGTTTGTAAGTGCAAAAGAAAATGGTTTTACAAAATTAAGAAAGCTAGTTAGGTGACACCGACATTTTGCATCATGGACTTTAAAGTAGACTTGAATTATTTCTTCACTTTAAATATGTATAACATGACAGTGCTTTAGAATGTACCTTAGCTCTCCCAGAGCACGGTGGTCTTACAAAGTCCCTGAAAATAACCACAGAGATTCTTCCTCTGGATCCAAATATAATACCCTGACACATTGTTCCAGGTCTTTCCTGAGCCATTTTGATCCAATGAGCTCTCTGAGGGCATGAGACTTTTTAAAATATTCTTTAAGAATAAATAATGTGTAACAAGAGAATTTTTCTTAATTGCAGTTTTGTAACTTCATGTCAAGGCTATATGCTATAAACAGAACAAACTAGTGTGAAAGGTGCGCAAAGTTGCAAAGCTTGCTGGAATAGCGATGGAAACCTTGGATGGGGCAGAGAGAGTAAGACTTGCTGAGGTCAAATTTACAGATGACAAAAACCTGAGGGGACCAATTGATACAAAACAGGAGTAGCAACAAAAGCAGTAATAAATCCCTATTTCCAGCCCCAAAGGTATTCTTTGAACAAAATGTGTAATGTACCAGATTTTTAATTGAATGTTAGAAGCAGTTTATATATTTTCTACAAGTTTGGAATAAATTGTTTACTGTGACATAAGAATTTATAAAAAAAATAAAAGAAAATTAAATAAAAAAAATCCATGATAAAACGAATAATAAAACCCAAACAGAAATATAATATATGTGTTTCTTATAGATTTTTTGGGCTGTCTACATTCCTTTGTACTTATTTGATCCACCAAGGCAGGTATCTTGTTTTTCTTTTTTTTTTTTTTTTTTTAATTTTATTTTATTCTATTATTGTTCACTAGGGTGAAAAACACTGAAGTAAAAACAAAAGAGTGATTGACATCCTTTGGAACTCATATTATTTTCTCAATCTCCAGTTTAGAAATGAGAAAACATGGAATTTTAAAAGGCTGGAATCCAAAATCATTAGGAAACAGAAATCAAACTTGTTTTTCCTTTATTCTTCACTCTTAAAGTTTGCATTTCTTCAGTACAGTTGCATAAAATAAAGGACTAGAAAAGTCAGATATATAAAGGCACAACTTTCTAATATTGTGCTCATAGGCACATCAGATGGGTTTGCTAATTACAAAATTTAATTATAGTATCCATCTTTCATTTTGTTCCTTGAGATTTAAGTGACAACATTACATAAGCTCATCCATCATGTCATCCTGGCTCATCCTCCTTCCTGTTTTTTGTATATGAGATGAAATTTCAGTTAAAAAAAATAAAAATCTTTGACTAGTTACATTTTATGCGCAACTAGAAACACCGTTAGAAAATCATCTGCTAAGCAAATTCCAACTAGGACAGTGACAAACACCAGAAGAGAGTACAAGATAAATACAAAAACTCTAATGAAGCTCATTATTGATACATGCAATCACTTATGCAAGACAAAACTTGCCAAATGGCAATAATGACTGAAAAAGTTTATTCAAGTATTTGCAGAATCTCCATAAAATACATTAATGATATGAATTCTTAAATATTAAGGAAACATCACCTTATTATTTAAAGTGCAACTAGAAAACTTTTGTTTTGTTTTTGGCCTGAAACCTAATTTATGGGTAGAAAAAGTAATAGCTGAAGAACACACAGTAATTGTTATGTAGAAGTTAAAATCAGATAAGAGAAATCCCAAAAGCATTAAAATATTTACTGTAAAATCATTACTGTCTAAACACTGAAACTTTAATTCTACTTTGAATCTTTCCCACGCCTATAGAAGCTTACATTGATAGTGGTGAAAGTAAATAGTTTGAACTTTATCCTTCAGTCTAGTGGGTTAACGAAGAGAGACGGATTGCAGAAAATTAATTCCTGGGGATATTCAAAGCAAGATCCTAAGCATCTTGATCAAACCTTAAAAATGATGCTGCTTTAAGAGGACAGTTGGAACATATGACTTCCTGAGATCCTTTCTAACATGAATTATTATGTGAGTCTATGATAACTAACAACAGTTATTATAAATAGGTATAATTAAATAAGCGCGCAAATAATATGTTTAAAATGGTTAAGAATCTCCACATATTTTACATGCTGTCATACATATGCTCTCATTGTGCTTTAACTTATTTTAGGCCTCTGTTTAGAATGTCATTTATGACAGTGGAAAGACTTTCAACTTTTATTTACAGCTCTAAATACAACAGCGTATTTAGACTGCAGAGATAACACCAAAAAAGACAGCACAGTACTGCACAAAGCAGCAATACTAGCTCAGGTGCTAGAAGTTAGCTTATGATGTGTATGCCCAGAAAAATTTCTCTTCACTGCTTTGATCTATCCTGTTTCTGGCCATAGAGGCTGTTCAGGTCACAGCTAGTTCAGTGCATGGCATTCTTTCACAAAAAGTAGACATACCTTCTACACGTTGTGTATCTTGACCTTTTTTGCTCAGGAAACAAGATAACCTTACCCAGCTTTGAATTCTTAATGAGTAAAACAATATAGAAGACATTATAATTCCTCTTATTGTTATAATAAAACTGATGACTGGAAGTTTTGCCATTGGCTTCACTAGAATTATGCTTTAATGAGAAATTAACTTAATAATGGAAAAGGGGGGATGTGAAGGAGAAGGAAAATCTCTACAAAGAAGTCTCTAATTTTCTTAAATTTTGTTTAAATTGTATTTTTTCTTTAAATTATAGTTTGGCCTCGCAGTATCTTCACTCACTTCCTCTTTATATATGTATAGAACCATGTGCAGGACTAGATCCACAGGTCTAGATGGTGTAAAACAGAAAAGTAAAGCCATTTAGAGAACAAAAGGGCAATGGTCTTCCTTGTGCCACACAACACAACAATGTGGGATCCAGAGCACAGGAAAGAAAATGATTAAGAGACACCTTAAATGCTCTTCATGGAGAGTTAATCTAGAAAAGGAGAGAACAGGGATAATACAATGGGACTACATAAAATATGGAATGATATACTTAAAGAAGGTCAAGAAAACAAGGTACTCATATGGACTTCTGGCTTCAGACATTAATGCAAAGGATAAATTCTCATTTAATTGTGTTTAATGTTCATAATGTTTTTTAAGACAGCATGCCTGTTCAGATAAACTTATTGTTTTCTTTTATATTTAGTAAGACCTCTTAGAAATATTCTAGAAATTCAAATATAACATTTTCTCTAGATTAATATTATTTCTGACAAAACCAGATTGGAACACAATTACATGAAATTATAATTTGATATTCTGTGAAAATCAAATGTTATTTTCTTTTCAGGGATAAATACATTGAATTTTAAAAGTTCTGTAAGAATAAGATTTTTGTTTTGAATCGAAACCTCCATACTGACTTTAGTATCCATTTCATAATAATATCCATTTTATAACAGGAGCTTCACCTCTCGTTTTACTGTTATGTTTGGCTAGCTAATGATTACTAAACTTTTAATTCATCATGTGTTACACAAACCAAAATCGAACTCTTAAACACTTCAGCAACATAACAGCTTTTTTGAATGCAGTTTTGATATTTTCTAGGAGGTCTCACTTCAGAGATCAGTGCCACAATTTTCTTTTGTTTACCAAATTTTCCTATCGGACTGTATGTGTAAAAATGCAGTGTAACAAATCAGAAACAAACAAACAAAAACCAAGACATAATATAGGAGATGCATTCTCCTATAAACTTTTCTAAAGCTATAGAATGAGAATATAAACTTCTCAGATAATTAAAATATATATATATATCAGCAGGAATCCCCAGAAGCATTTCTATTTTGAAATACTTAGTTTTAAACGAAAACTTTATATAGTTTGGAAGTGAATCTAAAAGTTTTCCACAAAAAAGTGTAAAAAGGTGATGAAAGAAATTGCAAGCAATTGAAGTTTTTCACTGCTACCAGAAAAGAATCTCTAATTTCCATTTACCATGGATGTTTTTTTTCTGCTAGTCCCAAATGCATAATCTTGCAGTCTTTAAAAATTAACAAACTTTGAAAACAGAGTAAAGGGTCTCAGTGTTTACATTGTTTATCCTAATTAATGTTTAATGTGATAGAATCTTAGAATGAAGAAATTTCTTCAAGCAAAAAAAGAAGTACTCAAGGCTTTTTCTTTTTTTTCCAATTTGGTGTTGGAAGTATTTGGAGTTTACCCTATGACTCAAAAGGGTAATGTAGTACAGCATATTTTCTTATACCTTATAGTATAGTATATTACCTTATACCCAGCAGCAGATTGTCTCTAGCTGTACTGTTTAGTGTCTCTTCTTTGACAAGCAGGATGCAGAATTTGTTTGTATCAGAAGTGGTAGACAATTTGTATGCTTTAGTTTTATTACAATAACAATGCTAGTTAACATTGTTCACTTAAATTGTCATCATGTTTATTGTAGAACTATATAAGGAATTTATTACAATATCTTTATTTGAACATTACTTTATTGTGAACAATTATCTTTTTCTTTGATTACTTAATTCTTATGGTGACATTTAAAACAAAACTCAATACTTTGAAAGAAGACAATACCTTTTAAAAATCTTATACTGGGTTTTTTTTTTGCTTCCTTCAACAGATGCGCAATAGTTTTTCATTATACTAGGACTGTGTATAAGTTGTTGCATTGTATAAAATTTGGCAAGTAACACAAGGTAGAACTTAAACCTTTGAAATCATACCACAGTAATTCAGCATAATTTACACTGTTGTTCAAAGACCTGTCTTCATAACACTTTCTATCAACTCAACACTTCAAAAAAGTAATCACAAGATATGCCTTATCAATGAGGTTTATGCACAGGATAGATTATAGTAGGTGAGTCAGTCCTATGTACATATTCATAACCTAATTTGTTTGGTCTGCTCTCTAGCAATGTGTCAATGGGCCAACAGGCACGGAATAGCTTGTCTGCATTCCATTAAATTCTCTTCTCTCAGACAGTGTAACTGCATCCAGATTGTCAGCTGGGAATGGCAGCTCCTGAGCTGTACCGGAACACCATTTGTTATAAATGCTCACTGGCACCAGCCAAAACCTTGCCAGCAGCTGTTCTGACAATCTAACATTTTAGGGAAATGTGATGTAGAAAACGCCCAATGTCCCACTCTTAGGAGATCACAATGCAAGAACAACTTACAAGCTCATCGAATCTCTCTTCTGAACCTCCGACACTGGCCCAAGCAACAATTTGGGAGTGGAAGTTAGTATCTGAGAAGTGACATAGCCTACTACAGAACTTACATGACTCAGAAAAAGTAGTAAGTTGTTTGGTGTTCCCTTAAAATCCTGAAACAAGTAAAGAAGCAAATAAACAAAACCATACCCGTTATTCTACTATTGCAAACAATCCAAAACTACCTGGAAAATACTAAACCCCTGAAGGACATAATTAGTTACTGAACTCTCAGAGAAATAGTGATTTTTTTAGTGATACTTTGGCTGACATGAAATAATAATCGCCTGTTTCAGAATTTTATGAAACACCTGGTGGTGGTTCTGGTAACTGGTTAGAAGGCCACGTTGGGTACTTTTTGAACTGACTGGTAAATACATGGTGCCTGATAGGATTTTTAATAGAAAGAATGAAAGATGATCCTAAAGAACTTTTGTCAAAAAGTATAATGGAATCAATGGCAGGTACACATTCATTCCTAATTAAATAATGAATTGTGTGATTTATTTCACTTATATAATCTATGGGTCATCTTATGTTGTCTTGAATGTTCAGATTCTATTTGATTTTATGTTTGTGCAATGCATTTCTGTTTTCCACAAAATAGAAATAAAACCAGAATATAAGTAAATAATGACAAAAAAAACATTCTTTCCCAATGTACACTTGTGGAACTGAAGGCATTTTTCTGAATTCCATTTCCATTTGTCTCATTTTTTATTAATTCAGAAAACAATATCCTTTGGATTTGTTACATTCTTTCAGAATTACAGTCTAACTTTAGTGCCATCTCCAGTTATGGTTGACTTACAGAACTGAGGGATACGGAAAACAAAAAATATTAGTGCTGTCACACAGTAAAACACAAGAATAATGCAAAATATAAAGAAAATGACATTTAAATGCAATGTTTTGAAAGGAAAGAAGGTGATTGAAGTCCATTCCACAAGGCAGGCAAACAGCTGGGATTTTACCAGCAGTTCTGCAATTAATTTGCATACAAATATCAGTATTTCCCTGTGAGTAACATGTGGTATAGATTGATGCATACATTTTATAAGTTACAGGAGATAACTCAAAGTCTTCTTTACACTTGATCCTGGGCTGTCTATGCATTTAACATAAAGCAACTTTCTGATTAACTACACTAACTACAAAGTTTTGAAGTATTAATAGTTCAACATTTTTTTGATATAGCTGTTTGCCATATAAGATAATTAGTGTCTTCATTTTTTAATATATTAAAATGGACTGAAGATGCTCAGGATCTAGCAGGATTAACTCCCTTGGATTTGTGTACATATATTAATGATGTTATCAGTTACCATTTCTATATGTTAAAACTACTCAAAATAACAGATTAATTACAGAACAGAAATATTATTTTGAACAGCTTTCCTTCTGTGCAGCACTGCTGATTAAAGTTTCCTTCTGGATCTGAGCTTGCCATTATGCCATGCATTCTTGTTAAGAATCAGAGAGTGTTTCTGTTTTTTTTATTATCCCTTAATGTTTTGTTTTCATTTTTAAGATTAAAAAAAACCCTCAGCCAAAAATAGAGTGATTATTTTCAAAAAGAACACATCTGAAGTTTTAAGATAGCCCTGCATATTAATTTGTCATAGTTTAACAAAAGGTGTAACGTTTAACTGTATGAGTTAGAAAACATTAGAATGTCCATACATTGAGTCAGACCAAAGATGGATCTTGCTCAGTATCTTGCTTGAAAGGGTAGCTCTATACAAAGGCATGGAAAAGAGTAAGACAAAAGCAATTCCACAAGATACATCTCCTAATATTCTTTCTGCCTTCAGCTGTTTTCAAAGACTTAGGGGAGCTGAACCCAAGTGGACTGTCGGTATTCATATCCTTTAGCACAGCTTTATACAGAACAACTACTGTGAACTATCACCTTCTGTTTTGGACCTGACTCCTACTAAATTTATTTGATACTCTTTAGTTCTTGCACTGGAAGTGAATGGTCCCTCCCTGCCCACCTTCTCCATGGTGCTCATGAAAACATATGTCACACTCGCCCAAGCCATCTCTCTTCTGGAATGAAGATCCCTTGCTGATGTAGTCATTCCTTCCACAGAAACAATTTCATATAGACTGGAGAAAGAAAGGTGACCCATGACCACCACTGCCTCTTGCTGTCACAACACTGAGGGACTGACAGCTGTGGGGGGCTGCAATGGAGTCCTGGGCCCTTTGTAAGGTGGGGGGAGCTCCAGAGGGGGTGGCCAGGGACAGTCAACCCTGTGAATGCTCTCAGGGCCCTGACAGTTCCAAAAGGTTTGTTGCACAATGGCCTTAGTACTTGGAATCCTGACAAATATGAAACGTTTTTGGAATCTACAAGGAGACAGAGGAGTCAGAGAGACTGCCATGAAATGCTGAACATACAACAGTCTGAATCCCATGACTTGGGACCCTTCTCATATACTGAATTCCACTTAAATACTGATTAACAATTAGCCATGACTTTAAAGAGTATAATCACCAAATAAATAATTCTTGACATCATATATTCATTACTTTTTACTGACACACATTCTTAGAGTTCAACAAAGATATTGTTTAATGATGATAATTACGCTGCCACTGACTGTAATGTTGCTAGAAGCTAAAATAAACAGTCTTACTTTTGAGAGAGTTAAAAAGATATAATGAGTGATTTTAATTAAATTCTCCTACCGTTTTCTCAGATCTACCTTAAATACCTTCTGGGTTTGCTAGAAACAGTGATAACTTGTTTTTCTTTCTAGTTAACAAGTTTTCATTTGTGCTCTTCACTGTTCTCTAATTTGCTCAAGTTAAGATCAGCTGTGTTGACCTGTGTGCCTTTTGTCTGAGACTTCTCAAGAAGGATGAAAGAATCATTTAATTTGTAAGCTTATATTTTACAGTATAAATACTGTATTTGTTAACCAAGTATAGAAAAATGAAACACTGTGAATTGCACAGCAATTCAAAAGGCTTTGTGTTTACCTTGTCCTGACCAGTCTATATTGGCTCAATGATAAACTCTAGAGGAAAGGGGAAATTTCTTTCTCCTTAAAGACAACTGATCACCTTAAGATTTGTGTAAGTACATGTGTGTGTTTAGACATGTCTGAAGTGCCAGAGAGAGAAAACTTGAAATGAAAGATATTGTCATGCAGCTTTGAAGACCCTCAAAGGAGCAGGAATCTGCCTGCAATTAGAGAATAGACCAAAGACAAACCTCAGAGGTAACAAAAGAAACTTTCCTACAAACCCAGAAAGGGAATTCTGTGAAGTTTATTCATCCCAGCAAGCTACTAGAAATTGTTAGACTGGAAGAAGCAATAGAAGAACGAATTTTGCAAGGTCATTGCAATGGCACAGTGGGAAAAAGAAAGTTTCATATTTAATTACTTCAATCAAACAGTTATCCCTATTTTTCTCATACCTTTTTACAGCATCTCTGTTCTAATAAAATGTTAACTGTAGAGACTGAAAGCATTTTGAGCCTTTTTCTGTTCTCAGTTCAAGAAAACAGGGAGGTGTGAGTGTGTGTAATTGTGTGTGCCTGAGAGAGAGGGAGAGAGATTATACAAAATATTTTAAGAATATAAATAATATATAGCTAGCTTAAATTGTCTGCAGTGTGTTATACTTGTTAGTGACATAGTCTACAGCTACTTTTGAAATCAATGTGGACGAAGAGGAGTTGATGTATAAAGAAAAAGTATTGTTATGGAGGGCATGATCGTCACACTCAAGGTGTTTTATTTCAGACTAGCTTTAGTTTGGTCCTAGGGACTGAAAGCCCATTTTCAGCTGAAGTGCATTCAGTACACTCCTGCAACACATCTTCCACTTTGTTTTCCTCTGAAACAAAACCAGTTCCTGTGCAAACTGAAACAGTTTTAGTAGGGACTGACAATAGGAGATTGCTTCGAAAGCTTCCTCCTGATCTAGACTAAAAGTTTAATTCAGACATGCTCATAGTAGATGGTGTCTATTCAGGATTTAAGTTTTAATTCCTTGCTCTTTTTACTGCTATACAACTCAGAAAGCTCTGTGAGTAATCTTTATCCGTGTGAGTCAGTATGATGGTCAGCTGAGGATCCATTTTATTGTTTGCATGCTCTGTGAAGTGTTTTGGGAACTGATGCATGAAGAGCATTATTAAGGTCTAAGAATTGTAAGTGACAGCGTAACTCTGCAAATGTATTATTCAGAATGTATATACTCCTACTAATACAGCTATTAGTCCTGCAGATTTCCCACTGTTGGTTTAGAAGTTCAATATTTATTTGTATATATAATACTTTCAGGCATATACTCCACACAGTTGATAATCTGTATTCCAATGGTCTGGCTGGGATGGAGCTAAGTTTCTTCACAGCAGCCCACATGGTGCTAAGTTTTAGATTTGTGACTAAAACAGTGTTGATATAACACAAGTATTTTAGCTATTGCTGAGCAGCGCTTGCACAGCATCAAGGCCTTCTGTTTCTCACTCTGCCTCATCCTCAGCAAGTAGAATACGCATGGACAAAAAGTAGAGAGGGGACATGCTGGGAGATCTGACCCAAGCTGATCAAAAGGATATTCCATACCGTATGACATCACGCTCAGCAATAAAATTGGGGCATATTTTTTCCAAAGGAGTCATTGTTCAAAGACTGGCAGGGTATTGGTCTGTTTGTAGGAGGTGGTGAGTAACTGTCCTTGTATCGCTTGTTTGCTTTTTGTGCAGGGTTTTGGGGTGTTGTGTTTTTTTTCCTTTTTTTTTTCTTTTTTCTCTTCTTCAATTATTGAACTGAGTTCATCTTGAATCACAAGTTTTAATTACTTTTGCTGTTCTGGTTCTCTCCTCTGTCCCACTAAGGGGAAGAGTGAGGGGGGTGCTCAGTTGCTGGCTGGGGTCAGCCCACTACACCTCAAAACTCCCAGTTTGAAAACAAGTCCTAGCACAGCCAACATAGAAGAAATCAATTTCATAAATGCTATTGAGATAAAAAAACTAAGGCTATAGGTAACATCAGCCAGCTGTTGGGAAAGAAGTAATATTTTGTGCAGAACTGAAGGTGGAAGACTACTTGGGGAAAGAGTTCTTATAATCTTTTCATATTAACACCGTAGGAATATAACTGGGATGTTGAGTCACAGGATATTTATTTTATTAATATACGACTTGTCATTTACATGTCTGAAAAAAACATTGAATGCAAAGCTGATATTTATTTTGGACTGTAAGCCCCAGGTTTTGTCCATCTACATCATAAGGTGCAGGAACCATTAGAGGCTGATCCTAAAATCTGCTAATGGGAAAGTTATTCAGAACTGAGAAAGCAGTGCAGCTCACACTGGATTCTCAGCCTTGGGTCCCTAAAGGAGGTAAGGGAACTAGGGGGCTTTTTACCAAGAACTAGAATTGAACAACCCTTGCAATTCACATAGAGATAGGAGTTTTAGAACACAGAAAATGGCATGTGCGTGTTTTCTAATGTAGATAATAAAAAGTATTTTGGATTTTTCCTCCATTAAGTTCCAGGTTTAGAAATTTCAAATAATTAATTTATTCATTTCTACTTACAATGTAGTGAAGTAATTGTGCTTTGCTTCATTATAAGAAATTATACATATCATTATTGGAAATGGGAACAGGAACTGTTATTTTTTGCTACTGCAGATTTCCAGATAGAAATTTTTTCTCCTCCAGATTAAAAAGGAACATTGCAAGTCTTTAAATCATCAACCATTAACAGGGTTATTTGATCTGTCAGGAGTCCTCCTCTCTGCAGAGCAGCCCATCACAAGGGGTTTTCAGTGTATGTGCCCAAAAATATGGCTTGAGTTCTAAGAGGCTCAGTTTCTATAGCAGCTACTGTTAGGGTAGAAGATAGATGATAGATAAACTTTCACTGATTTAGAATTTCTGAGGACACTAAATTCAGTATGATTTCCTATTTATTGTGGTTGCTGACATTCAATTTATTCTTACTACATCATCCTATCTGGAAGGGCTCAGCTTATTAGGAATGTAGATTTCAACATATTAAATTATGTGTCTAATCTTGAAAATGAATAGCAATAATCTATAGACTAATGACATATGGTAATTCTGGGTTTATATAATTTAAGAAAGTTGTTCCAAAACCATGTAATAAGTAATTAAGAAAATTAGAGTAACTATGTGCACATTGTTCAACATTTCCTGGGTTGGATTAGATTTCATCAAATGAAATATTAATATTGAAAACAAAGGATAAGTAATGATATGTGTGTCTATATAAGGTTTAAACAGCAGATGGTATTTTCAGAGAAATATTGAAAATTGAACTGCCTAGTTTCTCACAGGATGTCATGATTTGATCTGCAGGAGTGAAATGAAAAACACTCATTAGAGTTTAAAACAGAACTAGAGATAGTATCAACTTTGTCTTTCAGCATGACCAAACATAAAAAATAACTCTTTCAGAGATTTATTTTTCTACTGGTTATAAAACTTGTGCTGTCAAATATTGTATATTATTTTGAAATAAACTGCCGTAGAAATACAGCAATTCTTTTCAGACACACTGTTTATCTATCTTTGTTTTTTCACACAAATTAATATTCCACAGAGTGAAAAAAAAACACAAAATTTGAATTATTTGTTCTTCAGTATGAAGTTTAACAATGACAAGTGGAAAGTCCTACACCTGGGACAAAATAAGCCAAATAAGCCAAAGAGCCTAACACAGGCTAGGTTTTGTGTGGCTGAGGAGTAGCCTTGCTGAAAGGGACCTGGATGTCCTGGTGGACAACAAGCTGAGCATGAGCTAGCAGTGTGCCACTGCAGCAACAAAGGCAAGTCCAATCCTGGGCTGCATCTGCAGGGGCATTTCTAGCAGAGATCACAGAATCACATAATCACAGAATCAACCAGGTTGGAAGAGACCTCTGGGATCATCGAGTCCAACCCTTGCCCTGACACCACCATGTCAACTAGACCATGGCACTAAGTGCCATGTCCAGTCTTTTCTTAAACACATCCAGAGATGGTGACTCCACCACCTCCCTGGGCAGCCCATTCCAATGTCTAATAACCCTTTCTGTAAAGAAATGCTTCCTGATGTCCAACCTGAACCTCCCCTGGCGAAGCTTGAGACTGTGCCCTCTTGTCCTATCGCTAGTTGCCTGGGAGAAGAGGCCAACTCCCACTTCACTACAACCTCCCTTCAGGTACTTGTAGACTACAATAAGGTCACGTCTGAGCCTCCTCTTCTCCAGGCTAAACAACCCCAGCTCCGTCAGCCGTTCCTCGTAGATCAGACCCTCCAGACCCTTCACCAGCTTGGTCACCCTCCTCTGGACTCGCTCCAACACCTCAACATCTTTCTTGAAGTGCGGGGCCCAGAAATGAACACAGTATTCAAGATGCGGCCTCACCAGTGCCGAGTAGAGAGAGACGATCACTTCCCTAGACCGGCTGGCTATACTATTCCTACTAGAGGCCAGGATGCCATTGGCCTTCTTGGCCACCTGGGCACACTGCTGGCTCATGTTTAGCCGGCTGTCGATCAGCACCCCCAGGTCTCTTTCCACCGGGCCGCTTTCTAACCACTCTTCTCCCAGTCTGTAGAGCTGCATGGGGTTGTTGTGGCCAAAGTGTAAGACCCGGCACTTGTTCTTGTTGAACCTCATGCCGTTGGTCTCGGCCCATCTATCTAACCTGTCCAGATCCCTCTGTAGGGTCTTCCTACCCTCCAGCAGATCGACACTCCCACCCAGATTGGTGTCATCTGCAAATTTACTGAGGGTGCACTCAATCCCTACGTCTAGATCATCTATAAAGATATTGAACAGCACCGGCCCCAGAACTGAGCCCTGGGGAACACCGCTAGTGACCGGCCGCCACTTGGACTTTGCCCCATTCACCACCACTCTCTGGGCTCGGCCATCCAGCCAGTTTTTAACCCAGCGAAGAGTCCACCCATCCAAGCCCCGGGCAGACAGTTTGTCTAGGAGGATGCTGTGGGAGACAGTGTCGAATGCCTTACTGAAGTCTAGATAGACTACATCCACAGCCCTGCCCTCATCTACTAAGCGAGTCACTTGGTCATAGAAGGAGACCAGGTTGGTCGAGCAGGACCTGCCTTTCATGAATCCATGTTGGCTGGCCTCAATGCCCCGATTGTCCTGCATGTGCCATGTAATGGCACTCAGGATGATCTGTTCCATCACCTTGCCTGGCACCGAGATCAGGCTGACAGGCCTATAGTTCCCTGGATCGTCCTTCCGACCATTCTTGTAGATGGGCGTTATGTTTGCTAATTTCCAGTCAGCTGGAACTTCTCGAGTTAACCAGGACTGCCGGTAGATAATCAAGAGTGGTTTGGCAAGTTCATTTGCCAGTTCCTTCATTACTCTGGGGTGAATCCCATCCGGGCCCATAGCCTTGTGGGTGTCCAACCGGCACAGCAGGTCACTAACTGTCTCCTCCTGGATCATGGGAGGTTCACACAGCCCCCCGTCCCTAACTTCAGGCTCTGGGGGCCGAATCTCCTGAGGACAACTGATCTTGACATTAAAGACCAAGGCAAAGAAGGCATTGAGCACCTCTGCCTTTTCCTCATCCCCTGACACTACACTACCCTCCTCATTCAGCAAGTGGTGGAGGCTCTCCTTGACCCTCCTTTTGCTGTTGATGTATTTGTAAAAGCTGATAGAGATAGAGATTTGTAAGTTTGTAAAGATGATAGAGACATTATCATCTCACGCTACTCAGTGCTTGTCAGGCCACACCCGGAGTACTGTATGCAGTTCTGGTCCCTGTAGTTCAAGAAAGATGAGGGCAGACTGGAAAAGGTCCAAAGGAGGGCCACAAAGATGATCAAAGTGCTGGAGAACCTTCCCGATGAGGAAAGACTGAAGGAGTTAGGCCTTTTCTCCCTGGAGAAGAGAAGGCTTAGAGGGGACCTCATCAGTATTCCAGTACTTAAAGGGTGGCTATAAAGGGGACAGAGGCTCTCTCTTCACAAGGAGCCACATGGCTCAGTTGTTCATTCTTGTGTATAGCTGGTAGAATCTCATGACCAAATGGATATCTTCCTCCACAAACAGACTTATTTTTCTTTTTATATACAGCTACTTCAACTTAATCAAATTTCAAACATGCAATATCAGACATCAACTTTCTGTTATTCCACTTTTCTGACAAAATTTCCCTTTGCTTATCCTTGCTGTTGGAACCTCTACTTAAATTCAGAATGATTTTTAATCTTTGCAATGAAACATATGTGTTACTAGGTTATATATGGAGTGATCAAATCTTGAACATCTATAACACTAGACAAACTGGAAATTAATCTGCTGAAATAAAACATTGATTTCTAAATGTAATGCATTGAACATAATTTTTTTCCATGTTAAATTTTCTCAAATATTTGTGAAATTTACAAATTTTTTCTTAATTCAAATCTTAACAGACTTTTCAATCATCTCATAAAAGTCTAGTCTCGGATGAGTCTGTAAAAAACTTTAAATCTCTTGCTTATACCAATCCGCAGTGAGGAAGTGTGTGACGGACCTTCCACATCTTCAGGACTTTGTAACACCCTAATCTATGATATTCAAGAACTTAAAAATATTTTTTATGGTTAACTTTCAGATTAATTTTCACTCTTCAAAATAAGTTAAATTAAGAATGATTAGAAGGTAGTTCCTTGGGAAAATAAAGCAAATCTGAGCTAAGGATGATACTTCAGAAATTCCTCTTAATGACTATTAATTGTGTTCTTTAACATTCTGTAGTAAAATATTTTCCAGCACACTTACTTAGCCTCAACACTTTTACTTCATTACTTTCAGTAGTTTCCCTCCACTCAAAAATGAATCTGTATTCATACTATTCCTTCTGTTAAGCTCTTGTAAACCTCAACTTCATGCCCCCTGATCTTTTTTTACTCTGTGGAAATGAATTACTTTCCCATGGTATGCAGATCAGCTCATTAATTGAAAGTCTGACATCATCTTTTTAATCTTTTATTTATGGACTTTATACTTTCTTTTCTGTTCTTTAAAAAAAGCAAAAATATTCCCAATAAATTACAATGAGTACCTCTGATGAGGAACAAGACTATCAAGTAAAAAAACCCCGTTTTGTTCTCAGGGAAATTAGTATGAATTTTGTAATTTCACTCAGTGGCAGCAAAATTTTATTCTGTTTTCTTTAGAAAATTATCATTGAATCATAGAATGGTTTGGGTTGGAAGGGACCTTAAAGATCATATAGGTCCAACCCTCACACCATGGGCAGGGACACCTTTCCACTAGACCAGGTTACTCAAAGCCTCGTGCAACCTGGCCTTAAACACTGCCAGGGAGGGGGCATCCCTTCTATGGGGAGCCTGTACCAGTGTCTCACTACCCTCACAATCAAGAATTTCTTCCTAATATCTCGTCTAAATCTACCCTCTTTCAGTTTAAAACCATTACCCCTCCTTCTATCACTACATGCCCTTGTCAAAAGTCCCTCTCCAACTTTCTTGTAGGTCCCCTTCAGGTGTGGGAAGGCTGCTATATGGTCTTCCCGGAGCCTTCTCTTCTCCTGGCTGAACAACCCCAATCTCTCAGCCTGTCTTCATAGGAGAGGTGCTCCAGCCTTCTAATCATCTTCATGGCCCTCCTCTGGACTATCTCCAACAGCTCCATGTCCTTATGTTGGGGGCCCCAGAGCTGGATGCAGTACTCCAAGTGGAGTCTCATGAGAGCAGAGTAGAGGGGCAGAATCACCTCCCTTGAACTGTTGACCATGCTTCTTTTGATGCAGCCCAGGATACGGTTGGCTTTACGCATTGCAAGCGCACATTGCCGGCTCATGTTGAGCTTATCAACCACCATACCCAACTCTTTCTCCTCAGGGCTGCTCTCAATCCATTCTCTGCCCAGCCTGTATTTGAGCTTGGGGTTCCCCCGACCCATGTACAGAACCTTGCACTTGGCCTTGTTGAACTTCATATGGTTTGCAGAGGCACAGCTCTCAAGCCTGACAAGGCCCCTCTGGATGGCATCCTTTCCCTCCAGCATGTCAACTGCACCGTACATCTTGGTGTCATCAGCAAATTTGCTGAGGGTGGACTCAATCTGACCGTCCATGTTGCCGACAGAAAAACTGTTATTATTTAGCCCTGGATGCAGGCTAATCGAAGACAGATGTTAAACAGCGTCAGTCCCAATACCGACCCCTGAGGAACGCCACTTGTCACTGGTATCCACTTGTATATTGAGTCGTTGACCACAATTCTTTGAGTGCGACCATTCAGCCAATTCCTTAGCCACTGACTGGTCCCTCCATCAAGTCCATGTCTCTCCAATTTAGAGACAAGGATGTTGTGTGGGACAGTGTCAAATGCTTTGCACAAGTCCAGGTAGATGACAGTTGCTCTTCCCTTACCTACCAATGCTGTAACCCCATCATAGAAGACCACCAAATTTGTCAGGCATGATTTGCCCTTAGCAAAGTCATGTTGGTGGTCACCAATCACCTACTTATTTTCCATATGCCTTAGCATAGATTCCAGGAGGATCTGCTCCATGATCCTGGCGGGCACAGAGGTGAGACTGACTGGCCTGTAGTTTCCTGGGTCTTACTTTTTTCCCTTTCTAAAAATGGAGGTTATGTTTCCCCTTTTCCAGACAGTGGGGACTTCACCAGACTGCCACACCTTCTCACAAATAATCAATAACATCTTAGCAAGTTCATCTGCCAGTTCCCTCAGAACCCGTGGATGCACCTCATCAAGTCCCATGGACTTGTGCACCTTCAGGTTCCTTAGATGGTCTTGGACCTCATCTTCTCCTACAGTGGGTGGTTCTTCATTCTCCCAGTCTCTGCCTTTGCCTTCTGTGACTTGGGTCATGTGGCTTGAGCACTTGCTGGTGAAGAGTGAGCAAAAAAAGTCATTGAGCACCTCAGCCTTCTCCATATCCAGGTCTCCCATTTCCTTCCGGAGAGAGCCCACATTTTCCCTAGTCTTCCTTTTATCACTGACATACCTATAGAAGTTTTTCTTTTTGCCCTTGACATCCCTGGCCAGATTTAATTCTATCAGGACTTTAGCTTTCCTAACCTGATCCCTGGCTGCTTGAACATTTTCTCTGTATTCCTTCCAGGCTACCTGCCCTTGCTTCCACCCTCTGTAGCCTTCCTTTTTGTGCCTGAGTTTATCCGGGAGCTCCTTGTTCATCCATGCAGGCCTCCTGGCGTTTTTGCCTGCCTTCCTCTTTGTTGGGATGCATTGCTCCTGATCTTGGAGGAGGTGGTCCTTAAATACTAACCAGCTTTCTTAGGCCCCTCTTCCCTCCAGGGCTTTATCCCAAGGGACTCTCCCAAGCAGGTCCCTGAAGAGGCCAAAATCTTCTCTCTTCAGGCGTAGGGTGGTGAGCTTGTTGTGTGCCTTCCTTGCTGCCCTATGGATCTTGAACTCCACCATTTCATGGTCACTGCAGCCAAGGCTGCCCTTGAGCTTCGTGTCCCCCACCAGACCCTCCTTGTTGGTAATGACAAGGTCCAGCATAGCTCCTCTCCTCATCGGCTCTTCTATCACTTGGAGAAGGAAATTATCATCCACACATTCCAGGAACCTCCTGGATTGCTTGTGCCCAGCTGTGTTGTCCTTCCAACAGATATTGGGGTGGTTGAAATCCCCCTTGAGGACCAGGGCCTGTGAATGTGAGGCTACACCTATCTGTCTGTAGAGGGCCTCATCCGCTTAGTCTTCCTGGTCAGGTGGCCTGTAGCAGACACCCACTATAATGTCTACCATTCCTGCCTTCCCTTTAATCCTGACCCGTTGTGTCTGAGTTTGTCCATGAGCTCCTTGTACATATATGCAGGCCTCTTGACATTTTTGCCTGAAAGTACCAAAGAGAAGGTGACCTCCTACTGCCTAACTTTACCGTTGTTGGGATGAACCCATTAGAATAACTGGAATAAGTGGGTTTAATAGCTTTATCATCCATCACACTGTGTATCAACCCTTGTTCTCAGAAGAGGGCACTAAACTGCACTGAGCTGTGGTGCGATTACTCTCTGATTAAACAGCTAATTTGCTTTGCATTCTTGGAACAATTTATTTACAGCGAGTTCAGTCTGCAGTGTAGACATATGCAAGGAACACAAACACTTCTGGGGGTTCCTGTTGGAAGTTTTATAGAATTCAAAAAGGTAACTGTCTGTCCCACTTTTAAATTCAACCTCCACAGAATAATAAGGAAGGAAAATAAAAACACATTTGTAAAACTTCACTGTGAACAAAGTTCTTCCTTTAGGCAGGACAGAGCTTTTAAACTCCCTGCCCCCGGAGTACACAATGTACATCTTAAGGTTTATCCAGTGGCCCTAAGATATAGTACTAATTTTGTCTTCTTTCATGTGTTTTATGTGCTATTCTAAGAAAACGAGACTTAAACTATCACAGTAAGTTTCGCTTTCTGTCTCTGCTTATAATCCCTCTATTAAGAATAGCGTAGCCAGCTGGTCTAGGGAAGTGATCATCCCTCTCTACTCGGCACTGGTGAGGACGCACCTTGAATACTGTGTCCAGTTGTGGGTCCCACACTTCAAGAAAGATTTGGGGTGTTGGAGCGAGTCCAGAGGAGGGTGACCAAGCTGGTGAAGGGCCTGGCGGGTCTGACCTATGAGGAAGGGTTGAGGGAGCTGGGGTTGTTTAGCCTGGAGAAGAGGAGGCTCAGAGGTGACCTTATTGCAGTCTACAAGTACCTGAAGGGAGGTTGTAGTGAAGTGGGAGTCTGCCTCTTCTCCCAGGAAACGAGCGACAGGACAAGAGGACATAGCCTTAAGCTTCGCCAGGGGAGGTTCAGGTTGGACATTAGGAAGCATTTCTTCACAGAAAGGGTCGTTAGACATTGGAATGGGCTGCCCAGGGAGGTGGTAGAGTCACCATCTCTGGATGTGTTTGAGAAAAGACTGGACATGGCACTTAGTGCCATGGTCTGGTTGACATGGTGGTGTCAGGGCAAGGGTTGGACTCGATGATCTCAGAGGTCTCTTCCAACCTGATTGATTCTGTATTCTCTGTTCATCCCTGAACTTATTTTCTGGCTGAGAGCATTATTTTATACATCTTAAATATATACTACATTTTCTACAGTTTTATTGAAAATCTGCTTCCAGGTGAGAGTGTAAGAGAAAGTGCCCCTATCTGTCTTTACAGAAAGGAAGGTTCCACAGTGATACTCTTTAAACATCAGAAAATCTAAGCATGAAATGCAACTGTCTTAATATATTGAGAGACACTCTTCATGTGTCACTATTTTAGTGTACCACAGAACTATTTGCAAACGGTATAATGAAAATATTAAAAGGCAAATATCCCCTTTAAGGTATGAAAATGCCTTACAAAAGAAAAAGCAATTTGACAAAATGACATACAGTTTAAAATGAAGCAATTACGAATTTTCTTTCTGAAATTCTTCACCTTTGTGCTTTTTAGCACTTAAGTGGTAAACATATTAACAATTTTTTTTCAAAAAATATTGTCATATACTCCTCTGTTAAACTCACAGATATAGTTCTGGTGAGCAGGCAGATGAGAGCAACTGAGTGTTCATTAGCTGTAGTAATATATTCTTCAGCTAGTTACTCATGTTTCTCTGTTATTCCCATATATAACTCAAGTAAACATTGCTTAAAGAATTCCAAGAAAATGCCTGCGAAGGAATAACACAAGTATTTGGTCTGTATGTATGCCTACTAGAAAAAAACATAGTTTTAAGAGGTGGATACCTTAATTCCATAATCTTGGAAATATATGCTGATAAAGACCACTGAACTAAAGAAAATATTGGCCATAACTATATCATAGTTAGCTCTTTCTGTTACTAAAGTCAATAACAAAATATTTCCCACTTATTGAAGAAGTGAAAGATTCACATAGATCCTAAGTTTTGTTAATATCTTATTGAGAGGACCGTTGACATTTTTAATAAGCAGAGATGACACTTTATTAAGAAATCTCATTGTCTATATTTCGCATTTATAAACGTGTCTTTTCTAGTGGGAATATTGTTATGGAGTTCACTCCAGGTATTCCCTAATCATGGAGATAATTCAGGCAGACTTGCATACATGCAACACGTTTGCTGTCTTGGGCCAAGCTGCAGTGGTTGGAAACTGGGCTGGAGACAGATACTCCCGTGTTGTCCCACTTGTACTTTTTGCGTGACGTTTTATCCCCTTTCTTGATCATCTCTGTCACCACATTTACTGTCCTTCTGAAAAAAGTGTCAGATCCCAATTTACTTCTTCCTTTAGCTCTAGTTCACTGTCCCACACTCTTATTTGTAGTTGTGATATGGTTGTCTTTAAAACTCTGCCTTAGTAATCTTCTTTGCTTAGTGCTTCCCCCTTTACTAGACATGCTGCCATTTCTACAGTTCCAGTCTCCTCTTCCACCAACATTTTTTGTGGCATCAGGTCACTGTAGGTCACCTGCACAAATTCTTTTATTAGTATTTTGTCAAGAATGAGAGACATCATTTTGCAGTATTTTAAACTGAATTTTTAATGATAAACCTGAGACAAAAGAAACTTCTGAATATTATGAAGGCTTTCTTAAATAAGCATGATCCTTTTGTTTACAGTCTAAGTCCAGACAAAAAAAAATAAAACCCCAGAGATAGGTTTTTAGAAACTTAGGAAAAAAAACATTAACCATTAGAAATTACTACGTTTCATCAATTTTGGAATTCTGTTGTTCTTCTCTCATTCTATAGTTTCATCAAACATACTTATTTCTCTTTATAAACCATGAATCATTAAAAACTTATAGCTATCAATACCTGTATGTGTTGTTTTTTTTAAAAAAATAAGAACATTTATCAAAAATTATGTCAAGATTATGTAAACTAGCATATTCATTAAAAAATAATAAGCTGATGAAGAACCATTGGAAATTGCTTTTTGCAATCTCTGGCGTAGTGCCAAAATTATGCATTAACAGCTGCAGTTTTCTGGCTTAAAACACTTACACAGCAAAATTTCTTCATTTAAAACAAAATAAAAAAACTTAAGATCACACTGCAATAAAGTTAAGAAACATGAGAGGCTTATCCTTGAATGGTATTTATGGTCAAAACCTACCTCAAAGTCTTTAAGCAGATGCCATATCTAAGCATGAAATCTTAAATACAGCACCCTATCTGACTACAGCACCCTAGCACTCAGCACTTCACCTGATTCAATTCAAAAAAAGCAGTTCTGAAATACCTGTCTTTTGTTTCTAGTTTGCATAATGATTCTTACCTCAAACATTCAGATTTTCAGAGCTGGCTGAGTGCTTGTCAAGCATATGTCAACTCTAATCTACCTCGCAGATACTGTGGATGTTATTATTGCCATGTTATTGCTCAGTCTAGGTCACCTTTAGGTATCAGCTCTTTTAAAATGGGTCCTTAACTTGACAAAGACCTTGCAGACGAATATCTACCTTACAAACCTTTTTTGCAAGGATAAATTAACCACAGGTTTTTTATTACTTAGACAATATCACAGTCTCCTTGACAAGCTGGAGGGATACCAACTCACACTACGCATCTAGAAAGAAGTCTAGCTGACAAGTAACTTCATTGTACGATTTGTATACTAAAGATGCAAATGCAGTGGTTGGGGTTTTTAAAATTATTTAATTCTTATTCGATTCTCCATAATATTCCATCGTAATTGGATGGGAAACTGTAAGCAGTAAGAATTATTCTGTGACAGCTATTAAATTAACATATCTATCTGCAAATAACTTTTCAAGCATCACTGCTGTGGAAGAGCCATCTGGCTCCAGAAGAATAAAGATTAGCTCAAGATCTGGTACGATGTGCTGTGATAGATAGCATAGGTAATGACACTGACAGTTACAAATGCCTGACATTTTGCATTACAATTTTATTTCCAGCTGCTTCTTTTTTTTTTTTTTCCCCTGGTCTGCAAGTATTCCACTCTGGATATTTTCATAGGTCTGAGTTTTCTTGGAGACTTTAATCTGAAACTATTCAGTTGTTTCCCCAGTGTCATTAAGGGAACACTTACTATCACTCAATGTTTTAAAAAAATAGCTTTATTATTTCTTTTTAAAGAGCTTCTCTGCTCCAAGAGCACACGTATGACATTTGGCTGATACTTTGCCAATATATCAAGGAAATGTATCTGCTATTTCATTAAAAGGAAAAGGTAAGCTTGAGCTTTTAGTTCACACTTGTTCACTAGAGATTAATTACAGTTTGGAATCGCGTTATCTGAAAATTTATTCTTCTGTGTTCATACTCAAGCAAGGCCATATGGTTTGAGCATGATATTATTCCTGTAATTGTTACTCCATGATGAAGATGCACATAATTTCCAGAACGTCCAAGCAGCTCAGTATTTCCCAGTTCTTGTACTCTTGCTTTGCAGAACAAATTCTCTTAATGTATCCTTACTGTATTTTTTGTTTTCCTGTGGCGTTCTTCAATTTGCTGTTCTTAATGCAAGTTGTCTGATGGAAACACTGGGAATACTGGGAACTGAAATGAAAGTGCACGCACTTTGAATCACCCTGTTGTGAAATGCATCTGTACCACGTAGATGGCTAGGAAAGAGGATCTAAAGTAAAGAGATCAGATGATGCACAGTCAGGTGCTGTGAGTGAAGTACCGTTTACACCGTTTCACACATAGCTCGCTGAGAATATGTTCCTTACTGTTATGAATACTGACTGTTTTCTAGTTCGGTGATTGTTGAGATAAACATAGATCTATGCTACTATTATTAAATAATTTTTTCCATTGCCCCTTCACATGTTTTCAGTGTGTCTTATTCAGGCCTGATAAGCAGTGGTTCATATGAAGTTTTCTTTACAGAAAAAAAGGGAATGAAATGGAAAACACTGACAAATATACAAATTGCAATACTGCTCCTGATGTGACACCATTACAATATGATAGTCCAGATGTTCATTATCCTCAAAAGCTAAAAATAACCTGCTTATTAATGGGTCATTGCTCTTTGCTTCATACAACACTATTTTTCCTTGCAATAAATTGATCTTAAAAAGATTATAATCATACTGCATCAAAAAAATTGCTTGCAAACCTTATACATAAGTTGTCAGTTCGGAGTATTAGAATAGATAGATGCAATCATTAATAATGTAATTTTAATTTTAAAAGTCTATTTGCAGTAAGTATATCATTATTGCTTCACAATCTTGAAATTAAAATGTATTTTATGTTATCTCTTACTAATTTGCATTTAAAATTAGGCAACATGCTATGCATATTTAATATAGAGGAACATAATTAATGTCTATATGCTCAATGTCTTCTTCAACATTCTCATCTAAACACATTCCAGGTACATAATTACATGCAATCACAAAATAATTAAATGGCTTTTTTATTATGTATTGATTACAACAGAAGCCTATATGGTTTATCAACAACTACAGAATACATCTATTCCGAAATGACAATTCTCATGCTTACTACTCTTTGAAATAACAGTTATCAAAATAACTATCAAAATACTACTCTTTGAAATAACAGTATCAAAATTATTTCACAGCTGTATTGTACTTTGATGTAGTAGAAGGTAGGGTTTTTTTGGGGTGTCTCTAGAATATTAATATGATTTATACAAAAGTAGTATATTCTAAGGATTAAACTCTCACCTAATCCTATTGAAATCAATGGGTTTTCGTTAAAAATTACTCTGACCATCCAAAATTTATAGATATTTAAAAGATATCTGGTGATTTTCTTTCAACAAGCCTTAAACAAGAAGTTAGCAATGTTTACAGGGCAAAGAGGATACATTTAATCAAGTACTTGCTATTTGAAGGAAAAGACTTTATAGTCTCAATATATTTCCAAACCACCAACTCTGGTTGTTACAATGCTTAGAAGTCTGAGCCCTTCCTGATGGCCACTGCTCGTGGATTCTGTTCTTCAGAAGAACCTGTTTAGTTTCACACTCATTTCAGACCATGCTGCAATCCAGTTGTTTCTCCTTTCATTTTGGATTTCCTACTGGAATAGGTCAGAGGCCACACAGGTCATAACAATAGGCATTTTGTTCTGACATAGGCACTAAAGGCGGCTGATACCTGAGCTGTACATGTTTGCAAAAGGGAATCTCCATTCTGGTTTTCAGTGTCAAAAGTGTAACAGCAACATCCTGGTGCATAAGCCACAAATTGGACACTGACAATGCCAACATAACACCTCTCTGTCTAAGCAAAATTCAGTTTTGCTTTATTAAGAAAGAGAAGCTTTTTTATGTTTTCACGTTGTTTTGTTTTTTTTTTTTTTTCTGCAGGAAAATCAGAGTAATTGGAAAAAGGAAGTATAATCTATATGAGCTGGAGAGTGAGATCTGAAGAACCAAGCTTATTGCACCCGCTGTCAGCAAGGAGGGATTAGGACTCCGCTGTTACTGAGAAAGGACTCTAGGTTCCTCTCCAAGGGCAGACACTTTGTTACGTATTGTCACCTTTTGCTTGGTGGCAGCACGAATTGATGAGGAAAAGTTACAATGAAGTTAAGGTGCTCCTGCAACAGCAGTGAGAGAAAGAGCAAACCTAATATATGTCTTGTCTGTTACACACAGACCCACCTAATGACTTGAGGGAAAAAAATTCATTCCAGTTGCTTAATTAGGTTTTCTTATGAAAGAAAAAGAGATGTAACACAGAGACTTGTGTAACGGCAACGTAAAAAGAGTGTCATTTTCTCTGTGGGTTTTTTCTTCAGTAGCCTCAGAAAAGGTTATGTAAAGGATGAACAAAGAGATTTTGATTTTCCCAAGACTGGAAAAAGTGACTGTTAAATCCAGCGGCATATGGAAGTGACTATGTCCTCAGCCAAAATCCAATCAACAGCAATCAATCCTTTCAATTGTGTAATAAAGTCTTGCGAAGGTGAAGCTTTGCCACTGAAATGTGACATTGTTTTCCATTAAACAATGAAGCAGTTATTGCCACAGTAAACCAATGTCAAACAGCAGTAAGGAAAATCCTTCATTTATCTTTATCTAATATTAGTGCATTTTACATACTTGTTTGCATTTTATTATTACATTAATAATGAAATGTTTACTGAAATACTTGCTTTTTATTTTTTTAAAGACTGCTCTCAAAAGCAGGTAGAAATTGTGGGTATCTCCATACTGGGACACATGAAGCAACTATAAAAAATAAAAATAAAAGTGCCTGAAAAACTCTGAAAAAAAGAGTAGTAATAAGCGAACAGAACTTCAGTGAGGTCCCTAAAATTCTGTAACAATGGACATCATTTATCTGTCATAGGCCTTTATCTTTCCATCTTCCCCTTTTAATCCCTACTGCCTCACAGCTACTAATGATATCACCTCACAATACTCAGTATTCATTGTCATTGTTTCCATTTGCATGCATTTTTGTTTATTTCTTTATACAGTGGCTTTGAAAACTTGAGTGAATGTGTAAGTTGAAAGAAAGGATTCTTCTTGTCTACCTTAAAGCAATCTAGAGGATAAATATCTATGTCCCAACTAATCGTTCTGTTCTCTTTATAGCCTATAAAGAGAAATAGCCACTTTCAAGGCTTGATTCTTACGAGGAGAGGCTGAGAGAGCTGGGGCTGTTTATCCTGGAGAAGAGAATTCTGAGGGGGGATCTTATCAATACTTACAAACAGCTTAGAGGTGGGTGTCAAGAGGATGGGGCCAGGACAAGGGACAACGGGCACAAACTAAAACACAGGAAACTCCATCTGAATATGAGTAAAAACTTCTTTACTTTGAGGGTGATAGAGCACTGGAACAGGCTGCCCAGGGAGGTTGTGGAGTCTCCTTCTCTGGAGATATTCAAAACCCACCTGGACACGACCCTGTGCAACGTGCTCTAGGGGAACCTGCTTTGGCAGATGGTTGGACTAGCTGATCTCCAGAGGTCCCTTCCAACCCTAACTATTCTGTGATTCTGTGATTCACCTCACCTTTTTTAGGTGTTTCCTTCAGAATGAGATGAATCATCTGTTGCTAGCACCTATTCTCTCTGTTAGTTATAAAGGAGTTTAAATTATTAGCTCAGATGTAGGCATCAACAGTGTGAATGTCTTAATTTGATCAGATTGAATACCTTTCACTGTGGCACAGATATTCATTGTCATTGTCTCCATTTGTATGCTTTTTTTGTTTATTTCTTTATATAGTGGCTTTGAAATTGAATGAATAGGATAAGCTTACCTATCTCTCTTACTCTCTCATGGGCTTCCTCCTCTAAAGTATGATGCCTATTGATGTCTTAAATATTCACCACAGTTACAGGACTTGAATCACCAAGTATAAACACCGCAATGGGAACCTGAGACAGAGACTAAAACCTAAATCGACGAAGTCACTTTCTCCTCTTATTAACACTTTTGATCAGAAATCACATCTGAGAGATTTCATATAAAAAGGAAAGTTTTAGAAAATTATGATTTTACAATACAATTCCAGAGCCAAAAACTATCTCAGGTAACATCATAAATTCATGGTAGAGAGGAAGACTGTTTATTTAGCATTTGCAGTGTTTGTTATTATGGAGGAAATTAACAACCTAACATTTTCTGAAGAAGTTAATGCTTCTGTCTTTTATTAATATATTTTATAGTTTCTAGTACAATACTGACTGAAAATGGACCTACGGCTTTGTAAAGACAAATTGTTAATAACACTATGAAATAATCTAAGACAAAACATCCTAGCAACTAAAAATTAAATACTATCGAAGTTTATTATTCGGAATTTGAGTGGGAGATTTTTGACAGGATTTCATTAGTGAATGTGAAACATCTAATGAGAAGAAAATGAAGAAAATAAGAATATGCCTGTCTTCTAGCGACAGAAATCAGGGAGAAACTTTAAGACAGTGATCGTCTAAGAAGGAAATGAAATGGAGAACACTGTAAATACTTGTATATCTTTCTTGCTACATCTATCTTTTTAGTTACCATTTTACGACCAAGCCCAATGACATTTTAAGTACACATCTCTAATATGATTGCCTGTGATAAATGGCCGAAAGTGACAAAGATCTATGATTTACTCCACTTGTTATCCACTACGTAACAGAGGATGCAAATGTGTAGTGACTGTGATTAAATGGTAATGTACATCTTAAGAAAAAGAAAGGATTTGGGTTAGATTTTATTTTTATATTTATTGGCTGAAGAATTATCAGTATCTTACTAAAAAAAATAATTAAAAAAAAAAAATTAAACAGGATGTCTATTTGTTACTGACAGGCTCTAGTTAATCCATTGCCCCCAAAGCAGATAATTAAAGGATTTTAGATGTGTTGCTGGTGAATTCAATTTGGCACATTAGAGTTTATAATCCCTGTGACCTCAATTATTGAGTATGAATGATGGCAAACATTACTAATCCAAATGCCTGGTGTCTTAATTTCTTTATAAAATCCGATACTTAGTTAACTAGCTGTGTGTGAAGGTTATCTGAATCACAAAACACCTCAACCTTCATCTTTCAAAAAGAAAAAAAAAAAAAAAAGCCAATTGTCCTGCCTGTGAAGGTCACTGCTTTAACAATGTGCATTGCCTGTGCTCTGAAATATAAAGAAAAGAAGGTGCAAAAGGTTTTGTCTTTAATCTTTATGTAAAAAAGGGGAAATTTTTAGAACATTTTCATTTTAGAGAGATACTAAATCCTTACATTTTCTGTTTAGAAATCTTCAGTAAGCCTATGCCAAACACTTCTGTGTTACAGTAAAAGAATCTTTGATAACTTTGAAGAAATGTCCAATGAAGCAGCAGTTGCTGGTCAAAACCGAGAGTCACACTCTGAAGAGGTAGAAGTTCTATATTCCAGTTAAAATAAATTTCCAATATATTTCAAATTACTTTCCTGTACTTAATATTTTCAGACTTGAAAGTTATTGAAGAATATGGAAAAGGTCCGGGTTGGGTGAACCTGAATTAATTTATGCTTTCAGTGAGAAGAATGAAATTTGTTAGGAAATATTCTTCTAGATCATGAAGAGAAACATACACCACTGAATGTACCGAATACCATACAGCATATGGCATAAATTACATTAATTACTTGCTAATTGTATTATTCCTTCTAGAAGATGAATTGTTTTAATTACTGATGCTAAAGCCAGAGAGGGAATACACTACAGTACTCTTTATGGCATGGTGCATTCCCTGCTACTATTTATTTTGCCAGGGGAAACTGATGAACCACTCTCACTTTGCTGTCATTTGCCACTTCCTTATTGAGATTCAGGCCTTTTTTTGACCATGTTTGCATGTCTTTTTGCACTGCATTGCAATAGCTGTCCTATAACTGTGTGCCTTTCATGCAGGTCTTCTTTGCACACACCATGCTTCCAGCTTTCTTGCCTCACCCTACAGCTATACCAGCACATCTTTATAAAAGGCTATTCATCATGTGAATCCTTAGCTATCATTTTGCCACTCTGACATCAAGATGGCAGTCAGCATTGTGACTGAAACCATCTATCTCCTGCTGCTATGGCTCATGTGACCCTTCCTAGCAATGACGACCCAAAGAGATTTAAATTAGACTATGGACTCCAAGGATTAGTGTTCTTCATCAATCACCTGCAAAATAGACCTTAAAGGGGAGGGTAGATGTCATAATTCCTGCTCTGGGGGCAGTAAGATCTCTAAGCCCCATGTGAGAATTTGCTTGAGAAATGGATTGTTCATATGTCGAAATAATTTATCTCAAAGGCAAGTAGAGATTTTCTGGGTTTGAATAGATGGGGAAGGGAGCTCTTTTGTCTGTTTGAATCCGCAGCAGAAAGCCCTAGAACAAAGATGATAAATAATGTGGACTGTGACAAAAACATCTCTCACAGTCTTGATCTGTCTCTGTCTCTGGGACAGAGGCCAGGATGTCTTAATAGATTGACTGTAGAGCCTCTATCCCAAATAGAGCACTGCATAGGGCTAAAGGCTCTGTTGTGGTCTTGTGCAAAGATCAGCAAGACTTTGGCCCTGTAAAAAAAAGATAGTGGAGCATGCATATACATATGGCATTGTATCAATAGGGCAATACATATTACTGATCTCTTGTGCAGATATCTTTGCCATTCTTTATTTTAAACAGTGTTGCTTGTCTCTTTCCCAAAATCAGCCTTGGCAGCTCATCAACCTTGTTATAAGCGCAAAGACTCTGGGACATGTAATGGCAAACAAAGATCTGGTCACCTCAAGCTTTCATGTCACCTTTCTAACATCTAAGAAGCTTCCAGTTAACATCAGGTTATAACAAGATGCTAGGGGTTTTAGTGTGACATAAGTTTATAGCAAGTATGATCTGGGGCAAAGTTGTGCCTCTGGAACAAGGGCTTGACATGATACATGAGGGCAATTCTTGAGGCATCGTAGAATACCTTCAAGTATTGTAATTGCAGAAAGTGGTGTCTTTTGTATGTATATTGTGCAAGCCGTGACACAGACTACTTTTTGGTCTCTGTCAAGGAACCAGCCACCTACTCATCTGTAAAATAATGCTATCTACGTACTTATAAGTATTGAAACCTGAAAGCAAGATGGAAGCAAAGACCATGGATGCAATGAGTGAGTAACTTTGCAATCTCCAGACCAGAATATTTTTACCTGACTATGTCTACAAACTCATATGTTAGTAAAAAACTTTTCGTTTCTTCTTAGGCAAAATGTCTGTCACTCGTAATACACTACATAAAGGAAAATTGCACGCTTTCAAAAGACTATTATTGGCTCTTTATGTGAAGCTGTTGTTGTTTGAACTAAACTATGAAAAAGTGGGTCTATTCCTGCTACATCCAAATCATCACCTTGCCACACATTCTAGGTTTCTACACTTCGAAGTAAGCCACATGGTTTCCTTGTGTCTGATAGGCATCCACATTTACGCTTTCATATATGGTTCTATTGATACAATGATTGCACTGATAGAGACTGAATCCATCTTCTAACAATTTTAGTGGACAGCTGTTTTCTTGACTTTTTTCATCATCCTTCAGCTACTGCAGTCAAAAAAAGTAAACAATTATAAAAGCATTATAGAAATTAATATCTGCATGAATGTCATTGTGAGTAGAAATTCATCTTTCATCACACTGCTTGAGTATTACTATGCAGCACTAAAAAGCAGGGTTTTCTATTGCACTGAGCTGTTAAATTCCCAGCAAGGAAGAAGCAAGAAAAACTGGAACAGAATCCTAGTTAATTAAAAGTCCCTTTAAATCAATGAGGAATTTTTAAAGTGTTTTCCATGCTGTTAGAAACATACTGAAAAACTAATAATTTTTTCTTAGATATTATTAATCCTTGATAAAGAAACATCAAATCTATTATTATTATTGGGTTTGTTATTATTATTATCCTTCCATGAATTCATTGTGTATGGCATTTTCATCTTACAATCTGTGTATCGTACTTTTTGTACACTTCTTAGTCAGATTCCTTAGGCAGACAAAAATTATCTTTTCATCTCCCCATCAAGACTAAGTAGGGTCTTAATCAAATGACAGAAAGAATCAACACCACAAGCACTTTGGACTGGAATGAGTACGTAAGAAAAAGGTTATGCTAAATTTTCTATGTAGGTAAGGTTTTTGTTAATAGGATCACAGGGTTGATTCTCAGCTGATATAGATCACCCCTACGGCATAAAGCTGTCCGTTGACCTTGGCTGGCTACTGAAGATAGCACTGAGCTGTAGGTTTGTGCTCCTTATACTTATTATGTTATGCATAAATTATGTGTTTGTGTAAGACAAATTTCCATAAAGTTTTTATAATTGATAATATTTTTAGACTATTTGCACAGGTTTTTATACATGGTTTTAGGTGGTACAAATCCAAAGACTTCATAAAAATCAATATCAAATGAGATATTGTCATTTACATCCTTTCACTAATGTATGTGTGATTACGTAAAATGAAAATCAGAACAAAACTTGACAAAAAATTTTGTATATAACTGTATAACATCATCTAACTAGAAGTATTACATCTTTAAATAAATATGTATCATGAAGAGAAAAAAGCCTTATAAAGTGTTAGGAGAAAAGTGTTGAAATCATCTGGAAATAGTACTTAAAGATGATTTTCAGGTAGAAATGACAAAAGCAGTTTGTAAGAAGTAAATGATACTTCTGGACTTTTATTTCCTTTTGTTTGAGTAGCTGCACACTGCATATAAGAAAGGTATATTGATTTTTTTTTAATGTAACTTTGGTTTTGAAAATAATATTGAAGTTCGTAAATATATATGGTTTACAAATATTTGCATTCTATAATTGCTTCTACAAAGGACTGGAAAGGTTGAAGTAGACTAATTCATTTTTCCTTCTGCAAAGAGCAGCAGAATTTTAACTAGCTTCTTTTCCCACTATTCAGCATCTGATATGTCATCTTTGAATACACTTCGACTATCCCCTTCAAAAAAGCTCACATGTGAAACGACGAAAAATAAATAACCACTATATTTAGATAATAGGAATTGCTGAAAGTATTATATGCAATGCAAGGTTCTGCATGCATGCCAAAATGGATTGCTAAGCAGGGTTTGATTTCATCTTATTTCAATGTTGGATTTAGAAGAGCAATTATAAAATTATTTTTGTGATATTTAACACAAATTGCGTTGATTTGGGAAAACTCAAGGTTAGGTTTTTTGTTCAGTACTACACAGGATTTGCCTGTGTGCAAAATGCATATTTATATGTTTAAATGTATGTATAGAAAATGATTAAAAAATGGGTTCATTATACAGAAAGTTTTGTGATTCATTTACCACGAACATCTCTCAAAATCTTCATAAGTTCAAAATAGACTGCCTAAAGTTGAGTAAGAAAAATTCATGCAAAGATTGGTATTACAGCAGATTCTGAACTGATTTATGAAGGCATTAATTTGCCATTTAGCTCTTAAATTTGACTATTAATAATTCTTGACATTCAAAAGATAATTTTTTTCTGTATTAAACCAAGTTTTGCAACTTTTTAAAAAATATGACTTTGTACACTTGTGCATTTCTTTAAAGAGCAATGCATTTTTAACAGTTTCTAAACAAAAAGGACTTGAAATTTGTTTAAAAAAGCTTTTTTTTAATTTATGAAATTTTTATTTCATATAACTTCCTATTGTCAAAGTCATCAGTCCATTGAAACATTCCATAAGTAATATTCATTAAGTTGTCAAGTTATTAAAATACCAATTTACAGAGGCATTGAAAAAATGTTGCCATTGTTCTGGTTTGGACTAGGACAGAACTAATTTCCTTTCAGTGATTTTTCCTTTCAGTTAAGTTTCTTCTAAGTAACTGCATTTTCTGAAACTAACTGCATGTTTTGCAGACAATATCCGCTTCTAGGATTGATAATGCTTGAAGTTTATAGTTACTACTAAGGTAACGGTAGCAATGCTATGCACAAAAGGTCTTGTTTATGTTTGTTCCCGTGGAAACCAAGGTCACCGCTAAATTTCTTATGGTCCACAAGTGAAAGGGCGTAAAAGGGTCACACTTCCAGGGAGAGGCAGACAGGACGGGTGACCCAAAACTGACCAGTGAAGTATTTCATCCCATACATGTGATACTCAGTTTAAAGCTGAGAGACCACGAGGGTTGCAGTCTCTTCCTCTTTGGCCTTCGCTCCTGAATCTGGTTCCCACCTGCTGCTGCATTTGGTCCGGGACTCCCCCACACCTGCCCTGCAGCGTCAGAGATGACATGATCATCATCAGGGAGAGCTCAATAGTAGTTTTGTATATAGTTCATTGTTTATTAGACTCTTTTTCATTGTTATTGTTTATTAAAACCGTTTTAGCTTTCCAACCCTTAAGTGTCTCTCCCTTTTCTCTTTTCCTTCCCCTTCTTGGGGGAGGAAAGGGTTAATAGAGAGTATCTGTCATCCATTTAATAGCCAGCCCAGCTTTAAACCTTGACACCATATATTTGGCCTACCATATAACTGTGTATTTTATTTGAGTAAGAATCGAACTGTACTAATCTTCATAAAGACATTGCATATTTTGCAGCTTTTAGTTGATGTGGCATATGCAAAATTAGATATTTTCTTGGAAACAGATTTAAAAGAATTGTTTAATTTATAGAGTACTTAATTCTTAGTTAAGGGCAAAGAAAGTTCATTTCAGTTTACAACTCGATCACAGAAAATAAGCAGAAGTAATCACATAATTGAACAACACGATGATAAAGATAACTGTGTAAATGAAATGCCTTGGGCTATTGTTGGCAGCCAAAGAACAAATCAAATTGCTTGGTAGCTTAACAGCAGATATATTGTCTACAGATGTCTTTGGGAAAAGAAGCATTACATCCTCTTCAATACTGTTATATAGCATGATTTTCTAAGAGCCCTAAAGCTGTTTCATTCTAACCGAGTGTACCTTATAATATCCCACTGAGACAGGCAAAGAAAGAATAGATTCTATGTATATGTCATAGAATAGAATAAAATGAAAAAAGACTGCAAATAACAACAACAAAAACGAGATAAAGATCACACAGGAGAATGAACTGCTCTAACTTCAGAAAAGGAGTGAGAATGCCACAGTAAGCAGTACTGTTTGACACCTGAGGCCCAAAATAACATTCAGAGCACCCATCAGAAAGGAGATTGGAAAAATGAGTGACAAGATATGTAAGAGTTAAATGAAAGAAAAAAGGAGAAAACCATGTGAATAAATACAGGAATACTGGTATACTATGACAGTGACAAAAAAGCATATTAAATCTGAACAGGGTTTCTTTTCTACTTTGCAGGTTGAACAACTACATTGGGATCTCAAGAAGGTATTATGTAGTATGCATAAACTAAATAAATTTTAAAATATGGGTTTTAAATACTGGGTGAAAACTAGTGATTTCTGAATAAGACTTTAATACCAAAAAAAGGAATAAGATTTTAAGCTTTTAACAGTTCTCTCAGCGTCACTAGATCATTCTGAAAATTTGTGTTCCACGTATCTTTAATGATTAGAGACAGAGGAAAAAAAAATTTAGCATGAGAAATTTTGAAGAATCTTTAACAGAATGTCATCTTTATTTATTGGAGGTTGTGCTAGAGAACAAACTCAGAGAGAAAATAGGAAGACTGATTGTAGAAATAGTTTATATACACACACAGAGTGCAGGAGCAGACAAAAACCATGTCAGAAAATTGGCAAAAGAGCACAGAAATATACTGCTTAATGGTAACATAACTGGTGAAAATGAAATCCTGTTTCTAACTGCAAAAGCTGTGAAGCCTCCAGCATTCTGTAACATTTCAGTTCCAGATTTGTCACTTACAGAAGTGTTGGATGACATCTGTCATAAAAGCTGAATTTCTAATTTAGTTTAATAGAAAAATGAGTTACAAGAGTGTCACCTCCTACTCTTTAAGTACTGTGTCATGAGTGGAGCTGACATGAGTCTCTTGAATATAGGACTAACCAGACTTCTTGTGAGCACCTCTTGTGAGCAGCAGTAGAGGATGGGGTTGTGAAAATATTTTAAACATTGTGCTGAAAGTTTTTAATAACTCTGATAACTTAAACGGTAACAGAAATATTGAAAGTGCAATATTGCCTAGAAAGCACATCAGTGTGTTTGACCCTTTGCTGTGAGGATGCTCTGAGTTGATAGACAGTGAAGACTATGACAATACCGGAATATTTAATTGTAATATTTTTTTTAAATTGGCCTTGTGCTCAGAGCTCAAGTCTGAGACAACAGCAGGTCATCTGCATTGCAGTGGATAAATTAATAGCATAGCAAATAAGAGCATATGTGATTCTGTGATATCATGACTGATACTACTGTTACGGTTATTTCCTAAACTGCAAATGTCTATCCTTACACCTCTTAACCTAAGCCTTTCTTTAATATTGCCAGCAAAAAATATACAGAAGGTCCCATTGTATCCTCACAACCAAACTCTAGTACACACTTAAACACCTGCCAGTACACCAAATCCTCACTGGTTCCTGAAAAAAGCTATAGGTCAAACTCAAAGCATATTGGAAGCATATAGAAACATATAGAGGAAAAGAAATATGATACAAAGGTCCTGGATGTCCTGAAAGACTTAATTTTGAGATAAATTTTAGTGTGAGAGCCAATGTCATTTCAGTGATGATATAGACTTACTCACAGAAAGTCCAAGGGAAAACAATATGAATATTTAAAGATGTACAAAATATGACTGGTAAACAGAACCTGAAATTATTGGTGTTACAATCTATAGAGCTGAAAAAAAGACATAAGAATGTGTTGCGGTTTAATCTCAGCATGCAGCTCAGACCCACTCTGCCTCTTGCTCATTCTCCCCAGTGGGATGGGGAAGAGAACTGGTAGGGTAAAAGTGAGAAAACTTGTGAGCTGAGATAAAGACAGTTTAACAAAGCAAAAGATGCACACACAAGCAAAGTAAAACAAGGAATTCATTCACTATCTCTCAATGGCAGGCAGGTGTTCAGCCATCTCCAGGAAAGCAGGGCTCCATCATGCGTAATGGTTACTTGGGAACACAAACACCATCACTCTGAATGTCTCTCCTTCCTTTTTCTTCCCCCAGCTTTTATTGCTGAGCATGATGTCACATCTTATGGAATATCCCTTTGGTCAGTTGTGGTCAGCTGTCCTGACTGTATCCCCTCTCAAATTCTTGTGCACTCGCAGCCTGCTCACTGGTAGGGCAGTATGAGAAACAGAAAAGGCCTTGATGCTGTGTAAGCATTGCTCAGCAAGAACTAAAGCATCCATGTGCTTACTAACACTGTTTTCAGCACAAATCCAAAACATAGCCCCATACAAGCTACTATGAAGAAAACTAACTCTATCCTAGACAAAACCAGTACATAATGGTAAAAATTTGATGCGAAGAAGAATGGAATAAATTTTACTCTGTGGATACCGTTTCCATTGAAGACTTAGGGCAAGCAAGAATATTAGACAGATGACTTCACACAGAGACTGTAGAAAACACACTTTGTCAATTTAAGCACTTAATTTCAATTCTTATTTATTTTATCTTTCATAAAATGTTTTCACATAAATTAAGATGCATTATGAGCATGTTCAGAAAAATATGTACACAATGCTTCAAGTTCGTCTGATTACTGTGACTCACCTGGAGTTTCTTTATAGCTCAATGAAGACAACTCTAGAAATGCCTGTTCTCTTGGTTGGACTACCTCTCTAGATAATATTCTTTAGTTATTATTATGAGTCTAATATGTTTGGAAGTAAGTATATGTTGGTTTTCTTTTTGTTTGCAATATAATATGTATGTAGTTCTATGTGCAAATGTGAAAATGTACAGCAAGTGTTCTGTGATATCAGACGTATATAAAATGAAGACTTAAATATATTGATAAACATTTTTAACATGCACACACAAAAGCACACACACACAAGTGAAAGTTGGTTTACATAAAAATTAAGCTGTGCGTTACTACTCTTTCTGACAGTTCTGTTTTCATTTGCATACATAAAGATTTTCAGCATGTTGAAATATAGCATATTTGCTTTCTAGTTCAATAGAGAGTATTAAAGGGTGTGGTCCAATGAAAATGTCCAAGAGGGAGATGTTTGTCAGCACACCTTTAAAAAATCTATAAACCAGAAAATTCTTTAAAAGATTGTAAGACTGCATTTTCCAATAACATTAAAATACTTTGGGACTTTGTCATTCCACGAAAATATTGCTCAGTAAAGCACTACTGTTGGAATAAAAATTTTTTGTTTGTTTGATTTTTCTTTTTTCTATGCTGATAAGGGCTATATAAACACCATGTATAAAATCAGGAGAACAGAAACATTAATGATAAGATTGACTTCTAAAATAGTTGCATCTGTTCTCATGGCTGCTGACTACCAAACGAAAAATTAACAAGAAGTAACCTTTATTTGTATTTAGTTTCACAAAATGAAATCTGACTGCTTGTCTTAGTGTTTTTGCTTGTACCAAACTTTTAGATGTTATAGTTACAAGGAAAGAAAAAAAACCCGTAAGGCCATTCATTAAATATTTAATACATACTGCTACTTAGACTCCTGTATTTTATATTACAGTTAAAATTCCTGTCACCGTTTAAGGCTGGGCAGGCTCTTAAGTGGATGAAAGATGCTCTCTATTAACCCTTTCCTTCCCCAGAGGGGAAAAGGAAAAGAGAAAGGGGAGAGAGACTTACAGGTTGGAAAGTTGAAACATTTTTAATAAACAATAACAAGGAAAAGAGTATAGTAAACAATGAACTATATAAAAAACCATTACTGAGCTCCCCTTGATGATGACCACGTCACCGCTGATGCTGCAGGGCAGATGCTGGGGAGTCCCAAACCAGAGGCGACAGCAGGCGGGAACCGGATTCAGAAGCAAAGGCAGAAGAGCAGGCGGAGTCCTCCCCAACTGCCGGCCATAGGGGAAGAGCATTTGACCTTCACTGTCTCTCAGCTTTACACTGAGTATCATGTGGATGGGATGGAATACCTTGTTGGTCAGTTTTGGGTCACCTGTCCTGTCTGCTCCTCCCCGCAGGTGCGACACTTTTGTGGTCTCTTCCTTTGTGGAACAAAGAGATGCAACAGGGACCCTGGTTTCCACGACAACAAGCATGTGTACTCAACTTCAGAAAGTACAGTCACTTAAAAGATACTTAACTAAAAAGCCTGTTCTAGTCTAAACCAGGACACTTCCTTAAATGTATTAAAAATGTGGACAGAACTATATGAGGTAAGAGAATGGATACTAATACCATTTGATTATGTAGCCAGTCTATGTGTATATAGCCAGGATAATTATGTATGGGAAGGATCCTTGGGTGAAAGATATTGAAGAAGGGACATTTCCTCCTGTCAAAATCATCCTGACGTGGAAGGATGAAATCCTATTAAAAGTATCATGAAAGTGGGAAGTGGTTATGACAAAAAGTTGATGCTGAGATAACATTGCTGGTTTTCATTTATTGTTATTTAGGAATTTAAATATTCTTTGTACTTGATAAATAACATGAGGTATTCTGGGTGAAAATAGATTGTATTAAACGTTGATCTGTTAATGTTAGAATCTGTATATACTACTAGAATTCTTGATTTTACAAATCATGTTTTTTGTTACTCAGCGTAATAGCATTGTGGGGAAAAACCCATCACAAATCACTTCAAATAAATAACTCCAACAGCTGTCATGTTCTTGAACTTACTATAGTTTTACTGAGTGCATTAATTAGCCAAATACAATACAGAAATATGATGATAAAAGACAATATGATGATATGCAAGTGCAAGGAACTAGAAAAATCACATCTATGTAATTGTGCAATTGCATGATATTGGGAGATAGAACTGGAACATTTATATCTTGGAATTTGTAAGCAAACTCAATGGAAATGTTATCCTGAATTAGAATCCTTTAAAGTTATTAACAGGCACTGAAATGTTATAGACTCTTCAAATACATTTGGAAGTCTGCCTTGCCAAACAATGAACCACTTCTGCTCAGTTGCAATCTGTCAAATACGGCACTGGCTTTAGCACTCTTTTCACTTTAAGTGTTCTTAGATGTTACGACCTGGTCGCAACTAGTTCATAAATCCCTTGGAGTAAATTAAGGTGAAACGACACCAAATAACTGGTATGAAATTAAGAACAATTTGTTAATACAGGGAAAGTGGCATGGTTGTAAGTGTCTTGGGTTTCTAAAGATGCTATCAAAAGAGAGAGAGAGAAAAGGGAAAAGAGAAAGAGGATAGAGATTATGAGAGAGAAGGAAAGAGATATCACCACCCTGGGATTCAGCGATGTAAGTTGTTCGTAGTGTTGGTAAGTTGCTTGCAGAGTTGCTCCTTTGGTAAACCGCTTGCAGGATCGGTCCTCAGGTGGCGGGCGGGAGCGCGCACCAGCATCCCAAGCGAGAAGGTCTAAATACTTTAGGTCTTTTGCATGCGATAGGAGAGGGTGGTAACATCCCTCTTGTCTCCCCCACTCTGCTCGCTTCTCATGCTAATTGAGACACCTGCGTTTTGCAGTCTTAGATTGTTCTCGAAATGAGTCGGTGGTCCCCCAGGGGGTGTCTGGTGGTCGTGATCCCCTAGTTGTGGTGTTCTCTGTATGACCCCGCTTCTGCACAAGCATAGTTGAGGCCTTGCAAAGATGTTGCACATGTAGGCTGGCCCCAAGGAAAAGATACCATTCTGCCTCCGCAGGACTTATCTCTTCCTCCAGCCAGAGTTGTAAATCACAACAATTAAGGCACTGCAGGGGTATTGTTCTGTTCCCAAGGCCCTTATCTCTTGCCAGACTTGCAGGCCTCTGTAGCACCCATACCCTCCTCCAGCCAGAGTTGTCAAACAAGTTGTTTAAGGCATACAAACTCTGTCCGTCACAACCTCTATCCACCTCTGAGTTGTTCTCTAGTTTGTCATTATAGTTAACAAGTACATAGATCTTGATTCAGTTGCCTATACATAGGTTTCTATTGCCATTTCATAGAATCATAGAATGGTTTGGGTTTGAAGGGACCTTAAAGATCATCTAGTTCCAATCCCCTGCCACAGGCAGGGACACTTTTCCTCTAGAACAGGTTGCTGAAAGCCCCATTCAATCTGGCCTTAAACACTACCAGGGAGGGGGCATCCACAACTACTCTGGGCAACCTGTGCCAGTGTCTCACCACCCTCACAGTCAACAATTTCTTCCTAATATCTAATCTAAATCTACCCTCTTTCAGTTTAAAACCATTCCCCCTCATCCTGTCACTACTTGCCCTTGTAAAAAGCCCCTCTCCTGCTTTCCTGTAGACCCCCTTCAGGTTCTGGAAGGATGCTATGAGGTCTCCCCAGAGCCTTCTCTTCTCCAGGCTGAACAGCCCCAACTCTCTCAGCCTTTCTTCATAGGAGAGGTGCTCCAGCCCTCTGATCATCTTCGTGGCCCTCCTCTGGACTCGCTCCAACAGCTTCATGTCCTTCTTATGTTGGGGGCCCCAGAGCCGGATGCAGTACTCCAGGTGGGGTCTCACAAGAGCGGAGTAAAGGGGCAGAATCACCTCCCTCGACCTGCTGGCCACGCTTCTTTTGATGCAGCCCAGAATGCAGTTGGCCTTCTGGGCTGCAAGTACACACTGCCGGCTCATGTTGAGCTTCTCATGAACCATCACCCCCAAGTCCTTCTGCTCAGGGCTGCTCTCAATCCATTCTCTGCCCATCCTGTATTTGTGCTTGGGATTTGAGTTACTTATTTTATTCCTCCTTGTTTCCAGCTGCTGACTAAGTAGGATCTCCTATAAATCCTGTCACAAACCTACGCAGATTTATCAAGTGGCGCGTGTTGCTCTGATTGCCTCTGAGATCTTTGTCTAGCCTCTCGAGTATAGTAAAAGCACACTGATACTCTGTACATCGTATTTGTCATCCTGCGCCATATTTGCAAAACTTGTGTGCACAGATGTGTCACAGGAAGATAACAATGTGTGGGCATCTGAATCAGATCTAGTCAACATGGTAAGTAGAGACCAAAGAGTTATTATTCTCCTTCTGAAGGGGACATACCTTTAGTTAAATGAATTGTAAAACAAGCATTACTGACTATATTTGCAATTAATTTTTGTTGTTCAATTCAGTTACCCACACAAGTGTCATTTGAGATGTCTTATCATACCGAAGTGATCCAAACAGGGTTGGTGGATAAAACACAGGACCTGTGGAGAATGTGTGGCTGCTGTAACCCAAGAAGGAGATCCCAGGACATCTCAAATACCACTAGACAAATTAATCTATGTTGGGCAACTGAATTAAGTCTTACATCTCCATTAACTGTAATTACCCTCTAGTTCAGAGAGGAGCATTTATACTTTAGACATCTGCATTTAGGCAAGAAGAATCTTTCCCAAGATGTTCAGGCACCTTCTCAAAATCTTCATGGCTGTGAACATCAACTGGAGTTCTGTTTTCAAATGTGTACACTGCTACATGAAATAATCAAACAAATGCATGCAGTATACAAATATTTTAATTCTACATGGGTACCAAAGCTGAGACAAAACCTGACTTCCTTTTTATTTATTATTAACTCCCACTTTTCAGAAAACTCTTAACATAGTCTAACATAATCTCAACTAGGAACCTGATGATATAAAACCAACCAATATAAGGATAAGTCTGAACTTGACCGATGAGGGTAAATGCATCTCAAGAACTGCTAAATGAAGCTCTGGAATAATACCATTTTTCTCGGATTGGCTCAACTTCTGTCTACTGAATATTGGGACAGATCAAATGAAGTTGATAAGGGACAACTGGAGAAATCAGAGAGGCTCAGATCTCTTCCCCCCTGCCCCCAGAAGTACGAAGATATTAGAGGGACAAGGTATGAACACAAAAGTATCTTCCCTATCTCTACTTCCTCTGTCTCCTAAGAAAAAATTCAGTTATATTTGTGATGCTAATATTGTAAAAATGTCTTCCTGAGAGGAATACAAAAATAAATAATGATGTGTATTTAGTGATGTTACAATGAACAAATAGGAATCATCGTATATGTTGGTGAAAATTACATTTTTGTTATGTTTATTATATTTTATTATATTTCATTATTTAGTTGGATGAACTATACTAACCACAGTCATAATAGCAAGAATACAACTTTCAGAGAATAGAAGATGGATCTCAATACATATATAATTTGCTTTGAGGATTTTGTTTTAAACATGCTACAATATGGTTTGTTCTCTTTCGAGAATATGATGTTTGGAGTTGGAATAGATGATAAAATGTCCCCTTCAGGAGAAGGTGAAGAATGAAGAGCATTTGCTTAATGACCTACCTTTAAGCTTAAATAGTTGTTCATTTCTTCATGTCTGACTATTAAGGCTTCTGCGAATCTCAATATGGTCCTCCAGAAACAACTTATAAATCCATAGAAAAAAATTTCTTCTTTAGAAAATATCAATGTTTGCTAAACTTCTCCAGGTATAGACATGCAACACCTTATATCTTTGGGCTAAGGTACAGAAGACCAACTGATCTAACTGAGCTAATGATCTTTTTCAAATACCAGATTTTTGTATTTCAATTTATTTTAGTTCTTTAAGGTAACAGTTGATAATGATGTTTGTGGAATTGTGTCATTTTTCTGATAGTAATGTTGAGCCTCACAAGGGATAAAATGGTCTGCAAGTTACAGAAGATTTATGTCTTTCTTCTAACTTAAAAGATACAAAATTTAAAGACTGTGACTGATATCTTGGCTCCATAGCGTTTGTGGGAACTTTGTGGTAATTTCAAAGGACTCAGTTTTCACCCTAAATCTACAACCAAAGACACATTAGTGGTTTGCTGTTGAGCAAGACAGGAAAGTTTACTATCAAGCACGTTTTTGGTTCAGATTTTTACCTTTTTCACATTGATGCAGTCTTGTAAACTATGTTGATATAAACTGTAGAGGAACTGCTATTTGTACAAAAATAACCAAGAATCAGATTATACTTATCACTTTTATAAAAATATCATATATTATTATGGATCTTTTAGGGTTTTTTTGCCACAATAATTGTTAAAACTTAATTGGAAAGACTGCAGTTCATGTTGTGTCCATGCCAGAAGCTATAAAATGGTCCCAAAGTACTCTAGTACATGTATTACATATTATTATTTTCATTATATTATTATAACAATACAACAATAGCAATGAACTTTCGTAATAGTGTTTTTAAGTTTTCACGTTCCCTACTACCATCATGTGAACTTCAGAAGTTATCTACACATTTGTTTGTTTTCTTACCCTCCTTCAGGTGTTTTTGAAGGGGCAGAAACTAATGCATTATTATTCAAAAGCACTGCAGAGACCACAAAGATTGTTCATTCTGTGTCTTCCTCCCAGATTATTGGGAGAAGTCATGAAACAGGATGGCTGTAATACATATGGAAGACACCCTGCTCTGTTTTCTTCTCAAGAGATATGTACAGTGCTTTTACTCAGATGCCACTTTGCACAAGAGTGATAAGCATATAGATGAAATGCAGTTAGCTCAAATTTAACTGACACAAATGAAATGACACTGGTAGGACTTGAAAAATACACTGATGACATGGTGGGAGCATTAAATTATTCTATTGACAGTATGTATCCTAAAATCCTCAATGCAATGCCTGTTAGAGCCATTGCTGCTCTTGGACTAAGTTGTCTAACAAAGAAAAAAAAAATCTACCTATCTTTTCTATTTCAACAGAAAGTTTGACAGTTCCAAACAGATGACAATATAATCACTGAGCCCTCATCACCTTTTAGCTTGAACCTCCACCCAAGGATGAAGATAAAACAAAATCTATATATTTACTTACTTTCTACAACGAAGAAGGCATCCAAAAAGGCCAACAGCATCCTGGCTTGTATCAGGAATAGTGTGGCCAGAAGGACTAGGGAAATAATTATCCCCCTGTACTCGGCACTGGTGAGGCCACACCTCAAGTACTGTGTCCAGTTCTGGGCCCCTCGTTTCAAGAAAGACATTGAGGTGCTGGAGCGAGTCCAGAGGAGGACAACAAAGCTGGTGAAGGGTCTAGAGGGTATGTCCTGTGAGGAGCAGCTGGGGGAACTGGGATTGTTTAGCCTGGAGAAAAGGAGGCTGAGGGGAGACCTTATTGGTCTCTACAGCTACCTGAAAGGAGGTTGTAGCAGGGTGGGGGTCGGCCTCTTCTCCCAGGCAACTAGAAAAAGAACTAGAGGACATAGCTTCAAGCTGTGACAGGGGATGCTCAGGTTAGACATTAGGAAAAATTTCTTCACAGAAAGGGCTATTAGGCATTGGAAAGGGCTAACCAGGGAGGTGGTGGAGTCACCATCCCTGGAGGTGTTTAAGAAAAGAGTAGATGTGGCACTTAGTGACATGGTCTAGTTGACACAGTGGTGTTTGGTCAAAGGTTGGACTCGATGATCCCAGAGGTCTCTTCCAACCTAGTTGATTCTGTGATTCTGTGATCACTGACCCATGGCAGCTTGTGAACTAGGACCTCATTAGTTTACTTGCTTCTGTCTTTGTGACCCATGGAGGAAACCCAATCAAGACCAGAGAGGCTTATGAAGCCTAACCAGTAGAGCTGAGCAACTAATATAGCTGTCGATATGGATTTGCATTCTGTATGGTTACACAGAGAAAATAACCAATGGTATTGTTTCAATAAATTTAGAATTATCTATATCACTGACACATTTCCCCTACCACCAAATTTTATGATATAAAGAAAGGTAAACCACAAATACTGCATTAAACAGTTTATAATAGCTTTTCATGAAGGTTAAAATATTTCCTTCCACCTGCAATTATAAACCACTGACATTTTATTATCTCTAAACGTGTAGCTCTCAAAGATTTTAACTGATTCCACCAGAAAACAAGCTTAAAGAAATTAATAAAGTATTACAGTGGGGATCACTGTTTATTAATATTGCAGAGACACACACAAAATAGATGGGGCAGGCACTCAAAATGGGATTTATTCTAACCAAAATTACTTAACACTCTGACAAACAATAGCAAACCACAAGTTCAGATGCCTGGCAGGAATACTACTACGCAGCTGACTTAAGACTTCCTAAGTTTTTGCAAACAGTCCTTTAGAATGATGACCCAAAGAGTGCAATCATTCACCCATAAGATGAGGGATCTCAGTCCTAGGGTATTTACCTTGGGTGGTGTCCCAATCCAAGGGGAGAGTCCTCGACTGCAGACCCGCTACTCCGAGGACTGACCTAACCCTGCCCTCTGGCAGGACTCAGTTTATATCCTAGTCGGGTCTGACCTTTGATCAATTCTGACTGACTGGGAGCCCTATCTTCCAGTGACTGGGTGCCCCATCTTCCAGTGACTGGGTGGCTACTCATGTCCACATCTCTCCAGTTTTGCTACACTGTGACGGAACTGTGTTAAAAACCTTTAACGTCTAAAGTTAAGGTATACAGCAGCTACTGCTCTTGCCTTACTTACACAGACAGTCATATCATTGCTGAAGGCAACCAACTTAACAGGGTATGACTTGCCATTTGTAAACCCATGCTAACTGTTCACAATCACCTTGTGGTCCTTCACATACTTCATGCCCTTCCCAGGAACTGATGTTAAGCTGACTGATCCGTAGTTCCCCTGCTTCTTGCCCTGCTTAAAAGATGAACATTACATTTGTGTGTTCGGAAATTCCTCTGATCACTATGACTTGTCAAAGATGATAGAAAGTGGCCTTACACTGTCACAAGCTAGCTTCCTCAGCAGCTTTGGATGCACTCATTGGTCCCATAGACTCCTGTATGACTCCTGTAGACTCTTAGCTTAAGAGGTTCCTAAATTTAATCTTCCTGTGCAATGGGTAATGACTTGTTCTTACAGACTCTGCTTAAAGTCTTGGTGGCCTGGGATGTCCAAAGACAAATATTATCAGTGAAAACTGAGACAAGAAAGGCATTGGAATATCTCAACTTTTCTCAAGTCCTTTTTTTTTTTTCAATACTACACTCCATTGAGCAACAGACCACATTCTCCTCATTCTTCCTTGACTGACAATGTATTTCCAGAAGCTCTTCTTGTTGCACTTCACAATCCTTCCAACTTTCAGTTCCATCTGAGTTTCACTTCCTTAACTCCAGCCTTGCATGCTCTGGCACTGTCTATATTTATGCATCCCAAGCAGAACTTCCTAATTTTCACCTTCTTTATAGTTTATTTTTCTTTTGATATATTCCTCTATTGTGGTATACCATGAGCCTTTGATGTGAGTTCTTGTCTCAGTTTGACTCCACATGCAATTCAAAATGGCCATGTCCTTTTTTATCTCATTGCAAGGTACTCATTCTAGATAAAAATGCTAACAGGACCTTCACAATAAAATCAGAGCTTGCAAATCACAGACTTAAAGCAAATAAGCAAACAGACTGTGGTTGGTATAAATCCAAAAGATTTCTTTTGGTTAAACATCAAAAGAAAAAAGAATAACAATGTCATAGCAGTAGGAGGTGCTCCATGGTGGAGCTGGTAACACCCCTGAAGGGACTGAAGCCAGTGGATAACTCACACTGCCACAGGGATACCCCTGAAGTGACTGCAACATGTAGATAAGCACATTCTGGAGCATGTACTTTCTGAAGGGACTGCAGCCCATGGATAAATCCACCCCAGAGCAGAGGAAACAGGTTGGAAGGGATGACTAGAGAGATAAAAGAGTAAGGAATAAGAAGCAACAGAAAGAAACCACTGCAATCTGACCCTAACCTCCTGCTCAGCCCGTTGCCTCACTGAAGGGACTGACCATAACCTGCATTGATAATAGGGGAGTGGAAATTTGGAAGGGGGAAAGAGAGGTGTCTGGAGTGAAGCTGAACATGGGAAAGGAGGAGAAAATATATTTTCCCTAAGACGTTAAATATTTGTCTTCTTCCTCAATATCCAAATCAGTAATTAAATATTTTAGGCTAACTGGCAATGAACTAAGTTAAATTTTCCAAGTTGAGTCAGTAATTGGTGAGTAATTTCCCTGATGAGTTTTTATGCTCTTATCCTTCCTATTGTCTCCCTTGTCCCACTGGCAGGAGGGCAGTAAGTGAGTGGCAGTGTGGGTGCTTAGCTGCCAGTTGTGGACAACCCACCACATAGTAAGACAAAAAAAAAGTTGCTGCTTAAATTTTAGGGCATGTACAAAACTCTGGATATCTTCCTCAACACTATGAATGTTTATGAAGTGTTTGCAGCTGAATTTATTAGGTGTCAATATGACAGTCAATCAGCCCTAGGAACTAAATGAGACGACATATACGTTCCATGAAAGATTCAGTAAGGGAGAGAGAGCATGAGAGAGAGCAAGAGAGAATAGGGGGTGGGGAGAGAGACTTCCCCAGACCTCAGGTAACACAAATGGTAAAGCTCAGGAAAAAAGGAGAGAAATGTCACTGTTGAATCTGAAAACATCTTTCAACTCATCTAAAAGTGTAAGAACAAAATTTTCTGCTGTTGCTGCTGAAGTAGAAATGTTTTCCAAATCATGTTTCATTGTCTTGTGAGTATCTATTATCTCCACATCCTTTTCTGTACAATGTAAAATACAGGTTTCCAGGGAATATTTTGCAAAGAAACTAATTTTTTTTCTTTCCTGTAGCCTATCCTTCCTTTGTATTACCAAAACAATGTGGTTTTAAGCAGAAAAGGGGAACTTCATGTGATAAGAGCAAGTAAAAAGAAAAATACATTTTCAATTAGAAATACATTTTCAATTATATTTATTCACATTATGACTGAAGTTACTCTTTTTCCTTTGCAAAAGTCTCCTTATTAACAAGTTGTAACACAGGCTTCCATGATCATTTTCAGTATTATGACCAGGGTTTTAGCCATGCAAATAAAATCAAACTCAACGGCATACAACAGCAAAACTAAATCTCTTTGGACCCTGCTGAAGAACCAAATATAAGATTAAAAAGAATAAAAAAGGTTTGAGAAACAGGAGGAAAAACATTTTAGACTACAGACCAGAAATAATAAATGTTTCATAAGTGTTTCTGAAAATATACGGATTTATTTGAAACTTTAAAATAGCTTATCAAATTTAGGTTAGATAATACCTTTCTAGTTAAACTAAATAAGCATCTTTCTCTGCTTCCCGGCTTTTTTTCTCCTTTATTGACAGAAATCTAATGAAAAACTCTTATTGACTTTGGAGCTAACTTAACTTAGTCAGATTCTCATGATCCTGAGAATACCTTCCTTAAAATTGAACTATTCTAACTCAAAAAGCACCTTGAAGAAATGAAGATTCCACCTCTGGACAGAGAAGTGTTAAGAATTAAAAGTTATAGAGTTTCTAAAGTTCATTGTATGTGAATGGTACTATTGTTTGATAGATTTATTTTGGTAGCAGTAATGATTAAGTTTCCATCACAGTGCACAGGGAATTACTGTCACTTCTGCTTATGTTGATCAGAATTTTACAGATGTTCTGAATATAACCCTGATTCATGGTCTGCACAATCTTTTTTTTGAAGTGCCCTCTAAAATTTAAATCATCTGGTCTTTATTCTTTTTCCTTTTTTTCGTTTCTCATCTAAAAATGAATGACTGTTTACATACAGAGGTGTCTCTTCTTTCTATGTGTGCATGTAACTCCCACTGACACTAAGCTGAGTTAAGCATAAATGTTGAAAAAAGAATATATGCATTGCTAACTCCAGGTTGTCTTTTCTCTTTCATTTCCTTTGATAACTCTGTATCATTTGCACTAACCAATGAAGTCAAATCTTTATAGAACTTGTACTTTCAGTAGATATTCCTTACAGCATAACAGTCCTTTATGTATAATAATCCAGAGATACTCTCATTTTCTTTTTTAAAAAAGGCTTGTGTGTTTTTTACAACGGAATACATACCAATTTTATTTGACATAATACAGTATATTGTCCCTGCAGTCTGATGAAACCCAGTCCACTCTTTATATACTTCGTGAAAGTTTGATGGGAGGTTTCTGTTCTTAACACTGTGCACATTTTATTTTCCCAGTAAGCCTTTTTACTAGAGGTAATTGCCCTGAATAGCTCTACATAGCCTTAGCCCTTGTTTATTTATATCACAGTACCCAAAAGAAAGCTGATGGTAAACTAATTAAGACATGTTCTCAAAATATAAATCTGAGCCTCACTCTTTGCATGAAAAGATGGGCTTTATTGATCAAGATATAAAATTAATGTGTTGGTCATTTAATGGAGGGACAATAAGATAAAAATTGTTATATTAGTCTCGTCACTCTTTTTAATGCCAAGAGAAGTTGATATGTCTTCTCTATGCTATCCTCCCTATGCTATCCATGAATGTCAGAAAATTCAAGGTGGATCTGCTTTTGGAAGCAGTCACGTAAGTAGACATTTCTTTTCCAGAATAATACACAGTCAATAAATACAAGGAAAAAGCTTGGGAACAGAAAGAGTTACAGCATCCAAGAATAGCACTTGCTAATGAGCTCATATATGGTCTCATTTAGAGAACTGAACTCCTTTATTTTTGCCATGTGAGCTATTCCCCTCTGTGTTTCTCTGTGTGAGTAAAGAGCAGCTGCTGCTGCTTCACTGATCTACTGTATATGCAGATAAATAGAAAATGGCAGGCAGACGAAGGCTTGGGTATTTTTTTAATTTTCCCAATGTACTAGAATTAATTTATGCAGAATTCACTGTGAAGAGTGTTAATTTGAAATGAAAATAATTTCTTTCTTAGGCTGACAAGGAACTGAGAACGGAATTCTACTGTAAGCAATATACTGCCTCATAGATCAATTTCATTTTTGATCCCAGAATCCAGTCCATGTAATTCAAACCTTTGATTGCTTTTGTTGTTTATCCAAAAATGACTGAAGGTGAGATGCAGCAATTTTTCAGGAGGCTGAGTAAGGCACTCCATTTCTGTTTCCGTTCATCTGCATGTGAAATCATTGAGACAGAAGTGTCTGATTTTTTCTTCTTGCTTCATTTTCATATGGTTGAAAGACGATACACAGATTCATGAAGTTGTTGAAAAGCAAACTCTTTCTGGATATTCAACAGCTTGGGTTTGGAAGGTGAAGGTTAGATGCTCAGTCTCTCTGAAGCCAAATAGTTTTTACGGCATACAGTTAAACTCTTACAAGAAGTTTATCACTTCCATGATATTCTAGTCATTTTCATGCACACAGCACATTTGTCAAGCTTCCTTAGAGAACTTAAATGGATTTCAAAGCACATATTTTTGAGAATACATAGGTAGCGAAAGTTAAGAGATAGGAAACTTAGAATGAACATGACCCTAAATGAGTATAAACACTTCTGGAGAGACAGCTTGGATCTGTTCCCTTAGGATATACAAAGAGAAAAGTGGTATTTTATGTGCCTGGAACTGTTGAAAGAAATAAAGACCATTTAGTCAAATAACAGGTCATATCCATTACTTATTACAAGAATTTCTTTCTTTTCTGTATTTGGATCCTAATGAGAATCACAAATATCTCAGCCACCTCAGGATGCACACTCTTATATATCTGTATCTGGAAAAGGCTGAAACAATATCAACAAATCTTTAAAATAAAAGAGGTTTTCTTTCTTTGTCTTAATGTGGATACTGTTTATTTTAGTGGTGGTAGATCCTGTACGATTTCGCAGTAAATACAGACTAAATTTTCTGCTTTCATTTTTTCCTAAAATAAGGTGAAAGACAACATCAGAGAAATAGAAATACGGTTACTATTTGTTAGATATTTAGAAAATTGCCTTCCCACTCTAGTTACTCCATGTTGACATGGCAGAAGTATTTTTATTATAGTCCTGATGTTCTAGATGGCTAAAGGGGTGATGCTGACCACTGTGCTGGCTACCATGAGTTTATCTCTGTCAATGAATATAGATACACAAAACAAAATACAAATGAGCAGCTCTGAACTGTATACAGAAATCGTAGAAAACTGTTTATCCTGAATTTCTTCCAGTGTGACAAATAAGTCAATATGATGAAAAGTATCACTGATATAACTTTCATTTTCTTTCACATATCCCCATAAGAAGGAAAACCAGGAAAAAAAACTGAAAAAGCAAAACAAAAAAACTTTCAAGCATTTCTATTTCTTCATCTCACTGAACCAAATACAAGGCTGTCCTCATTCATTTCCTTGTTTAATAAAGTAAGCAGCAAATCCTGCTGATGAGAGCATATGATAATAAAGTGTAATCCCAGTATATACATAATCTCTGCTACATCTCACACAAAACAAATTGGACAATGTAGGTAGTTCATGATACAATGCAAGGCTTCCTGGAAATATTGTAGGCTACATTTTTTCTGCAATTGCAATCACAATTGTCTTTTATGTCTCTTTTTGTCTGCTTTGTACATGGTAGTAGCTCATGAGAAAATCAACTAGAAACCAAAACAAAATAAAACAAAACAAAACAAAAATTTATATTGAGAGGCAACTCACATTGCTTTGAATGGCATGAGGAACCAAGGTCATTTATTTATGCTGTGATAGAGTAGAGAAGATATTAATCTTAATTTAGAGTGAGAGATCACTTATTATTTTAAATATATTTATTATTCATATTGTTATCTGACAATATTTTTTTTAAATAATGGAAAGTTATAAATTTTTCACCTGTTATACACTGCCTCAAAGATTACTTCATAGATTACCTAGTAAACATCTCAGCTAAGAACAACATAGGACACTCTGAAAGAATCACTTTACTGTGGATTTTTGCAATTAATTTTTAACTAACTTTAAAGTTCTTAAAGTTCTTCAGAGATTAAAAAGTAATAATTTCAAAAAACACTTTATTGGCCTCAATTCCTATGTTAATTTCCATCCAAGTGTCACATGGAAATGCAGGTCACCATTCTCCAAAGCCCAGTCCTTATCACCACTCTTCATCCTAATCTTGTCAAGTGGAAATATTATTTCAAAAGCATAGAGTAGATATCTGCATGACCTATTAAGTAACCAAAGCCAGGCTCTACATCCTTCATGATATGTCTGATTAGAGCCTGGAGCAACAATTTAGGCTTCTACTAACAAAGAAAATTAGGTGTGGCAATGCTCAGCTCTGCTTTCAGAATTGCACTTGCATTCTTCATTAGTGTGACTGATACAATAAACACACTGCCTTCAGAACAGTGCCCCAAACCATGTTATATCTTCTCTCAGGAGAGCTGTAATGTCAGGGTTAGAATAATAATTGTTTTTTTTGACGATTTCCTTTGCCACCAAGAAGCTTTCATGCTTTTTGGCACATAGCCTGAAGCAGAAACTGAAGCATTACTGCAAGTGCAGCCTCACTTTTTCTTATCTTTTTTCTCCTGGAAAATGGAAGAAGTAAGTTTAAGATCTACCAAGAGGAAGAAGGTACAGAAAATGAAAGTTAAATTCATCTCACCTAATTTTAGACATCTACAACACAGACCTCTACATTTGAGCTACTCAGGCTCCTCTTATCATTGACGTAGTTTTACACATAGAATCATAGAATCGTTTTGGTTGGAAAGGACCTTTAAGATCGTCAAGTCCAACCTTTAATCTAGCACTGCCAAGTCCACCACTAAACTATGTACATGTTGTCAAATTAGTCTGATTTCAGATCTCACACTTCTAATCACTAGGCTATCATCTAAAGGTGATTATCTCTTCCATTTTTTCTCTCAGTTCTGATTTTGAATGAAAGATCTGTGCAAGATTCAGTGAGTACTAGGACTTGCTTAAGGACAGCTACTAAACAGGACTACATTTGCCTGTAATCCTCTGAAGACAAAAAAAAGAAAGAATTTCTGTCTCATTGTGAATTAGTGACAGAATTCATCTCCAGCTTGTACACGCTTAAGTTTAGTGTAGATATTGGACTTTGGTGACCCACAAAAGCATGACTCTGCTTCAGTCTCCACCCTCCACTATCACAACTAAAAACAGATACGAAGCTTTAACAGCTATAGATACCCACGAGCAAGATCCGCAAGGAGAAACCATACCAGAAGCACGCATTGAATACTGTAAAAAGAAACCACAAGTGCTTATAGTGGGTGACTCTCTGTTGAGGGGCACTGAGGTGCCTGTCTGCCAATATGACAGAGTCACAAGAGGTATGCTGCTTTCCAGGTGCTAAGGTCCGAGATACTGACGAGAGGGTGCCACAGCTTGTCAAGAGAACAGACTACTATCCATTGCTTCTCTTTCATGTGGGCACAAATGACACCACAAGCCGGAACCTGGACAGAATCAAGGAAGACTACAAAGCCCTGGGGGTGCAAATGAGAAATACCGGTTCCCAAGTTATCTTTTCATTAATTTTACCAGTTAGAGGAAAAGGGGCATCCAGAAATAGACATATAATGGAAATCAACTCTTGGCTTCATGTCTGGTGCTATCCTGAGGGTTTTGGCTTTTATAACAACAGGACACTCTTTGACAACTATAACCTGTTAGGAAGGGATCGAATCCACCTGTCTAGAAGAGGCAAGGGAATCTTTGGCAACAGGGTGGCCAACTCAGTGAGGCGCACTTTAAGCTGAGGGACTTGGTGGGTGGGGTCCAGAATCGTGATGCTCATGTCATTGCTTCTAGGAGGGGAATACACCAGACAAATTAGAAGAGCAAGAAGTGTTCCTTAGCTGCCTTCTAAGATTGGAACCAGAAGGACAACCACCTCAAGGCTATGTACAGATGTGGTGTAACCTCTTGCACCTCTCCTGGGAAACTTGCATGCTTGACTACCTCTCTGAAATGCCCGTACATCAATTCATGCAGCAATGGGAATAAACAGGAAGAATCAGAGATCTGTGTGCGGTTGCGGGGCCATGATCTCATTGCCATTACAGAGACATGGTGGGATACCTTGCATGACTGGAATGCTGTCATGGATGGGTACATACATTTTAGGAAGGACAGGACAGCAAAACGAGGAGGTGGAGTTGCGCTTTATGTGAGAGTGCAAATGGAATGTATCGAGCTCTGCCTAGCGGTGGATGAAGAACAAGTCGAGAGCTTCTCGGTAAGAATTAAGGGGCAGGCTAATATGGGTGACACTGTTGTGGGGGTTTACTACAGGCCACCTGACCAGGAAGAGGAAGTAGATGATGTCTTCTGCAGACAGCTGGATGTAGCTTCACCAACTGCAGCCCCTGGTTCTCATGGGGGACTTCAATCACCCTGATATTTTATGAGGACGTAACCCGGTGGATAGATGATGGTAAAGCTGTGGATGTGGTCTATCTCGATTTCAGTAAAGCGTTTGACACGGTCTCCCACAGCATCCACGCAGCTAAACTGAGGAAGTGTGGTCTGGATGATCGGGTAGTGAGGTGGATTGTGAACTGGCTGAAGGAAAGAAGCCAGAGAGTGGTGGTCAATGGGACAGAGTCCAGTTGGAGGCCTGTGTCTAGCGGAGTCCCTCAAGGGTCGGTACTGGGACCAGTACTATTCAATATATTCATTAATGACTTGGATGAGGGAATAGAGTGCACTGTCAGCAAGTTCGCTGATGACACAAAACTGGGAGGAGTGGCTGACGCGCCAGAAGGCTGCGCAGCCATTCAGAGAGACCTGGACAGGCTGGAGAGTTGGGCGGGGAGTAATTTAATGAACTATAACAAGGGCAAGTGTAGAGTCCTGCATCTGGGCAAGAACAACCCCATGTATGAGTACAAGTTGGGGACAGAGCTGTTGGAGAGCAGCGTAGGGGAAAGGGACCTGGGGGTCCTAGTGGACAACAGGATGACCATGAGCCAGCAGTGTGCCCTTGTGGCCAAGAAGGCCAATGGCATCCTGGGGTGTATTAGAAGGGGTGTGGTTAGCAGGTCGAGAGAGGTTCTCCTCCCCCTCTACTCTGCCCTGGTGAGGCCGCATCTGGAATATTGTGTCCAGTTCTGGGCCCCTCAGTTCAAGAAGGACAGGGAACTGCTAGAGAGAGTCCAGTGCAGAGCCTCGAAGATGATTAAGGGAGTGGAACATCTCCCTTCTGAGGAGAGGCTGAGGGAGCTGGGTCTCTTTAGCTTAGAGAAGAGGAGACTGAGGGGTGACCTCATGAATGTTTATAAATATGTAAAGGGCAAGTGTCAAGAGGATGGAGCCAGGCTCTTCTCAGTGACATCCCTTGACAGGACAAGGGGCAATGGGTGCAAGCTGGAACACAGGAGGTTCCACATAAATATGAGGAAAAACTTCTTTACGGCGAGGGTGACCGAACACTGGAACAGGCTGCCCAGAGAGGTTGTGGAGTCTCCTTCTCTGGAGACATTCAAAACCCGCCTGGACGCGTTCCTGTGTGATATGGTCTAGGCAATCCTGCTCCGGCAGGGGGATTGGACTAGATGATCTTTCGAGGTCCCTTCCAATCCCTAACATTCTGTGATTCTGTGATTCTGTGATATCTGCTGGAGAGACAACACAGCTAGGCACCGGCAGTCCAGGAGGTTCCAGCAGAGCATTGATGATAACTTTTTGATGCAGGTGGTAGAGAAGCCAACACGGAGAGATGGGCTGTGGACCTTGAGCTAACAAATAACTAAGGTCTGGTTGGGGCTGTGAAGGTTGGGGGTAGCCTTGGCTGTAGTGACCATCAGCTGGTGGAGTTTAGGATCCTGCATGGAGGAAGCAGGGCAATAAGTAGGCTCACAACCGTGGGCTTCAAGGGAGTTGACTTTGGCCTCTTCAAGGACCTACTTGAGGGTATCCCATGGGTTAGGGCTCTAGAAGGTAGGGGGGTCCATAGAGCTGGTTAATATTCAAACATCACTTCCTCTAAGCTCAAGATCAGTGCATTCCTATGAGTAAGAAATTAAGCAAAAGGGGCAGGACACCTGCATGGATGAGTAAGGAGTTTCTAGAAAAGCTCAAATGGATAAAGGAAGTCTACAGAATGTAAAAAAGGGAGGGGTCACTTGGTATGATTATAGGAAGGCTGTCAGAGTATGCAAAGATGAGACGAGGAAGGTTAAGGCCCACCTGGAATTAAATCTGGCAAGGGACAGATAAATCAAGGACAACAAGAAGGGCTTCTTCAAGTACATCAGCAGCAAAAGGAAGACTAGGGAAAATGTGGGCCCACTGCTGAATGAGGAAGGTACCCTAGTGACGGAGGATGCAGAGAAGGCAGAGTTACTGAATGCCTTCTTTGCCTCAGCCTTTACTGCTAAGGCTGGCCCTCAGGAATCCCAGACCCTGGAGCTACAAGAGAAAGTCTGGAGAAAGGAAGACTTTTCCTAGGTTGAGGAGGATCAAGTTAGATATCATTTAGATAAACTGGACACCCACAAATCTATGGGCCCCAATGGGATACACCCACGAGTGCTGAGGGAGCTGACAGATGTTATTGCCAAACCACTCTTCATCATCTTTGACAGGTCATGGAGAACAGGGGAGGTGCCTGAGGACTGCAGGAACGCCAATGTCACTCCAGTCTTCAAAAAGGGCAAGAAGGAGGACCCAGGCAACTGCAGGCTGGTCAGCCTCACCTCCATCCCTGGAAAGATAATGGAACTGCTCATCCTGGATGCCATCTCTAAGCAAGTGGAGGAAAGAAGTTTATCAGGAACAGTCAACATGGATTCGCCAAGGGGAAATCATGCTTGACCAATCTGATGGCCTTCAATGATGACACGACTAGCTGCGTAGATGAGGGGAGAGCAGTGGATGTTGTCTACCTTGACTTCAGCAATGCTTTTGACACTGTCTCCCATAACATCCTCACAGGAAAGCTCAGGAAGTGTGGGTTAGATGAGTGGACAGTGAGGTGGATTGAGAACTGGCTGAATGGCAGAGCTCAGAGGGTTGTGATCAGTCGTGCTGAGTCTAGTTGGAGGCCTGTAGTTAGCGGTGCTCCCCAGGAGTCAATACTGGGTCCAGTCCTGTTTAACTTATTCATCAATGACCTGGACAAAGGGACAGAATGTACATTCAGCAAGTTTGCTGGTGACACAAAACTGGGAGGAGTGGCCAATACACCAGAAGGCTGTGCTGCCATTCAGCGAGACCTGGACAGTCTAGACGGTTGGGCAGAGAGGAACTTCATGAAATTCAACAAGGGCTAGTGTAGGGTTGTGCACCTAGGGAGGAGTAACCCCATGCACCAGTACAGGTTGGGGGTTGACCTAATGGAGAGCAGCTCTGCAGAGAAGGACCTGGGAGTTCTGGTGGACAAGTTCACCATGAGTCGACAATGTTCCCTTGTGGCCAAGAAGGCGAATGGTAACCTGGGGTGTATTAGGAACAGTGTGGCCAGCAGGTCAAGGGAGGTTATCCTCCCCCTCTACTCTGCCCTACTGAGGCAAGACCTGGACTACGTTGTCCAGTTCTGGGCCCCCCAGTTCAAGAAAGACAAGGAACTACTGGAGAGAGTCCAGCGGAGGGATACAAAGACGATCAGAGGACTGGAGCATCTCTCTTACGAGGAAAGGCTGAGGGACCTGGGTCTGTTTAGCCTGGAGAAGAGAAGACTGAGAGGGGATCTTATCAATACTTACAAATCAATACTTTCTCTACAACTACCCGAAAGGAGGTTGTAGCGGGGTGGGGGTTGGCCTCTTCTCCCAGGCATCTAGCGACAGAACTAGAGGACATAGCCTCAAGCTGCGCCAGTGGAGGTTCAGGTTAGACATTAGGAAAAATTTCTTCACAGAAAGGGTTATTAGGCTTTGGAATGGGCTACCCAGGGAGGTGGTGGTGTCACAATCTGTCACGGTTTAAAGCTGGGCCGGCTGTTAAACCTGTGGCAGAGGCTCTCTGTTAACCCTCCCGCCCCCACTCCCCGGAGGGAAAGGGAAAGGGAAAAGGGAGAGAGACTTATGGGTTGGAAAGTTAAAACAGTTTTGATAAACTGTAATAATGAAAAAGAGTATAATACTAATATTAGAATAATCAAATATATACAAATATATAGAAAACCAAGACTGAGCTCCCCCGATGTCGGCTACATCACCACAGGCACTGCAGGGCAGGTTCCGGGAAGGCCCAGCCTGGGCCCAGCGATGGACAGGAACTGGACTCAAGGATGCACGGATCGAGATCAGGAGCAGCAGGAAAACAGACAGAGTCCTCTTTGGACACCGGCCATACCAGAAGGGTGAGAAGGGAGAAGAAAGGGCCGAAGGCTCAAGCATCAGAAGAAGCCCAAGCAGACAGAGGCCCCCAAAAACCGACTGAGACCCTCGTGATCCTCCTGCTTTATACTGAGAATGACGTGTATGGGGTGGAATACCTTCATTGGTCAATTTTGGGTCACCTGACCTGTCTGCTCTTCCCTGCAGGTGCAACCCTCCTTCAGCTCTTCACTCTTAAGCAGTGAGGAATTTAGCAGTGACCTTGGTTTCTCTAAGAATAAGTACAGCAAGAGCCTTTCTGCATAACATCCCTACAGGTGCCTCAGTGATAACTATAAACTTTGAGTGTTATCAGTCCTAGAAGCAGACACTGTCTGCAAAACATGCAGTTAGTTTCAGAAAGTTCAGCTACTTAGAAGAGATTTAGCTGAAAGTAAAAATCACTGAAAGGAAAATTGGCCTGGTTTAAACCAAACCAGGACACCTTCCCTGAAGGTGTTTAAGAAAAGACTGGATGTGGCACGTAGTGCCATGGTCTAGTTGACACAGTGGTGTTGGGTCAAAGGTTTGACTCGATGACCCCAGAGGTCTCTTCCAACCCTGCTGATTTCGTGATTCTGTGATTCTGTGATCTCCAGAGGTCCCTTCCAACCCTAACCATTCTGTGATTCTGTGATTCTCTGATCATTTGAGATGCTGTAGGGCACTTGAGATACCCACATGGCTGTAGCAGATACAGTGCAGACCCTGTGAGAAAAATACAGCTTTCTGGACCAGAAATCTGGAGGGATACACTAAAGACTAGATGTTTGCATCCCTTTGAAGTAAGCAAACACTATACAGATCAATGCATTGGTCTAATCACAATTCAGAGTACCTTGATGACCCGATGGACAGAAAGATACCAAAATCCTCAAATATTACAGTATTCTTTCAGAGCTCCTGGAAGTGGATAGTTGGAGGATGAACTCCAAAACAAAAATATTTGGAAAGTTATATCATAGCTACTTTTAAAGGAAGAAATTTATTCTGAGGATTGATGTGTCCCCATTCATTTCTCTGCTTAATGAAATAAACAACAAATACTGTTGGGAGCATAACAGCATGAAAATTATACATGATTTTAGCTGTTGAGTATTGAAATTGAAATAAAGGAGACTAAGTTATTTACTGACTTTACGTACTTAGTAAGATACGAACTTCTATTTTCCTTGGGAAATTAATTCTGAAAATAATGTGTATTTCTGGCTCTTATATTTTTGTTTACATTCAGTCCAGCTGAGTTTTATGACACCATCTGTTGCTCAGCTTTTTAAATATCTCAAGCTATAAGTACCAATGAAAAACAAAATCTCAGCAGAACTTCCATTCTGGATGGTATTATATTTTAATGTAAAATTATTTTTAACAAAAAAAGTCTGACTACTAAAAGTTTGACCTTAAATAGTAAAATGTCATGTGAGACTATTTTTTCAAGCTATTGTTTCTTGCTAATTTAAGCAGAAGAGAAAAAGCTGTTGTTTCCATCTTCTGCTCCAGCATGCACATAACACACAATAACAGCATAAATACTTTAAGCAGCTGTACATGGAAAATATATCAGCATGAAACTTCTTAGGTATTGCAGTACTATACATACCTACATGCTAAGCCTCAATCTTTCTTATTGAATTTTTCCTTTACTGTATCTTGCCAAATTATGTTTATCTATTAAGATTGTTTTCAGGCAAGTGGAGCGTGCAAAACATTCAAAGGATCCAAAATACTAGCAGACTAGTGATTTTTACTTAGGCCTTTCTCTGTGTGAAGAAAGTAGAAAATAAAATTGGATAGCTGCAGCAGTACTAGTAGTTTATTATTAAGTATTCAAGTAGCTGCATTTACATTACATATAAACAAGAGCCATACTCAAGGAATAAGATTCAAAAGATTAATACGTTTCCATCTGCTTGCAATAGTTTTTCCCAAAGATGACAAGGTACCTTGCAATCACAAAGACAGAGGGTAAAAGTTTGGACAATCAGCTCTTTTTTTAGGTCACTACCTATTAACTACTACAACTCAAACTGGAAAGTAGCAAGTGTTACACTATGCTTTGTCTCAGAACAGTCCTTATTTAAAGCTTTCATAAGTAGCATCACTAACAGCTTATGCCTCAGATAGCCTACATCTCTTCTGAGAGAAGAAAGTATCACAGTAGAGCTCACTTAAATGTTTGGGGTTTTTTTAGATATATATATATATACATGCACATGTATATGTATGTATGTAACTCCTGGGAAAAATAGAATAATGGGGATCAGATATAACTAATGGCAACAGTGGTGCCCATGATACACAACTGTCCAGAGATAAAGCCTTTGCCAAAAAAAAAATGGGAAATGTAGGTTTTAAGCCAGTTCCAGACTAAGATGTTTGAATCCACATTTTCTACTTGTCAGGACATCATTAGAGAGCAAAGAATGTACGGAGCACAAAGGCTAAAGAAGAACAAGTTAGAGGAAGTGAGGCTTTGGTTTAGTAGTTGTGTCTGTGAAGTTTAGCAAAGTTTTTTAGCTCTTGCAAAGAAACACACATTGCCACACTGTTTCTAGTGAAATGGAACTGAGCAGGCCCAAGGTGTACTTAGCTACTCTCCTTTAGGTTTCAAAATTAAATGTAGCTGTGTGTGTGTGTGTGTACATGCACATTTGTGGTGATCATGTAATATATCATGTATATAACTATGTTCTGGGTCATATTTATTGACATGACTCTACTTCAGTTGTCTAGTAGTAGAAAATATAAAGGTTGGTTGTTTTTTTTACTGCCATCTGTCCTTGACATCATTAACCCTGATGAGTAAGAATTATTTTATCTCTACCTCTTAAGATATGTTTTCTGTTCTGCTCTTCCTGTAGCAATGCTGGATATCTTATGTATGCTTTTCTTTTTTTTTGCTTTCCCCTTGGTTGATCTGACAGAAAAAATATTTTTCACAGGAACTCACATGCACAGGTGCAATTTCTGAAGGTTTGTTGGTTTTTTTTTTGTCAGTTGCTTCTGGTTTTCTGTTAAGCAGCAAGTAACTGCCTTTTAACAGCATGAGTAATGCTGATTATGTTCATAAGCTTCATAACATACATGACATGATGTATGTTATTTAAACTTTGATTACCAGTATTTTCTCCAAAGGGATACAAAAGGTACTTAAAGATATGAAGAGATTCTTTGTGTTTTCACAGTCAGAAAAATGCTGATTCACACAGGACCTTTACAGATCTTCATTTGGTGAAGTCTTTATGACTTTTTTTTTTTTAAATGAAGTCTATTTTAGAAAATAGTGTGAGACAGATCCATTCTCTGTTACACAGAGAATAACGATCACAATCCTTGCCACTGCTAGGAAAGCATTGGCATTTTTGGATTAAAGACACATGCCTCTTACTCACTGACTGATTTCATAAATCTATATACTATTCTTTTGCAGTAGTCTAGATTTCTCAGAAGGCGTGGAGAAGAACCTCATTTAAGCCTAATTTAGAAGGTGTGGGTTAGAGCATTCTCCTCACAAGTAGGATTCGTAATTTGTCAAACTGAAAAATTGTTTATATGTGTGCATTTTCTTTCTTAAGGAAATGTTCCATCCACTAAAGCATTACGTATAATCAGGAATAATTTCCTGATCCATTAGTACGATCTGAGCAGGTCTAATGTGTAAATTCATTCAGAGGAGAGCTTATTGTGAGAATCATAAAATCTTGAGAGGGAAAAACTTCTGTGCCGGAGTGTTTGTAGAGAAATGGAACAAGAGGTGCCCCCAAAATGTCTTCTTATGAAAGCTGAAATACCTATACTGACAGAGATGACTAAGAAGATTCCCATTTGAATTACTTTATCAAAGTAAAGTACCAAGGAGAAACTTAGACAACTTTTTGATATTTTGTGAATGAGTTAAGTGATGTTAGGAGCGTGGCTGCCTCCTCCAGCCTTCCTCTGCCCAGGCTGAGGGACGCAGCTTCCTGTTTGCAGATTCAACCAGTAATGAAGCTGAGCATGTATCTGAGAGGCACAGACACACTCAGAGGACACTTAGACAGCCACAGCTGTGGCTATATAGACGACCACAGACAAGGCGTTGTCTTCAACAACACCCACATACACGACTCAGATTTAATAAGAAGATATAAGGTAGGACTGACTGCAGTGATCATGCATAGGGCTCAGACAGACAAGTGTACTGACTGACCCCATTTTACATGTGACCAGCCCCTTTTATATCACTTTCTGTCTACCCCCACCCTTTGTTCCTCTCTGCTTCTCCTTCCTCTGCACATCCCTCCATGGGTCTGTACAACTTTATCAATTCCTGCACTTCTCCTGGTCTATGTCTTCCCTGGTTTACAGTCTTACCAGTTGCAAAGTCCAGGTTGATCTTCCTGGAAGTGCTGCCTGTAGTTTCCAGATAGCCAATCAATCAGTGTGACTGGCAAGGTTTATGTCTTGACATTGTTTCCATGGGTATTTTGTCAGGTCTGTGTCTCTGTATATTTTCTTTCTGCTTTCCCCCTTTTCCCTTATTTTCCCAGCTGATAACCAGATAACCTTGCTGGAATAAATATTCTCACACTCCTACATGCCCTCATCAATTACTGTGCCTGATCAGGTTTGGTTTTCATCACTGCCTCCCCTATCATTTGTCGGTTAGGTTTGTGTCCCTGTATGTTCTTGTTTGTGGCTTCCTCCTTTTCTTATTATCTCTTGTTGCAGTGAAAAAAGCCCTTGACCAGATACCCTAAAAGGAGCAGACAATCTCCTTCCTCATACCCTAACAAGTTCCAAGAAATGTGGGAAGCTAGGACCCAACTTGGATTTAGGAATTTTGCTAGGCAACTTAAAGTTAGATAAACACTCAGCCAGATCCCATTTTGTGGTTATAGCTTGAATCTGATTGTATTTCAGTGTTTTAGAACGGACATACAGCTTTGTTCCTCTGAGACAATAATACTTTGCATTTATAGAATGCCTTTCATCCAAAGATCTCAAAGGACTTTACTAGCAACAATAAAGCTTGAACTATTCATTAACATCCTCTTTTCATTTTGGATATTGTTTCCTCTATCTCAGGCTATTAAATTTATGTATGTGATTTTTTTTTTTCCTTTACAAGCTGCATGGACCTTATCTACCTAACTTAGAGTTTATTTCTCTTCTCAGTATTAACTTTTCAGTATTAACTTTAATTACATGCACACAAATACAAACATACAATCTAAAATACTACCTCACTTTATTGGACTCTTTCCATCATAAATCAATAATATCAACTGGATAATAATGATAAAGAAATGCAAACCCAAAGAAATATTATAGGAAATACAAAAAGTAAAAAGAGTGTCAGTGTGCTTATTCTGTTAAGACCAAGGAAAGGCAAAGGTAATCAAACTGCTGACTACAGTTTAGCCAGGGGTAATAATCCCCATTTAATCAGGAACATTTAAAAAACTGTGTTTCACATTCCTCTAAAGCAGCTTTGCACATGTCACAGCACAAATTACTGGTCTAAATTTCAGCTCAAGGCTCCATGTGTCATTTAATAGCATACACTTGCTAACTGTAGCCAAAAAGCAGGCTTCCATCAGGGACCCTGAAACTCTTCATTTACATAAGAATGGGAAGCTAATTGTGCTACAGATATTCTGGCTTCCCCAAGGAATTCATTAAGCATGCTGAACTTGCTGAGAATATAACTTAACTGTCATTTCTAGGAAATCAGGGAAATTCAACTTTGGAAACACCACCAATGGAAGTAAAAGAAATTGTTTAATATTAATTTGATTCAAACCTTTCTGGACTGTGTCTGGAATACCTACTACACTCTCATTTTTGGAGTGTATTCCACTTAAATATAAAATAAAAACTTTATTAATAAAAACTTTTAAAAATAAAACTTTATTTTCTAAATATAAGTAGTTACTTATAGTAACTAATTATTTCCTTTTCAGTGCAGGATCCTGATCTGTTTTGTTATTTGACACGAGGATTTATACTTACGTTTACCTTTGAAGGATTAAAAAAAAAAAAAATGGAGTGACATTTTACTCTCATATACATATTGTGGTCAGTAAGCAACTACTCAGTATTTATAAAAAAGTGCAAAAAATTATTCAATGCATTTATTTTAGTCATGAATAACTATATTAGTTAGTAAAAATATAACACTAAAAATGCTCTTAAAGTTAACGTGCAATCTCCATCAATAGGCTGTAGCAGTTCTCATATCAAAAGAGTCTGATTGTGAAGACACTGCTCTCACAAACCACCCTAAAAGGGCTGTGGTCAATTGAAATAGATAGAAGAGATTCCGGTGTAATAACTTTTTTTCCTCATGAAGAATTCTTTTTTTCCCCTCATAAACCTACTTTTTTTTTCTTTATGAATTTGTATTAGACAGAAACGAAATATTTGTTTAACTGGAGAGAGGGGTCTGCTTACAGGTTACAAGCATTTTAGTCAATTTAAGAAACACTACATTTTTAGAGTTTTTAAGGTTTTGATTTTTTTCTGGATAATGGAGAAACTTTGAAAACATGTCATTAATTATCTGTTCTGACAGAGAGACAAATGTAGAAGAGAGTTGCTAACTCATCATATCATGTGAATTGTGTGATTGCAAGGATGGAAGTCAAACCACTGCACAAAGTTCTTCATTTGCCAGTGTACATGTAACTCTGGAGCTATTCAGATAGCTCAGTACTAGCACATTCAAAAAGAGAGTATTGGAGAAACTTGAACTCCAGTTCTAGATTTGATTACATTTAAACTGGGGATGTCATAGGGAGTTATTAAGTTCTATGTTTTTTATTTAAAAAAGAACACCAAACCACCAAAAACCAGGTTGTCTAAAAAATAAGAATATTTAAAAACTCCTAAACCCTTATGTTATAACATAATTTGTACCATTTCCAAATAAGCTTTAAACAAACTTATAATAAAACTGAAGCAAATGGTAAATTGCTATTAGCAGAACAAAATTTCAGAATGATCATCCTTTCCAAGCTTTGCTCTAAATTTTGAATACATAAATACTATTTGTTTAAGCTAATGGGCTTACATACATAACTGATACTTCAGTGTTGATGACATTATTTAAATTGTAAATTCAAATGTTAACTAAATGGCAGTAGCACTTTTGGAAGGTTGTTTCATGTTTCTTTGTAGAAACAGTTAATGTTTATATCAAACCTCAGATATTTATATTATGCAATAGTCTGAAGTACTTCCTATGCTTGTTTAGTCTGAAATGGGTTTGGCAGTAGAAGTCAGACCCCAGTGGATCTACGTTAGCAATACGTGTCCAGTCAAGCACGATTCAATGTGAGTCTTGTCTCTCCTCAGAAAAAGCAATATATTCTTAGCAAATAAATGCCAGGATGATATGCCATGAATGCATTGTGAATTGCTTCCTAATTAAATTCAAAGTAAAATTACTTTGCAATGCAACATTGTCACATCCTAGACCAGTTCATGTAAGTCATTAACAGCTAATACATTTTTCTCTCATTTTGCTTATTTGTATATACACTATGTAAAAAATATTTATATTTACAAACATCGAAGTCTTTACTTATTGTCATTTAGCTTTATTTTATGTATGCATATTCACTTACAGAAGTTTCTTATCAGCTAAATTTTTTCCTATGCAATACCATGAAGACAATAATAGCATTTTGTTTGTTATTCCATGCAATAAGATTTGACTTTTTTTAACAACAGATGAGACATCAGCTTAAAACTACATTTGTATGCTTTTTTTTTGCAGAGACTTTAACTCTTAATTTAGTTTTCATGAGCAGACTTACAGTATTATAACTGTCATTATAAAGGAGATTTAGGCAGTTATGATGTTAAATTGGCTGAGTATTAATAACCCTATAATTTTGCACAAAAAAAAAGGAAGACTTTTTTGTTGCAACTGATTGGATTTACTGCCATTTTAACTGTGGGTATGTATGCACAAAGGTCTGTGTGTGTACACAGTGAATGAGAAGGAAAACGATACATTTATTCATTTATTGCCTAAAGTTTCCAACTGTATTGTAAACAGATATGTCATAACCCATTACACAGTATGCAAACAAATAGTTCAGTATAACAATAATAGTTACTGTAATATTACATTTCTGAACTAGAGATTTTGTGAAAAATCCTATGATAGTGATAAATCAAGTGCACTACATACTTTTCAATATTTAAAATACATTCACAACTTATATCTATAAACCTAGATAGGGGCAGCTGCAGTAGAAAAATAGTAATATACTTAATTTAGGGAGCAAGGGATATGGATTGAAAGATAGTAAAAAGACAATATTCAATACAATTCTGAAAAAGTCAGAAGGGAAATAAACAGCACAATAGCAATAAATAACACAGGCAAAATTAGAATGCCTGCAATGCCAGTTTACTAGCACGAACAATATTAAGTGGCAGAACAGAGAGAATTCTTATGAGTCCTTTTCACCAATGTTTAAAGCCTAAAAAATAAGATGGGTAGCTACAGTGTTTGGCATCAGCAAACAACTCTGAGAAGACAGGTATCTCATAAACCTGTTAAAAGGAAGATAATAAATGGATTACAGTACTGCCAGTCTGTCAGCTTTATAGGAGTGATACAATAGCAATTACAGGTTGGGGAGTGGCACTGTATTTGAAGGATTACATAAAGTGGAACAGTACAAAAATATTACAGGAAAAGAGAAGCTTTTCAGAATCTTTGTGGGTGGCATTCATAAATGAAGTATTAACATTGGGTGATCAACATCCTAAGCAGGGGGGCGATTATGCTAAGGAAATGTTGAGTTTAGAGAAGCTGCAAAATTAAGATGGGCAGAAACAGTAGGAGTTCTAGCTAGCTACATGTAGGCTGGATTAATGCCTTGTCATCATGAGACACAGAGGTAAAAGTTTTGGAGGAAACAAATGCTGCTTTCTAGAACTAGTCTTAGAACTCACAAGTAAAGAAGCCATTCTGAGCTGGTCTTGGTTTATAATATCCAGGATTCAGTCCAAAAGGTATTAGAAGAATACTAACGTAACAGCAAACACAACAAAATTAACCTTAAAATTGTAGCAGAAGAAAGTAGGCAAAATAAATTGAGAAAGTTTCTTTCAAGAAAGGGAACTGCATGAAAATTAGGAAAGGAAAAAAAAAAAGGCACAAGAAACTCGAAGGACCAGTCTAAATAGCAAGCGGTTTACAAGGAGCCAGCAGGCAGTTTTTATAAAACCAGGTGAAAATATGCACCACAACTCAGTTTCTCTTTAAGTAGGCATGGAGAGCCACAACACTGCCTATTCCATTCTTCTTTCTACTTATATTTAGTATTTCTATGTTTAGATACAGACATACTTGATCCTTCCTTAGGCAGAAGAGTCACTTTGCTGTCTTCCAACATCTTCAGACAGTTACACAGCAAAACTGAAACCCTAGACACTAATCCAGGCATTTTAAAATAGAAACTGTTAAATATTGAAGCACTTCTCCATTTCACGACATAAAATTGTGATATATTTCCATGAGTGTGAAATTATGAGGTTTAATCACTTTTATGTTTTAGGCATTACATATTTATGAAAACTATGCAAAAGGAAATAATCAACGTTTCTTACAAATCAAGAAAAAATAACAGTTTATTTCATATTAAAGTGTTCTTAAAATGTCTCTTTTTTTCAAAATAACCTTTCAATCAAATTTGAAAAAGCACATTTGAGAGCCTTGACAACTGAACTTTTCTTTAGTCATACAATGGCAGGGCAAATTATCATTGTTATTCTACAAGTAGACATACTGTTTTGATGACAGATGACTCATATTTAACTTGAAAGAATAGTTCTAAGCAATTTTTAAAGACTTTATACTTATTTTTTCATTTGCCTCATGAAATAGTTCTTTGTGTAAGAACATTGTTACACAGCAGTGAAAATTCTATATATAAAAGTCTCAACAGCGTTACTTTATTTATTTATTTGCCTTTGTATTGACGTTGCATTGGAAATTCTACATGTGTGTACACCACTACATAATTACACAGCTTTATCTGAAAAGTAACAATAAACTTATATGCACAGGGCATTTCTTCTGTGCATACAGAGTGACTTCCACTGAGCTACTGCTGAAATGTGCAAAAATAAGTTACTAATTTATACTCTACATCATCTCTCTGGTACCAGCTTTACCAGGAGTATTGATGAAAAATTATGAAGAAGATAAGGAATTCTTAAACAGTAGTCAGTGTAAGTGAATTTTTCATTTCTATGACTACGCTCTTCTTGGATTCATGTCTTCTATTATATCATATATCTTGTTATTCTTGTGGTTAGATTAATTCATTGATTTGTTCATATTAATTTTTTCATGTTGTACAACAGTTTGATCTCTGAAGAGCTCTAATTTTTTCGGTTGTATTCCTCATATGTTTTTAATATTAAACCCATTTCACCTCTATACCAGTACCTTGAAGGAGTGATCACATTCCTGTAATACCTCCTCCCTTATATCAGTCAGCTTCAGTAGGTTCTGACAACCATTGGTTGGATTAAGCACTAAAATCTGGAATAAAATATACCTTTTATTTTGTATTTGTACATTTTGACAAGTAAAGTTCCTAATATTTATTAGAAACATGAAAGTAATTCTCATTAAACAAATAAGTAAGCATAAATATGTGAAAAGACTCCCAATTTAGGTATACCTTAAATTAGAGCTGTTGTAAATCTGTCCCACAAATTTATTTTCCTGTCTTTATTTTACACCACAAAAAAAGACATCAATAGCTCTTAATCCCTAAAGCTATGTTTGATTTGTACACAAAAATAGTAAGCTAGGATAGGATAATTCTGTAAGTAAAGAGAGCTCAAATATTCTGGCTAAGAAATATTAAATAAATGTCCTAAACATCAATCTCCTCCTTGTTTCATGTCCTTGAAAAATAGATCGTTCAGTTTTGTTCTACTTTCCTGACCAGAAACTTTCCTGTTTTGAACCTTTCCTATTTTGAACAGTCCACAATCCTTGGTGCACCTGTACTGATAAATAGAAGAAAATCACGAAGCAAGTTCAAGCACTGGACTTTCCATGTTTCCATTACTTTCCATGCTGCTTAATTGTTAACTCATGTCTTAGTTCTGGTTTGGATCACTACAACTGTCTTTTTGCCCAACAATTCCTCTATAAAATCAGTCTTTAAGGTCAATGGATGTATGAAGATCTGTACCATCAGCTTTGGAGTACCCTTCCTTCTTTGTTCCAGCTTTTATTTAATAGGAGAGAAAGGCCAAATGAAAAACTTAGTAGAAAAAATCTGATATTCAGTGACTGAGTGTAAATGAAATATGATCTTTTCAAACTATGCTATCCTTAATTAAAAATCAAAATGAATGTATTAGAAAAGTGTAAGAAAAACACTGGAGAGAAAAGAAAGTCAATTGACAAGTAGAAGAGAAATATGATGTTCCAATCAACACTCTAATTTATAATTGAAAAGTAATTAACATATAGTACTGTGAGCATCTGTGTAAACAATACTGATTACTCATTCAGATAAAATTAATACAAATTTGATTTGCAAAAGTGTGTAAACCATCAGACTGCATGGTTGTACAGGAAAAGACTGAAAAAAAGGGTCCAAACAGATTTCATTAGAAAATTTCAGTCTCTCTTAATGAAGAATCATTTAATAAGATGCCAAATGTGCAGGAAATCAGGTAACAGAGAAATTAAATGCCACTTCATGTTTGAGATAGATACTCTTTTAACTAAATGAACAAGTAATGATGATGCATCTATAGAAATGTTATGTTGAAATAGAGAGCTTAGTGTGTAGATTACAGAACCGTTTTATTATCATGAATTTTTTCAAGGAAATAATGCAGGAAGGGAGGAAGCATTAGAATGATTACTCCAGAGATTAAATTTAGGTCTTATTTTGGAATAAAGACATTCATGTTAGTGGTAACACAATCATGAATGCTATAGAAAAAGCTGACATATTAAAGAAGAAGGAAAATAGACGAATGAAAGAGAATAATTCATTTTTTTAAAAATTGGATTTGAAATGACACTTTGTTACATAAGAGTTTTTAGCAAATTTGAAATTCAAAACTACACAGAGGAGAAAAAAAGGTATGACAAAACATACTGTGTTGGTTTATTCCCTTAGCTGTTTATTGGTTCTATTTTTGTCAGAAAATAACTGCAGTATTTGTTTTACTTACATTGCAAAGAAAATAATGACTGTCTTCTATTTTGACTGTCAGGAATAAGCATATTGTACATGCTATCTATTGGTTACAAAAGAGCTTTATTTTGAATTCTGACATAAATATATTAGTCTTTTAAGTTCATTGTTATCTGATAGAAAGTGGGTGTGTATATTTGCATATATTTCTGTAACACTTTTAGGCTGTTTCTAAGAAGCAATGAAAACTAATATGATGGGATAGACAAAAAAGAATTAGAAGCCTAAATTTTGATGTTTACATTTTATATGCAAATACTGAAGATGGTTTCTTCAGCACTGGCTGGACCTGAAGGCACTTTTTGTAGCTACCTTTTGATATGTAGGCCTTCAGTCTGTGTCTACATTGTTAAAGAAGAGAAGACCTTCAGCAGTGGATCCAAATGGTTGTTAGTTTGTGCCTCTGGTCTGCTCTCAGTCCTTTTGAATTGCTCCATGTCTCTCTCTCAAAAGTAAATTCCAGACACAGTTCTTAAGATAGTTTATTGCATTTACAGTTCCGGAAAGTGGTACAGAAAATGCTGCACTACTTTTAGCCTCCTGTAAACTACTGAATCCATAGCTGCACTCTCAAACATCTCATCTGCCTTGAGATCACTCTCCAAGTTACTCAGCATGTGTACTCAAATTCATGCTGTAAAATACCACTCAGAGCAATACAACCCTAAGAATATTTTATAAAGGTTGAACAGAAAAAACACACAAAATAGGATAATTACGTATTAGGTCACCTAAATGGCCGCAGAGTGGCCCTAAACACAGTGCTATATACTATGAACGCGACCAGTCTGTTTTAGAGGCTATTAATCCCAAATCATCTGAAAACAAGCCTGATAATTACTGCTTGGCTTCAGAACTTCAGGTATGTTCTGGGACTTCTTTGATTTAGAACTGTAGGTGCAGCCTTAAAATACAATTGGTAAAACAGCTGTCAAGCTCAGAGGAACTGAAGGCTTACCAGTACAGGCTAATTAGGTGAGATATTTAAGTCTTTCTGTGTTGTGAAATGACACTTGGATAAAGTAATTTCCTCTTTTAATCCCTACTTTGTAAATAAATGTTCTCCTGTGAAAGTATTTACTTATATCTTGCTACTACAATATATGTTAGAGATACTTATCTTCTATATCAACCCAATGAATTCAGACAAAAAGCATACAGAGAAGGCTTTGTTTCAGTTTCCCACACACTTTTTTTTGAGATATCTTTTGGCATCCCACTTAACATCCAGCTGTTGTTCCAGATCAACTAGAGGTCTTGTGGCACTTTTGCTAGTCACAAATGGATGTCTTGAATGCCCTAAGACATTTCAGTGTCAATAGATGTGTATGCAAAGTCAATTTAATTGAACCTAAGTGTCTAGTCTAACATGCTGAGAACCACACTTTGGTGTCCACTGTCTGCCCTAGCTCCACCTCTTCTAAGTATGGTCGAACATCTACATGTCATGGAGGGGGCGGGGGGAGAAAAGAATTTAACAATTATTTCTGTTATGTGTAATAAAACAATATTGTTAGCTTTTGGCAGGTATGCTTTGAAAGATTTGACTCTCCATTTGACTTTAATGTATGAACAATTAGCTTATAAAATTTATATGGCCTTAGATGTGACAAAAGATACTTTATCATTCAGGATATATATTCACATTCACTAAAATACTTTTAAGTTTTGTTTCTGGAAAACAAATTTTTAGGTAGGTAATGATGTTTCTGATGTCTTAAATATTAGTGGACATTTTAATGAGTCAACATCACAGATTATGTGTATATGTTCTCTTTAAACCTACAGTGATGAAAACATGCACTTTAAGAAAAGTGTGATTTCTCTCTCTCTTTGTTTTTATTTATTTTCCCAAACATAGGACTGTGTGTTCTCTTAAGGTAATCTGTATTTTTTGAAAATTCACAGAAATCTAGTGGAGAATTTTGATCATTAAATTTTCCATAAATTGAAAGAAATTATGAAAAAAGTAAATTAAAAGAAGTCAGCAGCTATATTACAAAATTATGCTTTTAATGTTTAAATTTTGCCCATTTTGAGATATAGAGATATTCCCATAGAAATACAGAAAAAATAACAGGTATAAAATAAGGAAGAAAACATGGAAGACAGCTCACTAACAATGTAATGCAAATTGTTTGGGTGAAAACACACTTAATACGAAAATAAACTTAAGAGAATTCTCTTGCTGCACTGGTCGATGGATTATAAGAATAACTAGAAACTACATGGAGAGTAAGATTCGTGCTGTGCCACTCCATACAAAATTAATATTACTGTTGTATGGCTATGCCACTTACATTTCTCAGATACCTGCTGGGAATTAGAAAGGATAAGCATATCATCAATAAGAATTTTTTCGTATTAGGTAACACTTGCTTTGGTCAGACATTTATTTCAATAACTGTATTTGTTCCTCTTTTTACAGTCAATGGCTTCAGAAAAAGAAAAAGACTTTTTTTTTCACCAGGCTAATAGGATGAATCATTCTGAATTCACATATTTCAGTAAATTAAAATCATCATAAATATCAAAGCCTTCTGAGAAAGAGGTGGAATTACCTCAAAAAAACCTTTTATATATTTAATTTAACTTTGTTTTATTTGGCAAACAATTTGGAAATCTTGTTTCCTGGGTATTTTCTGAGGAAAGGTGTTTAATTATGATTATACAATTTACAAGGATTCAAACTGATAAACAAAAAGAGAAGAAAAAACCTGACAGTTAACTAAACTACAACACCTGTCTAGTTGCATATTTGTGACTTCCTGAAACCCTGGGTTGCAAACAGATTTTGAGAAGAACCCACAAATAATTTTCCTTCCCTCTCTGGAAGGAAATGGGAGACCTGGTTATGCAGGATATGGAGAAGGCTGAGGTACTCAATGACTTTTTTGCCTGTTTTGACCTGCAAGTGCTCTAGCCACACTGCCCAAGTTGTAGAATGCAAAGTCAGGGACTTGGAGAATGAAGAGCCACACACTGTAGGAGGTGAGGTCCAAGACCATCTAAGGAACCTGAAGGTGCACAAGTCCATGGGACCTGATGAGGTGCATCCACAGGTCCTGAAGGAACTGGCAGATGAACTTGCTAAGCCACTACTCATCATTTTTGAGAAGTTGTGGCAGTCTGGCAAAGTTTCCACTGACTGGAAAAGGGGAAACATAACCCCAATTTTTAAAAAGGGAAAAAAGAAAGACCCAGGGAACTACAGGCCAGTCAGTCTCACCTCTGTGCCTGGCAAGATCATGGAGCAGATCCTCCTGGAAACTCTGCTAAGGCACATGGAAAACAAGGAGGTGATCCGTGACAGCCAAAATGGCTTCACTAAGGGCAAATCATGCCTAACAAATTTGGTGGCCTTCTACAATGGGGTTACAGCATTGGTAGGTAAGGGAAGAGCAACTGACGTCATTTACCTGGACTTGCGCAAAACATTTGATACTGTCCCGCACGACATCCTTGTCTCTAAATTGGAGAGACATGGACTTGATGGATGCACCACTTGGTGGATAAAGAATTGGCTGGATGGTCACATTCAAAGAGTTGAGGTTAATGGCTTGATATCCAAGACTAGGGACGAGTAGCGTTCCTCAGGGGTCAGCATTGGGACCGGCACTCTTTAACATCTTCGTTGGCAACATGGACAGTGGGATTGAGCATGCCCTCAGCAAATCTGATAACGACATCAAGCTGTGTGGTGCGGTCAACACTCTGGAGGGAAGGGATGCCATCCAGAGGGACTTTGACAGGCTTGAGAAGTGGGCCCACGCGAACCACATGAAGTTCAACAAGGCCAAGTACAAGGTCCTGCACATGAGTCGGAGGAATCCCAAGTACATATAACAGGCTGGGTAGAGAACAGATTGAGAGCAGCCCTGAGGAGAGGGACTTGGGGGTGTGGTGGTTGATGAGAAGATCAACATGAGCTGGCAATATGTGCTTGCAGCCCAGAAAGCCATTCATATCCTGGGCTGCATCTAAAGAAGCGTGGCCAGCAGGTTGAGGGAGGTGATTCTCCCCCTGTACTCTGCTCTTGTATGACCCCACCTAGAGTACTGCGTCCAGCTCTGGGACCCCCAACAGAAGAAGGATATGGAGCTGTTGGAGTGAGTCCAGAGGAGGGCCACGGAGAAGTTCAGTCGGTTGGAGCAACTATCTTGTGAAGACAGGCTGAGAGAGTTGGGGCTGTTCAGCCTGGAGAAGAGAAGGCTCCGGGGAGACCTTCTAGCAGCCTTCCAGTACCTGAAGGGGGCCTACAGGAGAGATAGAGAGGGATTTTTACAAGGGCATGTAGTGATAGGATGAGGGGTAACGGTTTTAAACTGAAAGAGGGTAGATTTATATGAGATATTAAGAAGAAATTGTTGACTGTGAGGGTGGTGAGACACTGGAACAGGTTGCCCAGAGAAGTTGTGGCTGCCCCCTCCCTGGCCGTGTTTAAGGCCAGATTGGATGAGGCTTTGAGCAACCTGTTCTAGCTGAAAGGTGTCCCTGCCCGTGGCAGGGAGCTTAGACCTACATGATCTTTAAGGTCCCTTCCAACCCAAACCGTTCTCTGATTCTGTGATTCTATGATTCTATGAAATGAGTTTACACACTTAAGAGCGTTTTAGATAATTCTTTCTGTTATACCAGCACTCTGAATATTTTAAGAATGGCTTAAAGACTGTGGAGGAAGGCAAATATGACTGTAGCTTTGTCTTTAAATAGCAATAATTTTCAGTGCTGTTGAGTGCCTGACTTCAAGTAGGATTTTACTATAGCAGGTATAGTTTATGCATGAATGATATACTGTTACTGTAACATTGATTTCATATTGTACGTCTCTTCTATGACTTACATGAAGTCATATTGAAGTCGTATAGAAGTCATATTGATTTCATATTGTACATCTCTTCTATGACTTAAATGAAGTCATAGTACAAGTAAGGTACTTGTACTTATGTACAAGTACATAAGGCTGCTGTGTTCTCTGGGTCTTAGAATGGCCAGACTGTCACAGTCTGTGAAAATGAAACCTAGCTGTATTTACAGTTATCAGATTATGGATTATAAAAAATATGATGTCTGGAATAAATTTTTTTTGCATTATTTATGCTCTATTTAGGCCGGAATTCCAGCAAACCATTTTTGGTTTGTTCAATTTGTTCCATTGTTCCTTACACCAAATCATGTTAGCAGACATGGTCATAAGTAGTTCATCATTAGTCTCAGTAATACTTATTTGAATCTCTCTTTTTTTTTTTTTATTTTTTTTTTTTCCTAATAAGAACCTTTGAATACGTATATAAAAAATTTCATATAGCTTGGTGAGTTAGATTTCCAGTTTCTGGAGTGATCTAATGTATAGGACTGTTCACATTAGTCATCACAGAAATGAGATTCTGGAATAGTGGAAAATAAAAAACAAGATTTAATACGGATTTGGATACCTCTATGAGAATAAACATTTGAAGTTGTTAATTGGGTGGCATGCAACTGTGTATCTCCTCCCCAAATGTGGGGCAAATTTGTTCTCCTCCAGAGGGTAAGTAGTGAGTGTACTGTTTTGCATCTAAAATGGCCCTCATGTTTAGGAATATGATTTATTCATTTTGTATATATAAGTATTTCAGTCAGTAACTCAGCTCTGGACTTATGATTGAATTTCATTGTACCTAAAAAGTCTGAGAATGATATAGTTATTTTAAAACAATCTTTAGAGAAAATGTAACTACATTTATCTTAACCAGATGCAAAAGAAAGCAGCACTAAATCACACAGGACTTGATAATTGGTTTGATCGAAACATTATACAGCATGTAATCATTCTATAAGTTTTTAATGATACCAGCTTTTATATTAGGCTCATCAAAAAGTTTTGATGTCATCATCCATTAAGAATTCATGAATAATTAATTTTCTAAGAAAGTAAGTATATTTTCTAAGTATTTCACAAACATGAACATAAAAGCATTTTAAATAACACCATCTCTGTATTCTACGAATAAATGGCAGTAGTTGAAAATGTCATGTCACAAGTTGGTTTTGTTATTTTCCCTCAAATTCTTATGTGTGGCTAATGATTTGTGAAAAAGCTAGTGCAAAGGGGGTGCCTGTTTTCCTTTGTTTGGATCAAGTTATAAGATGTTGCCAGCACCTTCCTGGCTTGGCTCTGCATACACTGAGACAAGAAATTATGGGAATTATGTAAAGTGTATCTACATATGGTTTTCAACTCCTTCTTCTTTCAACTCCTTCTCCTTGCTCCCTGAAATGCCTGTACACCAATGCAAGCAGCATGGGGAATAAACAGGAGTTAGAAATCCGTGTTCGGTCGGGGGGCTATGATCTAATGGCAATTACAGAGACTTGGTGGGACGCCTTGCTTGACTGGAATGGGGTCATGGATGGCTATGTCCTGTTCAGGAAAGACAGGCCAGTAAGGAGAGGTGGTGGAGTTGCTCTTTATGTGAGTGAGCAGCTAGAATGTATTGAGTTCTATCCAGGGGCAGTTCAGGAGCAAGTTGAGAGTTTGTGGGTGCGAATTAAGGGGCAGGCTGGCATGGGTGATACTGTTGTGGGTGTCTATTACAGGCCACCGGATCAGGATGAGGAGGTTGATGAGGCCTTCTACAGGCAACTGAGAGCAGGAAAGAACCAATAGCCTGAAATACTTATCTTCAGTATATGACAAGGTAAAAAAAAAAAAAAAAAAAAGGAAGAAAAAGATGGCCTTATGTCCTCTTGAGAGACTATGATTAAAGAGGTATTTTTCAGACAAATGTCCAGATTTGTTTACGTCTGTCCTAATCAAATTGCGTTTATGGTTCTCCTATAATAAATTTGTACAGCAAAATCTAGAAAGACTTCATAGATCTCAGAAGTGCTTCATTTATGTATACATAATGGAATCTTAGCCACTGTGAATTGTTGATAACTTTATGACAATTTGCAATATGTTTCTCAATATTTTTTTCAATGCTACTGACTGCTAAAATGAAAATTAACATATGATAATGAAAGTTAAGTATAAAATTAGCTATGTGTTTCCTAATAGTTTATATAAGCTTTTTTTAGCAAATGTGACTACTAGCCATAATTTCTGTGTATTAGGTTTCTGTATATTAACTGTGTATTAGTTTTCACTTATTATTGAATAGATTTAATTTTAAGCACACAATTAATAGGCTGATTTTTCTCAGAATGAATGTACCATAGTATTTCCAGGGCAGCCACATCATTTGCTTACCTATGCTGGTTTTGAAAGTTATCTATACTTCGCGGTAGGCTGTACTACATCAGCAGTTGTGTGTAAGGGTAATGTGGTGATCATATCTGTTTGTGTTTGGGGGGACTGAAGAACTCACACAATACTTGTCAAGAATTTAGATTAAAAATGATGCTTTGTAGATCAGACATGACTAAATTCTTCTTGTTCTTCATACTATATTTTAAAATTGTGTAATGGAACCTAAATTCACTTCATTCTTCCTCAGTCCTACCAACCACACATTTTTTTCTGCAACAGACACTCTTACTGATCCAAACTCCTGCATTTGTACCCAAACTTCAGTATAGGCATGCATTAAAGCCAACATGAAGGAGTGTGCAATTTTTAAATTGCAGGAAAAGTCAAGGCAGAATTTAGACAAAAAAACAAGAACAACTTTAAAATATTTATGAATATTCATACATTGTGACTGGTATTATTGAAACCCAGAGAGATTATTTTTTGAATGGAATATTGAGATTACCAGATAAATTCCAAAGTAGGAAAATAGCGCAAAGGGAAAATACATTGTGTTAGGGAAAAAACTGGGTGGAGTTTTCAATACATATCAAAATACACACATTTTAAACTATTTGGGTTCCTACAATGTAAACATCTATGTCTGAGTTCTTTAGTTTCTATGTGTATAAAGTCTCTAAGGTCCCATTATTCTCAGTTCAGTCAATGGATGCAATATTTACAGACATCTAATGCATTCAATATCCTATTGCATCTGCACCTACTGCTCTAGGGTGTTTTTCCTGGCCTGCAACTATGACTCCAAAAGAAAAAAATTATGCCATATGCATCATAACTGCCGGTCTTGTGGCACATTTCTTGGATAATGTAGGACACTGATATTTAACCAACTAATCCTCTCTTAAGTGTCTTAAAATTTTTAAAACAAGTACTAGTTTAGATAACAATATGTTATCCCATAGGACCCAGGGAACTATAGGTCGGTTGGCCTCGCCACAATTGCGGCAAAGGTGATGGAGCAGCTAATCCCAGAAACCATTTCCCAGCACATGAATGAAAAGAAAGTAATCAGGAGTAGTCAGCATGGCTTCACTGGTGGAAATCTTGCTTGACCAACTTGATAAACTTTTATGATGAAATGACTGGCGTGGTGAATGAGGAAAGAGCAGTGGATACAACAAAAGAAGGACTAAAGAGGAATGATACAGCAACAAAAGGAAGACTAAGGAGAATCTCCATCCTTTATTGGATGCGTGGGGGAAACTATGATAAAGGACGAGGAAAAGGTTGAGGTACTTCATGCCTTCTTTGCCTCAGTCTTTATTGGTAAGACCAGTTGTTCTTTGGGTACCCAGACCCTTGAGCTGGAAGTCAGGGATGGGGAGCAGAATGAAGCCCCCATAATCCAAGGGGAAATGGTTAGTGACCTGCTACACTCCTCAGACAAACAAAAGTCTATGGGGTTAAATGGAATCCTCCCAAGGGTACTGAGGTAGCTGGCAGAAGTGTTCACCAAGCCACTTTCCATCATTTATCAGCAGTCCTGACTAACCAGGGAGGTCCCGGGTGACAGGAAATTAGCAAATATGACACCCATCTACAAGAAGAGCTGGGAAGAAGATCCAGGGAACTACAGGACTGCCAGTATGACCCTGGTGCTGGGGAAGGTTATGGAGCAGATCATCCTGAGTGCCATCACGCGGCACATACAGGACAACCAGGTGATCAGGCCCAGTCAGCATGGGTTTATGAAAGGCAGCTCCTGCTTGATTACCCTGATCTCCTTCTATGACAAGGTGACCCGCTTACTGTATAAGGGAAAGGCTGAGGGTATTGTCTACCAAGACTTTAGTAAAGCCTTTGACACCGTTTCTCACAGCATTCTCCTGGAGAAACTGACTGCTCATGGCTTGGATGAGTGGGTGTACTCTTCACTGGGTAAAAGACTGGCTGGATGGCCAGGCCTGAAGAGTTGTAGTGGATGATATCAAATCCAGTTGGTGGACAGTGTGGTGTTCCTTAGGGTTCAGTACTGGGGCCAGTTCTGTTCAATATCTTTATCAATGATCTCTACAAGGTGATTGAGTGCACTATCAGTAAGTTTGCAGGCGACACCAAGTTGGGCAAGTGTGTTGATCTGCTGGAGAGTAGGAAGGCTTTACAGAAGGATCTGGACAGGCTGGATCGATAGGCTGAGGCCAAGTGTATGAGGTTCAACAAGGCTAAATGTTGGGTCCTGCACTTCAGGCACAACAACCCCATGTAACACTACAGGCTTGGGGAAGAGTGGCTGGAAAGTTGCCTGGCGGAAAAGGACCTGGGGGTGTTGAACAATAGTGGGCTGAATATGAGCTGGCAGTGTGCCCAGGTGGCCAAGAAGGCCAACAGCATCCTGGCTTGTATCAGAAATAGTGTGGCCAGCAGGATTACGGAAGTGATTGCACAATTCTTGAGAAAAAAATATAGGAATGATCTTCACAGCCTCACATTTTCTTTAAAATTGTGAAAGACTCCCACAAGCTTTAGTTGAGGTGATCTAAATCTGTCTTTAAGGTGGGAGAGAGATGACAAGGGAAATCTAATTTCCTGGGAACACTTGTGTTGAAAGTAGTCTTAAAAACCACACAGACAAAATAAACAAATGCAGGTCAAATACCTTAGTGCCATGCATAGTCTGCATGCTAGAGTGCCAGGTGATACCAGGCAAATTCTTAAATAAGGATCTTTGTGGTATAGGAGAGGAAAACCTCTCCTGTTCTTAGAAGGAGTTAAATTAGGTGAACTATCATAGTAACTTTGTCCTGTTCCAATAGTACAGTTGGGATCATTATCTCCACAAGGAAGACACAAACTGGGAGGATACACAATTAGCAAAATTATGGATTCTCAAAAAATGATTAAACACTTGTTAATCATGCATGTAGCTCCATTATATTTTTCTGATTTTTGTTTGTTCATTTTTATCTAGCAAATGCAAGTGTTCTTATTACACAGTATACAAGGCCAGAATTTTAGGATAACAGATCTTTTTTTTTTCCTTTTACCTTTTCTTTTTTTTTTTAATAATTTGAAAGTATAACTGTTCTCATGATTGTTTCAAAAGTGAAAAATAAGCAAAAAGTGAAATCCAAACAAAAATGTATTTGTCTTGGGGACAGAAATAAATCTCCTAAATATTAGATGAACCTCTATTGCTATACTTCTGACCTTACTGAATAGTTTTTTCTTGATGGAAGTCAGTCTGCTGGGAGTCCATCCACATATTGTATGCATTTGCTGATAAGCTTTTGCATTCTTGCTAGAGATTTACTTAGTCTGAAGGTCTACCCTTCTCAGTTCTTATCAATCTTAAACCTCAAGAGGATTCTCACAGCTGTCCTGAGCCTTCCACTGCTCAGGCATTTTCCCAGAGATTCCAGTTCTAGTTAAAGCCTTTGTGTGCAATTAATAGAAAGACAGTGAGAGTAGACATGTAAAAGCATTTCTTAATCTCTGGTGCTTTCACCTTATATGATGCTAGAGAGTTACAGGGCCAAGAAAAAATCAAAAACATTAACAGCGCTGATTGCTCTTCAGAATCTTGATCTGTTTTTCCTCCATGTCATAGTGATCCATCCTGTGTTTAGAACGCGATATCCCTAAATATTTCCACTGGGGAAATCAAAGACTCTACTCCAACCCCTGACTTTTATACAGAATGTCATTCAAGTCAATGGCCCAGTCGAAAACCCATAGATTCAGGAGCATTCATCATTAATGACTCATGATTGTTCCATCACCTTTTCTCAGTTTTCTTATTTCATGACAAAGTTATACTACAAAATTGTTGTACCAAAGCCCAAAGGTAACATTAGCATGATGTAGAAATAGCAAATGAAGGTTGCAACAAAATATACAGCCTCTGAAACAAGATGAAATTCACAATCTGACAAATAATATTCCCAAACTCTCCATCTTTTCATTTTTTTAAGCTATATTTTCCTTGAATTCTGTATTTCATTTCAAATGCTTTTTTCATATGTTTTCCCTGAGCAGAAAGTGTAATTCATAATACTCAAATCTGAACTGAACTTCTGAACGCATAATGCTAGTATTTTGAAGGTATAAAAAATTAATCCCTAGTTGTCTTCCGTAGTACTAGTGTTATGGATCAACAACATATGGAATTCAGGTAAGACAATTCAAGGTTAATAGCATTAATTACTTTTATTAAAGTATGATTTCAGAAAGAACAAGGTTTATTTCACTTAGTTTTAATTGGAAGCAGTAAAATTTTGTATGAATTTACAATATTGTTCCTCTTAAAGAGCTTTATCATGTAGGTGTATTTAAACTGGAGTCCAGTTTTCTTCTAGAATGGAAAACATTACTCATTAATGATTTTAAGAGGCATATATTTGTTAAAACCAGAATGAAATTTAGCCCTTCCTTATGTAGATTTTTTTCCCTCTTGTTTTTTAGTATCACAGAAATATATACCATTGTGGTGTATGTGGAGGACTGTATCTCCATTTTCTGTGAATTAATCTCACAGAGCCTGAAAACTGCTTTGCTAACTAAAGTATACATTCATACTCTATACATCCATGAGTCATATAATTTACTTAAAAGATTATCTGACATCACAAATTAAAACAATTATAGACACAATTTTCTTTTCCTAGATACTTTTGCTAGTTTTCAACACCAACGTAAAATTGTTGTAAGGATCTACATAAACAGGATCATGATTTCCTCTCTTTCACATCCACTTTCTATCAATGGAAAACATTGCATGGTATATCTGACTATCATGTCACTGTACAACACATTAGATCCTTAAAATTATTGGTAGAAGCATAAATTTGGATGGGTAGTCCTCTGTTTTAAAATAAAACAACCCCAACCATACTGTACTTAATTAATGTTCATCTTTCAAGATGTAGCCTTTTTCAAAAAACATGAAGTTTTAGTATTTCAGGATAACATTATCATTAACTCATTCACTGTTTGAGATCAATATTGTCTCATTAGCTTGATTTCAGCATAGAACATTTTTAGGTGTGTATAAACAAAAATTTCTGAAGATTTTTAGTAAAGGATTTTTTAAAGTTGTAAGAATCATCTGGAAGAAATAAACTTAATGATATTTAACGATTTAGTCCAAGGTGAATTGCAACAAAGAAAAAAATGATACTAACTTTTCTTTTTCCTCCTGGATCTTAAATACCAATTGTTTGCTTTTTATCCCATAGTTACACACAAACCTGTGGCACTAGCCGCTGCTTGTTAAACACGCCTGGGCCTTGTTTGACATTTTTCTTAGCTGACATAGTGTTGCAGATCACTGCTTTTGGATAGAAAATTCTTAAATAACTTGTATCATCTTGCAAAAAAAAGAAGATTCAGGTTAATATCTATACTTCATCAATCATCTGAAAGAGCTTTTCAAGCTCACTACAAATGTTGTTTCATTGCCACGGTAGGAGAACTGTGTGACATATAAAAGAATGAAAAGTTCCATAAGTAAATTAAACTCTTACCAATACAAATTTTGCTGGGGCATACTAACATAATCTGTAAGTATGCCAATTATTTGATTAAATAAGCCTGAGATAACTAAAAAAAATATTTCATGCATGTAACTTTAATTATATGAGTTTTTGACCCTTTGTGGGAAACATTTTGTAACTTATTATCACAACAACCAAAGAGAATGATAAATTACATGAAGCTCCCAGAAAGGATTGTAAATGAGAACAAATTTTCTACAAAGCAAAGATCCTGATTCTCCTCTTCCCTCTGATATGCATAATGAATTATTCCATGCATTTCAGTGGAGTTACTTAGTGTGAAAAAAAAAAAAAAGAAAAAAAAGGGACACAATTAAAAAATGAAAAAGGGGGAAAAAGGGGGAAAAAGGGGGAAAGGGAATGGAAGGGAAGGGAAGGGAAGGGAAGGGAAGGGAAGGGAAGGGAAGGGAAGGGAAGGGAAGGGAAGGGAAGGGAAGGGAAGGGAAGGGAAGGGAAGGGAAGGGAAGGGAAGGGAAGGGAAGGGAAGGGAAAAAACAATGTGGGTGACAGTTCATTCATGTCTCAGATCCATTTTCTAATCAACCATGTAAAATAGGAACATCTGAAATATGTTTCAGATTGTAGGTGGGTTGCATGATCCTATGTGCATTTCTGTCTCTCTCCATAGACTACAGAAAATGCTCAGGGTAACTCTTACAGCTAGACAGAATAAATCTAGGGCCAAATGATGGATTTTGTAATTCACACAGATAAGTGGGCATTCTCTCCATGCAGAATAAATGGGAAATCAGTTTTCTAAATTCTGCTTTCAGTTCTGAATACTTAACATTTATTAGGAATCTGACTCTCTAGCTCTGAGATGAGGATATTCAGTGGGAAAATGGATTCACATGGATTCTTCTCCATTATTTATTTCTGTTTATTGTCCAGGATTTGTCTGGAGTCCTGGGAACATTTTCATGTTTTGAATCCCCTTTGACAAAGGAAAAATTATCATATCTTTAATAAAAGGGTAATAAAGGTCAGAAACAAACCCCATTTTCATTTTTCCTAATGCCTCCCAAGACTTCTCAGTAATCAGTGTATTGTGGCACATCTTGAGTTAGGAGTCTAATGATTCTCTGTCCAATCCATCAGGAACAAGTGACTGTGTTCCAGTTTGCCTCAGTTCAAGGTTCTGAGTGAAGTATGAGCCTATACTGCTCTTCTCTTAATAGAGAAGGCTTCCTGGTAGAAGTGTAAAATTTAAGGGAATGAGGTTTCATTCTGGAATGCTTTAAAGGACTTAAATTATGGACATTAAAGGACTGGAACTATTCTTGCCATAAGGCAGAAAGCGAAGTGTGTTAAGTGAGACAGGATCTCTTCTTCAGTGCTTTAGTCAACTCTGCGAATTCCACAGAGGTGGGAACTGAAATAATAGTAACATTGTAATACTTGGGACTGTTCTTTTAATACCTGCCTAAAGCCTAAATTGCATTGAATTTTCATTAGGAGATTTGGAACCTTGAATTCTTAAGGTGGTTTTGCTTAATGCTTTATACAGAATAAAATCCAGAGAAATATGCATATTATTAACCCCCATTTGATGCATAAAATCCCACTGAAATGCATGTCTAAGATACATTCCAAAATTTTAATCTAGACTATTAACCTATATTAAGGAAAATAATTTATGATATTCTGTTTAGAGAAATAATATCAAAACTCAGAAGCAGCAAAATGAGACTTACTTATGCTTTCATAGAGTGTGAAAAATAGAAAAAAATGTTGTCCACATTTTTATATCTACCAAATAATTTTTCACTTTCTTACTTAGTCCTCTAAGACTTTTTGGCAGTGACCATACCAATAATATGTAAATATTAATGAATTAACTGACATTCTAGGCTGCAATGAAAAAGTTCACAAAGGAACAGCCTTGTCATAGTACTTTATCTGCATGATCAAAATCACTAGCTATTGTGTTTAGAAAAGAAATATCAAATGAGGAAGCTTCTTTTTATGATGATGAAAAAAATCAGTTCCATCAAGAGGTTTTGAGTTCTTTTGAAATAGGAAAATTATTGAAAAAATATTTTTATTATGAAGAGAGTTTTTCAAGAGAATGACTCTGAAGCTTTGACAGATAGTTCAAAATATTTTTTCAAAGGTAGGAGTTAACTTTGAATTTTTGGTGAAAAACTTACTGAACTTTATAAAGCTTCTTCTTAGTGGTAAAAAAAGACATTTTTAGCAAACAAAAATAAACCCTCCATGTCTCCTGTCATATGAGGAAATGAACATGAGCAACAAATTATATGGAATATAGGAAATAACACATTTCTTCCTTTGATTGTATTTTTGGTTCTTTGCCTTCCTGATTTTGAACACCCCTCTGTCACATCATCTCAGAAATGTACACTGGCATTTATAATGGGTCTGAATTGGTGACTTGACCTATAATAACATCATGACAGGCACAGCAAAAGAAAATCAGTAGATGTGTCTATCTCAAATTTTTAAAATATCCTCAAGGAAAGATCAAATAACAAGTGTGAACAAAAACTTCTTGATGTGTGTCTGCAGAGGTATGTGTCATCGGAATCACCAGATTGCTTCATTAAGTCACTTATTACTTTTATTACTAGTGGGAAATGGACTGATATAAAAATACATTTGAAGCCACTTAACACTGATTATTAAAAGACAAGGAAGTTCAGATCAAGACTTCTAGAATAAAATATAGATCCTTTTGCCTACCCCAAGTAAGTACTAGACATGAATTTCTCTACTGCTGCACACAACATGAGGATTATCAAAACTGGTGTTCTCTATCGTTATCTATGTATTAATTTTCTTTTAAATGCTTGTGATTCATTATTACCAGACACAGTATTGTCCAACAATTAAGGCAGTAGGGATGTCAGGGATCCATCTCATATCAGGTATCTGCAGTAGTGACAACATCATCTGAAGTAGTCATTTTATGCTCCTTTTTTCATTAATTAAGAGAAAACACATTATGGGTCCAATTCATCTGATTGAACGTCTACTTTGTAATGAATGTTCCTTTCTACTAACAATAAAAGGAGTTTAGAAGACTGCTTTGAATACATGGATATTTTGTGGGTATCCTCAATCCAATGAGATAAAAATTTTGCTTCTGATCTGTTGTTTGACATCCCGTAAAACATGCCTTCACTCTGTAATTCAGCTCTGTATCCTGCCCAGTTTTTCTCTGAAATTTACTTAGATTAGAAGCTAGTGGTCAGGAAATTTTTTTGCAATATGTCTTTGAATACTGCTTGATGGAAATAGCCTTAATCTAAATTACTATTTCAAGTGCTACTGAAATATAATTTCTTCTATCTCTGAATATGTATCCTCAAAATTATTTCTTTAAGAAGAACACTCTTTTATGAGTGATATTGTTTTGTTTCATGATATTGGAGGAGCTCATTTTTCTTGCTTAACTCTTTTGGAACTGTGTATACTGTAATTTTCAAGATTCCACTTATTATTTCCTACTAGGACAAATTCACAATACAAATAAAGTTGTTTATTATTTTCAGAAGTCCTAGCTGCAACATGACAGTCTTCTGACCCATTCAAATTAGAGTTTCAATTTGTGATGTAGCTGTGGTTCAACAACATTTTAACTTTGCCTTCAAAATTAATGAAATAATAATAGAGGAAAGAGGTGGCAAACTGATCTGTTTCTGAAATACTTTTCTAAATAAAGCTACCATGCCATTCTGAAATAAATAACTGAATTGAAATAATAGTCACATATATAGCTGATTTGTTTAAAGTTTCCAAGATGTGTGTTCACTCACCCACATATTTATACCTTTGTACTTTTTAGATGTGTTATTCTACCTAATAACTATCACACATAAACTAGCAAATTCACTTATTTTTTTTTTTTTTTTTTTACGTATTTATGTTCTGATTTTCTTTAGGGAAGGGATGTTCTGGGCCCTATTTTTGAACACAGTACACATATTTATTAAAAATATTTTTCTTACTGTCCTAGTTTGGACTAGGATGGATTCTTCAGTTAAGTTTCTTTTAAATGACCATACTTTCTGAAGCTTACACGTGCTTGTTCCGATGGAAACCAGTGTCCCCACTGGGTCTCTTTGTTCCACAAGTGAAAGACCATGAAAGTGTCTCACCTGTGGGGAGATGCAGACAGGACAGGTGACCCAATACTGACCAATGAAGTATTCCATCCCATACATGTGTCAGTTTAAAGCTGAGGGACCACAAGGGTCGCATTCTCTTCCTCTTTGGCCGGCATCCTGGGATGACTCTGCCCACGCTCCTGCCTTTGCTTCTGAACCTGGTTTCTGCCTGCTGCTGTGTCTGCTTCGGGACTCCCCAGCATCTGTCCTGCAGCATCAGCAGTGACGTGGTCATTGTCAGGGGGAGCTCAGTAGTGGTTTTGTATATAATTCATTGTTTATTATACTCTTTTTCATTGTTATTGTTTATTAAAACTGTTTTAACTTTCCAACCCATAAGTCTCTCTCCCTTTTCTCTTTTCCTTTTCCTCTCTGGGGAAGGAAAGGGTTAATAGACACTGTCTGTCATCCACTTAACAGCCAGCCCAGCCATAAATGGTGACACTTACCTTCTTTTTTTTCCAGGATACTAAACTTATAACAGCTAAGGAATTAAAGAATAACGAAAATGTATGCTGATCAGAAATATGGTTGCAGAATATGTGTGTTTCCTCTTAACAGTCCTTCCTCTCCCTGTTGTTTGCTTTTAACCTCTCATTATTCAAGCATATCATTTATTTCTTTTTCTTCTATCTAGTGGTATTTTATATAAGATCAAACAGAAGTGTAGCAGTTTAGAAACAGGCAAAGAGTACTCAACAGAGAAAAACAGCCTGTGTTAACCCTAGACGAAATGAAACAAGCCAGCTAAAAATAAATGAGATCTATGTGATGATTCATTGTTTCATCACACTGATCTTCTCCCTGTTTTTTTGTGTTGTTTTGGTTTGTTTATTTGTGTTTTTTACCATGGTTTTATCATGGTAACAATTTAGGGCAATTTCAAAATTTACCTAATATATCATTATGTATGCCAATGTATTACTTCCTTTTAATACCTTCATTACATTGATGATGAACAAATGCATTTCAAAATATTATAGCTTTTACTGAAAATTTGATTTCATTTTTATTAAAAAACAACAGACCTTCAATGTTTGATTGTACAGTTTTTATCCTAAATACCTATCACTTCTTGAATACTCATCAGCCTTTTATAAGCAACTTGATGGAAAAGAAGACTTAAAATGAAAAAGACAGTCTGTATTTCTCTCTCTTTTTTACCCTTATAAAGTATGAAGGAGAATGATATTAAAAATATTAAATATTCAATGCTCATTATTCACAATACATTGAAAATTAGAATCCATAAATCTCTAGCACACAGCTGTTGTAAGTATTTAAAAATACAAACGTGAAATGAAATATGTGTCAGGTTAATGATCGGTCTGAAGCAGAATGATCTGAAAAATACTCTCTGTGATTACCACCCTGACAGTTTTCTGTGATTTATACTGAATGTGTTAGGTCTTATTTCCATGAATTTAAACATAGATAAATAGCATGTCCTTGTGCTCTCCTTCAACAAATGGAACATTGTTGGACCCAAAAAACTTGAAATCAGTCATAAAATTAATCTGCATTAACAGACTTTCCCTCAACATATTCAATTCTTTTTCCTGTCTGTCAAATATGGTTCCCAAATTTCTTAATTCAGCCACCATTTTATCGAAAAAGGTCTTACTTCAGAAAACCATCCGTATTCTTCAGAGAACCTAGATAGATTCTTAGTATAGATCATGTGGCTAATTGCCACTGACTTCTGTGGAACTTGGATATGTTTTTATATATTTTAACTGTTGGATAAGTGCTTCAGTGAATCAAGAATGACTGAATCATTTGTTGAACTAAGATCCTTAAATAGCATTCTGATAGCTTGCAAAACAGTATTGGTTTGTACTGTTCTTCATGTTTTCTCTACTGTTCTTTGTATTATTACTGCTATTACCAAGTATATCTATGAAAGAAGGAGTAGCTCAATATACAGGGTTGTTGTCTTTCTGTTCAAGATGTCCTTTAAGAACTTTACAAAGCTCACAGTTTAAATATTTAAAAGAATTTATTGATATATTTACAGGTTACAGAGAATTGAAGATCAGAGTCCAGTCTTCTTCCTTACAATCCCAGACGGACAAGAAAAACATTTATTTACTCTGTATATAACTATAAGCAGAGCTAGCACTGCTGAGGGACATAAAAAAAATGTTGGTTTGGAAGTCACTCTTCCTACTGTCAAATACAAGGTGTGGAGCACAGCTGGGCAAAACTAAGTCTTTTAATTTCAATGGAAATTTCTGTGTTAGCAGATATATTTCTTTTCAAATATGAGACCTGCTTCCCCCTTCCTCTTCTTAGTTTTCCCACTGTGTCAAGAGAGGGAAAAAATATAGTTATAGTCCACAGGCTGAAATCTTCTCATCTTGAAATTGAGAATATTTGTCAATACCTGGTTTGAGAAGCTATTCCATCAATTATCATAGTCGGATTCCATCTTAGCCTGTATATGTAGAAATACTTTTCTTCATTATTGAACCTCTGAATCGTTAACCCTGCTAGCTAATCCAAAAGAAATAGCAGAACAAGTGTGCCAAAATAAAGTCTATCTCACAACATATTTTGCACTAAGCTGTGGAGAATTGGCTCACACTTACAATATACTTCACCCTCTAATGATTGTACTTTTCCTGCACATGCTATTTTTGGGTGTTCCCCCTGTCAGACACACCTCTGTTATGCCAGGTGTCTACATCTTGTCCTGCCTTAGTGATTTATGCCTTCATCATGTCCAAGTCAAAGTACTATGTGTGAATGCTACACCTCATAGCACACTTCAGCCACCACAAATACCAATGTTCGCACTTGAGTAATCATCCACACAACCTCAAGATACACTGTTTATGGGATGAACTGAAAGTCCTCATCATTATCTACATATTTATGAAAGGATTTCCTTGTCCTACATCCTCATTACATTCCCACCCACCACCTAATTCAAAATTCAGTAACACAGTTATAGTCTGAATTCAAACATTAAACATTAGATGCTTTTGTTTAAAAGCAAAACTAAAAATTAAATATTACAAAATTGCTGATTTTAATTTGAAATTTTTTCCCTTTCCTTCCCATTTTTAATTAAAAAATTATCAAATGTCATGTTTATCCCAATATGAAACATTTTGTTTAACCTAAAAAAAAGTCTAAAATAAAAATAAAATCTTACTTAATATTCAAGAATTTTAATTGCTTAAGATATGCCAGCTTCAAAATCAAACTATATCAGAATAAGTAATTTTTTAAAAATACAAATGTTTCCATTTCTTAAACATTATTTATGTTATTTTTCATTTATTATTATTCCACCAGTTATACTTAAATGAATAAACATTTTGGTATCTCTTTGAGGGCATTTTGGCATGAGTTTTATTATAGGCAAAATCTTATCTCATGAAAACAGTTAATTTATCATTCATTTCTGTAAAACATAGGAGACAGAGGAATACAGGGAAATTGTGAGGAATACAGCGAAATTGTCCAAGCAGTCAGGGACCAGGTTAGGAAAGCTAAAGCCCTGATAGAATTAAATCTGGCCAAGGATGTCAAGGGCAACAAGAAAAGCTTCTGTAGGTACGTCAGTGATAAAAGGAAGACTAGGGAAAATGTGGGCCCTCTCCGGAAGGAAACACGAGACCTGGTTACGCGGGATACGGAGAAGGCTGAGGTACTCAATGACTTTTTTGCCTCAGTCTTCACCTGCAAGTTCTCTAGCCTCACCACCCAAGTCGCAGAAGGCAGAGGCAGGGACTGGGAGGATGAAGAACCACCCACTGTAGAAGATGAGATTCGAGACCCATCTAAGGAACTTGAAGGTGCACAAGTCCATGGGACCTGATGAGGTGCATCCACAAGTCCTGAGGAAACTGGCAGATGAACTTGCTAAGCCACTACCCATCATTTTTGAGAAGTCGTGGCAGTCTGGTGAAGTTCCCACTGACTGCAAAAGGACAAACATAACCCCCATTTTTAAAAAGGGAAAAAAGGAAGTCCCAGGGCAGTCAGTCAGTCTCACCTTTGTGCCTGCCAAGATCATGGAGCAGAAACTTCTGGAAACTCTGCTAAGGCGCATGAAAACAAGGAGGTGATTGTTGACAGCCAACATGGCTTCATTAAGATAAATCATGTCTGACAAATTTTGTAGCCTTCTATGACAGGGTTACAGTGCTGGTGGATAGGTGAAGAGCAACTGATGTCATCTACCTGGACTTGTGCAAAGCATTTGACACTGTCCCACGCTACATCCTTGTTTCTAAATTGGAGAGGCATGGACTTGACGGAGGGACCACTCAGCGGATAAGGAATTGGCTGGATGGTCTCACTCAAAGAATTGCAGTCAATGGTTCAATGTCCAAGTGGACACCAGTGATGAGTGGAGTTCCTTAGGGATTGATATTGGGACCGGTCCTGTTTAACATCTTTGTCTGACATGGACAGTGGGATTGAGTGCAACCTCAGCACATTTTCTGATGACACCAAGCTGTGAGAAGTGGGCCCGTGCCAACCGCATGAAGTTCAACAAGGCCAAGTGCGAGGTCCTGCACATAGGTTGGGGCAATCCCAAACACACAGGCTGGGCAGAGAATGGATTGAGAGAAGCCCTGAGGAGAAGGACTTGAGGGTGATGGCTGACGAGAAGCCCAACATGAGCCAGTAAGCTGCGCTTGCAGTCCAGAAAGCCATCCGTATCCTGGGCTGCATCAAAAGCAGTGTAGTCAGCAGGTCAAGGGAGGTGATTCTGCCCCTCTACTCCGCTCTCATGAAACCCTACTTGGAGTACTGTGTTCAGCTCTGGGGTGGCCAACAGAAGAAGGATATGGAGCTGTTGGAGCGAGTCCAGAGGAGGGCCACAAAGATGATCAAGGGGTTGGAGCACCTCTCCTATGAAGAGAGGCTGAGAGAGTTAGGGTTGTTCAGCCTGGAGAAGAGAAGGCTCTGGGGAGACCTCATAGCAGCCTTCCAGTACCTGAAGGGTGCCTACAAGAAAGCTGGAGAGGGACTTTTTACAAGGGCATGTAGTGACAGGATGAGGGGGGAACAGTTTTAAACTGAAAGAGGGTAGATTTATATGAGATATTAGGAAGAAATTGTTGACTGTGAGGGTGGTGAGACATTGGCACAGGTTGCCCAGAGAACTTATGGATGCCCACCCCCTGGCAGTGTTCAAGGCCAGACTGGATGGGGTCTGAGCAACCTGTTCTAGTGGAAAGGTGTCCCTGCCTGTGGCAGGGGGGGGTTGGACCTAGATGATCTTTAAGGTCCCTTCCAATCGAAACCATTCTATGATTCTATGATTAAAAAGGTAGGAAAGAAAACATTTATTTTAAGTATATATATTTACATTAAAAATACATAGAAATAATTTGATTTCTTATATAATATGTTGCTTTATCAGTGTCTTATATACGGCTTTTTCCTTCATATAATACCATCCCTGAATTAAATTTCTCATCAGTTCAGTGCCACAATGTTAATGTCTCCTTTATGTTTACCCTTCATCATGTATCTATGTGGCATAGTAAGGCTGTGAATTTCAAGCAGCTTACTTGTCCGTTTTTGCCAGCTGGGAGAGCACTTTGCCACAGTTCTTTGTATATTCAAATACTCTAATGTGTGCCATTTATTTTCTTGAGTATTATAGTGTGTCATTGATTCAAGCCAGCTCCATCAAGTACAATACCCTGGTATTTCAAAAGAACCCCCCAAGTCCCATAATGTATCTGCCGAATTCTGCACTGCCATGCTACAGGGAAAAATCTTTCCTCAAAAATGCAGAGACTAAGCTATGCCCCAAAGCTTCAAATGTGATTGCTCTTATTTTATTATATATGACTGACTATTGTTAGTCATAAAACTAGGTAGTCTGTTTTTCAAAACCTATTACCACTTTTCAGTGTGTGCCTTAGTGAACTCACTACATGCTTGTGAATAAACATTTCCATTGCTGCCTTCAAATCATACATATTATTGATTTATTTTGAGTGGTTTCGCTGCCTTTTTCCATACCCTTTTTTTTTTCTTCATAAAAAGTGCTTTTATGAACTACTGGCAAAACATGTCTTTTTAAAACCTCTTAATAAAACCAGAATTTAACTACCTTATGAATTGTTAACATGACTTTTGTACTATTGTATTTTTTCAGCCTAAAAGAATTGAAAAAAGAATAAGGTGTTTCTTTTCACACTGTTGCTGAAATGCTGTATAGTTGCATCATGTGCCAGCGTCTATTTCTGTGTTTGTGCAAGTATGTAAGAATAGGCTGAAGTCTGTTTCTCATGTATATTCCCTGAATTTGTGTTGTGCAGTTATGAAAGCTCTTTATCAATAATAGTATTGTGGTCCAGTTCAATTTTAACATTTAGCACCTTTAGCGAGTGTATATGGATGTCAGCAATGTATGCTATGGTACCTGTCTTTATCTGGTGGGGGACTGGTCAAAGTGTATATACTTGGGCATATGAAAACACATCAGAAAAAAATATATACCTCTACAAATGCCATTTTTGTCCCACATATGTTTTTGAATGTTTATTCAGGCAGACATCGAATTCCTGCTGTTTGCATATTATAATTTAAAAATGAAAGCTAAAATGAACTCACAAAGGACAGTGTGGCTGGTAGGAGGAAGTACACTCTTAAATTCTTGGTAAATCTAGTCCTTTGCTCCTATTTACATGAACTGTGACTTCCCATCCAAATAAAAGTATCTAATGAAAAACAAGCACTGTAAGTGAATGGGGACTAACTGAATAAAAAAGTCGTTTAGGAATAGCAATATGCAACATCTATTATCTGAAAAATTGCATATCTTTTGCAGTCTATAGAAAGCCTAGAAAACATCACTGTGTATTCATGCAACTAACACTGCAATCCATCAAAGAATTAATGGCTTTGTTGCTATGCCTTGATCCACTGAAGATGCTGCAACTGCAACACTTACATGAATGTGACTTGTTTAGAAAATAAACACACACCCCCCCCTAAACAACAAAACCAAGAACAACACCACCGCACTCCCCCAAAAAAAATCAAAACCCAAAACCCATAAAACTGGATCTGAGCATGCAGATTATTTTCAATCACGGATTTTACTTTTAGTTCCAAAAGCTACAGTTTTGAAGAAGTCCAAAATGCGTATCTCTTCTTATCCTCCAAATAAATTGCAAGTATCCCAAGAAGAGTAGAAAAAATCTCACTAACTGGATAGAAATCACTGAAATGCAAATTCTGAGTCCATTAAAGCATCACAGATAGAAGAGGTAAATCTTGTGGTTGCTTCTGCAAGCACTGTTTACAGAGCATTTACTGATTCCCAGCGTTTAATGACATCTACTTTGATTGTGTGTTTTCTTACCACAGTCAGCAAATAAGAATCTAAAGATTGCATACAATAAACATCTATCATTAAACCAAAATTACATTTAGGCATGTTCTTGCTTGATGGGGCTAAGATGTCATGGTTAGATGATTTAATTTGAAAATTCTGGGTCCTCCTGTAGTTCAGCCTTCCTGAATTCTTTAAATATTATTGTACTTAATAAATCTTTATTAGATTTGACAGGATGGTATGTGGAATAGGGAACACAGAGAACTCACTGAAATCCAGAAATATATAATATTTAAAATACAGTCTCAGTATCATTTAAGTATGATTCTTTTTATTACTTTATGATGCAATCTATTTACAATAAGAAAATTACAAGAAGAAAAGACATAATTTTTAAAGATAAAAAAGGTATCAACCTGTTCCTTGCTTAGAATTAAGAATTTTATTTAATATACAATTAGACAGAAAGCTATTTCTGCTTTTATAATTTTTCATTGTCATTTTATAAGTTAAACATGCAAAGTTTACTGGAGCTTATTTTAGTTTAAATATCTTTGTGTTTCTGCAATATTAGATCTAAAGGATCTAAAAAATTGGAAATGGCAAAGGGTTTCCATCAGTGTTTGTTTTTTTTTGTGGTCTCAGATATATTTTTTGCATGCACAGCACTGACTCTGTTCAGATTTTTTTGTTGTTGTTCATGTCTTGTCTGAACATTGGATTTGCATTTCATTGTGTATTCCATCTATAAACATGCCAGGCAGGATTGCATTCCTTTCACATAGTTCCAGTGATAAATATGCTCTCATTTCACTTCCCAATAACAGATGAAGAAATAAAAGAAACAACATGGGTTCATGGTTCTACTTTACGTTTCTGCACAAATTTTCTTCCTTTGAAAAACAAGAATGTGAATATATAGATTTTATCCCTCTTTTTCAACATTACACTGATGCAAATATTCAAAGAGGACGTGGGAAAACAGAATTCAATTTATTGCTCTTTCTGGAGAGGTTCAAGCTTGTTTTGGGAGAAAGCGAGAATATCTCTATCTTTATAATGGTTAAAGTGTTCAACAGAAAGAGGTGGAGTCTTTGCAATAAGTATTTCCTGAACTTCTCCAACATGGGTCCTTTCCACGGGCTGCAGTTCTTCACAAACTACTCCAGCATGGTCCTTTCAACAGGATGCAGTCCTTCAGGAATGGATTGCTCCAGCGTGGGTTCCCCATGGGCCATAGGTCCTGTCAGAAAACCTACTCCTGCATGGGCTGTTCTCCATGGGCTGCAGCTTCTTCCAGGAGCCTGCTCCTGTGCAGATTCTCCACAGGCTGCGGCTTCCTTTGGAGCACATCCACATGGTCCAGCATAGGATTCCCCATGGGCTGCAGTGTGGATATCTGCTGCACCATGAGTAGTAGGGAGCAGATTATCCTTTGCTTGCTTTGACTGATTTGAGTAGGAGCTATTGAAACAGCCACTTCTCTCAGTGAAAAATGTCAGGATCTATATGGTTTGCTTTGGCCTGAGCTGGATTTAGCTTCATGTAGCAATTACTGAATGGTTTAATGATGCTGTGGACATCATAGTCTTCTAACGAAGACCTCACGAGTCTTCAACTTCCCCCATTCTTCTTGAGGAAGAGTGAAATCAGTCAAAGGACCCATAGAAACACTGGAAGGGTGAGTATAGTACCGTAGAAAATTATTAGATATTAGCAAGATTTTTCAGCATAACGATTTCAGCTGTATTACTTGTGAGGCTTTTATGTATTAATTAGATAAATTGTACTATTAGAATGTTAATTGGATTAACAATAAACGTTTGCTTTCATGTTTATGTTGCATTCCCTTTTGCCAGTAACATGATTCTGAATGCAAGCATTGTGATATTACAGGGACTTGCCTGCTTAATATTAATAAAACCCTTTGGTTTTCAAATAGAAAAGATATGCCCATGAACAGGACAAAAACCTCTCACATCATTCTCACTTTCCTATTTATCACTAACCCACTGCCTCCTGGAGGTGGGGCCCAGGAGGGAGGGGCCCTCCTGTCTCCCACTGATTGGTACCAGCTTTGCCAATTTTCCAGTTAAAAGCCTGCAGGTGTGATGGCAGGGAGAGCTATTGCATTTTGCCCTCTGCCCGTGTTGGGTGGAGCTATTGCATTTTCCTCTCTGCCCGTGCTGGGGGGAGGTACTGCCTTTTCCCCTCTGTCTGTACTGGGGGGAGCAACTCTGCCTGAGGAGGATTTCCAAGCTCTCAATCTTGGCTTTGTATATATTTGATTATTTCTATTATTATTGTTATTATATTCTTTTTCATTACTATAGTTTATTAAAACTGTTTTAACTTTCCAACCCGGAAGTCTCTCTCCCTTTTCCCTTTCCTCTCGGGTGGGGGGGGGGGGAGGGTTAACAGAGAGCATCTGCCACAGGTTTAATAGCCAGCCCAGCTTTAAACCGTGACAAGCATAAACTTAATAAATTCATATTTTAAGAAATAATGCATATTATATATGCAAGGTGTTACATCAGAACACAATAATCAGTTATAATAAAAATTTAAGCTACTTATATTATTGTGGATTTCTGTATATTCTCCCTTGCATTGGTTTAAGTCAGGACTATTGACAATGGAGTCAACATAACGGGTGTGTAACTAGACCAGATTACAGAAGTTATTGAATCATTATTTTAAAAATATAATATTTTTAGATCATTTTCAGTAACATTCATTGAGAATTATCGAGAATATCATTCTTTTGAATATTAGCACACATTGTAAAACAAGTTTGCTCTAGAGGGTAGAAACACAGCAGAGCATTTGCCTCCCTTAGAATGCCCTGCACATCAATCTTTCCCATTTATAACTATCATTCTCTTGATGAACAAAGGACATACAGCTTCAGTAAAGGGTTTGTAAAGCTTTTTTAAAACCTTGCCTTTAGTTTAAGTCATTAATGGTGTTCTGGAAGTCCAAAGATGTGAGTTTGAACTCCTTCATACTGATGAGGGTAGAGAGACCAAGGGTCTCATCTCCTGGGAATGTTTCAGATGTGAAAATGCATAGAAACTTGCTAATTATTCCCACATATTGACATCTCTGTTTTAACAGAAAAGATGAGCCCTGTCCTGTTCTTTTGAAAAACAATTGCAGACACCTACCCAGAAGAGGATTTTATGTTTCTGATACTATGCACTTGGACAGTACTTGCCTCTAGTTATAACTTTGAGAACTAACAAACAGCCATAGAATTGTAGGACTTATGTCTACACTCTGTTCTCAGTTTCCCTTTAGATAAATACAGGCAGCTCCTTCAGGAGGTTGTGTTGTTTTTTTTAGGGGGATGTTGGATAATTTTTTTTGCAGTAGTCATCTCTGTCCAAAAGGTATATGGAGAGAACATTTTCTAGTTTGGGATCCTGCTCTGGGAGCAAGAGGCTAAGATTAAGTGTCTAAAATTTGACAAAATTATTTCTCATGAGTTGCTCTCTTTAGCTTCCTTGCATGTTCAGGATAACTTTTTTTATTGGATCAGCAATCAAATAAGTGTTAATAGCATAACACTGTAAAATTTCTACATTTTGACAAGTTAATGAATTTGATATGACAGCAAATTATTAGCTTGAAAATGCACTTTTAAATGTAGTTTAAACACATATTTGTCTGAACGATAAGTTACAGAAATTTATACTAATATTAAAGTAAATATTATTTTCCTATTCTTATTCTTAATAAAATTATAGGCAGTTGAGAAACTCAAAATAGCACTTTTTTCACCTGTTTAAGGATAAAAAGCATTAATTAAGATATATGCTATATGTATTTACTCATTTCCTCCCCACAAAACTTCTGTAAATACTGCATTGCATTCTTGCTATGGCTAGACTGAAATATTGTGTCTTTCATTGATTATATGGCTTGCAGTATTCAGAAATTAATAGTTTTAGTGTTCTAAGTGAGAAGCAAGATTCTATATGCTGTTTCTACTTGGATGAACAGTTTTTCTTCAGGGACAGTAAAGCAGTCCTGAAGCAGCCTTCTTTCTTAGAAATTGATTATCTAAAGATGAATCTTTTTTTTTCCTGAGATTTCTTGGGCACAGCAATTACATGGGGGCCAATCTAATGATTTAGAAATAGAGGAAAATCAAATTAATCTTATATTATATTTTAGACTTCACACAGTAAAAGAAAATCCATTTAATTGCCAAAATTGATACAGTATGAATTCGTTAGTACTCCATATTGGTGAATTATAAAACTACTCTTTGGCCTTAATAAAACTAATTTTGAGATAAATGGTAGCAATTAAAAAGTCAATCTACATGACCCACTGGATGACTTTAAAGTCAGTAATCACATACTTATGTAAATGGTTAGGATGATGCAAAAAATAAAATGAAAAATAAGAAAAATACTAATAATTATTTTTGTATATTTTATTAATCTAAAATAGCTTCAATTTCATAATATTCTTATTCCATTCAATTTATATTTGTCTTTTTGAAGTAATTTTTGTTTAGTCTGTTCATAGAATCTGTTTGGAGAGATGCATGTACATCTCTCCATGTATATTCTAGAGTTCACATTTATTCCTGATCACTATGGTAATGAACATTTCTCTGTACATCATCATGTGAGAAATATTTACACACAGTATTTTCATCCAGATTTCTCTGCTTCAAAAGTGAGGATGGAAAGAAGGATCTTTGACAGGCAATCATCAAAAGCTGACATTAAAAAAAGAAAGTAATTTGTGGCTCTGTCCCAGGAACATAAAGGTTTAGAAACTGAGGTATAGACTGTTGTGGATTTCAAATGGATTTCTGTAAAATCCTATGTGTAGCATCAGGGGAAGCTGAAACAGAAAAAAAAAAGCAAAAAAAAAAGGGGAGGGGGGGAAGAAAAAAAAGACTATTGCATCTACTAATAAAATGTCCATCCCAGACATCAAATTAGGAAAGCCATCAAATTGGCTGAAGATGACACTGGTGAGAGATGTCTAGTCCAATAGTGCCTTTAAAAAATTTATCAGTACCAAAAATAGATCAAGAATAATGTTGAACCATTGCTGAATGAGACTGATGATCTAGTGACAAGTAAACCAGAAAATATGAGCTACACAACATCTTCTTCACAGGAGGTTTTGCTGGTAAGGTCTATTTCCCAGGTCTGGAAATTTGGAGGAAAGAAAGACAACGCGGACTGGAATACAGTAAAATTCGTGACCACTTAGGTAGTATACAAGTCAATGCAACCAGATGGGATGCATCCATATTCGCTGACTGAGCTGGCAGATATCATTGTAAGGACTTTCATCCTGTTTGAAAAGTTGGTGCTGGTTGGGGAAGTCCTTAATGGCTGGAAAAGAGCAAGCTTCACTCCCAATTTCAAGTGAAAGAATCCACAGAATTGTAGGTCAGATCCTGAAGCTTCACCTTAGTCTTTGGGAACATTAGAATGTCATACTTGTCAAAAAGAAGGTCCCAAAAGAGAACACAGAAAACTACAGGCCCATTAACCTTACTTTAATCCCTGGTAAAGTAATGGAACAAGTCGTCTTAGAAACTATTACAAGCCAAATGAAGCGAGTGTTTGGGGAAAAACAGCACAGATTTACCAAAGGCATATCATGCCTGACTAACTTGATCACCTTCTACAACAAAGTAACATTTTCTGTCCACATAGGGGAAGCGGTGGATGTTGCTTACCTGAACTTCAACACCATTTTCCACAGCTTACTTCCTCCTAGACAAACTGGTAAGCTATAGATTGGATGGGTGGTTTGTGAGATAGGTGGAAAACTGGCTAACAGGTCACACTCAGAGGGTGGCAAACAATGGTTTTTACTCAGACTGGCAGCCTGTCACAAGTGGGATTCCCCAAGAATCAACGCTGAGCCCCAGGCTATTCTACATCTTCATAAATTATATGGATGATGGCATTGAAAACACCGTCACCAAGTTTGCTGATGACACCAAACTGGGTGGTGAGGTGGACATGTCAGAAGGGAGAGATATTTTACAGAGAGAGCTGGACAAGCTGGAAGAACAGGCTAGCAAGAACAGTATAGAATTTAACAAAACACGTATAAGGTTCTGTATCTGGGATGACATAACCAAAGAGCCCAGTATGGGCTAGGAACTGTGTGACTGGGGAGCCGACTTGCTGAGAGGAACCTGGGGTTCATGGTGGAAAAGATGAACATCAGTCTGCAGTGCATCGCTGTAGCAACAAAGACAAATCAGATCCTGGGCTGCATCCACAGGGACATTACTAGCAGAGACAGAGACATTATCATCCCACTCTACTCAGTGCTTGTCAGGTCACACCTGGAGTATTGTGTCCAGTTCTGGTCCCCACAATTCAAGAAAGATGCAGACTGACTGAACAGGATCCAAAGGACAACTAAGAAAATGGTCAAAGAGCTGGAGAACCTGCCCTGTGAGGAAAGACTGAAAGAGTTAGGTCTTCTCTCCCTGGAGAAGTGAAGGCTTAGAGGGGACCTCATCAGTATTCCAATACTTACAGGGTGGCTACAGAGGGGATGGAGGCTCTGTCTTCACAAGGAGCCACATGGAGAAGACAAGTGAAATGAAATGACAAGGGAATGAAAAAGAAGGAACCAGACCCTTCTTACTAGCGTTCACTACTAGGACAAGAGACAAGGGTCACGAAATACACAAAATTCCATCTGAACATGAGAAAACACTTTTTTACTGTTAGGGTGGTCAAACAGTGGCACAGGTTGTGCAGAGAGTTTGTAGAATCTCCATCTGGGGAGATACTCAAAACCCAACTGGGCACAGTCCTGGGCAACCTGTGCTTATCTAACCCTGCTTCAGCAGGGAGTTTAGACTAAATGATCTCCTTGCCAATGTTCTCCACTGCTGAACAGTACTTGCACAGCATCAAGTCTTTCTCTTTTTTCCACTCTGTTACGCTGTGAGTAGTCTGGGGATGGGAAAGAAGGTGGGAGGGGCACTGCTGACTTAAATTTATCAAAGGAATATTCCACGCTGTATGATGTACTCAGCAATAAAAGTTCAAGGAAAGTAGGAGGAAACAGGGACATTAGTGGTTATGGTGTTTGTCTTCCCAAGAAACTGTCACACATGCTGATGTCATGCTTTCCAAGAAGTGATTAAACATCTTCCTGTCAATAGGAAGTAGTGAATAGATTATTTTCTTTTTTTAAAATTTGTTTGTGCATGCAACTTTCGTTTCACCTATTGAACTGTTGTTATCTCAACCTATAAGCATTTTCATCTTCCTTCAGTTTTCTCCCTCTCTTATGGGGGAATAAGCGAGCAGCTGTGTGGGTATACGGCTGTTGGCTAGGGTCAACCCAAGGCCCACTCTTTGGCACCCAGTGTGGAGATCAAGGGGCTCCAGATAATGATAGACTTGATTGGAGCATGCAAGACTGCTTTTATGGTTACATTTGCTCAGTTTTTAATTGGCAGGGTCCTGGGTTAGCCACAGGGCTTACTTGCTTTGCTCTGTATTGGAGTTCAGGGCTTGTTAGCAGCTGCTTTCAATTGTACAAACATAAGTGTACTACTGCCATTTGAAGTGTTCTGTTATAATCTAGGTGGCCTCTAGCTGCAGGTTCAGACAGGTGCAGGTTTCCTCTAAATCCTATGTCTAATTTGCCAGACTCCACATATGTCTCAGATATCTTATGATATCTCAAATAGTATGACAGCTTCATGTGAACAGATGAAAGCATAAAGTCTGAATTTAATTTGTATTTTTTACACATTTTATTAAAATTGTCAAGATTATAATCTTTCTCATAAAACTAGTATTAAAATATCACAAGTCATGGTTTTGTATTTCAGTTAAGTGTAATGTCCTGGATTCACTTCAACTAACTTCTGCTAGCTAAAAGTTAAGTGTTCAGGATAAATTAGTCATCTAAGCTTTCTTTATGATTCATGAAAAGAAATAGGCATTTCCAGAAGCAGTTCATCTCCTTTTAAGACTGATATCGTATACATAAGTGAATTGCCTTATGGAGAAGACTGTTTCTTTCCATGAATGATAAAAAATGTCCAGCAGACTACTAGCACTGGAGATCTTGTTCTGACATGTCAGAAGACAGGCAAGATGAATCTCCACACATCTTGCACCTACCCACTTAACCTCTCTTTCATTTAGTTTGCCATTGGTCATACGGGCATACTTTGATTGACCTGTCTATTACAAATCTTGAGGTGATTTGAAACTTGCATAAAGGAAAATTATTCATTGTCTAAAGTTAGGAAAACCTACTTTATAATATATGAAGAATGATTTTAACTAAAAAAAGCAGCCAAACAACAACAAAAAAAAACCACCATCAACAACATTGCTGTTGTTCAGAGGGATAATTTATTTTACGTCGTTAAATTTAGAAGTTCCTCCATCCACCACTGACGGTTCTTAATCATGTACAGTCATCAGAGTCTTTAGTATCTAGTTGGTAGATAAAACACGCGATAGGAGTATGACTGAAAGAACTCAAAATGTCTTCAGAACATGAAAACAAATAAGAAAGAGAATATGCTTAATACAGCAAATGATAGAAAATAGTTTGCTAGTTGAGATTGACTCTTCTGTTTGAGTCATTGCTCTTATATTTACTTCAGAAGAATTAAAAAAAGACAAAACTATGAAAATAGTAAATCAGATTAGTCAGATAACTTCTACTTGATATATTTTCTTAAACTCTTAGAGACTGTGGAGTGGGCTGTATGTGCTATCTTGTTTTCCTATTAAAGTCAAGAGATATTTGCCCTTCATTTCAAAAGAATTAGAATTAAAGAATGAAAACTGGGATTCATCATTTATAGCTTTAGCTACCTGAAAACAAGCTACTTTTCTTAATTTCATCTAAGTTATGCATAATTCCTACCAAAAGATTGATTTTTTAAAATCTTGTTAAGATTCCTTTTCAAGGTGGGATAAATAGCACTTGAGAGATACCGATTTCTTTCCAGTGTTCAAAGAAGAGTAACATAAAAAACTGAATTAAAAAGATCCCACCTGAAGTACTCATAACAAACATTTAACAAAACAAAATAAAAAAAAAAAACAACAAAAAAGAAGAAAAGTGAAATGCAGTTGTTTTTGTAACATGTATAGAGTTTTCTACTTTCTATCTATAACAATATTACATTTTGATGTCTGTAGTTTATACTAATAAACAATGGTGGAAAGAGCAAGAGTTGTTGAATGATCCATTTATGTCCTGAAATGAGTGACGTAGATACTAATAAGATATAATTCAGAGATGTACTAGTCGATTATAATCCATGTTTTTGTTGGTCCCAGTGAAGCCTTATGGAAGCAGCAGTAATGGAAATGGCCTCCTGAGAATGTCCATCATTTTCCACTGTTGAATCTTATTGTAGATGACATTGTAATGACTTAGCTTAACTGTTACGCCTACATGAAAATCTAAAAAAAAGTCATAATTTCCCTCCCAATTATTCGCATAAAAGTTCTCAAACTTTAGCAGCTACTTCAATAAAACATTCTTCCCCATTTTTAAAATCTATTTTTGTTTATTATATAAATACTCTAATTCATAATTTATTCATATACTTTATCAAACCTTTAGTTTTCAAATTTAATGTTTATATTGCATACATACCAAAGAGGCATCTTTGCTGTTTTTTAATACTACAGGACATTTGTGATTAGACTTACATACATACAACTCCAGAAAACAGAAGTGAGATTATTTCCAATACTGTGGTTTAATTGGAATAAGAATTTGACCTTTCATCTTTTTAATCCACAGTACCTCTTTGTAAGGAGAAGGAAGTTACCGTGACTAGAATGGTTTGGATTTGATAAGGTTAATAACACTTTCTGATATGCTCAACTGATCTTATTTTAAATTCTGTCAATAGTTTAACTGACGCAAGCAATTTTGCCGCAACTTTATTTCTTGCAGTTCTTTAAGAAGCCTGTTCTCTCTGGTCGTTTCACATGCTTTCCAGCAGAAAAACAGTGTTAGCAGTTTAAAGGGATGTGGACTTGAGAAATCAGAAAAATATATTGGATGATGTGGGTGCCATTATGGAGAGTCAGTGAAGGATGAGGGTAATGAATCAATCTGATAAATTGTGATTGGCCCTTAAAAAGACAAGGTGAAGAAGTAAATCCAAATTGGTTAGAGAATGTCATAGGACCAAATAATATTACATTGAGGCTGGCCCTGCACACCGTTCTATAGAGCTGATCTTGCAGGCAGAGTATCATCAGGAAAAAAATTAGAAGCACAGATTAAAATGAAACCTCAAAAACAAACAAAAAAAAAACTTTTTAAAAAAAGCCCCCACAACTCTAAAAATAATGCACTGATGACAGTGGAGAACAGCAGCACAAAACATCTTTCATGTTTAAGTGTGTCATGTACATCCAAGTCACAAATCAGTCCAGGAAAAATCAAACCTAATTGAAGATGGCTAGGAAAATAAGTCTGCGGCTAGGGCTTTTGGGTCACATCAGAAGGAAGGCTATAAAACAGAAGGGAGACAAAAAGTTGTAGCCAGCTAAGTGTCACTGACAAGGCAGAAAATGGAATGTCCTCCAATGCACCTGAGTATAAGATATGAAGGGACATTTTTGTTAATCAGAGAGTAAACCATGAAACTCCTAAGGGTCCAGGACTTTACAGAGTTAACAGAAAATGTTTCCTGGTTTAAAGAAGATTATCTATTTTTATCCTCTTTTCTGGACTAAGCCGTACATTCTTCTGACATCCCCCATTCTTTTCAAGTCTTCCTTGCCTCTGTTTCACTTTGAAGGAAGTTAAATGAAGAATAATTCTTCTGTATTTTTTCTGCTTTTTTCTGTACATCAGAAAATGTTAATATAAGACTCGAACCATTGATAATCACTAATAATTGTAAGGTATAAAGAGCTTCTTTCTCTACACTATTCATTGTGACTGCTGCAGTTTTTAACAACAACGGAGCTTGGATAAAATTCAAGAGCTCTTCCATAAAACAAACGACACATAACAAAACATTATTCCACATCTCTGTCCAGAAAACTGCGAAATTAACTAAATTAAGCTATCCAAGTAAAAAATTAATATAAGGAAAGAAATATACAAGGAAAATAAAACATGATATAGTTACCTAAACCTGAGAATATAAGAATGTAGTGCTGTTTACATGTCACAGGTATTCAAGACTTCTGTATGGGGAAGGCTGTTATTTGCAGGGATTCCATGCCCTATCTGGAGTGTCAGTTGATTGCTAGGCATAACCTTTGATGTTTGAAAAGGCATTAGGCAACTATGGTAAAGCAAATGAATCTAGCCCATTAAATATTATTACATTTAATAGTAAGTCACTTAAATCTAGATATCTATCTGAAGGTTCTGTCTGTCAGCTAGGTGTCTTAATTCCCATTAGAGTGAATGGACATGAGACTTCATTCAGTCTTAGGCTAAACAGACATTTTGTGTCATTCGAGATACCATGGGATAACCCAGTTGGCATCTAGCTACCTCTCTAGTACATGAAAGTACATGAAAGCAATGTACATGAAAGTAAGGTACATGAAAGAACATGAAAGCAATGTACATGAAAGTACATGAAAGTGTGTGGATTCTGTGTCATACTTGCCAGCTTCATTCAGAAGTCTCAGATCTGAGACATTAAAGATCTGATTCAGGATGAGTTAAATTCCTCCTCTTGGCTTCATTGAGTGTATCAACTAGTAGATAAACATAGGTATCTAATGCCACCTGAAATGCTCTGGGATGCTGGAGACAGCTACACAAGGCAGGTAAACAGGACAGAGGAGACTCATGACCTAAGCAGCAGCAAGAAGGCTAGTAAAAGATAGTAAGGCATCTCAAAGAGTGCTAAATGCCTGTTTAAGTAATACAGTCAATGCCTGTTTAAATAACTCAGTCAAAGTCTGTGTCTCTCATAACTTTAAAGCATTCAGGGGCTCTTAGCTTCTGCTTAGACACCTATATGTAGATAATTGAATACTGGTGTCTTAATCTGGAGCTGAACTCCATTCAGTAATATCATTAATTGTTCTCAAAAAACATTCATTCATCTCATAGTGTACACTGGTTGTAATCAAAATCTACATCCTTAACCTCTAGTTAAGTGACTGATAAAACCACTTGTCTCTACCTCGTCATCATATAGTACAGATATTTGTTTCTTACAACAGTGTGGAATTTTCAGGTTTCTCCAACCTCTCTCTGTTGGAGGCAATTTGGACAGTGAGGTTTCACATGAATTACTGCTGATCTTAGAATCATAGAATTGTTTTGGTTGGAAAGGAGCTTTAAGATCATCGAGTCCAACCATTAACGTAACACTACCAAGTCCACCACTAAACCATATCCCTAAGCACCACATTTACTCATCTTTTAAATACCTCCAGGGATGGTGACTCCACCACTTCCCTGGGCAGCCTGTTCCACTGCTTGATCAGTTTTGTTTGTTTGATAAATCTGTTCACTGCTTGATAGTTTGCAGACAACACCAAGTTGGACGGGAGTGTTGATCTGCTTGAGGGTAGGAAGGCTCTGCAGAGGGATCTGGACAGGTTGGATCCATGGGCCGAAGCCAGCTGTAAGAGGTTCAACAAGGATAAATGTCAGGTCCTGCACTTTGGGCACAACAACCCCATGCAACGCTACAGGCTTGAGGAAGAGTGGCTGGAAAGCTGCCTGGTGGAAAAAGACCTTAGGGGTGTTGATCAATAGCCAGCTGAATATGAGCCAGCAGCGTGCCCAGGTGGTCAGGAAGGCCAACAGCATCCTAGCCTGCATCAGAAACAGTGTGGCCAGCAGGACTAGGGAAGTGATTGTCCCTCTGTACTTGGCACTGGTGAGAGCACACCTTGAAAACTGTTTTCAGTTTTGGGCCCCTTACTAAAACAAAGGTATTTAGGTGCTGGAGCGAGTCCAAAGAAGGGCAGCAAAGCTTGTGAAGGGTCTGGAGAACAAGTCTTGTGAGGAGCAGCTGAGGGAACTGGGGTTGCTTACCCTGGAGAAAAGGAGGCTGAGGGGAGACCTTATTGCTGTCTACAAGTACCTGAAAGGAGGTTGTAGCAAGAAGGGTGCTAGTCTCTTCTCCCAGGTAACAAGCAATAGCATGAGAAGAAACGGCCTCAAGTTGCACCAGGGGAGGTTTAGATTGGATATTAGAAAAAATTTCTTCACTGAAAGGGTTAAGAAGCAGTGGAACAGGCTTCCCAGGGGAGCGGTGGAGTCACCATTCCTGGAGGTATTTAAAAGATGAGTAAATGTGGTGCTTAGGAATATTATTTAGTGGTGGACTTGGTAGTGTTATGTTAATGGCTGGACTCGATGATATTAAAGGTCCTTTCTGATCAAAACGATTCTATGATTATATGATTCTATAACCCTTTCAGTGAAGAAATTTTTCCAGATATCCAGTCTAAATCTTGATAGCAATACTTTTTTTTCCCAGTATCCATTCCTGCTAAATGTACACTTTACTGATCATGCCAGCTGTGGGCCCATTAATCACCATTAACTGGTGTGCCATTAGGTACTTTTGCTAATTACATTCTCATTTAGCAGTTCCCACTAACCTGTTCAGTGCTAGCTGTCACCATAGTAGTTTACATGATCCCCATATATTCATGTTGCTAACGGTTATTTGTTCTAATTTGTAAACTCTCACGTAAACGTGGCACTGGACTCCTCATTGATCTGCTGGTCTATCTTTTATAGTAATTCCCTGTAATATATTAGAATGAAGTGAAAACACAAATCAGTTCAGATTTCCTCTCTTAACAGCCAGATTTCCCAAGCCTTCCCACTGAAAAACAAAACAAGAAACCCTCAACACAACACAACCCAAACAAACCCCCAAACCCTCTCAGAAAGTCCAAAATTTCAGAATCTTCAGTGTTGCAATTTGCCGTGATTCCCTCACCCTTAGAAAGCTGGGCACAGCTGTCACCCATGCTGTGAGTAAATAACTTCAATAAACATAATTTTCTCAGGTTAACAAAATATGGTTTTTAACAGAAACCCCTCTAAGCTATTACCATGTAATTGGCAATTAACCTTGTCCATTTCATTATAGCCAGTGCCCCAAATTTTCACTGGAGGCAAAAATGCTTTTAACCTAGTGGGATGTTATCTCAGTCTTCATCTGCAAGAAGCAAAACACTACTTTTATACTACTTCATATGTTTTCATTTGCAGGTGAAATAAGTTTTAAACTAAATGCCTCTGAGCAAATAATTTTGGAATATGCAATATAGGTAATATTAGTTTGCAGGACGTATCAGGCACAGGTGACAAAATGTTGGCAGTGGGGTGCTGCAGGGGTGGCCTCTGTGAGGAGGACCATGGAGGACCCATACCAGAAGAGATTAATATTTCCTGAAGGGCTGCAGCCTGTGGGAAGGACTCACAGTGGAGCAGGGGAAAAGTGTGATGAGGAAGGAGCAGCAGAGACAAACTCTTATGGACTGACCACAACCCCTTATTCCCCATGACACTTGCACCACTCAGAGATGAAGAGGAAGTAGAGGACTCTAGAATGAATGAGTGATATTGAGCCTGGGGAACAAGTGAGTTGGGGGAGAGGGGAGGGGATGAGATGTTTTAGTTTTTGTCTTTGTTTCTCTCTGTCCAAATCTATTTTATTTGTCAATAAATTAAATTAATTTTGCTCATGTCAAGTCTGGTTTGCCTGTGATGGTAATTGGTAACTGATCTCCCTGTCTTTATCTCAACCCACAAGCTTTTTCACCTTATTTTCTCCACTTGTACTGCTGAGGTACAGGAGTGAGAGAGCAGCTGGGTGAGTGGGTGGAAGGAAGCCAGGGCCAACTCACCACATAGAAATATAACATATTCTAGTCTATCAGTAACGTGACAAAATAAATATAAATTTGCTGAGACCTTGAAAGTATAATCATTTTAGATTAAAGATTATTATAATACCAAGAATTTTCAGAAATTGAAGAGAAGAACCTTTTACAATAACAGTGATTAATGGATCTATAAACAAGAATCACAACCTTCTGAAATCCAGATCTTGGTTTAACTGTTATATTATTGTTACAACTGTAATATGCATTGAGTTTTTTTGACATTTCCATAATGATATTAAACAACACGTGACAAGGTTAGCATGATCTGACTTCGTTTTTCTGTTACATCCTGTAAAGGAAAATAATTCTTTTTTCTCTGTAAACGTGTGTCATGTTCACATCCTGATACAGAATTTACTTCAGAAATGAATGGTCACTGATATCAGAATTTGCTGCCTGCAACTTAACAAGTCAACATCCACATTTGTTTTATTTTGTTATTTACTAATTAATATATTTGTACTTTTTATTCACTGATATAAGTTTTCTGGAGTATTCAGAATCATATTTTGATTCTCAAAGAATGGATAAAACTAAATGAAACTTCAATTTTTGTAATGGAATGACCAAGTATAGCATTTAATAACCTTATAAAACTCCAATATCTTGTTGGATCATTACTTCAGAATGTGTTCATAGATGAAGAGACAATGAGAAGAGCTTAAACATTCAAAACTGTATTGTTTTCCCTAAGTAATTTTTATTCATCAGAGCCAGGTATTGAAACAGCAAAGAAACTAATGAAGCACTGGTGACTGAACACCCATTGGTATGTTTCTTATTACTTTTCTTCTTAAATCTTAACGAGGTATAATTACAGTTTCTTGTATTTTGTCCAGAACATACATTATTCTAACAGAGAGTAGTGACAAGCAGCTGTGTCTGACTTCATGAGCAGCAAACTTACTGCAAATATGTAAATGAGAAACAACAAATAAGAGCCTGGAGATACTAACATCTGTGTGAATGAAGCAACCATTTCACAACTCAGTGGACCTTAAACAAAGCAGACATTGAAATCTGTTCAGTACATGGGGTGGATTTTTAAATGTGTTCAATTACTGCTTGTCGCACAGCTGTCACTCGAGCACAGCTTCCGTCACACCAGGGATTCTGCTTTGACACTACCAGCATATAAAAATTGTGTTCATGATAAATAATTTTCCAGCATAGTAAAATAAGCATTTTTCACCCATGTCTATGAGTTAGAGATCTACTAATACTTCCATATCTCTGGCAATTTAGACAAGTAGAGATGGAGAGGCATCTGCTAGGAGCAAAATAGCTATTTTACCAATCTACCTAGTAACTACCCGGCTAACTATCTAATTTCTGTGTAATATTTAAGAAAATATATTGCTTTTGAGGAGAATATGAATTTTTAGTGAAAGATAATTCATCCCTTAATGATGAAGGGAAGGAGAAAACCACTCTTCTGCTCTCTGGAAAAGTAGATTTCTCTAGTCAACTTTTTCCACAGAGTGAAGCAGAGGATACTATAAGAACTGTTTTCTTTCCTAGAATATTTTCCTTTAAAATAGGTAGAGACACATGCAACATGTTGGTTGGAGGAGGAGCTTGAAGATTCAGTTAAATAATATTTTCAAATAATTATAACCTTTACATAGTACTCAGCTGTATTATTAATTTAACTAATATTATCTGTAATACTTATTATTACTGTTACTGGTAGTAATATTGGTATTCATCACAGGGAATTACATAAATCTTACTTTATATAAGAATTCCATAAATAAAATTTATGAATATAATTTGCTAGAATATTTCCAGTGTTATGTCATTTAATTAGAATAACTGATAGGCAAGCAGTATTTTTTGGTAATACTTTGGTAAACCCCTATACTCACCAAATTATCTCTTTTAAGAACCATCCTTAGATATTGAACAAGCAGTATGATCATGCATTAATAAGAACTCTATTTAGAATAGCTAATTCCAAGCATAATTTATTTATATTTCTTTCTGACTGTTTTGCTCATTCTTTAACTGACTTACTCCTAAATATCTAATATCTTAGCATCATAGAATCACAGAACTTTTTTGGCTGGAAAGGACCTTTAAGATCATCAAGTCCAGCCATTAACCTACCACTGCCAAGTCCACCACTAAACCATGTCCCTAAGCACCACATTTACTCATCTTTTAAATACCTCCAGGGATGAAGACTCAACCACTTCTCTGGGAAGCCTGTTCCAATGCTTGACAACGCTTTCAGTGAAGAATTTTTTCCTAATATCCAATCTAAACCTCCCCTGGTGCAACTTGAGGCCGTTTCTTCTTGTCCTATCATTTGTTACTTGGGAGAAGAGACCAACACCTACCTCGCGACAACCCCCTTTCAGGTAGTTGTAGAAAGCAATAAGGTCTCCCCTCAGTCTCCTTTTCTCCAGGCTAAACAACCCCAGTTCCCTCAGCTGCTCCTCATAAGACTTGTTCTCCAGACCCTTCACCAGCTTTGTTGCCCTTCTTTGGACTCTCTCCAGTACCTCAATGTCTTTCTTGTAGTAAGGGGCCCAAAACTGAACACAGTATTGAAGGTGCGGCCTCACCAGTGTTGGGTACAGAGGGACAATCACTTCCCTAGTCCTGCTGGCCACACTAATTCTGATACAAACCAGGATGCTGTTGTCCTTCTTGACCACCTGGGCACGCTGCTGGCTCATATTCAGCTGGCTATCGATTAACACCCCTAAGGTCTTTTTCCACCAGACATCTTCCCAGTCACTCTTCCCCAAGCCTGTAGTGTTGTATGGGATTGTTGAGACCCAAGTGCAGGATCTGATACTTGGTCTTGTTGAGCCTCATACTGTTGGCCTTGGCCCATCAATCCAGCCTGTTGAGATCCCTCTGCAGAGCCTTCCTACCCTCAAGCAGGTCAACACTCCCGTCCAACTTTGTGTTGTCTGCAAACTTACTGAGGGTGCACTCGATCCCCTCGTCCAGATCGCTGATAAAGATATTAAAGAGAACTGGCCTCAATACTGAGTCCTGGGGAACACCACTTGTGACCGACCGCCAACTGGATTTAACTCCATTCACCACAACAATTTGGACCCGGCCATCCAGGCTGTTTTTTATGCAGGGAAGGGTACGTCCATCCAAGCCATGAAGAGCTAATTTCTCCAGGAAAATGCTGTGTGAAACAGTGTCAAAGGCCTTAATAAAATCAAGGTAGACAACATCTACAAAGTACTTCAGTATCACAGCATTGCAGTGCCTGCAACTTAAACATCCAATACGAAAATCAGCCTTGAATAAAATGTCTAAAATCTGAATACAACACATCGAGAGAATTGGGCATCTCACACAGAATCACAGAAGCTATCACACAAAGCAAGGAGGTGCTGAGGGAAACAAGGAAATGCGCACACAAAATTACTGGAGAAGAATCTCAGTACATAGCTATGGTACTCATTCTTTTTTCTCTCTTTGACCAAATGAAGCAACAATACTCTAAGTTGAGTACGATTTTAGCTTTGAAAGAACGTTCCCGTGTATCATAAAATACCACATCAAAAGGTTGTGATCCACCAGTCATGCAGCCAAACTCATTATGTGATATTTTTTGTCAGTCACCTGAGTCAGATGGGTTGATTTCTGTTCCAGTTATATCTAAAGCAGGAGGAAAATAGTTAGAAACAGTACATAATGCTAAAATACAATGGCACTATTTTGGTTCGTGGATTAGTATGCCATTTGCAAAGTTATGCACATAGACACTGTAATTGTAGTTCAGATTTCATAAGTAAATGTTTGCAAATGCAGGAGTAGAATCTGTAGTTCCCTGGCGTCACATTTGCCTTTTTAATTTTCGATCACTACTGTATACATTTTTGGTCTGGGAGATCTCTAGTGATACAAGTCTGGATTCAGTCTTTCCTGTACTAAACTCTGACTGAATGCTGCACAAAGCAGAGGAAGAGAGATGTAATAAAAGAAATTCCATATGATTCTGGAAGATATCTTACTTCTCTTGTGTAGGTCAAGCTCTCCTTTGCTTAACTTCATCTTTAAATTGTTGTAGATTCTTTTGGTGGATACTGAGAAAATTAGAAGTTTATCCCTGACAGCCTCTTTGTTCAGTGACTGAAAATTAAACCAATACCAGGCTATGATCCAGATCCAAAGCCCTCTCATCAAAAGGAAGGCTCTTTTGGATCCAGACTCATGTAATCTACACTTCTCATATACATAATTTATATGAAAAAGAGACCACAAATAGTCCCTCCCTTCTCCAATTTTAAATAATAGATGAGGTGAAATAGAAAAAAAAAATAAATAAATGTTTTGATCTGGCATATCTATATTTCCTGAACTGCTCGTTATCATCAAAGTGTGTCAATGCAGCAATTCACAAAGTAATTGAAAACACAGCTTCTTGACACTTTCTCTTATTTATGTCACTTGCTAGAGCTGAAGGAGCAGACTTTGATAATATTATTAAAAATATATTCAAGGTTTTGAAAATAAGCAGCTAAACAAGAAAATAATTAATTTTTCTTTTTATAAAAAATAATCAATATTATTAGGTGATATTGCAATGGACTGTCGAGTTTGATCACATCCCAAAGAACTTTCAGTAGACAATATTTTACAATGTCTCTGACACACTGGATTTTTAAATTGCCAAATTATTTATTTTAAATATAGACTGCAACAGCTCTGGGAAAATTGTATCTCATTTTAAAATGTGCTTCACATAACTCTGAAATCCATATTTAAATTTGGTACAGGAAATGTCAGAAAACTGGAATTATTTGGAGTTAATTAGTTCAGTAAAACTTCAGGGAAGATGTGTATGCAGTGCTAGATTTGAAGGGGTTTCTATTAATCGTAGTCTGAGAGCTGCAGCTGCTGCCTGTGTGTGCTGTATGATACAGCTGATGAACTGCTGATTTGTGAGACAACCAGGCAAAAGTGTAATATGAAAATACTATTCAGCTAACAATGAAAGTGGTACCAAAAGAAACACAAGACCCATTAGAAGTAGTCCATGAAATATTTGTGCCTGTTCTACAGATCCAGAAGGAAATAGTACTTTCTTATAGACAAATGATAATAAAAGTTGTTCTAATTTTTCAGTTTGTAAGGAGCCAATCAATAGCTCTGAAAATGCTTAATGTTCTCAGTATATCATACAAAAGTTACTAGCAACCTGCAGCACTCCGTATTTAGATGCAAATACATACAAATTAATTCTGCAATATTTATATTTAAAATATCTAAAAATATTCCGTTGAAACATATTTTAGAATAAATACTTCCAGTAAATTTAAGATAATGAACAACAGCTCTTTATGTCTACTCAGGATGGAGGAGGCTATTCTGCATCTTTCAAATATTAGCTGGTAACCAATGAGAAAGAAATAGACTATATTAGGTAAACATATAAAAAGAAACCTCTAGTGGACCTGAAAAGTGGGCCAAAGAGAAACAAAGCCCCAGTATCATGCTCCCCCAACAAAGAGGAGGGAAAAGCCACCATTGTGAACATCATACTCCTAGTGAAGACCTAGTTCTTGGTGACCCCTTGAAGAAAGCTGAAGTTCAATCCTAGGACCCAGAGGACACTGGAAGAGTGAACATAACACTGAAGAAAAGGGGTAGATATTAGGAAAGAGTTGTGGGGTTTTTTTTTCCTATGTAACAATTTTCATGTATTTATTGAGACTTTTATGTAGTACTTTGGAAAATGAGCGTATAATATTTTAAGTAGAGCAATATATTAACTGGACTATCATTAAATTCTTAGCTCAATATATATATAGTGTGCTAACTCTTGTCCATGGCAAGATTTCGAGCATAACATTATCGCAGATTTCTCTGGACAAGAGTAAGTTGACATAGTCCAAAATACAGCCAGGAAGTGATCTAATGATTAATTAATGTAAATAACAAAGGTTTTGTTATTTACACTAAAATCCAAATTCTGCCGGCTTTAACAGAAAAAGGTTTACCTCCATGTGTGCCTACACTGTCATTCAAAACAAGACAGAATGTTAGGGATTGGAAGGGACCTCGAAAGATCATCTAGTCCAATCCCCCTGCCGGAGCAGGATTGCCTAGACCATATCACACAGGAACGCGTCCAGGCGGGTTTTGAATGTCTCCAGAGAAGGAGACTCCACAACCTCTCTGGGCAGCCTGTTCCACTGTTCGGTCACCCTCACCGTAAAGAAGTTTTTCCTCATATTTATGTGGAACCTCCTGTGTTCCAACTTGCACCCATTGCCCCTTGTCCTGTCAAGGGATGTCACTGAGAAGAGCCTGGCTCCATCCTCATGACACTGTTCACTGTACTGAAGACGAGGTAGCCCAGACTGAGTGCCTTCATGGTACATAGCATTTGGTCTTATGCCTATTTGACACATTTTTTGTGACTTGTTTTTTATGCTGTTTTTATTTGTTTGGGGTTTTTTTCTTTCTTTCCCCTGCCCCACCCTGGCATCTGAACTATTGTGAGATCTCTGCTGAAGACCCTCAGAGTTATATAATTATGAAATAAAATTGAGGGTGTTTGTGACATGCTCTGGGGACATGACAATATGCACAAGTATCTGTAGGAGTATCTGAGGATGTAAGGCCTTTTGGGGAACTTCTGAGGACTGCAAAGGTCAAAGGTGCAGTGTTGCTCACGCTGTTTATTGCGATCTTTCTGTGGCATACATATCTTCCAAACTGTGGAAGATAGTTCTACTACCTACAAATTTTTCTGAAATCTCAAATGTTCCTTTCTTTAATTATTTTGAATAATTAGTAAACACTGAGTGGCAGAAAACAACCCATACAAATACTTCTGCAATGTTTATAAACACATTATTAAAAGAAACAGCAGATTCAGGTTATTCTACAGGTTCTGCTTCACCTCTTAATGCCATGCTTGCTTGAATCAATAGTATTGATGAAATACAGAATTGTCAAAGTAAAGAAACAGTTATAAACACCAAAAAGGGTAATTTAAATTAGTTTCATTTAATTTACTATTTATTTTTTTTTTGGAGATGGATAAGCTCGCAACAAGCCATCAAAACCAGAAAATTTAGCAGAGTGTGGAGTTTTCTTCCATCAAGTAGGAAATATTTTGAAGCAGAGATTGAGGAAGCAGTATAAATTTCACAACACAGATCATGAAGTGTTGTGTTGACATTGGCATGTTCCTTTATTATTTTTCACCATCAGACATTAAATAAAAATTATAGGATTTAGTGTTGCTAGTGTAAAATATGACAATTATTGACAGAGCAAGAAATAATGCAATGGACAGTTCTCGCTTTCCTAATTCAGCCTCTGACTTTTATGATGCTGTCCTCAAAAGTATTATGAAGGGACTAGGCAGCAAGAACCTCATGAAAGAAACAATGCTGTCAAGGTGGGTCGCTTTCACGTTCTGCTAGGGAAAAAAAATTCTCTCAATTGCATGAGCAAAGGGGTAATTCTTTCATTTGACCAGACATGAGAACAGATTAAAGTAATCTACTGAATGAGAGCGGTGCTTTTTGATGATGAAACATCTACTTATAATTTAACAAAAGAAAGGGGAAAAAAGCTTCTTTGAAGTTTCTTCCAGAAGCTTCTCATTTGAAAAACTACTCAGATTTAATTACAGAAAGACTCAAGAAGGTATTATGTGCTATTGGAATAATGTGGAAAAATTAATACAATTTATAAAAAAGCCTGTGAATCAGCAATGTTGAGCCATATGCACACAATCATCAGCAAAATCACAGCAAAATGGACAAAGTTTGTGTCCCTTTCATTCAGAATTTAAATTTCAAATTCTGAGTGTCTTCCTGTTGAGATGATAACTTCTGTTCTTGTGTAAGTTTCTCTGACTATCCACTCATAAAAGTCACTAAAGAAGAGACGTTCCATCCCCTGTCTCATAAATGGAGATCCAATATCAAACAAACCAGTATTTTTCCATCTCTGTTTGAAAATATCTGTGACTCAAACATATAACAACTTATTTTACAAACATGTAACAAATAATTTAAAAGCAATTAGAATGTATGGAAAACACTAAGAAAAAATGGAAAATACTTCTGAAATCTTCATAAAATTAAATCTTCAACGCTAATTTGTAGCAAATAACTGCTGAAGGGTAGTTACACACAGGACCTTATTTCTCATTTGCAATACAGGAAGAACTGAGATTTTTGCTACACAAAGGCAATCTCCATCTAGCAAAAATTTATTTGCTTATAGAAAGCTTCTGAACATTATTGTATTATTCCATTCTCCTTAGGTGTACTCGACTTAACATAATGCTAGAACTATTTCCTGGAGAGAGACTCATGAAGAGGACAGAAAATATGTGAGCATAACTCTAGATTAGCGATTCAGACATTATGTCAGGTGGCTTTCAACTAACTAATCCACTGATTCTTTCAGCACATGATCCCAAATGTACATCCAATAAACTCTCAACTTCTCATTATATGGAATAGCTCGTAAACTGTTCCTCAGCTGATTTACTCACAGTGTTTGGCCTGCAGGCCCATTCCTTCAATGACACCTTTTGCCTGCTTTGATATTCAGAGCTGTCCAAGGATACTATTCAGTTCTTGATTCTTCATTTGCCTCCTGCTGTTTGGTGCAGGTTGTCTCTTTCTCTAAGACAAAGGTAGAAGCCTCTCATCCTTGTCTGTTATCTTCTTTTCCCCTATGGCAAGATAAAAGAGGCTCAAGAAACACAATGTTAACACTGTTCTTGCCTCCTTATTTTGAACGTGTCAAAGGGTCAGTTTGGGATGGCACACATTCTCTGCCTGACTATATTTCACTTCTCTTCAATAGAATTTGTTAAGTAATGACCTTGAGAGTACAGCTATGGAAACACAGGTACCATGCAATACACTGTAAACATAACATTCAGAAAAAATGAAATTTCGATCATGTCAAAGTACTTTTAGGATTTGTCTTTAAAGAAATCTAGCCCCACTAGCATATTCCCACAAGATTTTTTGTTTTGTAAAATTCATTTTGTGATGGAAATCTGCTGTACTGAAAAAAAAAAGTGCACCTGCTCTACTCAGCACATTGATAGTCTTTGATCAGGCAAGGTTTGAGCTTAATTTTATGACTACTATACATTTCTCAACAATAACTGATTCTGTTATGTCACAGCATGTGTATTTCTTTATCATTTTGCAAGGGTTAATGGTAAGTTAATGGTTAATGTTTTTATTTAGTTTTATTAAATAGACTACAATCTTTAGGAAAGTATGTAAAGAGAACAGACAGATTTATGAATTGTGTTCTTTGAATCTTATTTTACTAGAAGCAGGAAACTACATGGTGCAAATATACACAGATATGTGCAAAGAAAACTTTAGATAAAGTCTGTAACAAAAATAATGCTTCTTTATGTTACATAATAACAAAAATTATATCTTTCTGGTTCCCAAAAGTTGGGGATAAAAAAATGTACTATTTATTCATTACTTAAAATATATGTTGGAGAAACAGGAAATGATGGAGGACTAAAATTATTTCTCTTATCTATTTTTGCAAATTGTGGACATGAAGTTGTTCTGTATTATATTTGTAAATGCTCTCAATTTAGTGAATCAGCATGCAACAATCATGCACAAAAGAACAGAGGACTACAGTAAACTGTAGCCTGATGTTTAACATTACAAAATGATCCATTTTTTCCTTCTAAACTATGAGTGTGTTCAGTAGCAGTCAATCTACTTCTAATATGTTTTATGGATATTATCTCTGTAAGCATTCTCTTTGAAGAACTGTTCATTCAATCTGTAGTCCTTAAAGAGAATTATGATTTTATTTGTGAGAACATCAGAAAAATATTTTCAGTTCCTACCTAACAGTAGCCATTAATGTTTACAATTTTTTCAAGGAATTAACATCCTTCATGGCTCATTATTTAGTCCTGTAGATTTAATTGCATTAATATTTCCATTTAGGTGGCATAGCACAAGATTTGATTCTGTTTGTACGTAGCTGTTGCACTTGAAGATGCTGCCTGGCTTTTATACATAATTAAGATCAATATGTGAGTCTATGACACATTTTAAAATCATACAGGATGCTTGCAAGGGCATTGAAGCAAGACAGATTGATCTACGCACATAAACATGCACACACACACAACCATTCTCACAAACATATAATTTCTCTCAAAATAGAAACAAATCATTGGAGAAGTATTTCAAAACCATAGGCTGTGTCATCCCATCAGCTTTTGAGCAAAGCTCCCTATTGAGAATTCTGATTAAAAATTTATAATATTAAATATGGTAGCTTTCAAAGTTAATCACAAAGTTTCAAAGTTTTAAATGACTTTGCAAATAAGTACCTCTCTCAGGGCCCTGAGGGGCCCAATAAATCCCGACCAACCTCTCCTGAGGCTTCCAACCACAACTAGGGGCCCAGAGGTTCCATTTCAGCTCTACTTGAGGCCATCAACCCCCTTCCGAGCCATGTTGGAGGAGTGTCAGTTTTCGGTTCAGCCACAGGCATAACCCTGTCTGTCCATGGAGCCCTATCATCGGGACCCCAACCCACGGACCCCCAAATCCTGCTGTGCCCTGACAGTGAGCTTAGGCCTTCTTGAGTCCTGAATCAAGGGCCATAGAGTCATAGTCTCTGGCCATAAGACTACAAACTCTCCTCAGGGTCTAGCCTTTCCCTGTGCTCTGATCTCCCTACAGAGCTGATCCTTCACTCAACCCCAGGCTCTGAATTCAATCCCCCTTTGGCACTCAGGTCTCTGGGGCTTCTCAGGGGTAACTTCAAGTCTCTTGTGCCATAGCCCTTGATTGTTGTCCTTGCTCTTACTTTGCCCCCTGAAACAGTCCCCTGACACACCCATCCTCCCACAGCCCAGGACTCCATTTCAGCCCCCCCAGGACCACCAGTGATGTCGCAGCAGGGCTGGTCTCCATCTCCCCATGGCCATGCCTTGCCTAGTCATGGGCCCTGTCAAGCCAGGACTTCCTGTTGGTCCACATGCCATCCAGGCCTCAGCCTCAGCCCTGCCCATCCCCATCCCCAGGGAGGTGCCCACTGCCTGTAGCTGGAGTTGCCTCTGATGCCCCCTTGGGACAGCCCCATGGGAAGCTCCCATAGCACACATCCCCTGGTCTACAGGGCACAGCCAGCCCTGTGGTGCCCTGACAGCCAAAAGATACAGGATCCAGACACACAAGGTCAAGAAAAAGAGAACATATTAATTAATGTAATAATATATTCATAATTGCAACTCTTAAAACTGTATATAGGTTAATCACATCCTCACGTGGGAGTTAACATAAAAGATTTTGACTGCTTGTGAATCTGGACAGCATATATGATGAAATAATTAGATGAAACAATTAGTGTATTTCTGTCAGAGCTGTATTGCTTGATCAAAATACACTCTGTTGTTGTATTAGATACAAACTGTATGCTGATAGAAATCTGATAATCTAATTTGATGATTTAGGCAGTCTGACATTCTCCTACAGGCACTTTCTTTTTTGGGGTTTATTTTTTTGTTGTTTTTGTTTTGGGGTGTTTGCTTGCTTGTTTGTTTTAGTAGCATCCTTAAGGTTTAAGAGAAGTTTTTAGATACACACACATGCGCACACACACCGAGGAAGGTAGAGCCCCTATCTTAAGTTTTTACAATTCACAAAAGCTACTGAAAACACTGAGACCAAAAAGCCACAGTATCAGCCAGAAAATATTTGAGATTCTATCACTCTCTGAAATATTCATGTCTGCCAGGAATAAAAATAATAATTTCTCTTTCCTAATTTGCACCGATGTCCCAAATTATTATTGTATTTTTATTTACGTAATTCTTAGTTGAACTGGTTGACTTTAATATTGATTATTTCCCTGGATATGCTTTCAACTTCACAGTGAATTGCAGTAAATTTTCTACCTGCCCCAGTCAGGATTAAAATAACTCTTTCAGAGTTAAAATCGAGGAGGAACGTATTTCCAATAAACCTTATTTTAAATAAGAATATCTGCAGATGTGAGGTGAATATGAATAATTTTAGGACACACAAATACCATAGTAATGGTAATGAAGCATTAAATTTTTGACACAAATTTTCCCCAAGTACCCCCAGAGTAAGGGTTGTACGTTACACAGTATATTTCGAGTATAGAAAAGTTTTATATTGTTTCTTTAGCGTGAAGGATTCTTGTCCACCCATAATTATAGTGTGTGAAATTAAGAAATCACTGGCAGACGCACCATGAGCCTTAAGTTAATCAATTACTTGGTTATGTTGAATTTTACAACTTACGATTTTTTAAACTGCAGTCCCAAAATAAACTATTACAATCTGAGTGTTATTTGGGTAGCTATGGTTGTCTTACCTCCTACTGATATCTTACCTTAGCTGTGCACTTTAAAGAAAAAAATAGCTCAAATTAAGAATTTTCCAACAGTATTACTGACAAGTCAGACTGAAGCAATTACTAAAAGCAGTGGTAAATCTTCAATAAAAGTTGCCTAACTCCCAAGAACCCTCAGAACTCTGAATGTGATATTTTTATTTTTTTTTTTTATCATGAATACTTTCTAAATAAACTCACATTCAAAGAAGTTTAATGAAAGAAAAAAGATGAGAGAATCAGAGTAATGGATACGTGATGTCATTAACTTGAGAGAAATTAGAATTTAATATTGTCCTTCTATTGAACAATTCTAAGTAATGATTTCTGAAACATACTCCTTACCAAAACTGTCATTGAAAATAAGTAACGAATACCTTAACTAAAGTTAATCTGTATAATAGTCTTGGTTTCCAATTCTGCAGACTCAACATAACTGAAAAATTCCATTCTTCCACTTATGCTTTTTTAATAATTGTCTCTAAAAGAGACAATATCATATATTCTACAATAGAGTTTTTGAGTGGCAATCTGGAAATGGTTAAAACAAGAACGTATAGACATATGTACTGTATTAGTAGACCACAATATTTTATTTTAATGTGGTGGTTTTCTTGGGGGTTTGTGGTTGTTTTTTTTTAATATCATGAAATGTAAATGATGATAGAACTTCATTTGAGGTTTTGAGTGACTATTTGCAATCATTATTTTTGAGTTATGGGAAATACCAAGTTAAATAAAACAGTTTCTTGTATTTTTTTCTGAACAAGTATCAAAAAGCAGCTCTTTTTAATTACCTATGAAAATACCGGTGGTGTTTCCAATTTAAGAAAAAAAAAATCAGCCTCTCTGACCTTTTTTCCCCTAAGCATTCTCTAGCTTATTACTTTCTTCTAATTTCCTAGGCTGAAATTTCAACACAAAACCATTTAAAAAAAAAAATTAACATTTTTATTGTTTTATTTAAAAATATATTTTGAAATATATTGATTACTTTGAGTTAAAACTGATTTTGAAATTTTTGCAGAACTAAGCTTCAATTTTGTACACGAACCATGTAAGCATCCTTCTCTCCTATTCTCCAGAAATAAAGCAAAAAATAGATCTTAAGAATTTTAATTGAGGGAACTGGTATGTAGTTTAGGAATGTTATCATCTGTGTAGAATTATTAATTATTTTAGAATGATCAAGATAAGAACTTTTATCCTATAGATGGTAGAAAATACAACTTTTTAATGTAAAACTTTGGAATTTCCAAGCACTCAAGTTCCGCTAAAACCATAAAAATCAAATACTCTTCCTCTGTGGGTATCGGAGGAGTTTACAAAAAGGCAGCCTTCATCATATCATTGAAACAGTTGGCTCAGAGGTCTAAAGAAAACAAGTTTTTTATAGGTAAACCAAAAATAAGATAGATAATATGCCTGCTATATTATGCCTCTAATTAGCTGACATTAACCCTCCAATATCTAGTACATGGTAATAAAATGTTAAAACCTGTGTCTGATAGATGCTATGATATAAGGATGAAATAATATTAAAAAAAGAATGAGAAGATAACAGATTTGATTTATCAGTCTTGCCTACATTCAGTACTCCATCTCAGACAAATTTGAAGTGTTTGAATAAGCCATGAAACCCAAAGATTAAGGTTTTATACATTGTGAGAACAGCTTACTGCAAAGAACATTACTCATGAAAATTAAATTACTCTTTAGTGGAAAAACAAATGTTCTGTTAAGCAGGAAAGGATTTACTGATGTGACACTCACCTATCTGGGTGTTAGCCTTTTCAGTGAATTTTTCCCTCAGTGTTTCACTCTAGATTGAGAAGCATGGGAAATAATATTGTGCCGTGTGCCTTGCATCCTTAAATTAATCTAGTGTTTATATCTCTCCCTGTTCTGTAAGCAAACATCACAACTAGGCAGTATATTCTAATTCACAGACTTTGATTAGCTTTTCAATTATCCCAAAATGTCTATCGTATGGGTTCCAAACAAACAATTGTTTAATCTTTGTTTGTTTGTATAAGACTTTATAAAAGAGAATCCCATTATCCTTTTACTTTAAAATATTTGTGAAAATAACTTCTATGTTAATAATGAGGTGTCTGAGAAGTACAAAGATATTATTTCATAAATTATATGGAAGACTCAAGAAGGGATTTAGAAGAGATGCTTGGGGGTTTAACTTTTTGAGTTTTCTTAAAATATGATTTGATTCTCAGTTTTCAAACAAAAAGTTGTTTTAGAGGGATAATGACAGCTGCATATATATCACTTAGGAATCCACATCTATTGCACATATGAATATTGATGTCAGTGTTGCATCAGTGCCGAGAAATAAATTTTTCTTATGCATTTTAAATTGAAGGAGTTTATTCCTACCTGGTCTTGATTTGTGCTTCATCCTTACATCAAAATATACAGAGCAAGCTCTTCCTGCCTTCAGAGCAGAGCTTGCTGTTGTGTTAAAGGGAACAGCAGCTCTGATGCTTACACAAAATTTCCTCTCTTTATTCCTCCATTTCCTGGTGCAGCATGGACAGCAGGAAGAGCAGGCAGGGTGGAACAGGGAAAAAAATCTTATAAAGAGATATAGTAGGTGACATTTTATCTCTTGGTCTGACATTTCAGAAAGGTAGTATCCTTCAAGAAGGGCGAATAAGTCTCTCTCTCCCATACGTGGTAATGAGCCTCCACCTCAACCCTTAATCTCTGCTGCACCTAACAAGGGCAACTTAGTTCATTCTGCAGCCTCTGCTGTGTTTAAATAATTAGTTATAGGCATCTGTATAGATGAGGAGCCTTAATGCTACGTTTTTATTTGCTGACGAACTGTAGGGATGACTGAATGTTATAATTGTTTTTTGTGCTATAATGTAATAGATGACACAGTTATTTTTTCCATGCATCACTCAACAATGTTCCTGGAAAATTATACTGTTTAGCCTGTTGTTTGGCATAGATTTAACTGGTAGATACTTCTTGCTTAAAATTGATGACATAAGTTGTTTGCAGCATTGTATTTCTATTACAAGAACCTTGTGGTAAAGTGGCAGAGGGTTTGCACAGAGGCAAAATTGTTCTCTTATTCGTTATGGTCCCTTAATTTCTATTTCTTTTGTTTCAAAGAATGTAAAACAGTGTGTGTTGCGAACACAGAATAATCCTGAGCATCTGTAGAGAGATTGTGAGACACTGGCAACAGTAATCCTAAATGGAAAAAGTCTAATTCAGAAAATCACAGACACAGTGCAAGCTGATTGCTGTAGCTGAAGGTTAAGTCATAGGCAGCTCTTTATTATCCTTTCATGTTCTATGCAACACCTGTTGCATCACCTATGGATGTTAGCAGCTTACCTGCAAAAAGTTGCAAGCACAGTCAGCAAACCACCAGCCTGCATTCTGTTCTCAGCTCCCGTAGTACTCAAGAAAACCTTAGGCAGCACCACGTATGCTCTTTCATTAACAGAATGAGGAAAAGTAGGGAGAGGATACAGACGTTAACAGGTGGATTGGAAAAAGAAAGAGCACACACACATTGTCTTTTTCTATGCACATATACTTAAATCAGAAAGTAAGACAGAAGGAAAGAGATAATAGGAAGAAGAGAAAAAAAGGAAAAACAACAAAAACCAAGACACAACAGAGGCTGATGTAGAAAATGTGCATAAAAGTAAGAGACAGCTGGGAGTCATCAAATCTACTAGCGAAAATTATGTGCTGGAAAGACTTTATGAGATGTTTCCAGATCAGCTTTTGTAATTACAGTCTTTAATATCTCTGGTTTATAATTTTCACCTTACAGGATTAAAGTCAGGCCTTTTAGCTTAACTTCTTCAGCTAGCTAGGTTGTTGACAACACAGAGTGCACTTTGAAGTTCCTGACGTAACACTTCTGGTGTTTTGCTAAAAGAGAGTGCTGTGAGGTCACTAATTCAGCAGCTCTGACATAATCAGCTGGAGAAAAGTCACCGATCTCAGTTTGCTGCCTTAGATCTTCTATGCACTGGAAAGTTGACCAGTGTCAGGCTTTTAGGTAACCCCTCTAGCTTACTGAGAAGAGGACTCCTAAACTCATTAACAGAAAATTGCTAGTGGATTGGTTGCAACTCAAATACATAGAATTCCATGTTCTCAAATGGGAGCGGTGGTGGGTGGAAGAAAAAAAAAAGAAATTTGTCATGAAGAACTACATTAATGACGGCAAGTCCTGGTTTTTCATTAAAGGTAAGAGCCTATTTAGCTTTGATTACCTTAAGTTATTGATAATTTTAACACACTTTCTGATATAAAGATGTAGATCTCTGCTGAAAATGTTAATAATTTTTTTTATTATTAAAGTGAAATTGTAAGGTGAAAGAATCGATAAGATTACTGGTTTCCAGAGAATGTTGTTGTAGTCACTAGAAAAAAATACTTAATACCTTTGTCGTTTTCTAGACTAATTTAAAGACAAAGATCCTTTAGTCATTGGCCAGAGCTTTCTACCTGTCTGAAATGGTTCAGTGAACAGTTTTTGACTACTTCTGACTGTATCATTTTCACAGAATCACAGAATCACAGAATCACAGAATCAATCAGGTGGGAAGAGACCTCAAGGATCATCGAGTCCAACCGTTGCCCTGACACCACCCTGTCAACTAGACCATGGCACTAAGTGCCATGTCCAGTCTTTTCTTAAACACATCCAGACATGATGACTCCACCACCTCCCTGGGCAGCCCATTCCAATGTCTAATAACCCTTTCTGAAAAGAAATTCTTCCTAATGTCCAACCTGAACCTCCCCTGGCGAAGCCTGAGGCTGTGCCCTCTTGTCCTATCGCTAGTTGCCCGGGAGAAGAGGCCAACTCCCACTTCACTACAACCTCCCTTCAAGTACTTGTAGACTGCAATAACGTCACCTCGGAGCCTCCTCTTCTCCAGACTAAACAACCCCAGCTCCCTCAGCCGTTCCTTGTAGATCAGACCCTCCAAACCCTTCACCAGCTTGGTCGCCCTCCTCTGGACTCACTCCAACACCTCAACATCTTTCTTGAAGTGCGGGGCCCAGAACTGAACACAGTACTCAAGATGCGGCCTCACCAGTGCCGAGTAGAGAGGGACGATCACTTCCCTAGACCGGCTGGCTACACTATTCCTACTAGAGGCCAGGATGCCATTGGCCTTCTTGGCCACCTGGGCACACTGCTGGCTCATGTTTAGCCGGCTGTCGATCAGCACCCCCAGGTCTCTTTCCACCGGGCCGCTTTCTAACCATTTTTGGAGCATATGTAAAATTGTAAACTTGAATTAAACACCTAGTTCAGTATTTCTAATTCACCATACTGGGGAAGAAACAAAGAAAACATTCTTTAAATCACAAATAGAAAAATTAGATGTCTAACCTGAGGTAGATATCAAGTTAAAGTCACATAAGGTCTTGCAGTATCTGGAAGAAAACAAACAGTTCTTTATCTCACCTGAAAATATGTATCTAAAATATGAAAACAAACAAACAAACAAAAAACAAAACAAAACAAAACAGGTTTGTCACCTCAATTTTCCTTTCCTTCACTATGTAGAAAAGGAACGGGGGAAATCACTGCAACTTAGATTTACATAACTTCAGTTTCCTATGGTAAAGTAAAATAATACCACTCTCCACTTCCTCACTTTCTGTGTCTGATATGCTGGCTTCATATGAAGGAATCAAGTGTTTACTAAGCAAAATGATCTCATAGACTACTAGTGGAAAGATGGGAAGAGTTTTACATAAGTCATTGTCATCTCATCCTCTGCTGTACCTGATAAACCCAATGGCTTTTTTACATTGAAAGATGGGACCCAGTTTTCAAAACTGAAAACTCTGTAATTAAAAAAACCCACGTAATTTCCTAAGTGTTTCATAAAGAAAAGAAATATAAATCATTTTCTTGCCTTGTAAGGGGCTGAAAGCTGCTTTAATGAGAATTTGTTTCATCCATAAGATCTGTGGCATCAGAACAGCAGTCTGCAGCTTTTGCATGTTTTCCAGCACTCTGGTGTACAGTGAAGAAACAGAAGACATAAAAGTAGCCAGAACACTTTGAGTTTGAGAATATACTTTGTTCATTTACTTTAACAGTTACTTTGTGACAGAATTATTTATGGATATATAGTAATTACAGTACTGGGCAAGACATAGAAACTACATACTCAATATTCTATCTACAACAAAGACCAACAGCAAATGTTTTGGAAAAATGAAGAACACTACAGTAGAAAGATATGGGATAATCTGAATCCCATATTAAATCTGATCATGATTTCTAGTTGGAATATAATATTTTAATCTTTGTAGTATATAATTTAATAACCCTTCCACTTTTTAATTATTAATTAAAACTGTCAACATTCTTGCATATAAACTTGTAGTGATATTGGTCAGAAGAAAATTGTGATCTCTTGAGTTCAAAATTATTCCCAAATAATCTCAGATTCATTTCACTGTCTTTGTTGATCTTTACCAGATTAAGGCACATCCAAATTATTTATTTCTTAAAATACTCAGAGGAAAGTTTTGAGATAAACCACATGAAAATATAAACAGAAACCAAGCTCATAACATTCTTATGGACCTCTTAATATTCAGCCCTGTTTTAAAGTTCACTTTTTTGACTTTCTGTGGCAATGAATTTTATACTTAGTTAAAAACTGTATGAGATAACACCTTTTTTAGCTTTTTAACTCTTCAGGTTTTAATTCTACTTTTTTGTTGATTGTTCAGCTTTGAAACAGATAGAAAAAATACTCTGAAATATCCTGTCCATACAGCTCATTTATGATTTATTTTTATAATATTATCTCTGTCTTATTGTTCCAAGACATATTTTAAGGATAAAAAACAATTCTTCAATGTTTGTTTGGAAAGATTCCTCCACTCTTTGATCATATCATTGTCCTTTTTTTGAAAGTCTTTTGATTATGAATTGTCCAACATATCACAAAGAGTTTAGAACATGTAAACACATTTAAATAAGATCACCATAATATTCTTTGCATAATTCACCTCTCCATCCCAGTGTCTTGTAGGAGATATTTCATAGAAACATAGAATAGTTTGTGTTGGAAAGCACCTTAAAGATCATCTACTTCCAAAGTCCCTGCCACAGGCAGGGACACCTTTCCACTAGAACAGGTTGCTCAAAGCCCCATCCAGTCTGGCCTTGAACACTGCCAGGGAGGGGGCATCCACAGCTTCTCTGGGCAACCTGTTCCATTGTCTCACCACCCTCACAGTCAATAATTTCTTCCCAATAGCTAATCTAAATCTACCCTCTCTCAGTTTAAAACCATTACGTCTCATCCTATCGCTACATGCCCTTGTAAAAAGTCCCTCTCCAACTTTCCTGTAAGCCCCCTTCAGGTACTGGAAGGCCGCTAGAAGGTTTCCCCAGAGCCTTCTCTTCTCCAGGCTGAACAGCCCCTACTCTCTCTGCCTGTCTTCATAGGAGAGGTGCTTCATCCCTCTTATCATCTTCATGGCCCTCCTCTGGACTCGTTCCAACAGCTCCACGTCCTTCTTATGTTGGGGGCCCCAGAGCTGAATGCAGTACTCCAAGTGGGGTCTCACAAGAGCAGAGTAGAGGGCAAGAATCATCTCGCTCGACCTGCTGGCCACGCTTCTTTTAATGCAGCCCAAGATACAGTTGGCTTTCTGGGCTGCAAGCACACATTGCCAGCTGATGTTGAGCTTTTCATCAACCATCACCCCCAAGTCCTTCTCCTCAGGACTGCTCTCAATCCATTCTCCACACAGCCTGCATTTGTGCTTGGGATTGCTCTGACCCATGTGCAGGACCTTGTACTTGGCCTTGTTGAACTTCATGCGATTCGCACAGGCCCAATGCTCAAGGCTGTCAAGGTCCCTCTGGATGGCATCCCTTCCCTCCAGCGTGTCGATCGCACCACACAGCTTGGTGTCATTGGTAAACTTGCTGAGGTCACACTCAATCCCACTGTCCATGTTGCCGACAAAGACGTTAAACAGTGCCAGTCCCAATACTGACCCCTGAGGAATGCCACTCGTCACTGGTGTCCACTTGGACATCGAGCCGTTGACTGCAACTTTTTGAGTGTGACCATACAGCCAATTCTTTATCCACCAGGTGGTCCATCCATCAAGTCCATGTCTCTCCAATTTAGAGACAAGGATGTCATGCAGGACAGCATCAAATGCTTTGCACAAGTTCAGGTAGATGACATCAGTTGCTCTTCCCTTACCCACCAATGCTGTAACCCCATCGTAGAAGGCCACCAAATTTGTCAGGCATGATTTGCCCTTAGTGAAGCCATTTTGGCTGTCACCGATCACCTCCTTGTTTTCCATGTGCCTTAGCATAGTTTCCAGGAGGATCTGCTCCACGATCTTGGCAGGCACAGAGGTGAGACTGACTGGCCTGTAGTTCCCTGGGTCTTCCTTTCTTCCCTTCTTGATGATGGGGGTTATGTTTCCCCTTTTCCAGTCAGTATTTCACCATATTTGTACGAAGAACAGTGTTTTCTCCTGTGCTGTCAACATTAACTACAAGGTTATTTTTGTGGTTAGTTCTTCTAATTTAAATTATTGTAGGCTCTATGAATAACTTCAATTCTCATTCAGTGTGCTTTTCTTCATTTTTATTGATAGTGAAATTTGTTAGTCACCTTTTTATCCATTTAACTGCTGCTTTAAATATTTCAAGTTTCTCACAGCTGTAACTGGTCGTAAACAACTAAATTTTGTGTCTTCTGTAAAGCTTGCTGACTAGTCTCCTAACTTTCAGACTCTTAAAAAATATATTATCAAAAAAATGCGTAATATTGCATCTCAATATTACTTGTTTTTAACGTTTTACAGTGGTGAAAATAGATGGTTCACATTCGATTTTGACTTTTTCAATTTAGAGCATCTTGCTCCATAATACTCTTCCTGCTGCCTATGACTCTGCTTTCATTAAAATAGCAAGACTTCCAAACTTGGAAAAATTACTCAAACCCTAGCATTTGTTATGTTTTGTCCATTTATGTTATCTCATAATATGTAAAACTGTAAGTAGATTATCTAGTTAACAAGCCTGTATTGTACTGACATGCAGTTAAGGGACTGTTATGTTGCATTTTTTTTTAAATAGATTTACTAGTTGTGACAAAAATGTTAAGTAGTATTACTATAGCTATTTGTTTTTACAAGATCTCGATTCTTTGAGCACTCAACACATTAGATAGATAGGAAATTATTGCTATTGCTATAAATTATTGCTATAAAGTACATGCTATTTAATTACAAGGCAATAGGAGTCTTACTGTATTAGCTAAGCAGGAAAGATTTTAAAAGGGAATATGATGACTGGGGCCATTTTAGATTAACATTTACTAACTCTGATAATATGATGTACTGTAGGTCAATTGCATCATCAGTCTTTAGCAATGTGTAGTAATTACTAACTCTATGATAAACCACATTCTGAGCTAATACGTGAGGACCTTCATTAGGTAATGCCCTCAAGAACACCCATGGACATAGAAGATTATGGCTTGAGGGTAGATGTTTTCTGTTCAAATTAAAATGTGTTGGGATATTTTACACAGATGCAGTCTTGTACGTGTGAGGATCAAAAAGTTTCTTATGAATATTCATTAATTATGCATCTTAACATTTCTGAATGGGAGAGAGAATAATTGACTTTAAATTTCCAATATAGTACATTAATATTACACTAAATATTGCACTAAATAATTTTTACTTTCTCTTGGTACTTTAAGCACTTTCAGTTCTTTTAGGATTTTATTTGTATGTTTTAAAAAAAATCATGGATGTATTTAAAAACAAAAGGTTGCCTAGAAGAAATAAGAAAAATTGAGCAATACTGAGTTTAAAAAAAAATTAAGATAAGATAGAAAATACACTTTACAGTATCTTTGCTGTTCTACATGCAAGAGCTTTTTAAATGTAGTCTATCTAGACTTCAGTAAGGCATTCGACACTGTCTCCCACAGCATCCTCCTGGACAAACTGGCTGCCCGGGGCTTGAATGGGTGGACTCTTAAATGGGTAAAAAACTGGCTGGATGGCTGAGCCCAGAGAGTGGTGGTGAATGGGGCAAAGTGCAACTGGTGGCCGGTCACTAGCGGTGTTCCCCAGGGCTCAGTTCTGGGGCCGGTGCTGTTCAATATCTTTATAGATGATCTAGACATAGGGATTGAGTGCACCCTCAGCAAATTTGCAGATGACACCAAGCTGGGTGGCAGCGTCCATCTGCTGGAGGGTAGGAAGGCCCTACAGAGGGATTTGGACAGGTTAGATAGATGGGCCGAGACCAATGGCATGAGGTTCAACAAGATCAAGTGCTGGGTCTTACACTTGGGCCACAACAACCCCATGCAGCTCTACAGACTGGGGGAAGAGTGGTTAGAAAGCAGCCCGGTGGAAAGAGACCTGGGGGTGCTGATCGACAGCTGGCTAAACATGAGCCAGCAGTGTGCCCAGGTGGCCAAGAAGGCCAATGGCCTCCTGGCCTCTATCAGGAATAGTGTAGCCAGCCGGTCTAGGGAAGTGATCGTCCCTCTCTACTCGGCACTGGTGAGGCCGCATCTTGAGTACTGTGTTCAGTTCTGGGCCCCGCACTTCAAGAAAGATGTTGAGGTGTTGGAGTGAGTCCAGAGGAGGGCGACCAAGCTGGTGAAGGGTCTGGAGGGTCTGACCTATGAGGAATGGCTGAGGGAGCTGGGGTTGTTTAGCCTGGAGAAGAAGAGGCGCAGAGGTGACGTTATTGCAGTCTACAAGTACCTGAAGGGAGGTTGTAGTGAAGTGGGAGTTGGCCTCTTCTCCCGGGCAACTAGCAATAGGACAAGAGGGCACAGTCTCAAGCTTCACCAGGGGAGGTTCAGGTTGGACATTAGGAAGAATTTCTTTTCAGAAAGGGTTATTAGACATTGGAATGGGCTGCCCAGGGAGGTGGTGGAGTCACCATCTCTGGATGTGTTTAAGGAAAGACTGGACATGGCACTTAGTGCCATGGTCTAGTTGACAGGGTGGTGTCAGGGCAACGGTTGGATTCGATGATCCCAGAGGTCCCTTCCAGCCTGGTTGATTCTGTGATTCTGTGATTCTGTGAAATACAGTAAAGTGTCAAAAGATGGTCATATATTTTTCGTGAATTACATATGATCAGAAATAGAAACAGTGCGTTAGAAACATGGACCTTGTTAGTAGAGATTCTATATAAACAGGAAAATCTGTCTAAAAATACGTACACCTAATAGTACCTTATCAAACAGATTTTTGAAAACTGGAAGCATTTTGCTGAAAATTGAAAGCATTTCCTATGATTTACAGAAATCATAGGAATACTATTAAATTTTTATAGTTTACTGAATATTTATATAAAGTTGAAACTAACGGTATCAGAAAGGATGTTTTACTTCTTCTAGGCACTTAGGCACTGAAATACAAATACTTTGTGTTTAGCAATATTTTTTTCAAAGCAGTTCCAGTCCATCACTTTCTTGAATGCTTTCACAGTCCATTTTTCCAGACAGAACACTTAATTTTTGAGCTTCCCTCTGAAAGCCTTGGCACGTAGCTGACCCTTTGGTAGTTGTATCTTTCTGCTGCGCTGAGCTGCCTGATAAGGAGTGAAAGGGGTTGAAGACTTGATTGTCTGACAGAAGAGTATAATGTTAAAGCTGTCAAGAAATTGAAGATTAAGTCAGTCTCTCTCTATATATGTGCTATAGTAGCTGAAGACAAAGACAATCTCTCTTTCTCTCTCTACATATACACACGTGAGTATACACATACACACTAAAAATGTCACTATGTACTTCTCATCTTTCAGGAAAGTGCAAAAATGGCATAAAGTCAATACATCATAACCTCTGGAACTGGATAAATAAATATGAAACATGAAACAGATAAACAAACAAACCCAAATTTTCTGTGAAAAGTGCATGTTGACAAAACCAGCGTCCTCATCTCATTTTTGATGTCTTGGTATCAAACTTAGAGAACTCATGAATCATAGAATCTAAGCCCCACTAGATGAAATCCATAGATAAGTAAAATGAGTAACGTCAATATTGATTCAATTTGCACCTTCTTTAGTTTTGTAATATTTTGTCAATATCGCTATTTATTTTTTTTAAAAAAAATATATTTTTCCCAGTTTTATTGTACAATAGAATGATATATTAGTTATAATACCAAGAAACTTTTAGTAGAAGTCTAATAATTGATGACAAAATTAAAAAACAAAAGAGAAAATTTCAAATATTCAAAACCTCTGACTTTTGAATGGTGCAATATATAGCAATGAATAGTTGGTTATTAATGCCATCCACAAGCATATAATACATATCCAATAAATGTAAGAATATATTTGTAGGAGGCAGTATATTTTCTCAAAATTTTGTGTTCTTTTATGAGGAAAAGGGATTTTTTCCTCAAACAAAATGTTATTCTATTGCACATGGCTGTACAACAGAAACAATGCATTATTCTATCAGTTTATCAGCAAATAGTTTTCTAAAAATCTCATATTTGTTTTTTTTTTCTTATAACAGTGTTCGAAAAGCTCAATGTCCGTGTTGCTAAGAGAATCATCTGTTGCACAATCTCTTGCACTTTGAGCATGTATTATTAGTTGTTTTCTTTCCATGGTGCACCTTCTAAAGCAGATTCATTTTGGAGTCAGAACTAGTTGAAACAGTCTCAAAAAGGGCCATCAAAAGACATAAAATAAAACAGAATGCATGACCAAGCTCACTCCCTGACACTCCTGTGGTTTAACCTGGTAGATCTATCTGTGCTTAGTTGTTTTTTACTTTTGTTAGTATGCTGCTTTTACATTTGTAGGTTTATAGTCTTCTTCCGTAGCACACTGGCCATAAATTCCTAATCAACATTACTTTGAGTTCACAGCATGAGATGGATGAGACAACAAAAGTAGGAGTTGCACTAGTCTTAGAAATCTGGAAGTTGTTTTTTCAGTGCAAGCTACTTGTCTTCAGGATGGTCAGGGTCATTCTTTTTAGCTGTCTGTTATTAGTGTCTCATCAGTTTTGTAATTCTGTATACCTCCACGCTGGTATATTTGCTATTCAGAAATTCTAATGCTGATCTCACTTTATAACACAGAACTTCATGCTTGAGTAGGAGATACTGATAAGAGAGGTCTATAATATATCTTCCTGATAAACCAGCTAATGTATTAATGCATATATTGCCATACAAAGTCCTTGGCAAAAAAATCACATCTTCTGATTTAAACTCAATTTGAGTGGTTCCTCTTATGCAGAGGTCAAAATGTTACATACTAGGATATACCTGGATCATTAAATGTATGTTTCAATTCCATTCTTGTCATTGGGCAGCATACTAACTTTCAGTGAATAACAATTGTTTGAAGAATATAGTGAAGATTATGACCTATAACTAACAATAATTTTTATTACATTTTACTTGGTGAAAAACAAAACCCAAGCAAACAAATAAAAAATATGAAGAATAAGGAAATGGACAATGAGATCTAAAATAATAGAATCTAGTTGGTAAGCACATTTTTGAACTCCTGTTGTCTTGTGAGATGCTAAGTATTAATATCTATTTTCCTGTGTGGAATAGAAAGTTCTCAGAGTAAGATCTTGAGAGAAATATGCCATGGCTCAGTCAACAGTACAATTAATGACCTGGGTCATTTAGCCTTTTATATTTGAATTTCTTCATATGGGATAAAAGGAATACTAATTTATCTTGTGAGCACATCATGAGATTGTTTATTTGTTTTACTCACTGTAAAGTTGGGAGATATCATAGAGTTGTACAATGGTCTTATGTGTTTCTTCAGGACTAGTCTGTGTATCTGCATTTTGGTGAACCATCTTTATTTACTTAAAAAATAATTATTATTTTAGTTATCAATAACTTATTAGTAAAACAAGGATAACTGAAATGATACAATATATCTGCTGCAAAATTCCAACATCAAGCCTACTTGTAAGCATCATCAATGAATTTTCATTCTGTTTTCTGAACAATGATTGACATTTTCTTTTAAGGTTTTCGTATCTTGCTCTCTAGCAGTAGGGACAATTAAAATTGTACAAGTCCTATGAGAAGCAGCTGAGGAGCTGGGGTTGTTTAGTCTGGAGAAAAGGAGGCTCAGGGGAGATCTTATAGCTGCCTACAACTATCTGAAAGGAGATTGTAACAAGGTAGGCACTGGTCTCTTCTCCCAAGTAACAAATGATAGGATGAGAGGAAATGGCTTCAAGTTGTCCCAGGGGAGGTTTAGATTGGATATCAGGAAAAATTTTTTCATGGAAAGGATTGTCAAACATTAGAACAGGCTGCCCAGGAAGTGGTTGAGTCACCATCCCTGGAGGTATTTAAAAGACGTGTAGATGTGGTGCTCAGGGACATGGTTTAGGGGTGGACTTGGCAGTGCTAAATTGATGGTTGGATGTGATAATCTTAAAGGTCCTTTCCAACCAAAACTATGATTCTAAAATAGAAATTGGTTAGTAGAAACAAAAGTAATATAGTGTAGACAAAAGTTTGTCAACAAATTATGTCAGTACAAAGCTCAATTGTAGTGGAACCTCTTGAAAAATGCCTGTATAAATGCATTTTGAAGCATGTCCTGGAGGTCATGTAAAATAGGTTGTCAGCTGGATAATCTGGAGAATCCTCCAGTGGAGGACTTGTCACTGAAAAATTCCTGATTCCAATTGCTAAGCTAGAACAGGAGCAAAGACCCTATGACAGACGGAGTTTGCATTGTATCTGGGTTTGTGAAAGAACAGTAGGTCATACTATAATTTAAGAAATGCTATGTGGACAGCTATTTTTTTCATTCACTAAAAGTTTGTAGTGGTCTTCAACCCTAGCATATTAAATCGTACCTCCAAGGAATAATAGAAAGAATAACAGAATCAACATGCATCTGAAGTTTTACCCTTTGCTCCTTTGTTATCAAAAACAAGTGTAAGAGAAAAAATTTTGCTGTTAAGAAACTTTCAAACCACAGGATGACATGATTTCTTAGAAAACCATAGAGTAGAGAGGTATATCTATTCTCTTTCATCCATGTAAGTAATAGCATTTTAATAACGTACTCTGTGTGTTACTCCATTCAAGCAGCTTCTGTGTATGTTAAGTATATTCACAGCTGCAAAATCTTAACTTTCATGCAATTTATTGTGTCTGTGGATACATATGTCACTAATCAGTCATAATAAAGATGAAAAATTTCGTTACTGAAGTCTCACACTTCCACTACTTGAACAATGCCATCTTGAATAATTTCATGGTTAGGACTTTGCAATGTCCTGGTATCTAGGGGTTCCTGTCAAGTATCAGGATTTCAGTATTTTAAGAGAAGAATATAAAAACAGGAAGAAAAAGGTCACATTAAAAGAACAACAAAGTTTCTGTTGAACTGAATAAAACCAGTATTACCTCAAACAACTTGATAATATACAGCCCGCTTGAAAAAAACATGTTCAAATATAATACGTTGTCATTGCATGTAACACTAAAATGTTTTAGTGTGTAATGAATAAACTGAGAGCATTAATAGTTGTTCTTTTTTTGCTTAATGTTTGATACTCAGTGATATGGTAAAAGGAATTTTAAGTATTTGGTAAAGGAATGTCCAAGTCTTTTGGATCAGTTTAGGTTAGGAAATATTTTCAAAGAGTATGTGCAATGAAACCCAGTATAACTTTTTGGATATGTTTTGTTTTTTCATAACTTTCCTTTACAGCAATGATGTGGCTTTGAGTTGAAACTTTGGTAGGCAGCACATGAAGTCATTTGAAAAGTTCTATCAGCCATCATAGGGATTACGCTTACAAAATACACAAACGTTGTTACAAATATGATCAACTATTTGTAATATAGAAAAGTTACATACATGCATATACACTGTAGGTACATAGATATGTGTATTCATATCACACATACAGACAAAAGGCAAAAGAAAGGAATAAGGGAAGCAGCAGTTCTGAGACAAGAGGAATAAAACCCACTAATCTTGTGAGAGTGTTCAGCTCTACCAGCCATGTTTATTGAGGTGTGAGTAGAGAAAAGTTTTAGTATTAAAACTAATCCTAAGGAATTGTTGTTGTATTTTTATTTTCTTGCAATATTTTAAGAAAGCGTGCTCTTTTATCCCTGAATTTAGATGAATGCTAAAGCATGCATCCCAAAAAAGTTCTTAAAACTTGTATATTCAGCTGTTAACAAATGCTCTTCTCCTCAACACACCCACAAAATCAAACGGTTTCTTTTATGCTGTACAACTTCTCAAGTTAGACATGTCAAGTGCTGCAGAAAAATGTCTTGTAGATCTGTGATAGTGTGCGCATAAGAAGGCATCCCACTGAGGATACTTTCTGATGGAGCACATGAACACTTTCTATTCTTGACCACAAATACGCCATCTGAAGAACATTATACTTGTAACATCTAAGTAAATGAGTGTAGAGGTTTGGTTGAGTGAGAAGGGGCACGATCCTGTGTCAGTCACTGAGCAGTCTGAGCAACCCAGGCTTTGAGCAAGGGTTAAGCCCAGAGCTAGCGACCTTACACTCCCCTTGCATGGAGCAGAACAAAGAACCTCGTGGTGCCTGCTTCGCGGGAAGCAAAACTACATCCGGGAGGGGAGGGGGCGGTCACGGCTCTGAATATGTAAACCTATGGACCGATCACAAGTGCGATCGGGGCGCGCGATTAACATATGCATAGTCTATATAACCACTGCTTTCTTTGTTAATAAACGAGAAGCTTCCATACTCACATTGAGATGACATAGCTTACTCCGGACCGTTCCCCAGCACCCGCGAGCGCGCCTCCCCCGGTTTTCCCCCTACTACAAATGAGTAAGGTGAAAACTCGTAATTTAAAAATCACTATTAACTTACATCTATATCTTTCTTGAAAATAGGGGGTTTTAATTTATTTTTTTTTAACAGAGGGAATAGAGAAAGATACATATAAAGCAGAGCAGAAGTAACCAAAGTCAGTGTTTTCCCATGCCTTCTATGCAGGTATAAAAACTTTATTCTATTTGCAACATTATGCAATGACCACAATAATTATCTTCCTTCATTTGATGTTTTTGCAAGCAATTTCATAAGCATAGATGGAAATCAGAAGTTGGCCCAAAAGGCACAAGGTACAAAGACAAATTCTCACTGTCTTGTGAAATAGGTGAAGAATGGAAAATAAAACAGTGCTAAAGAACATGGAAAAAAAAATAAAATTAATTTATCATGGATACAGTTTAAAAGTGTCCTGCAATACTGATCATCTCTTATTTTGTTGCCATATATTTCACTCATTGCAATAATTTAAGTATCCAGTGCAGGCATATAATCTTATCCTGTTTACACATTGTAGCACATTAGTATCAGTATCAATTCCCTGTTAAAAATTCAGGATTCCAATGTTAATTTAATTTTACTTCTTTCAGAAATGCATATAACAGTACAGAAAAGATACACACAGCATTTAAATTTCCATTAGGAGCATTTATTCTAATTTCCCCAAACACCTATTATAAAAAGTGGCAAAGTCTGCAACCTGCATGCCACATGCAGTGCTTTTAATAGAAAGACTAGAAAACAATAAAATGAATGCGAAGATTTGAAGGTTATCCCAGCCAGTTCCAACTCTGGAAATTACAGTGGCAGATGCTTTGCCTATAATCTCTGGCATCGTTGAAACAGAGTCTTATTATTTATTTTGCTTCATTAAACAGCTCTTTCAGGCAATATGATACATGACATTTTTCCTGTCTAAATATCCAATTTGAAAAATTTTCCAAGCTAGAAACTCTATATTTAATTCAAGAATTATGTAGATAACAAGAAGTTCTTTGTGTACCTGTGCTTTCTGTGTATTGCCTCTGAATAGCTGCCTGTTCCAGTAATTGCAAATAATTAGGCTGATCCCTCTGAGAATACCCTCACTGTTGTGATATGCTCTTTATCTTGATTATGTCAATTTCTTAGGGGACATTCCATTTAGAAAGAAAAGAACCTGTAATTTGAATCATTTCCAGTGAACATGAACAACCCTTATTAGGAATTTTATCTAGCACTGAGGAAGCACAGATAATCAAAATCATTGATTAATTCCAGTGATGCATTTTAAGGGAATATTGATGCTGTCTGCATTTAAATAGTTATATAGTCTACTAAGAACAGTTTCAAAAAATTAGGTGTTTAGTATATGTTTTTAAACATGGTGAAGTTATCAGAAAGACAATAAAAATTATACTGCCATATATCATTAAATGTGTTTATACACAGCAGCTTAGTATACATTATTTACACATAAGTAGTGTATGCCTCTATGTGCATATATACCATAATAACATCTATATAATACAATATATTATACATTTATATCATTATGTACAGCTACAGAACAGCATTTTTATGTTCTCATGTGAGAATGTATATGTTCTTTAAGAGTTAGTGCTATTAAATGGGAATAGTCTGTCACTTCATAGGAATGTATTTTTATGTCATCCACTGGGATAACATGTGTTTTCTTTTTGCTTTTTTACTAATAGCCATAAAATTTAATGTTGACCTTTATAGCCCAAATGGTTGCAAATATTCATAAAACTATCAAATCTCCCAAGTTTTAAAGAGGGAATAATAAAATAATAATTTACTCTGTCCTTGTGGATTTAGCCTGTAAACACTAATGCAGCAGTTACAAATCATCTATTAGAAAAAAATTATAACTTGCTCCCAATAAGTAAGGAATGAAGTTTATAGTTTGTTAGGCTTGGGTAATGATCATGATGAGATTTTTCAGAGTACATTGTAAGACTTAAATAAGGGGGAAAACATCTATATTCCAGAATAAGTAAATAAACAGAATTTTTCTGTGTTTTTATATTTGAAGTTTTAATTATTCCTGTTTTAAAAATTGTAGAAGAAAATAAACACAAATATTCATAGATTTGGAAAATTGTTTTATCCACAACATCTTCAGGACCCTAACACTGTAAGACTGGCCAGAAAATCTGGCCTCAAATCAGACTGGGACCAATTGATGTTTTTGAAGATAAATCCAAGCATCGCTGGCCTGTATCCAGGTGTGATATGTCACTACTGTTATGTGTGCCATAATGCCCTTAGCAATTATTCCTTTACTGCCACCAAAGTAAAGTCATATCTTTCTCATTTACTTTTCTGTGGAGATAGTTATTTTACTGCTACTGTCTGGAGAAGAACTGAGTAGAATTGAATATAGTGTTCATGGTAAAAATGATAAGTAATAAAACCAATTTTTTTTCTTTCCTGTCTTTTTGCACAGATCAAGGATAGCCCATTATTTTCATGGGGGAGTATGTGTATGATGGGATTATTTAAATATCATTTTTGTATACTTATTCTGAATTTGTTTGCTTTAGTAATTCAAACTGTAGGGGTTTTGTGGAAATTACCTGACAGCTGACAGAATGGACACACATTAAAGGGCATTATGGTGTTCAAAGCTTTAATGCTTCCTAATACAACAGCATGGAGGATTGAATCTTTCCCAGTATTTTACCAGTGCTGCTTGCTTCCAGGAAAACTTGGAACATAACAACAGTTATCTCCTCCTCCGTTCAAAGAGTTTCTTCCCAGAATGATTACTTTCTTAGTGTGAAAATACCTCTAAGGAATTTTGGGTGGATGTATTCTCTCTACAACTGAGTTTAATATCTTTTATGTTCATAGTAGCAGTATAACATCATAACAGAATAGTCTGTGAATCCCTGTTGTGCATAATTCCTACATTATAATTTCAGTAGACACATTATGTTTGGCACTTGAATGATGGTTATTGCTAGACTGTGGAAAAACTGAAATAAAAGAGTAATAGAGGCAGCCTTTTTGGAAACTATATTATTCAGTCAAGTTTGACTTACAAGTTTTTTGACATTCTCTAGTTCTTCAGCCTACTCTAGGATTTATAGTTTTTATTTCCTTTGTTTGCCACAGTGTCGTGGTTTAACCCCAGCCAGCAACTAAGCACCACACAGCCGCTCACTCACTCCCTCACAGTGGGATGGGGGAGAGAATCGGAAGAGTAAAAGTGAGAAACTCATGGGTTAAGATAAAGACAGTTTAATAAGTAAAGCAGAAGTCACACATGCAAGCAAAGTAAAACAAGGAATTCATTCACTACTTCCTATAGGCAGGCAGGTGTTCAGCCATCTCCAGGAAAGCAGAGTTCCATCATGTGCAATGGTTACTTGGGAAGACAAACACCATCACTCCAAACGTCCCCTTTCTTCTTCTTCCTCCAGCTTTATATGCTGAGCATGATGTCATATGGTATGGAATATCCCTTTGGTCAGTTGAGGTCAGCTGTCCCTCCTGTGTCCCCTCCCAGTTTCTTGTGCACCCCCAGCCTACTCACTGGTGGGGTGGTGTGAGAAGCAGAAAAGGCCTTGACTCTGTGTAAGCACTGCTCAGCAGTGACTGAAACATCTATGCATTATCAACACTGTTTTCAGCACAAATCCAAAACATTGCCTCATACTAGCTACCATGAAGAAAATTGACTCTATCCTAGCTAAAACCAGCACACACAGAAATAGAAGCAATATCCAGGTTTTCTTTATTCAAGCCTATTAATACATCAGCAATTTTTTTTGTTTTCTATGTGAAATATTATTTCCTTCTCTCAACCAGAAAATTATCTTTTTCTTTAAGTTCTATTTCTAGCTCCTTCTGTTAGAATATTCCCTTCTTTTTCCTCATGAAAAACTTTTGTTATTTTTATTCTTAATGTGTAAGAGAAAGATTATAGTCTTGAAAACTTGAAAATCACAGTGTAAATACGTAAACATTTTATAGATTTGTCAAGAATGTTCATGTCCCGTGCTGAAGCCAAACAAGACCAGTCTTCAGTTCTAGCCAGACATTGCAATGGAAACTTAATTCAAACAGCTTAAAAGAGTCTGGAGTCTAAAAAATAGTTGTCTACAAAAGTGTCTAAAATACATTAGATCAGGAAAGATAGTTCTGTGTTCATTAAAAACGTGAAGATGAAACTTGATTTACATACAAACTTTCATATACATAAAAGTGCAGACTATAGGGAAAGGTGTGTGTTCAGAATGGATATTGAGCTAATAATTCAGCTCTTCCTGTTCTCTTGGGGACTGTGGATTTAATCTTCCTGAAGTGGAACTAAATCCAATGTCTTCATTTGACTGTGCAAGTTCTGGATCATCAGGAAACTGTGTAGAAAGTTCACAAAGCTACCTTATTTTCTACCTGTGTTTCTAAGAGGAAAATTATTTTAATATCCAAGTATTCAAATTAACATCAGTCTCTGAAATACATTTCACAAAAATGTAATATGATTTGCAAGAGGTCAATTTTAAATACATATTTTTGAGGCAGAGATGAGTGATACTACTAGCTGGTTCAGTGTGTTATCTGCAGTGGGTCCCAACACAGGTACCTTGCTTGAAATTGTAAATTCCTTTCATGCAGCTGTGTGCACAGTTTGAAAGCATTAAGTAATGCCTGACTGATTGCTTACAACTGTTGCCTCTCTATTTTTTTTGAGAGGAGAGTTGGTCCTTGGAGCTGGATCATATTAATATATTTGCAAATCTTGTCTATTGATAAAACTGTTCTACCCACATTATCTGCCACTGACCAGTCATATACAACTAAAGGTATGTTGATAGATGCTTGTTTAATGTTTCCTATGTCTAGTGCTGTCCCTTGCTTCTGTTCATCCTTAAGAAATAACCTTCTATTATTCCTAAGTGTTTTACTTGCTTTCGTTTTAGTTTGTTGATTAGTTGGGAAGAGAACATTCTCACTCTGGCCCCACTCCCTTAACATTATCAATATTTTGGGATGTACTGAATTGTCTCAGGGTTGTTCTATGTTATCCCCTAAAGACCCTTGAATTTTCCTGAAGCACATAGATTGCTACAGAATCACATGCAGTACCTACATTTCCCCTCAGTTCATCCTGTTGTTGTCCCTATCTGTATGTCTCCTACATACAGGAGACTAGAAAGTGATGGAACTGGGTGAAAAAAAATAGCAGGAGAGTACCTGCATTTTCATATAAGTTTTTAGTCTACTTGTTACCACTCATAAAATACAGAGCAGCTTAAAAGATAATATGGGCCAAACTCACACACCTATTTTTTTCAGTGAAGCATAAGTTTCTAATTTCTTTTGTGAACCTGAGCTTTGGATCCTACATTTGTAGGACATCATCTTATTACTCTGTCCTTATTGTGCCTTTTAACTATAGTAGCCTGTTCATGGTGCAGTCTGTAACCTAAAAATGTGCCATATTCTGACTTACTAAAATCTCATCCATTCACGAAGCAGGAATAGATGGGAAACACTTTTCTCTTCAAAAACAAATAACTGTTTGAAATGTGCTTTTCTTTTGATGCTAATGCTTTTAGTGATGATAAAGAATAAAAGACCATTTCCACAGTGTATTTAGGTATCAGAACATTCAGCTGATGTTACTTTTTCCCTTACTTGGAATAAGGACTTGAAATTCATCCTCCTGTGACCTACAGAAAAGCAAACAAAATAAAACCCCCCAAAAATAGTAAGAAATTTCTTTTGATTTATTCAGAATTTTTTTAATAAAATAAAACAGTTCCAACAAGAGATACTGAGGAAGTGCAACATTTTGTTTTCGATTGAATAACTTCCATAATAAATCTTTTCTGCCGTTTCTTTTTATAGGCCCATGAAATTTCACTGTAAGTTATTGTGTGCTATGATAACAAAATGGAATTATTAATTCAAAACAAAACAAAAAAAGAAACAATCTTTGAATTAAAGAAAAATATTACATCAGTAGATTTTTAAAAAGTTAATGGATTGACTTTTAATAACAATTCATATAATTTATGTGGCTCAGCTATGTTGTAATATGGATATTGGATTGCTTTGCATTCTAATTTGGAGTTTTTCTTAATCTATATTAGAATATACATTCATTAACTACACAGAAAATATGTAATTTTTAGGTAATAACAAGACAAAAATTTAGTAATGTTATTCAGTGTAAATTTTTTCCTTTTTACTTGACATGGTTACCATTTTTGGCTATGTGAGAAAACATAATTATATTAAAATATCTTACAGCTAGAAAGAGTGAAGCATAAATTATCTTTTGCTAGTTTATCAATATTTTTTCTTCTTCCGTGAAGAATGGATGGGGATTCTAAATATTCCTGAAGCCCATTAGATCTTTTAATCATCATCACCACTGCTTGCCATCTGCTTTGTCATATTTCTTGTCCAACCTTTTGGGCTTTGAGTGTATTATTATTGAACAGATGGGCATCAAAAGGTACCATTGTGTTCTGATTGGTTAGCACTTTCAGATGCTACCCTAACATCTTATGGCAGTGATAGTCTCAAATACTGAAAAGTCTCTGTAAAGGCATGTAGAATGAGAGAGCATCTGCTTCATTAAAGTTATCAGGTCAAAGACCATTTTAGTTCAAAGGAAATAAAAAGTGACAGGGAAAAAGACAGACAGAATGCAGAGACACAAACCTGATAAGAAAGACAGCAACAACTACAACTCTTCAGACACTATTTGATGGGCCATTAAGAAACTACATGCACAGCTTTGGGGAGATCCAAACTTGGTTTTATAACTGATAAGACTGGGGAAACAAGATGAACATGAGCATTGTGAATATTTGAGGGGAACCTGTGGGACTATGCAAAACACACTAAAGAATGCTTGGGGGATGGGTCAAAGGTGGGGAAAAGTGGGGATGGGGAGAGAAAAAGGAGATGGGAAGTAGAGAGGAGGAGGAACAAAGAGGGTCTGGCCTGTTGCATTTAAGCAGGCTGCTGGTTGGTACACTTGGGTGACTGAGCCCTGAACCTGATCACCATAGTCTGTCCTTATTTTCTGATTAAATCCTTTCTTAACTACCTTTCTGTCTAATTTAACTCTCACTGTCTAATTTCACCATGTGTGAGTGCTGCAAGGTCTCAATGTCAGCAACTGGAGGAACCAAGGTAAGTGAAAACAAGAGCCAGCAACTGGAGTGGGACCTTGTCTCAGAGGGACTGTGAGTTTGTGGTGTCTGCCACTGGATCAACTTGGATGAAAAAGAGGTGAAGACAGTTCTACTATACATATTATTCTGAAATATAACAGCAATATTCAGAATATGTTTATATTCCCAAGGAAACAGCTATCATAAAAAGCAGCTGAAAATACAAATATTAGTCCATGCAGTAGAGAGGACTAACAATAATTCAGACTGAAACTTTCTTGCTAACCCTGATTGCCTGGGAGATAAAAGTGCTAGGTGAGATATTTTTATCTTTCTGAAAGGTTTTAATTTTTCAGAGTACCTAACGTTTACCTGAGCAGATAATGAAGTAGCAGCATAAGCAAGAAAATAAAATGAAATGCATATTGAGGAGAAACAAAGAATAAATCTGGTTTTCAAAGTGAGAACTAACACAACCTCTCCTTTTCCTTGCCAAGAAAAAAATGTTTAAACCTAAGACTTCAAATGTATTTAAAGTAAGTGAACTTCTCTGCCATCACTTCTGCGATTTTAGTGAACAAATTGGAATCAAATTAGCTTTCCCAGAAGAAAAAAAAAAAAAATCTTTTTTTTTTTTTTGCAAAGGTCTAGATGATTTACATATCTCTCTTCAAAGTATGTAATGTTCTTCTGTCAAGTGACAGAGATAAATTTATTTCACTATCCAAAAAAACCACAAAACATCCCTGAACACCTAGAAGAAAAATGCAGACATTTCTAACATACTAGAATTTTTGAATCACTTGTCTGTCTTTCCAAGTACAAAACTGTTAATATTTTTTTGTTTTTAATCTGTTTTTCCAGACATTTCAGAAATATATGTGATAATCCTTAATATCGGGTTGTATTACATATGAAGAACACTCTTGAAGATACCTAGTTACAAATTTTTGAGGAAAAGGTGTGTGTCCAAATTTGTTAGATCCTTTCCCTAAAAATAAATCTCCTCATTTAGTCATCACTCATCTGCCCCTGAAGAAAAACTTTGATTCCAAACATTTATACAGTGGAAGGCATTCAAAACAAATAAGTTCTCATCACTGATATCTTACTAGGACGTTAAAGCAACAGCAGCAAGAAGAAATGCTCCTATGGCAGGTAGAAATTCAGCACACTCAAACCTACCTATTCAACTCCATTTCACTTCTTCATTGTTGTCCTGGTTTGGCCTAAACCAGGCCGATTTTCCTTTCAGTGATTTTTACTTTCAGCTAAGTCTCCTCTAAGTAACTGCACTTTCTGAAACTAACTGCATGTTTTGCAGACAGTGTCTGCTTCCAGGACTGATAACGCTCGAAGTTTGTAGTTATCTCTGAGGCACCGGTAGGGATGTTGTGCAGTAAGGCTCTTGCTGTACTTAGTCTTAGAGAAACCAAGGTCACTGCTGAATTCCTCACTGCTTACAAGTGAAGAGCCGAAGGGGGGTCGCAGATGCAGGAGGGAGCGGACAGGGCAGGTGACCCAAAATTGACCAACGAGGGTATTCCATCCCATACACGTCATTCTCAGTATAAAGCGGGGGGATCACGAGGGTCTCGCTCTCTTTCTGCTATGGCCGGTGTCCAAGGAGGACTCTGACTGTTTTCCTGCTGCCCCCGATCCCGATCCGTGCATCCCTGAATCCAGCTCTCGACCGTCGCTAGGCCCAGCCTGGGCCTTCCCGGAGCCTGCCCTGCAGTGCCGGTGGTGACGTGGCTGACTTCAGGGGAGCTCAATCTTGGTTTTGTATATATATTTGTATATATTTGATTATTTCTATTATTATTATTATACTCTTTTCCATTATTATAGTTTATTAAAACTGTTTTAACTTTCCAACCCGTAAGTCTCTCTCCCTTTTCCCTTTCCCTTTGGGGGGAGGGGCGGGGGGCGATAACAGAGAGCATCTGCCGCAGGTTTAATAGCCGGCCCAGCTTTAAACAGTGACAATTGTAACCGTCACTATGTCACTGCCTTCTTTTTAAAAGACAGAGCTGCACTCGCTCTCTGCCTACCAAGACATCTGTTCAAAACTAGTTCATGGGGGAAAAAAAAAAGTCCTCTATAAAGACAGGAAAAAGAAGTCTCTTTCAAGCTACACTGGAGATAGAAGCAGAACTGCCTATACTTGCAGGTCGTTGCCAGAACATCTGCTACCTCCGTCCCAGAGGGCAGCTGGGAGACATGGCCAGCTGTGGAGTTGGTGCAACACACAGAGCACACCTTCTGGCACATAGCAAGCTAGGAACATGGGACAGGAGGCAAAGAATGGAGATGGGAAGAAGCTGGGGTAATTGGAGTTGAATGAACATTCTAATTAACCCTAGCCATAGTGTCATAGTGGTACTGTTTTCCCACTGACCAGCATTGCAAATCTTCCTTTCTCTTTTTTTTTTTTTTTTTTTTTCTTCTCTGCAGAGGTACTCTCATGTGAATTTATATGGCCTTCTATGAAGGTATATTCTGGTATAATTCAATTTTACGAGCATTTAGAGGCAATGAAGACAAAAGTAATCCAATAAACTGAAACATACAGAACGTTTTAGAGAATATTCATTGATATGTATATGTTTATTTGTAGCACTCATTTTTGTGCTGACACCTGTTTCAGTTTAACTAAACACTTTGCTGGCAATATGTGCTTGAAAAAATATCAGGTATTCGATCTTATCTTATTTAAAATAATCTGTACAGAGAGTCTGGAATACATTTTGTATTATTAGTTTCTCTTACTTTTTTATCTTGAAAAATAATGATACATTTGGTGCTTTACATGATCACTGGTGTTACTTCTTGTACTCTGAACTCTTCCAAGTACTTTGCATAACAGCCAACAATGATCAGAGAGTCATCTTTTTCAAATTAATTTGGAGAAAGTGTTTACTCTAGTCCTTGAAAGCAGGATGATTAATTAAAATATTTTTGCTTTAGACTACTGTAGAAGATGTTAGCATTTTAAACCTGTGTCTATTCTTTGGAGAGTAATCTTTTCATAATCTCTCTCTCTTTTTTTTTTTTTTAAGAATGTTATCTTCTATCTGCTCCTCTCCTTTGGTTTTGGGTTTTTTTTTTTTGTTCTTCTGATTTTGATTATGTATTTACATGCTTTTATAAAGTACCTGCAATTGTATGACTATGTAAGTACCGTGGTAATGCAAAGGAGTGAGTTCTGCCCAAAGGAATGAACCATTTCTCCTCTGAATTATGCAGGCCAGATTGCTTTATATTCCAGGAAAAATCCAGAGATGGTGCCTTTTGGTCCTTTTCCTCTGTTACAGGGAAAACATGAGCCTTGTGATTAATTAGGCCTGTTGAGTCAGAATCTTTCTTTACATTAATGAAACACACTGAGTTTAGTCCAAATAGCACTGCCACAGTATTTTCTTACTGCCATATATTGCAAACAGCAGCTTCAGGACTGCTTGAATCTCTGGAGATATTTTAAATGGAACAATCCAAACTTGTACAACACAAATGTTATTGAAAATGATTGTAGTATTTTTGCCAGTCCACTAAATCTATACTTATATTTTTACTGGGTTTTTTTTGAAATCTGTTCCTACACAGCTAGGCATTTAAACATATGCTTAGCTTCAACTATGTATGTAAATGTCACATAAATGAGTTCATCTAATCTATTGGATTATATATATATTTCAGAGTTAGACTGAAATATAATATTTTTTCCACATTTTCCCAGGTTTAATAGAATAAAAAATATCTAGTTTGATTTTTCTGTGCCACTGTTCATAAAGTTTCACCTAAATAACCTAAAATAAGCGCAGTAATTAGTTATCAGAATAGTCTTTCAGTTATGAGGAGAGTGAACTCTGTGCCACAGGAAGGCAGCATTAGAAACCAAAATATCTTTATCTTGTTTTCAGTGCTGGAGACTCATACAAAGATAAGAAATTTTGATTATGTAAAACGTACTTGGATTATCATACCAATGCCTATGTTATCCTGTCAGGTAAATGATACTTCCATACGGAAAAGAATGGACAGTTTTTTCAAAGTCCCTTTTGAGTTGCATCTGAAGAAAAAGTATTTTCCCAAACCAAAATATATGTGTTAGTTGGTGCTTGAGCTGGTGGGCGAGACAGGATAGCCAGTGGTCAGAGAGAATTCTGTGCACTGCTAAGGAGAGATCTGCTCCTCTCATGTGTCACATTATATAACTTACATTTGGTGTTCATAAGAAAGGGCTGAAAAAGGTGAACACTTACTGTGTCAGTCTTCACCTCTGAAAGAAGACAGGATGGGAGAAAATCATCCTGAAACATAGTGCTTGAAATTTGATTGTAGTTATTCTCTTGCACAGATCTGCAAATATTAAGGACAATACTTGTTATCTTGACCTGCTCAAAGGTAAATAAGAAAGAAATGAACAACTGTCTTATCCTATCACAAATTTCAGTGCCAGAAAGGACCATCCTGAACACTCAACTCTGGTGCTTCCTTTTCAAGTTCATACTGTGCTTAATGTTTATCTGAAGGACTTGATTAAAGTATTATACTTTTAAAGACAGCTAAGCTCATTTTAAAGACTGCACGTTTTGGTTAGTCCATTTCCTCCTGTGGAAGCTTTTCCAATGTTTAATTACCATCACAGCTAGGAAAATGCACCTTATCTCAAGATTGATTTTTTTCCGATTCCAGCTTCCGGTGATTGACTCTTCTACTTTTGCTTATGTCAGCAATGCTCTACCTCACTGATATCACATCACTTTTCTATATCTGCCTATGAAGAGAAAGCAATTCTCAAGGCGCTGTTTGGTAAAAGCAGTATTTTAAGTATTTAGGCTCCACACTGTAAAGCTTATTTCCTGGCTTTGAATGATTTGCTTAATTAATGTCTTAGACCACAAAAATCTCTCTGACATTTCCATGCTGTTGTTACTGTAAGCCTTGACATGGGACATAAATATTAAAAAATAAAAGTGACAGCATTGTTCCATAGAGGAATTCTGTGCGGAAAAGTATTTAATTGACAAGAGGCATTCATCCTGCCTATTTTGAACTGGCTAGTCAGAAGTAACCTGAATAGACCTAGCAGGAGTCCTTGTATCCCTGCTAGGATATGTTCTAGTACTAACATATGAACATTTGATATATAATAAAAATTTTTACTTTTCAACAAAAAACAATTAGCTTTTACTACTACTAATCAATCCTTCATTTGGTTAAGTACTTTCAATAACCTGTCTCAGACTTAGTCAGATAACATTAAAAGAAAAAAAAAGAAAAAAACATTATTCTATATATTATTTCATAGTTGCTTTCCCTCTTTTGCTATTTAATAACTTTTTTGTTCTTCATCACATATATTCATTGATACTTTAGGAAATATTGAGATGTCTAGAGTAGAGATTGAGGAAATGGATATTTATTCTAAACTGCTGTCACTGATACTCAATGGCTTTCTTATCACAGTGACACTTTTGTTCCCTCATGGAGTGACACATCCAGAGGGCAAGGTGAGATTTCTGCATTACTGCATAATAAAAATATGATATAGAAAAGGTTTGGGTTGGAAAGTGATGGTTCTTTCGTGTCCGAGTTCTACTACAGCTCACATTTTATTACAGCTCACATCTATTATAAGCTCACAAGCAGTTACATTTCTGTTATACAGCAAGAGTTAGTTTCCTTAATTCCAATCTACATTTACAGTAGGGAGGGAAAGTTCAAGGTTTTGTCCTTTCAAGAATAAAATCAAAACTATAAACATATTTAAAACTATCAATGGTCAATCTAAGTTTATGCAATTGCAGCTCCCCATGGAAAGTTCAAAGGAATTGTTCCCTTATTTCTATCTAACGTCTGAAGACTTTTTTCCCAAGTCAATACTACTTTTCTCTTATGATTGCAAGCTTACATAACAAAAAGATTTTTTTCCACCCTTTTAAATATGTTGACACAATTTATCTAAGACAGACTTTTAAGAGATTTATTTCCGAATTAAGAGCTCTACCTTTGAGTTACAATTAAAGCTGCAAAGATATGAAAATTAATTTCACCTGTAAACAGGATTATATTAAGGATAGTCCAAGTAGCCTGCTTAGTAATACTTCAGCAGGGGTGTCAATCCACCCATATAAAAGACAGGATCACATATACACTATCCTGTACATCCTAGCTCAAACACTGTAGTTTGACAAGATGATATGTCTTGTTACAGAGCCTTTGCTACTGAATTAAAAATGTGATAACCATACACTATGAATTACTGAACTACTGCAAATGTTCTCTAACAGTTAATATTTTAAAAACAGTGCTTACGTTTTCCTTTTGACTATGGAGGAAGAATAGGAAACATTTTGGAGTAGGACTACCAATTTGGAGTAGGACTAGTTTTGCTGTAACAAATTCAAGGATTTATGTTACATTGTTTAACTAATAAAAAAAATTAGACACATATGTATCTTCACCCACACTTATCTCTAGACCTATACGTATATATCATGCCATTTTACATGTCTTCATTACATAATAACTTGAGAACACAAAGTATCTTCTGAAAGGGATTTTAACATCCCATTGACTTTCACAATAACCTATTCAGGAAACATAAGCATACTCATTTATTTTCAAAAGTATTGGAAGTTTTTCTTGTTGTTTCTGCTTTTTATTTTCTTTTCTTTTTTTTTTTTTCTTTTAATATGTAGTCCTACCTGTTAAGCTCTACCTTTAGTCACTTGCCAAATCAGTACATAGCACTGAAACCTTTCCAGAAGAGATAGTTGACAGTACATATTCTATTTACCTTTCTCTTATTATTTACTTAGTAACTAGGAGAGAGTTTAATTAGTATTGAAGGAGCAGGAAATTGGTCCTTCCCTTATGAACAACAGAATGTGCTAAGAAACAGAAGTTTACATGTAATAGGACATATTAGGCAGAGAAAGAGAGTCTTTTTGTCTCTCTAACTAAAACATATAGGTCAAGCAGAGATGCTTCTGAGAAGAGCAGAGAGCTGACAGTCAGGGCTCAGAATCACAGAACCAACGAGGTAGGAAGAGACCTCTGGGACCATCAAGTCCAACCTTTGACCTAACACCACAACTACTAACTAACAAAACTAACACACAGGGAGACAGAAATCAAACTTCATCGGCTGCATAAGGGAGGACCATATACATAAGCAAGGGTAAAGCGGTAAGTCTTTTGTTTCTGATAAGTCTTATTGTTAATTTTGAGGCTTCTCTCCATAATTAACCACTTGAGTTAATATTCCAATAAAAGTTGGACTCCTATATATTTACCTTCTTAACTTTTGTAATGCTTCCTTCAAGGAAATAATTTCGACAGATTCAAAGAGCAGGCTGATTTGGTGTTCTATCATAGAAAGTGATAATAAGTCTTTTACCAGAAGTAAAATATTCCCTATTTCACACCAACAAAATGATACTTTAATTTTATTGGGTTTTGCTGTGTTACTCTAGGCCTTTTCATGGTCATAACTTTTTCAGTACAATTTTTTTTTTTTTTTTTCCTTTTCTAATCCTCATTTATGTTTCTCAGGCATTTGGGGAACAATATTCCCTGAAAACACAGTTTATTTGCCTAAGAACAGTGAATTGTCCTATGGACTATGAAGCAGGGGTATTCTGCAACATCCATCACTCAGAATGGTTGAACTAATATTAGCTAGTCTTAGAATTAAAACAAGTTCATGGGTAAATATAAGAACATTTATTTGTTCAATTAGATTACCATTTCATGTCAACTTGTTATTATTTCTTTGCTGAAAATTTACCTACAAATAAGACTAAAGATTCATCTTAGCTGAATACATTTACAAGACATTTTAATGTATAAAATTATTGTTACTACTCTCAAACAATCTGCCGTAGCATGTTTTTGAGTGTAAGTTACTTATAAGTATGCATAGCCTTGCACTTTAAATGAAAAGTGTTTGAATATTGGAGCCTGTGGACAATCTCTTTTTCTCTTTCTTTTTTAACTTTAAAAGTAAGTTAATTTAGAACAAGAGACCAGTGGTTTTTTTTCTATTTGAGGCCACATACAGTGAAACAGATCTTCTTTGGTATTAAATAAGCACAGCTTCTTGAAAAGTCATTCTTTTGCTAATTTCTATTATGCACATCACTTAACAGAATCTTTCAGTGTAGAATTTAAAGAACATTTAAAGATGTATTTCTAAGGTCTGCATAGGGATGTTTTTGAGGACATTGCTTATGCACATTATAAATGTGTCTTTGTGATTAAATACCTTTGAGATGTTTTATTGACAATATAAAAAATACATTGATCAAATGATTTGAGTCATAGGTTAAGCTGGAGCTGCTTAGATGCATTTACATGTATAGATAGTGTCCATGGGCATTTTAAATGTTATCTCTAAAAAGATAAAACTATAATCAGTAAAATATTGAGCTCTTGAAAGACTCGCAATGAAAGAAAGTGCTGAATTATATAGTAAACATTGTCATTGTTACTCCACATTGTGTGTAGCTACTGAGATGAAAAGAATAAATGAACTTCAATATTATACAAGCTGCAGTTCATAGGCACAAAGAGATAAAGTATGGTTTCAACCTTAACTCAGTTTCACTACTTCTACGGATTTAAGCCTGACCATTAGTGCAAATTTTGTGATTTAATTTCTTCCACAATCATACTTAATTGCTTACCATGTCGTATAATGTTCAATAAAGCAAAGCAATGAAGCAAAAAAATAGGAGGACCTCTTACAAAGGCTAGAAAGAAACTCTTAAGACAAGAGTGAATAATGCCTCAGTGCTAATTACCATAGTATAGACAGAGTCCATAAACAGTGAGAAACCTCATTAAGCTCTATTAAAATGTGCACTTAGAATTTATCTGGTCAGATAGATGAATAAAAATGTGTAGTTATTTTAACCTCTACTATCAACCTTTGCTTCTCAGCAGAGAGAATTCTCAAAGAATTTGGTTACTGAATAATATGCAATGAATGAAGGTTCACTTTCAAGCTTCAAAGAGTAATAGATACTCTATATATAAAATACAAGAAAAACAAAATGTGTTTTGATGTTCGTATAGCTTTACAGAAGAATGCTAACAATAATAATGTTTGCAATTTAAATAAATAAATAAATAGAAAGGAAATATTTAGATACATTGTAAGAGTGTTCCAGCAGAAATCAGAGGTTTTGTTTGTTCTTTGGTCAAGTTAGTTCTGTATTTTCATCTCTAAACTTCTAAAACTCACATTGCTCTGTCAGTCACTGCAAACTACATCCATAGATCAAAATCATTACACAAATAATAAACATTAGTTAATATTATCATTCTTTTATTTAGTAACTGGGTGACTCAGTTTCCCCCAGTGAATTAGACATATGCTAGAATTATTATAACTGCTTTTATTAAGAATACATTACTGTACATTAAACAACTATTTCTTCATTTTTTAACGGTGATGGGATACTGAGAAAACAGGCCAATGGTCAAAGAGATGGACATGTCCTCTGATAAATGTAAAAGAGAACACTGACTGCAATAAAATAGGGGTAGTAAATCAAGCGCTTATGTCCGCATCTTGCAAAGTCAAAAGCATATCTTTAGTTTTAAATAATCAATAATTCTACTGATTTTAGCAAATTTAGATTACAATCTCTTTTGTACACCTTCCCTACTCTTCTAAGGGCAGGCAAACCAGCTGACTCCACTTTGTGGAACTGACTCTACATGTTGTTGACACCAGCAGTAACTTCCTTGTCTTTGAGACAACTTGTCCAAATCCTCTAACGATGTTGTAAAGAGTGAAGAAAACGCCAGTACTGCTCTGAGCTCCGATAGTGATTTTGCAGAGATTGGCTTCCTAACAGACCCTAGAAATGGAATGTTCTCATTTGTTCAAAGATGCATTAAAGATTTTGATATCTGGATCAGTCTGGATATACCTGCTGGGACATACCTCTGCTCTCAGCTGATCTCTGTGCTTTACCTTTATTTCTGGCTAAACTACAGTGTGTGAACTTATTAGGGCTGAGCGAACATGGACCTTGCCCTGATTAGGGTGCAGATATGACATGACCATGAATATAGGAAGTAGCCAAGTAGCCAAGACATTTAACAGCAATTCTTTTTGTGGCAATACTGTTAAATAGTGCTCAGTCCTGTAAAAGCACACTGATGTATTTTAGGTTTACATTCACTTCAACCTGATCTAAACACTGTTTTAAAGAAAATTAGAACAATATATTTTTTAATATTTATTTTATAGATTTTTTTTTTTTTAATGCTTTGCCTCTGGCTAAGATAGTATCTTACCCTTCTGAGAAAGTAAGGAACGACTAGCAGAAGAAACTTCAAGATCAATGTTCATTCAAAGGAGATCAGAATGTGAGTACAAGGTATAGATTTGTTATATTAAATCTCTCTTGACTCAAGAATGACATTCCTAGTAATTTAAACTTTGTTTAATGCAGTTTTGTTGTACACACTGGGAAATAATGTGTAGAGAATAATACTTAATATTTACTTTTTTTCTTTCTTTTTAATGGCTTTATGATAGATGTTATTTTTTAAAATCCCAAAGATTAAGGGCCAATAATTTTAATAAGGAAAAAATGGTTATATTTGGTACTCAACTAGTCTGCCTGAGGGCAACTAATTTTCAGAACTGTAAAGTCTGTAAAGAAATATCAATATTTATATAAAAATATATAAAAATATACATATATGCATATTTAAAAACTCTCATGCACGTATTTTTGAAAAACAACAAAATTAAGCTGTGGCTTACTCAGTTTCTGAATCCCCACTAAATATGACTAGGAACTCAGAAGGCAGCCTGAGGATATATTACATGAAAATTGCCTAAGGAACTTCCAGACCAAAAAAAGTGATACACATTGATATTAGGTTTTTCCATAATCGTGTGGTTGTGGAGTCACTACCACCTATACATTACAAAGGAAGGAGAAAACAACGTGCAGGAAAATAAAAGTACTAAATAATCATTGAAAGCTTAGCTATAGATAAAAAAAATCTCCCAGCAGGGCACAACACTGTCTTGTTTTATTGGTCCTTTCATCAATATGAAGCACAAAAATAATTGAGAAACACTACTTTAAAGAATTTGTTTCTTTTTTTTTTTTTTCAGATTTTAATTAATTCTTCTTTTTACACACTACAATATATCATTATCTAGGATACTGAAACCTAGCATTTACACAGTGCCCAGAGCTATCACACTAATATTAAGTTGAGGTCATACCTACAGTTTGGAAGACTGGAGTCTAACTATGGATCTTCTCATCTCTTTCCCACAGTGTAATTCAGTATTATATGTTCTCCCTGTTTTGTAGCTGTGCATCTCATGAGTAAAAGTTCTGGATTTATTAGATCATTTTTAATATATGTGACTCTTTTTTAGACGTTGTTTCCTATTACAATTTAGTTTCTAGTATTTTGCCTATCAGTATTCGAGTTGCTATTTTTAGGTATTGTCTTCATTTAGCCCTCACCCAGGGGCTAAACAATAACAGTTTTTCTCTCACCCAATGTCCCTTCCCCAACTGAAGAAAGAAATTGGGAAAAAGAGGGAGACTCATGGGTTAAAATTAAACAGATTTAATAAAACAAAGAAACCTATATAAATGCTAATACAAAACATACTAAAGTATACTTAGCTACAGGTTGCAGCAGGTTGCCCAGCAATAGTAATTATGAGCAATGATTTAAAAAAAACAAAAAACAAAAAACAAAAAAACAAAACAAAACAAAAAAAAAAGCCCAAAGACAGGAGAACAAAAACAGCCTCACCTCTCCCTAGCAAGCCCTCCTTTTATAGTGAACTTGATTGTTAATAATATAGAACACACCTGTGGGCCAGCCTGGGCCAGCTGCCCTGCATTTAACTGCTAATGGCCCTGATCACCATGGCTGGCCACAAACTGAAACAAAATCCCAATGAAACCAGGACAGGTATGCTTGTTCATTTTTAACAAACGCCTCTGTCAGAAAAGAATACTAACCTCCTTTAAAGTATTTATGCTGTCAACATTAGAAGCTGCTATCTCATAGCATTAACCATATTAAAAGAAAAAAAGAAGAACTTAACTTTCACCTTAAAGTGCTTTAGCACCATCAATGACAATTGAAGCCAAAGACTGTAGGAAGAGGAGTCCACTCTTTTGGTAAAGGGAGAAAAAAGAGTCTGGTCTTTGTATTATTACTCTGTGTCAAATGTGTGGGGAAAACAAGATAGATGGAAAATAAAAGGTTTGTTCTTGCTGAGGGCTGAACAACTTCTCAAGGTGCTGACTATTCCCAGTTGCTATTCAAGATGACAGGATTTAAGAGAGGTTCTGTAAAAGGGTTCTTGGTTGGAAGTACTGCATTTCTAAAGGTTACTGGCAAGTCAACTCAAGATAATGAAATTATTTTTTTGATTACATTTATTTCAAAAAAGTCTGTACTTGATCTCAGTTATTCTCAGAACCCCATGAAATATGCAAATCTGTGCCCAGGGTATTAAATTCAGAATGAACTCCTAGCCACAGAACTGCACTGCAAAAAGTAAATCTCCTGGGTTCTTTTGTTTTTCCTTTCAAATGTTATCTGTTTCACAGTAAAACCTAAAAAGTATAAAGAGCAAACAATGGTAAATTGTGTCCCTTTTCACACAGAATCTTGAACATCAGTGCAAAGAAATGTTTGTCTCTCACTGTATCATCTCAATTAGGATCTGGTTGAATGCCTACACAATCAATACAGACCTTTTCAAAACTTCTGTGCGAACTGTGTTAGTGCCTTAATGTTCAATAATGAGACCAAAACACGAAAAGTTATGTCAGTATCATTAACAGTGTCACTGATGATTGATTTGCAGATGCTGTATTTATCCCACCATCACAGACTATCCCCACATGCCTTTCTAATTTCCCCACTCTTCACCAGTGCTGAGGATCAACTTACTCTTAAAGTTCCTGCAATAGAGTTCAGGGCAGATGACAAACAGCTCAACGAAAATTTATAATTGAATTTCATGCAAAAGTGAATAGCATGTGCCTATACTGTAACATTTATATTATTCATTTTTATTTAATTAACAATATGTTTAATTCATAAGGTTAAAGAAATTAACCTTATAATAATAAATATAATATAATAAAACTAGAAAATTGATACCACTAGTGCTACTGATGTTTTCAGTTTTAGTTTAGGTTGTCAGTTCCTGCACCTCGCTCTATGATAACAGAACAAGAAAACTTAATTAGACTTTTTTTGCCATAGAGCATTCAAAGCAATGGTGGACATTGGTGGTGTGTTGGGGAAAAAGGAGCATTCAAAGCAATGGTGGACATTGGTGGTGTGTTGGGGAAAAAGGACGTTTCTTTTTAGATCTGAGTCTACCTAGCGTTCTGATCATTTGGAAGAAAAAGGATCTCTGTGATTCCATCTCATTCATGACCTTTTCCCCAACTCATGACATATTCGTTACTCTTTCCTATCTCAGTACAGCCTTACAAGTATAACTAAAACTTCTTTTTCTGTGTGTGAATATAATATTTGGTAAGGTTAATGCCAACCTGTTTTCCTATAGTCATAATTTGTAACATTTGTAAGGATGTGTATTAATAGCTAAAATTTTTAATCCACTCAGGGTAATCTATTATTATTTCACAATAAAAATGTGTAGAATTTGATGTGTTTTTTTTCTTCATGCAAAGTCTGGATTTGTTTAGAAGTAAGAAACAGCGCTCCTGTTGTTTTATAGTAAGGGTTTGGGTTTTTATTTTGTTTTATTTTTTTGTTTACTCTTTTTTTTTTTTCACAGAAACAGCCTTTAGACCACAGTTTGCAATCAGTGAATATTTATATTAGCAGCAATTATACCCAACTAATTATCTTATCACAGAGGAAAAGGTTAGAATTAAGTTTCTTCATTGGACACCTGCTGTGTAGGTAATTAAGTATCTCTATGGTTTCTTTCATTACTGCATTCAATAATAGCTAAATACCAGGGAATCTAGCCATAATCAGACATGATTTGATGAGATACAGGGGAGGAGAAAAGATAGAGACAAACAGAATTTTCACAAGGGGGCACTAGGGCCTAGATTTTCCATCTTAAACCAAATTATCTAAGGGAGAACTGTGGAGAGAGACAAATAATAATATCATCAGGTAGGAGCAGCTTAAAACAATAGATAAACAAGAACACTCTATGAAGGTACCTCAGGTTACACTGTATTTCTTTTCTGTCATGTCTTGCTCTGCCCCTGTATCCCTTCCTGACAATCAGCCCAGTGGCAGAGACTGTATCATTGCCCATGCTCTTGTGCTGTCCCTCCAAAATGATTTTTACTTCATGCCTCCATTTAGATTAAGTTCTAATTAAGCTTCCCATCTCCTCTGCAGAACTGAACTGAGATGACATTTGCTGTAAAAATGGCATTTACTGTGATTGTATATTATAGAATTTTTCCCATCCCATGTTCATCTAATATACATTGACATAAAGCTCTTTGAAAGATGTCTGCTATTTTGTACTTACACTGAAGGATCCAGTCTACTTGATGTTGACATCAGCTAGTACCTACAGCTCAATTCAGTTCTCCAAACATAGGCACTTAATGTGATTTCAGATGTCCTATAATATCCCATATGGTCCCCAGCTCCTGATCTCACAGACCATGTATCTTGAATCTCAAGGTCATGCCAAATAACACTGTATACTTATATACAAGCAAATGAATTGAATTCCTAAGGTGATGGAGATATAACGCTCTGCTTGAACCAAACACACATGGATATGTGGTGCCATTTGTCTTGCCCTAGGGTGCCTAGCAGTGAAGGTCAGGTGAAGGATGCAAAGTTGTTTCAAAAGGCACTACTTGCCTACTTGTAGGAAATCGGTTTATGTTGTCAGTGACAACAGTGAGCAAAACATGAAGATCTGTCCTGCTTACCCTGAATTAAACACTTATATTCAGCTACTCAAAATGAGGCAGGTCTTACTAAGTATCATAAGCTTCCTGCATGGTAAATCACAGAATCACAGAAGCAGTCAGGTTGGAAGAGACCTCAGGGATCATTGAGTTCAACCATTGCCCTGACACCACCCTGTCAACTAGACCATGGCACTAAGTGCCATGTTCAGTCTTTTCTTAAACACATCCAGAGATGGTGACTCCACCACCTCCCTGGGCAGCCCATTCCAATGTCTAATAACCCTTTCTGAAAAGAAATTCTTCCTAGTGTCCAACCTGAACCTCCCCTGGTGAAGCCTGAGGCTGTGCCCTCTTGTCCTATTGCTAGTTGCCCGGGAGAAGAGGCCAACTCCCACTTCACTACAACCTCCCTTCAAGTACTTGTAGACTGCAATAACGTCACGTCTGAGCCTCCTCTTCTCCAGGCTAAACAACCCCAGCTCCCTCAGCCGTTCCTCGTAGGTCAGACCCTCCAGACCCTTCACCAGCTTGGTCGCCCTCCTCTGGACTCACTCCAACACCTCAACATCTTTCTTGAAGTGCGGGGCCCAGAACTGGACACAGTACTCAATGTGCGGCCTCAACAGTGCCGAGTAGAGAGGGACGATCACTTCCCTAGACCGGCTGGCTACACTATTCCTACTAGAGGCCAGGATGCCATTGGCCTTCTTGGCCACCTGGGCACACTGCTGGCTCATGTTTAGCCAGCTGTCGATCAGCACCCCCAGGTCTCTTTCCACCGGGCCGCTTTCTAACCACTCTTCCCCCAGTCTGTAGAGCTGCATGGGGTTGTTGTGGCCCAAGTGTAAGACCCGGCACTTGATCTTGTTGAACCTCATGCCATTGGACTCGGTCCATCTATCTAACCTGTCCAAATCCCTCTGTAGGGCCTTCCTACCCTCCAGCAGATCGACACTCCCACCCAGATTGGTGTCATCTGCAAATTTGCTGAGGGTGCACTCAATCCCTACGTCTAGATCATCTATAAAGATATTGAACAGCACCGGCCCCAGAACTGAGCCCTGGGGAACACCGCTAGTGACCGGCCGCCACTTGGACTTTGTCCCATTCACCACCACTCTCTGGGCTCGGCCATCCAGCCAGTTTTTAACCCAGCGAAGAGTCCACCCATCCAAGCCCCGGGCAGCCAGTTTGTCCAGGAGGATGCTGTGGGAGACAGTGTCGAATGCCTTACTGAAGTCTAGATAGACTACATCCACAGCCCTGCCCTCATCTACTAAGAGGGTCACTTGGTCATAGAGACCAGGTTGGTCGAGCAGGACCTGCCTTTCATGAATCCATGTTGGCTGGCCCCGATGCCCCTATTGTCCTGCATGTGCCGTGTAATGGAACTCAGGATGATCTGTTCCATCACCTTGCCTGGCACTGAGGTCAGGCTGACAGGCCTATAGTTCCCTGGATCATCCTTCTGACCCTTCTTGTAGATGGGCGTTACGTTTGCTAATTTCCAGTCAGCTGGAACTTCTCCAGTTAACCAGGACTGCCGGTAGATAGTCGAGAGTGGTTTGGCAAGTTCATTTGCCAGTTCCTTCATTACTCTGGGGTGAATCCCATCCGGGCCCATACCCTTGTGGGTGTCCAACTGGCACAGCAGGTCACTAACCGTCTCCTCCTGGATCATGGGAGGTTCACACAGCCCCCCGTCCCTAACTTCAGGCTCTGGGGGCCGAGTCTCCTGAGGACAACTGATCTTGACATTAAAGACCGAGGCAAAGAAGGCATTGAGCACCTCTGCCTTTTCCTCATCCCCTGACACTACACTACCCTCCTCATTCAGCAAGCGGTGGAGACTCTCCTTGACCTTCCTTTTGCTGTTGATGTATTTGTAAAAGCTTTTTTTGTTGTCTTTGACTGTAGCAGCCAAAGCGAGCTCTAATTGAGCTTTGGCCCTTCTAATCTTCTCCCTTGTTGCATGCAGTTTTCAACAATAACCCGTTCGGCGAAGGTGGCACAGAGGCATCCCCAGCCTCTGGGCCAAGAGAGCACAAACACCAATATGAGGATGCTGCAAATGGCGTTTATTTAGAGTGATACATTGCTTTATATACCCTAGAGATCTGTGTACCGCCCACCAGTAATTCTCCACTGGTTCGAGTCTTATTGCAACACTTATTCTGAGCAAGCTTGCTATTTCCTTATTGCTAAGCCGCAGACAATAACATGTTTACTCCGATGGTGTGGACTTAAGTGGTCAGCAGTTTTATTGCTGCATTGGCATTTTCGGTCCCTATTCTTTCCGTACACCTCGTGATCTTCCGATCGCCGATCCCTACATCTCCCCCTCCCCATGCCAAAACAAGTTTCTTTGCCACTCGAAGGATTAAGCCTTGCCCTATAGCGTGCTTATCTGGTACCCTTTATTGCCTACAGTCCTGACGTGGCTTCTTCCAGAGCTTGCTCATATGTCAGTGTGTGTTTTTCCTTTCCTTTTGGTAATAGCCTTTGTACCTCGTCCTTAACCTCTTGATTCTCGTCTTCCTCCATCCTTGTAGGATTTTCTTGTACAACCAATACTTGCGACGTCATCTGACTTAAGGCCTTCCTAACGCAGGAGAGCAAGCAGGAGAAAACTGTTAGTGCTATAACGACTATGATAATAACAAAGAACAAACTTTTGAGTAAGGTCTTAATCCATCCGGTTAGTCCAAACCACTCGATAAGACCCTCCAGGCCAAAGAAACCCGTATCTTCCCTAAGCTTTTGTTTCACTCAGCAACGGCCGCCGTTCCTCATCTTTTTTGGCACCCCGCCGCTTTACCAGACTCTCTGTACTGTCATGACTTCTCACGTCTGAAGGTCGAGGCTGGTGCTGTTTCGGCTTCCCCCACAGGTACTCCTGCAAAACATAAAGCTCGGACAGCGTACATATTATTTCGGGTTAGGATTTTGTTTTAAATCAGGGCGCAAACAGCGTGTAGGGACCCACTGTATAACATCATCCCGTTTGATGGTGGCATACCCCCTCCCGTGATGTAGCAGCTCCCAACCTGTTTCCCACTCCGCTGTCCCAGGGAACCGAGCCTTGACTGGGGGGCCCACTTCTGGCACCCCTGGACCCCAATGTCGCTCAATTGGGCCACGCTCTTGGTCTCCCCGGGTAAAATGATTTAAGGAATAAAGAGGGCTATGTAAAATGTGAGATTGGTAGTTGACAGGAATTACGTCTGGGAATCCTTCCCCCTCCCCAAGAATCTTAATTCTGTGTTTTTGTTTCTCATTTAAACCTGGTTCCCTGTGTCTCGCAGAGCCCAGTCAGAGAATCCTTGTTACAATATTTATAGGTAAATCCTTCCATTTTATAAAAACCTGATATATCGCAAAAATTCAAGTGTCTGCAATGAGTCCTCAGTATTTCCAGTGTTTCCATTGTCCATCCTTTTGTCAGGTAATAACTGCTGAATGTGATCGCTTTCCTGCATCAGTAAAAACAGTTAGTCCAGTCATAGGTATCTCTGATCTGATAGGTTTTTTCTTCCCAATCCTGTTTGCAAATAAACTGTAGCTTTTTATCTTTTGGCAAATGTGTTAACAATTGTCCTTTTATGTACTTTGATAAGCAATTGTGTTATTGCTTCCACTCTGGTACAAAGTGTTGTTTTAGGATGAGAAACCAAGGAGTACACTCGAGTATTGCCTTCTGTAATAAACCCAGGCAAATTTGTATGATTCCTTACATATAAAACATAAAACAATGCAGTTCAGATTTGAATTTCTTGCCACAGAGCTCGCAGCAATTCAAAAACACACTGGTTACATGTCTCTATCCAATTGTTTTATAATGCCAGCTACTTATGCTGAATCAGTAACCAAATTAAAGGGAATGGGAAAATTCTGAAATAGTTTTAATACAGTTCGTAATTTTACCACCTGAGGTGAACCCTTTTCTTGTACTATCATAGATTCCCACTTGCCATCAGAATACCAGACAAGGCCCGCCTTGCCTCTGTTCCCAGATCCATCCGTAAAAATGGTAGTTCCGTCCACAGGAGTGTCTGCGCACCACACTCCTGTGGCAATTGGAAGTTCCACACTCAATTTTATAACAGGATGGGAGGGCAAGTGGTAAACAACCTGTCCCGAGAAATTCTCCATAGCTGTTTGCAAAGCAAAGCTATTATCCATACACCACTCAAAATATTGAGCTGCAAAATAGGAACGGTTAGTGATGCAGGGATCTCTGGCCACAAGCTCCCGACATCGCATCCGTCCTTTGGTGAATAATCTGTGCCAATAGCTCTGCAATCATGCCATTCCAATATATGTAACGAATTTGATTACTCTGAATTCCATTGATCAATTATTGCATACGGAATTTGCCTATCAAACAAAGTGATAATTTGTATTTCCTGATTCAAATCAATATGATGTACAAATTTGGAATGTAGCCTGCTTTCTATTTCTGTAATCAGTTGCTGTACCTCTGAAGTAGTGTGTCGTGGCGCTGTTAAATTTGTGTCCCCTGCTAACAATTGGAATAGAGACTGCAATTGTGACAACGTAAGCCCCAAGTACGGCCGCAGCCATAACTTGAGCCTTATGTTCCACAGTACCCACTTTTGCACATGCCTTTATCATAGCATTCAAATCTGTTTTTCCAGGTAAAGCTTCAATGATCTTTTGACAATCAGCATTAGCATTATCCTGTTTGCCACAGGTCCAAGGCTTGGCAGCCGCACAGGTTAACCCCGTGTGGAAACACCAGTCCTGTGCTCCCTGCGGTTTGGGCTGCGAGTTAACTGCATAGGTCTGGAACTGGTTGTGTCAGCATACGATTTACGATTTCCCCCCCGCGGTTTTTCTCCAGTTTCCCTGTATTCTGCAGCTGGTTGTTATCAGCTGACCTTGAGCATTATACTGAGACTTGCACAGCTTCACAAAATGTCCTAGCTTCCCACAGCAATGACACATCAAAACAGAGTTATCTCTCCCACTCAACTTCAACTTCTTAAGGCAGTTTTTCTTAAAGTGACCTTCTTGTTCGTATGTATAATAACGATGAACTACCTTAATTGGCGCCGCAAAAGTTTTCGCTAAATGTTCCATCTGCAATGTGGTGGTTCCTACTTTCTCACATGCATCTATTAGCTCAGTTAAGGTGGCAGTACTATTTGTCATCCCTGCAACAACTTTTCTGCAGTGTTGAAACACCTCACCTGTGTTGTCTTTCGCTAATTATAGTGGTAATGCTTCTTTTACAGTTTTCCAATCTAACAGTTGCCAAATATTTCTTCCCTCAGGACCCGCACCCATAATCACCGGATATGCCCGTGGAATCACAACTCCTTCTAATAACACATCTCGAATGACCCCTTTGCAGTTTTCCATTTCACTCCTCCCTCACCTCCCACATTACCAGATGGACGCAAACCTCCCCCCCCGCCCTGATCTAAAGGTGGAGTAGGGAGTTGTAAAGGAGGTTGAGGTGGCCCTAATACTTGTCTCGAACACAGAGGGGGGTTTTGGGGGAGACATAGTCACGCGTCCCGAGGCGTTGGCTGAACAATGCTGCTGCAATTCCGTCTTTAATTCTTCCAGTCGTCTACCAAGCTCTGTCATGTCAAGTTCGTGTCTATTTCGTGATGGTGACAGTCCTTTAAGTCCTTGTGACTCTGGTACTGCTGACTCTGTAAATGGCGAATCCGGTAAAGGTGGATACAAAGCATGTTTACCCTCCTTCTTGTCCTCCTGCTCAGCCTCATCCGTAGAGAGATCAATGAGAGGGAGGGGGTTTCGGAGGGGGTTTCTGCCGAGTCTCCTGTTCAGCGTCTGAATCAATTAGTTCAAATCGAGTTCGTGTTTTAGGGCGCACTACCGGTTCTGATGGATCTGTATCTATTTTTCTCACTCCCCGCTCCTCAGCTTTTTTCGGAGCCGTCCGTACCCACGGTGATCTGACAACTAGGATAACCAGGACCTTTAAACCACTCAGTGAGCACTCGGTGGCTATTACTCTCCAGTCCGTTAATGGTATTTCCTTCGGTTTGCCCTGGTTCCCCTTTTCCTTCTCCATTTTGGACAGCATCGTTCTCTGCCGCCGCATTTCCTGTTTCAATGCGGTTAGCAGTGCACTCATTTCCTGCATTGCCTTATTTGGGCTGTTACTAAGCCTTGTCTCTGCCCCTTTTATCTTCTGCATTTGCTGTGTCAGTCCTTGTAAGGAGTCAGAATCCTCCGAATCGGAGGATTCAGGGGCGTCTGACTCCCTCTCCACTTCCGGGAGGGGACTTAGTTTGGGCGCGGCACCTCTTTGCCCAGCGCCATCTTGCACCAGAGATGATCTAGGTGCGGTCACATCAGGGGCGCACTCCTCCTCGTCTTCTGTTAGTTCCCTCCTACGTAAAAGTGCTCCCGGTATCCAATCTAATGCATCATCCAGTACCAAATGATTTTTATACTCGTCATTTTGGCCCCGCTTAGGTTCCTTCTCCAAAGGACCACCACGCTCCTCCTCACTTTCTATAGTTTCCTTCCTAACTCTCTCTAATTCTGACCAGGGATAACCAGGGGGTGCTGATGGTGAAACAGACGGAGGAGAAAGAACAAGCTTAGGTGGTTTTAGCAGGTCTCTTTTCTTAGGCACTACAGGATAGGCTTGTTTTCGCGTTCCCAAGTTCTCATCATCAGAGGTTTCAGTATCAACACCCTTATTATCACCCTTATTATCACCCGATTTGTTCTCCGTTGCCTCCTCATTCTCCTTTCCCTCCCCCAGATCCATCTCCTCTTGCTGAGCCGCCACACTACAGAACAATGCTTCCCGCGCCGCCTTCCATGTGTCCCTTTCCTCCCGAGCCCTATGCAAGATTCGGGTGATATCTCCCCACACCTTTAAATCCTTTGAATTTTTTGAGTGCATAGCATACTCCGCTAGAGCGGAGGTGCACTGATCCCAGCCCTCGGGGAATAACACATCCCCGGGGCAGCTAATCGCTCCCTCTTTCAGGAGCCGCTCGATGCAGTTTTTAACTGCTGACGTTTTCACAGAAACACCCCATTCGCGAGCACACGTCTGTACGACCTTAATTATTGCGTCCATGCTCCGGAGCCGTCGACCGCCTGCGGTCCGCCACCTTCGAGTATCACGTCGGGGTCACCACTTGTTGCATGCAGTTTTCAACAATAACCCGTTCGGCGAAGGTGGCACAGAGGCATCCCCAGCCTCTGGGCCAAGAGAGCACAAACATCAATATGAGGATGCTGCAAATGGCGTTTATTTAGAGTGATACATTGCTTTATATACCCTAGAGATCTGTGTACCACCCACCAGTAATTCTCCACTGGTTCGAGTCTTATTGCAACACTTATTCTGAGCAAGCTTGCTATTTCCTTATTGCTAAGCCGCAGACAATAACATGTTTACTCCGATGGTGTGGACTTAAGTGGTCAGCAGTTTTATTGCTGCATTGGCATTTTCGGTCCCTATTCTTTCCGTACACCTCGTGATCTTCTGATCGCCGATCCCTACACTCCCTACATGACCTGGCCACGTCCCTATAGACCTCCCAAGTTACTCAACCCTTCTTCCAGAGCAAGTAGGCTCTCTTTTTTTCCTTAAGTTCTAGTCTAAGTTCCCTGTTTAACCAGGCAGGTCTTTTTCCCCGATGGCTTGTCTTCCTACAGACTGGGACAGACTGCTCCTGAATATTTAGCAATTCCCTTTTGAAGCATGTCCAGCCTTCCTGGACTCCTTTGCCCTCCAGGACCGATTGCCAAGGGACTCGGTCCACCAGCCTCTTAAACAGGCTAAAGTCAGCCCGCCGGAAATCTAAGGCAGAAGTTCTACTCTTGCCTTTCCTTACTTCCCCCACTATCGAAAACCCTAACATTTCGTGGTCGCTACTCCCAAGACAGCCACCGACCCTCACATCTCCCACTAGTCCTTCTCTATTCACAAACAACAGGTCAAGCAGGGCCCCTCCTCTAATGGGCTCATTTACCACTTGCATGAGGAAGTTGTCCTCCACACATTCGAGGAATCTCCTAGATTGCTTCCTCTCTGCCATGTTGTATTTCCAGCAGACATCCGGCAAGTTGAAGTCGCCCACGAGTACAAGGGCCGGCGACCGGGCGGCTTCTGACAGCCGCTTGTAAAACGCCTCGTCCGCCTGCTCATCCTGGTTGGGTGGTCTATAACAGACTCCCACCGAAATGTCCGCCCTGCCGACCTTCCCCCTGATCTTCACCCATAAACATTCAACCTTGTCATCCTCACCGTCTTCCTCAATTTCAACACAGTCCAAGCACTCCCTAACATACAACGCTACCCCACCGCCTCTCCTGCTTCGTCTGTCCCTCTTAAAGAGCTTATAGCCATCCATAGCAGCACTCCAGTCATGAGAGTCTTCCCACCACGTTTCTGTGATGGTAACCACATCATAAACTTCCTGCTGTACAGTGGCTTCTAGCTCTTTCTGTTTGTTGCCCATACTGCGTGCATTGGTGTAAACACACTTCAGCTGGGGTAGCGGCCTTGCCCCCAGCGCAGGCCTGTCACCCCTAGGTTCATTTGTGGCTGCCCTGGTCTTATCCCCCTCCCCCATCGAACCTAGTTTAAAGACTTCTTGATCAGCCCTGCCAACTTCTGGGCCATAACACTTTTCCCCTTCTGACTCAGCTGTTCCCCATCCGGCATAAGCAGGCCTGGTGCCATGAAAGCCGCCCCGTGGTCAACAAACCCAAAATCCCACCTACGGCACCAGTCTCTTAGCCACATAATCTGTTGTACTTTCATAGTCTTTTCCCTATTTTCACCAAATACCAAAGGAATTGAAGAGAATATCACCTGCGCACCTACCCCCTTTACCAAACGCCCCAGGGCCCTGAAGTCCCTTTTGATTGCCCTGGGACTTCTCTCTTCAATCTCATCCCTACCCACCTGGAATACTAATAGTGGGTAGTAGTCAGAGGGCCTCACCAGTTGAGGAATCCTCCTGGCAACATCCTTTACCTGAGCCCCAGGGAGGCAGCAGACTTCCCTGTGAGTAGGGTCTGGCCTGCATATGGGGCCCTCCGTTCCCCTTAGCAGGGAGTCGCCTATAACAATTACTTTTCTTTTCTCCTTTTTGGAGCTGGCTGCAACCCTCTTACTCGGTTGCTTCTGTTCACGTAGTCCCGTAGAGGGTCTTTCACCTGGATTTGTGTCTCCCCGACACTCAGGAAGACGCTCAGGCTCCAGCACCTCATACCTATTCTTCAGGGGGACGTGGGGAGGGGAGGAAGGTCGGGATGGGATTTGCCTGCCACCCCGAGCAGGGACCTGCCTCCATTCCCCCCCATCCCCTAGGTCTCTTCCTGCTCCTTGTGGAGGAGGAAGAGGATCCTCCACTACCCGGGGAGCATTAGGCCTGTCCGTTTTCCCCAGGACAGGCAGGGAACAGCACTGCCCGCCATCCTCTTCCTGGGATGCTCTTGTACTCCTTAACCTTTCCACCTCCTCTTTGAGCTGGGCCACCAAGGAGATCAGGTCGTCGACCTGTTCGCACCTCACACAGGTGAGGTCTCCGTTACCCTCGAGTGCCAGGGCCAGGCTCTGGCACTCCCTGCAGCCTGCCACCTGCACCTCCGCATGCTTCCGCGGCATGTCCGTTTGGGTTGCCATGTCTTTTCTGGCACCCGCAAGGGACTTAGGGCCCCGCCGAGTGGAAACCATACCTTCCTGCCTGCCTACTCTGCTCGCCCTGCCTGCGTGAACTGCTGCGCAAACTGCCAAGCCCCTGTTTGAGCGCTCCTGTTCACCACGCTCCAGGTTGCTCGTGCTCCCCAGGGGGCCCTTCAAATCTCCCACGGTGCCTCCGGCTATGCCCCCTCCTCTCCTGGGTCGGGACTCGGGGGCTGCTGCTCGGGTGGCCCTGAGTATGGAATCCACCCGGTACAGCCCAATCTCACCCTCGCCCACACTCACCTCAGTCACTATTGTTGCCACCACTTCTGCCGACTGACAGCAGAAGATTTACAGCTCCTTGGCGCCTTCCTCTCCTTGTGCACTGGGAGAGAGTCAGCGCCCTGCCCAACGAGCTGCAAACGGCTGTGGCCTCTCCCGCCCTGGGACACACATAGTCACTGATGACTCCCCCTCTCCCCTCTGGCCAGGGACTAGTCCCTGTCCTCCAGGAGGCTCTTTATCACCCGATCACGGGGGGTGGTGCTATTCCCCCTCCTCTCCTGATTCGTTGCCGGGAACTTCCGGGTCTCGGGCTGCTCGGGTTGGGGGGCCAGAGCACGGAATCCGCCACTACAGCCCGATCTCACCTCGCACTCACCTCAGTCGCTGCCGCCGCTGCCGCTGCTGCCAGCTGACTGTTTGTTATGGTTTCACCGCGTTTAAATCTCCCGCGGTGCCTCCGGCTATGCCCTATGGGGATAGGCAGAAGTTTTTTACTACTTCTACAAAGTTAATCTTCATAGATAAACTCAGACCTGAAAGTTAAATAGACGAGGCCATCTTCTGACACTTTTCAAAGACACCAACACCTTTCCATTTACTGTGCAATCAGAACAGATATTTAGGATGGCTTGCTTGCTATACACCTAAAAATTAGGTTGAGGGTAAGGTTCTGAAGTACGTGCATTTTTTTCTTCCTCATCATTATGACTATTTTCTTACAAAAGTAATAGAATCATGGAATGGTTTAGGTCGGAAAAGACCTTGAAGGTCATCGAGTCCAATGGTTAACCTAACACTGACAAGTCCAGCACTAACCCATGTCCCTAAGCACCACATCTACATGATTTTTAAATACCTCCAGGTATATTCTTTGGACTCACTCCAGCACCTCAATGTCTTTCTTGTAGTAAGGGGCCCAAAACTGAATACAGTATTCAAGGTGTGGCCTCACCAGTGCCGAGTACAGAGGGACGATCACTTCCATAATCCTGCTGGCCACACTATTTCTGATACAAGCCAGGGTGCTGTTGGCCTTCTTGACCACCTGGGCACACTGCTACCTCATATTCACCTGGCCATCAATCAACACCTCCAGGTCCCTTTCCGCCAGGCAGCTTTCCAGCCAGTCTTCCCCAAGCCTGTAGTGTTGCATGGGGATGTTTTGACCCAAGTGCAGGACCTGACACTTAGCCTTGTTGAATCTCATACAGTTGGCCTCAGCCCATGGATCCAGCCTGTCGAAATCTCTCTGCAGAGCCTTCCTACCCTCAAGCAGATCAACACTCCCGCCCAGTTTGGTGTCTTCTGCTGTCAGATTCCAGATTAAGCTCGTATCTGCCTTATTAGTAAATCTAGAAATTAAATGCAGTCAGTCCCGAGAGGGACCCGCCTTATTGGTA